>NC_136065.1:1828214675-1828814675 GCF_964261635.1 Lissotriton helveticus | reverse complement strand
TATATAGCTTTCTTTTCATTTGTTCTGTTTCTGCTCACCTGACTTCCAGGAAGCCTTTGTTTGTCGCGCACCCCGGTCCATCGCGGTTTTTACTGTTTGTGTGGAAGGTGCTTAGGCGGCACCATTTGCTCCTCAGCTGGCTGGTCGAGGGGCGGAGACTGGGGGGTTAGCGCCCTAGTGCGCAGCCATTTCCCTCTATTTTAGCAGCATGCCCTGGGCTCCGCGCCGCCGACGCGCCAAAGGCAAGCCTGTCTGCGCCCATCCGCGCCAAGTCAGCACCGGGGGCCGGGGATGCTGCCTCTTTGCTACCAGAGCATGAGCCCAAATTAAGGTACTCAAGGGGGGATCTGCTCGACATTGGGAAAAGAAATTCGCCACTTTGTGTCCACATTTTGAAAGAAGAAATGCTGGTCAAAAAAGGACCCTTTTTATGTAATGATGTGGCCTTCGCCTTAAGGGGTGAGAAGAGATTAGCCCCTCGTATTTGCCCATCATAGCCCCTTGCACGCCTTGGCAGAGGTCGCTGCAGGGCTTCCTCCTCAACACCAGGCCCCTGATTAAGGACAATATCGCCTTTAAAGACTTTGTCCTCCAACACGCACCTGACTGGGTTTTCCTCACAGAAACCTGGGCTAATGACTCTTCTGGCCCTGAGCTGGTATAGGCCATTCCGTTTGGTTACTGCCTCACCAGACTGGACAGGGAGGGTAGACGCGGGGGTGGCTTTGGTATCCTGTTTAAAGATACTTTCTCCTGACGGTCAGAACCGCTGACCTCAACTCTGGACCCCTATCAGGCACTATATTTCTCTATAAATTCCACTCCCACTGAAAGTTTCTCTGGGATTCGGTGTTACAGGCAACCTGGCCCAAGGGCTTTGTTTAGCTATGAGCTCAGCAACCTTTTAGAACCTTACCTTGAGCGTATGAATTTCACGCTGCTCGGAGATTTTAATTTTTATCTAGAAAATAACATGAATCATGACACCCATACTTTGCTAGAATGTATGAGTGGTTGTGGCTTTCCACAATTATTGAATTCCCCTACTCATATTGCTGGCCACACCCTTGACGGGATCTTTTCGAATGATGACCGAATGCTGGTGGGCGCGCCTCTTCCACTTTCATGGTCAGACCACTTTGCAGTTCCGTATGAACTGAGGGGCACTACCTTGGGTAGCCTTCATAGTGCGGTGTTGAAAACGGCTGAAAAACGAAATCTCACCTTGATTACAAACAAAGCGGTCGCCACTGCTTTTGCTGATTTTCAGCAATCGGACCTTCATTATGTAGATATGGCTGCGGGAAACCTTTCCAAAAAAATTACTGCTATGATGGTCTCTCTTGCCCCCAAAAAAATGTGGTATTCAGCCAGGAAAACGCCCTTCGCTCCTTGGTTCTCTGATCGTCTTCGAAATATGACACAAGAGTGCAGAAGGAAGGAAAGATATTGGCGGAAGGACCTGGCTCCCTCTGGCAAGGAGTCACATAAGCAATGTCTGAAGGCATATAAAGCAGCCATAATTGAGGGAAAAGAAAGTTATCATTCCAAGATCACTGGGGATATCACTACTCCCAAGGAGCTCTTTAACATCTTTAATTCTCTTGCGGCTCCTATAGTCTCTGACATAGTAGAGCCCTCACAGAAGCTCTGTGATCGCTTATCTTCCTTCTTCTGCTCCGAGATCTCCGATATTTAGGATCAATTGGAGACTCTTAATGTCAGTCAGACACTTGATGCCTCCATCGAAACTTGTATGAACAAATCGCCCAGTAAAATGACTTCGACTAGTTTTTGTGCTTTTCCAATGTTATCACATGAAAATGTAGACCTCCTGCTTGAAGGTATCAAATCAGGGTCGCCCTTGGATCCCTGTCCCCTCAAAGTCGTGAAAATGGCCAAGGAGGCTTTGACCCCGCATCTCACGACTGTTCTGAAGCTAGCTATATCATCGGGCCAATATCCCTTGATCTGGAAGGCTGCGGTGGTTAGGCCCATCCTTAAAAAGCCTTCCTTAGATACTTTAAATCTAAAAAACTTCCGTCCCATCTCCCTCCTGCCACTCCCTGCTAAAATCCTTGAATCCCATCTGAACTCCTACCTGAGTGTCTATCTGAGGGACCACAATCTTCTGGATAGTTCCCAACATGGGTTCAGACGGGCACATAGCACGGAGACCGCTCTCACGGTTGTGTTCGATAATATCCGAGTTCAGGTGGATGCGGGGCATACCACTCTCCTTGTCTTACTCGATCTCACTGCCGCATTCGACACCCTGTCTCCTTTGAGATTGGTGGAGCGTCTCAAAGAGATAGGGGTTGGCGGCCGGGCCCTGGACCTTCTCGCCTCATTCCTCAGTCAGCGGTCTCAATCCGTTAGAATGGGCAATTTTTACTCTGAATCCTCCCCACTTGTCTGCAGAGTGCCTCAGCGCTCCTCCCTGAGCCCTACCCTCTTTAATATCTACGTGGCCCCGCTGGCAAGGGTGGTGCAATCTTTTGGACTGGAGGTGTTGTCTTATGCGGACGACACGCAGATTATGGTCTCTATTACCCAAAAGATCAGGGACTCTGCGCAAAACTTTAAAGACTGTATGACAGCTGTCTCATCATGGATGATTCAAAATTACCTTAAATTAAATGGTGAGAAGACGGAGGTTTTTGATTTTCGGGGACAATTCTGACATCTGGTCGAGCAAGTGGTGGCCCAATTCACTGGGTACATGTCCCACTCCTGTCTCCCATGCGAAAAATCATGGAGTGGTGGTTGATGACTGCCTCTCCATGTCTCGTCAGGTGTCCAAAACAGTGAACACTTGTTTTGGACTCATTCGAGTCATAAGAAAAATCTCTCAGTTTCTTTGTTGAAGCTCGAAAAAAGGTGGTCGTGACCCTCATACTGGCCGTGCTAGATTACTGTAATGTCCTTTATCTGGGAATTAACAAGGGTCAGCTGCGCCGCCTTCAGCTGGTACAAAATGCCGCCGCTAGGCTGGTACTGAACCTTCCCAAGCGGCATTCGGCCACCCTTAAGACCTTATGCCTCACCCATAATGCGTACTATGGACACGGCCTAGTGGGCATAAAGAATATTTTCAATAGGTATGCTCCTTCTAGGAATCTCAGGTCAGCTAATAAATATCTGCTCATGGTTCCCAGATTCAAAAAGATGAGATGGGATGGAAGAGCCTTCTCATAGGCTGTGGCCAGGGCGTGGAACTCTCTCCCTGTTTCCCTCTCGGGCCAACAAGCTCACCCTATCTTCCATAAGATCCTTAAGACCTGGCTGTTCCCTGCGAGACGAGTCTGAGTATGTATGTCGGTTGTGTCTGTAGGCTCGTCTGTACCGAGCGCCTTGATGCTCTTGGGCTTAGTTCGCGCTTTACAAATTCCCATTCATTCATTCATTCATTCATTCATTCATTCATTCATTCATTCATTCATTCTGATCTCTTCTTGCAAGACGTTGAGTATATTTGCTTGAGTCATCTCATATTATTTGCTGCTTGTTTATTCATTAGTATTACTCATGCATTTATGTTATTATTGCTTGCATATAAACATATGTATCTCTTTGTATATTTGAATCTTTTGCATTTGAATTCTGGGAAAGCTTTTGAGAGCATTGTGTAAAATAAAACCCCAAGCCTTAGTCTAAGAGAGTCCTTGCATTTTGTAAAATAAAACCCTTTTCTAAAGGTGCTGTGTTAAAGTGTTTTGACTGTGCCGGGTGTTGGGCTACCATGTGGAAGATTCTGTATTATCTGATAGGCATAAATCAAAACAATCCCTAAATTTAGTTTGAAGCCCTTACAGGAATTGTATGAAACCACGGAAGGAGAATCCTGACACTTAGCAAGGTGTCAAGCTATCAAACCTGAAACTTACCTCTATCATAAGGTGACAATCAGATTTAGGATGTATCCTTACGGTGCACTAGAAATTTACTTTATATAGCGCCCTGACGAAGTTCCACAGTTTCATTCTTCTGAACAAAACGCGTTGGCTGGTGTTCTGTGAATGAGCATGAACTTTTGAATAAAGAACTTTCTTGAACAAATTACTATGGATTGAATTTACTTTTTTGGTGCACCTCCTTGCTTTCATCAAAAATCGAAGTGCTGGATGATTTGTGCACGATTCTCAAAGACTAAATTACAATAATAAAGTGAGCTGCTATCCAACTAGTCCGTTGCTCTGTTTAGTTTTGGTTTTGGATTTATAACAGGAATCTGCTTTGTTAAAAATTAGGAAACAACTAAATACTTGGTTGTTTCTTGCTTCTTAGCTTAAATTTGACACTTTTGGTTCTTTCATCATCTGTAACTAAGGTACCTAGGGCCATATTATCAAGAAAGTTCGATACATTATCGCCGCTTTTATCGTCAGGAAACTGCGGCGATAATGGGCTTGATAATATGCGCTTGTGAATTCCCATAGAAGACCAGGTTAACACCAGAACCTGGGCTTCTATGGGAATTCACAAGGGCATATTATCAAGCCCATTATCGCCGCTTTAGCGGCAGTTTCCTACCGATAAAAGCGGCGATAATGTATCGACCTTTCTTGATAATATGGCCCATAGTTAGGGTGGATGTTGTGCTACATAGGTACCAAATACAAATTCAAAATAAGGTGATTTCTCTCAACATTTCAGGTTGAATAGAACAAATAGAACCCGATATGCTGATATGTGAATGTACATCAAGAAAATAATATTAGGTCTAACACATGGATGCATGTATAAAGGGTGCTCCTCTAGTTTTCTTTTACATGCACTTAGATACATTTTTGAATCAGCTCCGTCTCACTAGTGCTACAAGTGCAAAGTGGGCACAGCCCGGTCTACCTGTACTAATTGCATATGTAGATTGCCTGACTATTTTCATTGTATTGCCATTTTCGATATTTTGGGGTCACGTTCAAAAAGACATAAAAGATACATAAAAGAATACTAGAAGAGTACTGATTTACGTACTCCCAAATACCTTTGTGAACAGGCCACATAGATTTCACCAAGGAGTGATATCAACCATGGATAATGCCAACAACTGTAGTGCTACCAGATAGAAAGATGCAGAATAGATTATAATAAATACTATTATGGATTAACTGAGCTGTAGAACCAGTCCTTGACGGCACAAAGACAGTAAGGTAGTGGATGTCAGCAAGGGATGTCAACTCAGGACAGTGGATCGCAATTCCCCATGATCAACCACAACAGCACTCTAGAGTAACACAACCACAATACTTTAAAGACTTTGATACCAAAAAGTGAACCGCAATATCCCAGCGGTAAAATCACACAACTGACCTTTGCCAATATTCAGCGGCAACTACAAAACCACAGGACCAATCATAACATGGGGTCAACCAATTTTAACCACAAGCCACAAAAATCAGTTGTACCACAATAGCAGTCCAAAATATCAAATGCTATGTGTTGCTTATCAGAATCAAATGTGATCAATTTCCCAGGTACATATTTGTAAAGACCCTAACCTCATTACATATAGATTACATGTATATAACCAGTTATGCACATTATAAACATTAGAACGGGAATGTGTGGCACTCTTTTAGTAAAAAGTTGTTTTTTATAATCCTTTTTATTTATACTGAAAGAACATTTTTTCATCAAATGTCTTCAAATTGAGTCCAAGGTTCTGTGTGGCAAAAGAGTCAATAAGTAGTAATCAGTGACCAAAATAAATTTGCTCTACATACGTGAAGAAAATAAACAGGCACTGTTTGCAAGTAGGAAACATTTAACAGTGCTCTTGTCTCCAAATTCAATCCATCAGGTTGCTGATACACGTAGCCGCTTCCTACTGAGGAGGAGCACATTGTTGGACACACCTCGTGATAGTTTGATAGCTAATACCCCGCGCCCTTCGGGGATCCTTAAATTTGTGTAGCACCCATAGTCAGTCATTAAATGACTCTTCTAGCCACAGATATTTTGGGCTTTAGAGCTCTTCTAGAAATGTATCCTGTGTACAGCAACTCCCACTTGGCTCCCCGCTTCAACAAATAAATCATAGTCCTGATAATTACACACTAACCTAAGAGGGTCGAAATGCTGTTGATGAATGCCACTGCCGAACACGGCAATTCAACCTCTTCTGGATTTTTCAGTTCACCGTCTTACCAACTATGTAGTAGCAGTGTAAATATTTAATAACCAACTGGTGTTCTATTGCCATTTTATATATACACCGTGTCATATATTCATCTTTTCACTGTGTAATCACTTGAGCACTGAGCAGTTTTTCGAAGTAGTAAATGTTTCCTACTTCAGTAGTTTGCCTATTTTGTTCAATGATGTATGACCAATTTATTTTGATCATTGATTGTTGCTTATATTTACTGTTTTTCCACATAGAACCTCTGTTCTGTATGTGTTATTCTGTATTTGGTTCCAGGTGGCCTTTAATTGGGGCAACACCTGTTCCTATTTAGCTTACAATTAAAGCCATCAATGAACAATGTAAATCTTCCTACCTATTGCAAAGGAAAGTTTCAATTCCATCAAAGACATGGAGTGCTCCAAGTCTTTCAAAGCAATCCATCAAGTACTCTTTCTTCATTCTACATATCAATCACCACATAATATGACTTCAAAATTGCTGCTTTTGTTTCGACCTTAAGAATAAACAAGAGATTGTAAGTCTTCATGATCTCCTTCTTGCTACACAAATAATCAATACCAAATCAAAAGTACTAAACTATTTGAAATTAAACATTAATTATAAGTATACCCAATATTGCTATCTTTACAGAATCTTCTGAATGAGAGGTATGTAGCCTGTATTTACTGAGGTAAATCTTGGACCCTGTGTTGTTAATAGAATGCGAAAATGTCCTAGCTATCGTAATGGAAAGTTTAAATTCTATTAAGTACTCTGAGGGGAGATTATGCCTTCTTTCTTCACTTAATTTCGAATAGCAGCTCTCTGTAAAGGTAACAAAAACTACATTTCCCAAGAACCCTTGGGGAAAGGTAGTTTAGAAAAAACATGGTAACAACCAATAAGGACAGTACAACAATGTCCAATCAGGAGGCTCATGGCCCCAACATAGGCTTCTCTCTCACTGGCCCTTTGCCCTCTTTCGTCGCGCGAAGTCAGCCATCGGATCACCTTCATGCATCCTGTTTGTTTGAGTCAGAACCTTCAAAGACAGAGAACATATTACCACAAACTACAAAACCTGCGAAACCAAACAGTGAATGTAGTTAGTGCGCAATAGAACAAACTTGTCCCACCAAGCCCCTTATAGACAAACAAGATTACTTAACATCTCCAGGAGCGGAGTAACGAGGCTCTGGAGGCTAAGAGAGATGAATACTGTGTAACAACCTGAAAACCATTGGGTGATCACCCACAGTTGTGTCATTGATCGGCATATGCCCGGAAGAGATGGCTGACCGAAAGGTGTTTATCGACCTGTAAGCTATGCTATTGGAAGCTAGTTGTGCCAGGAAATTCAGAACATGGACTACATCTGTGACCAGGGGATCAAAACCCCGCCGCATACACCATTGGAAAAATCATCACCCTAAGGGAGGTCAGCAAGAGGGTCCTCCATGTCCTGGTAGTCCTCTTGATACTCCATGTAGTGAATTGTAAGGTCAGGGGCCAATTAGGGGTGTCTGGGTAACAGTACACCAGGCCTTAGGGCAGGCAGTATATTTATCAGGACTAGGCCTGTTCTTTTAGTGTGAGCGTCTCGCAATTTTAGGTGGGGTGTCTAGCCCCTAGGACAATCACGCTGGTGTATAAATAATTTTTAAAGGAAATGTATCCCTGTCACTAGAAAGCTGGTCTGGGCAGTATCCCTACAGGCCTCTAGGCCTCAATGATACAGACCCACTTCAGGGCGTAAGAAAACAATGGTGCCAACTCAAAACCGGGCAGCAGAGCGTTAATTGTAATTCAAATTGATCGGCTGCTAGGAGAGCTGCACGATCGCATACAGACCCAGCAGGGCGTCTTCCCTCAGACCGGCCGCTCTGGGGGAAATGCACGCGCTGACAGAAATTCCCAGAGACTCCCTGAGGATTATAAAACCATCGCACTGCACTCCACACCGCCTTCGACGCCCTCTGGCGATGGGAGGTCGCACCGCAAGCCCAAAAACCAGCACCAGCCGGGTAGGAGCAAGAAACGCTCCCGCGGTGAAGATGGGAAAAGACAAATTAGGAAGACAATGCCACAATAAGCAAAGCACACTTGCGCGAAAGAGGGCAAAGGGCCAGTGAGAGAGGACTCTGTTGGCGCCATGAGCCTCCTGATTGGACATTGTTGTACTGTACTGATCGGCTGTTACCATGTTTTTTCTAAACTACCTTTTCCCAAGGGTTCATGGGAAATTTAGTTTTTGTTACCTTTAAAGTGAGGTGCCATTCAAAATAAAGTGAAGAAAGAAGGCATAATCCTCGCCTCCAATCCTGACATAGAACATTGTACATCCTATTTTAAGGCTGAGGGCTCAGATTATGCAACCTTAAAGCTTACTGCCACCAATGAGACCACCCCTTCACTGGTTTGAAATACATCATCTTGAAGGTGGAGCCTGAAGACTAATCTGCCACATTGATAATGTCCTCCAAACAACCACCCAGAGAAAAACTTTAAATGCCATCGCTCACCTGGTGGAATGAGCTCCAAACATGGACGTGCCAATGCCTGCTTCCTCCATGACCCACGTTACCTGCCATGCAATGGTAGGGGATGAAATGGGATTAAAAGGTTTCTTTATAGCTATGAGTAATTGTGCTGTACCTGGAGGTCATAACTCCTCCGTTATAGCTTTGTAAGCTCTGAGAAATCTCACCACACATAACTTGAGTTGTTGGGGAAATGCTGGATATTGTATCACCCTTATTTGGGATTTTGTGTTCTGGAGACCACAAAGGATACACTTTTCGGAGTAAACATTCTTGCAGTGATATCTACTGCTTCTACATCGGATACCCTTTTATACGACATGAGACATAGCAAAATGGCTAACTTACCTATAAATTGTTTCATGGATAGTACTGGTTATTTTGCTAGGATTTCAATAACCTACATAACACGTCCACATCCAACAATTTGGAATACTTGGGGTTCCAGTGGCCTTAACAGCCTGACATCCCTCAACAACTTAATTACAAATGACTGTTCTCCTGCGGAATCTCATGGAAAGGGACGTGAGTCACAAAAATAGCCATCAGCAGGCATTAATTGTCCAGTTATCTAGACCAGCTTCCGCCAACTCTGATAAGAAGGTGAGTATTCATGTTCCTTCTATACCCACAGGGACAAAACCTGTCCCATACACCAGTGTGAGACCAACTGCACTAAACTGAATTCTAACTCTTGATGATAGAATCCACCCTTGCACTTCTAACGAGGCTGGAATCCTGGCATAAAAAGCCTGGGATGTCCCAGCATTATGTGTACTCTTCCATGCCTTCCAAGTGAAAGTCCCTTCTTGTTCCAACCCTCAGTAGTTTCTAGGACAGGGGAAGTGGGATTTTAGAATCCATAGAAAGTTCCAAAATAACTGTAAACCAAGCTCTCAATCTTCAACACCATCTCCACCTCTTACCTCCTGACGTGCACCGTTAGTCTGATTACCAGAAAACAGCAAGAGGGCCTACCCCAATCCTACTCTCCAGTCCTGAAGGAATCCATCTGTCACTTCCTTAAAGAGATCTGGTTGCCAGCTGAAGAAGCGTAGCAGTTGATGATCCAGAAGGGAAGCAAAGAGGTCTAACTGGCATAGACCACATTTGTTCACCAACTTCTGAAACAGATTTAGTTATTGAATTCAGTTTCCCCGAAGAGTACAACCTTGTTTCCGAGATTTTGTACAGACAGTGGTGCCGGAATGGCTTGGCCAATTCCTCTAGGGCCTTGGACCTCATCCCACCTGAGCAGATTAAATAACAAATGGCATATACATTGTCCATCTTTAGGAGAATGGAGCAGGAGACCTTGTTCACCTCCAGACTCCCTGAATGAACCCTCAAGGAGTTTTAGACAGTTGATATGTAGCATCTCTTCAAATTCTAATCAGAGTCCTCCTGTGGTAATATGCCTACAGAGAGTTCCCCAGCCTGAATGACTTCTGTACAACTCTATGATAAGATCTATGCTGCCAAATGGTCTAACCACCACTGAATCTCTGCCTCTGCCTCCAGTATGGAGATCACTTCCACTGCATATGGCAGTCCTTGTGTTAGGTGCATTGCCTTCAGTCTTTGCAGAGCCCTGTAATGCAGGGGTCCTGGGAATTTTGCCTATATGGATGCATGTGGAGACCCACTATCCTGGCTAACTCTCTGAGGCAAACTCTCTTCTTTTCCAGGGTTCTTATCAGCATCCTTCATATCAGAACCACCTTTTTCTGAGGAGGCTTTAGTGTCTGTTTGGTGAAATCAATCACAAACCCCAAGAACACCATTGTCTGAGATGGTTCGAAGTTGGACTTCTTGTCATGGACTATGAAACCCAAATGCCGAAGTAGTGACAAGGGCAGCCACAGGTGATCCCTCAGACTTGAGGGATCCTGGTGCCTAATATAGTATATTGCCTAAATATACTAGCAGTCTGATACCCTGAGTGCTTAGCTATTCGATGGCTTGCCTCAACCTTTGGTGAAGCATCAAAGTGCCAATGAAAGATCGAATGGTAGGCGCACCAATTTGTAGACTTGTTGCCTCCATTTGAATTGGAAAAACCACCTGTGCAGTGGGAAAATCGGAATGGTTAGGTACATATCCTCAGGTCGACCAGCCAATCGTTTGGTAAAAGAACATCCCTAAGAAGGTGCATGCCCTCCTTTCTGAAATGGTGATATACCAGCAATTTGTTGAAATCTTTCAAATTTATCACAGGATATGTCCATTGTCTTTCTTCTCCACAAGGCAGAGATTGCTGAGAAACCTCAAAATGCCCCTTTGGAGAGAACAGCCTGCACTTCTTTCTCCACAATTGCTGCATCTGCCTGAGAAAAGGAAAGGGGTGTGGTCGGATTCTTTCGAGTGAAGTCCTTGAGAACTCTATGTGGAGTTCCATATTGGTCTGAGACACCCAAGCATTTTCAATATTTCCTTCCATCTTAGCCTCCCCCTAGTTATTGTAGGGAAGAAAGAGTACTCCATACCAGTGATTCCATCTGGCACATTGCTGGTGCCCTTGACTGCTCACCTGTTGCCATGGCCTCTGCCTTTGCCTCAGGTGAGGAAGAAGCCCCCAAACTTCTGCTGGTCTTGCCATTGCATCAATCATCTTGTCTCAAATTTGCCGGAGGCTGGAGTAAAGGGCTGGCCGGTCGAGTGCCTTCTTCCTCTACTGCCCGCCCTAAACATCTTCTGGCCAAAGACCTTGCGCATGGATTGTTGTGCTTTATTTAGGGAGGAGTATGTTGTCACAATTGTACTTAACTCCTTAATAAAGGAATCACCAAGTCACTCTTCGGGCTGCTGAGCAGTGAAGAAAGAGGAAGTGGCTTTCCACTGTGGATTGTTTGAAGGACATGGAGCACTGTTATCGGCTGATGGTGTTGCAACACTTCTAAAAAAGGCTCATGGGTCTTGTAGTCGCTTCATGTTGGAGTTATATATGTTTATGTTGGGCTGCTGGGAAATAAAGTGGACAGAGAAATGTAAAATGTAAGCCTTCAGTCCTGACATAGAATTCATGGATCTTTCATACAAATTGCGTCTTCCGCCCTTTTGCAGTGTCCTTCCAAAATCAACTGATGCATGAACAATTGTGATATGTTCAAAGCATTTTGAGGCTTTTCACAGTTTTTGTATGGATGTAGTAGTACTTGTGAATTGTGAACCCATATGTGATGCAACAGAGCACAGAACAACAAGCAAGAACTCAAAAGTATGATTCAGATAATTTACAGTGAGACAGGTAAAGGTAGTAACACTGTGGATGAAGGAGTGCTCCTTCAGAGATGTGTCTTTAGCTTCCATTTGAACTACTGGCAGGTGGAGTCAGTTGTTTTGTGTATGAGGACATTGTTACAGATACTAGGGGGGCCATCATAAAAGTATTTTTGTGTACTCCAGTACGACTAGTTGAGAAACTCACAAATCTTTTACTAAAGTTCTCGGCCTAATTTATAAAAGTAAGTTTTCATGTGTAGATCTACTCACTGGTAGATTTACAGTTATGCTTAGGTACACTAACCTTCTCCTTTCAAGAGTATTGTTGCTTGTTATGTTATGTATATGTGGATGTCAATATTATCGCTGAAAATGGAAAACTCTGCATGCCCCTGCATGTTAGAATTTGCTCCTGTAACAGCAACGGTCTAGCCAGTAAAAGGAATGACCCAGAATTTCTACAGTACCTAACTACATTTGACCTTCTATTGCTCCAAGAAACTTGGGAAGAAAAAGCATTTGAGCTCCAAGGCTTCACGTCTTGCTGCATCCCGGCAAATAAAAACTCAACCTTTGGACGAAGATCAGGAGGTCTGATGTTCTTCGCTTCAATACCGGAAATAGGCGAAATTGAGGCAATGGATTTCGATATACCTCTCCCAAGTGTCATTCAGGTGGTAAAGATCTCACTCCGGCTAAAGAAGCAGCTTCAGGAAGTAATTATAATTAACACATGCATTCACCCTAAAGAGAAACAAAAAGCGGCGGAAGACCTGGCAAAAGTGCTGGAAAAAATAATGGAAGAAAGTGTGTCAGATTCATTTATCTTGGCCGGCGACTTTGATATGCTCCTCATCAACAAAGATCAAGACAGCGACCTCACCCAAGATTTGAATGCAGCATGGGGCGTGCCGAGACAAGGCCCAACAAAAAATAAGAAACCAACGAAGCATTCAAAAAACGTACTTCGACATCTGGAACAACTTAACTTAAGGGCCCTAAATGGTCGCTACGTCGATGATGACCCACCAGTAGCCACCTTCCATTCCAACAAACAATCCTCCCATCTTGATTACATGTTCATATCTTTAAATATGTTTTGCTGGGTGACATCATTCAGAATAGGGACGAGCGACTTCAGTGACCACCTGCCTCAAGAGGCCGAAATAAGATCTAACCCTCAACTGGAAACTGAACCCCATACAGGCCTCGACACAGAAGTCAGCTCAAACCTAAAGCGGCTACGGTGTAACGGCGGTAATATTGACTCCATTAGCTCCACAGCGAAAATCCTTTTCACCCAAGCTGCCAGCTCCTTAACCAAGGTGTCGGATGTCTTGCAAAAATTCACTAATGCCATCAGAGAGAAAATGGAAAAAATTGTGCCCAATAACTCACGCCAAGGGAAGGGGCCCTCAAATGGGAAACACTTATGCCCAGAAATGAAAATCCAAAAATGATTAATAAGTCAAACATCGAGACGGATGCGAAAGGACCAAACAAACCATAGCCTGCAAGCTGTTCTACGGGAAGCAAAAAAAAAGCTAAAACGGATGAAAGGGGAAATCAGAAGCGAAGAAATGAAGACCTATGGGTGAAACTTCTTCATGAAGGGAAGCAGAAAAACAGCTCCAGGTTTTGGCAAATGGTCAAAGGAATACATAATCCTGATCATTTAGGTTAAAATTCGCACATATCAGAGGAGGTAGGGACAAAATACCTATTGACGCATTTCAATAACGATGACATCACAGAAGACGCTGTTACAAAGAATCCCCGCAAAAAAGCCACAAGGCCGTAAACAGAAGGGAAATCGAACCCCTACACGGGCACAAAAACCCACGAAATGTGGGAGCACTGGGCCATGAGCCCACTTAAACTTGACAAATCTAAAACGGAAGAAAGCCCCGCGAAGGTTGCCGAGCTAGGGCTAAAGAAAATTTTCCCAGCAGACATCAGACGGCAAATAGCAACGGGGAGACCCACCGGAGCACCGGGGCCGAATGGCATACCACCGATGCTGTACAAATCAGACGTGGAATTTTGGTGCGCATCTCTAGCCCCAGTATTCAATAGTATAAGGCTTACCCAGACTCTTCCCGAGTCCTGGCACGGGTCAGTCATCAGCCCGATTTATAAACACGGTAGCAAGAGGCATCCAAACAACTATCGGCTTATCGCCTTACTAGACGTGGAGGCAAAATATTTCGCAGGAATTATCTTGGAGGAATTACCATCATGGGCAACTGAAAACTCCATCATCCCAATTAACCAAACGGGTTTCTGCAAAGGCCAAGGGACCACAACCAACATCATGGCACTATCCTTGCTGATGGGAGCAGCAAAAGAAATCAAGTCATCCTTATTCCTCTCGTTTATCGACTACACTGCTGCATTCGATCATGTGGATCGTAATAAACTTTGGCAGAAACTGGACAATTGGGGAATACCGAAATGCCTCCTAGACGTGCTAATACTGCTCCACTCAAACACCTGGATTAAAATCAAACTTGGGGCAGGAAACACTTCTCGAAACCCATCAGGACAACAAAAGGATTAAAACAGGGGTGCCTACTAGCACCAATTTTATTCAATCTCTTTTTAGCCGATCTACCTGGGGAACTCAACAAATGCCCCAATCATGCACCTAAATTAGGGAAAATCACCATCTCCAACCTGTTACACGCGCACGATCTGGTGCTGATAAGTCGGACGCCAACGGGCCTTCAACACCTCTTGAACGCAGCTCACCCTTTCTCAGCAAAGAATGCCCTTCAAATTAACTTCAATAAGTCAAAGGTCATGGCGGTGAATTATAGGAAAAAAAGTAATCCTCGCTGGCACCTGAATGGAAAAAAGCTCGCCCGGCTAACCATATATAGTACCTGGGAGTAATCTTGGACTCAAATAATACGTCTAGGGCACAACTTAACTCCTTACGAGGGAAGGCCACAATTACCTACTTGGCATTAAAATCATTAAAGGCCAAACTTCCCGATCTCATGCTCAAACCTCTCCTTGAAATCCTGCGTGCAAAACTACAACCGACTCTTACATACAGGAGTGAATCACTTCATGGGAAGGATGCCGCATTGCTGGACACAGCCATAGCCAACTTATATAGGGCTATTTTTAACCTTCCTAAATACGTCTCTCCTGCTCAGATTTGACTAGAATTCGGCATCCTCAAACAAACATTAGAAAGGCGGAGTGTGTACGCAGCCAGCTGGCACAAGATTAGCACTGCAGAGGCTGGCTCCTTAAGCTCTAACATATGGGAAGAGTTACTTTGGAATCGCAACTCTTTGCCCAGAGACTATCTATTTGAATCACTCGAAGTTCTAGGCTTGATCGATATCTGGGAAACATCAATAGATCTCTTGTCTTTCAAAAAAGTAGCCAAAAAATCAGCACGTATTATTTCAGCGATTGGAGACAAGAAGGACCTAGAAAATTGAGCGCATGGATGGATAACGCTGGGTGATTATGGAAAAATACAGTCACAAGCATACCTCAACATTGGCATGAAAATAAAAGTTAAAGAAAAGTTCCTAAAACTATGCCTCGGTGTAATTCCTATACTGCCACACCTTCCTCCCTGGGAGAGAAATAACCCTTCACAACAGTGTCGCCTGTGCAAAATCGGCAAGGAGGACATCGTCCATGTGATTTGCATCTGTCCTAGACTAAAGGACCTGAGGTACAACCTTCTACGACCATCCTTTAAACTACATGTCGTTCGGACCTGCAGGCAGGCAGTCAAACTGTGCTTTACCACCATACACCAAATTGAATTGCCAGGTCATGAGGTTCTTCGACTTAACCAGAAAAAGACTTAACAGCGTTTGACGAACATTATAAGGCTCTGAGGATAACCATGAACTGATCTCAACAAATCTCATATTTTTTATTTAATCTAATTCGATAAGTTTAAGTACAAATGTTTTTTTTTAAATGTTCTTATTGGTGTTTCTATAATTTTGTAAAGATTTTAATGAATCATGTACAAATAAACATTACTTACTTACTTACTTACTTACTTACTGCATGTCCCTGTTTACTAAGCCCACAGACCGCAACAGTCTCCTTCAGTTTGAAAGTGTACACCCCAGAGCTCTTAGAGAAAATCTACTGGTAGGACAATTCATGTGCATACGACGCAACTGTTCCAGGGTTGAAGATTACAAAACAGAGGTGGAGAAATTGACCAAAAAAAACTCAGGGATCACAGTTACCCAATTCAAATAGTGAATAAAGCTAGAAAAATAGTATGAAATATCCCAAGAGAATGCCTCCTGGGAACAAACAACAAACCTGAGAACATCAACCTAATATGTGTTACCACCTACAATACGCTCCAACTTTATCAAACAAACCATCAATAAACACTGGCGTATACTGACATCAAACCAATTGGAGTTTGAAAAACCAATGTTCTCATTAAAAAACAAAGAAGTATTCAAGACAGACTGGTCCACACCAGTACTACCTGTAGAACAACACAGAGACAGAACACCCTTTGGAATCTGCCATTGGTCACTGGCCATTTCCCATGCCAAAACTGTTCTGTATGCCCTCTAACATTACACACTAGGGCCACTGATCTGGGCCTCAAAACCCCATGGGACAGAGATCACATACAAACTGTAATAGTGCGAACATTGTATACATGATCAGCTGCCCATGCAGCATGACGCATGTAGGGATGACAGCCAGGAAAATAAAAATCTGCATCAGCGAACACAGAAGTACCATAAGATGCAAGAGGACTACGACCAAGCTCATGGCCCATTTTTTAGAAACCAACCACTCAGACACTGACATGCAGTGGACAATCATCGAAAAAATCACATCACAAAACGGGGCCCACAAGACACTCCTCTTGAAAGGACAAAGATGGGCGCCCCAATTACAGACACACGTTAGAGGTCTAAACGATTACATCCCCTGGAGTCAGCTCAACAATCTCAACAGATAATGCACCGAGGTCATAATATCACTAAACGGATAATATGCAGGGGTCACAAAGTAGCTTCGAACCCCATTCAACACACATACCTAATCTTGAATACACTCAGCACAATACCATTACAAATTTGCTGAAAATAAGATACTGTGTTTGTTCTCTAATTAATATAGTTATCTCAGTACCAATGAGATTTTGCCCTATAACACAAAAACTGTATGGTAGCCTTGCACAAGCATACATACCTAATATCTACTATACTCAGCACAACACCATCGCAAAATAGTTGAATGTATAATAGTGGGTTGTTTTTTCTGATCGGCATAGTAATTCAAGCACCAATGTATTTTCCGCTCTGAAATAAGACAAAAAACTGTATGGCAGCCCCGAACGATGTTCGAGTACCAACATTTAAATACAAAATCGAATCCCGTACTCTGTCACTTCTAGCCCTTGGTGCTCTATCCTTTTGGAATCCGTATTACCTGTATTAAATATTGTAAAATGCTGTTTGCAGTTAAATCCTCCTGAACAGTATTATTGGTTCATAACATGTTTGGTATCCCTATCTAGTATCCCTATTTATAGCATTACCCGATCTATGCAGGTCGGTAATTAGAACACGGACCCATTCGGAGAGACACAGCTAAATCAATGACGCGGTAGGCAGAGCACAGTGCCTACGTGCCTGCACTCGCATCCATCTAATCAAACAGATGCTATCTCAACTCCACACACCACGAACTTGGAAAACCCAAGTCTATCTCATGCCGATGAAGGTTTAACTGACCAGAGTACCTCCAACCTTGTTTAATAGCTTCGTCTACCTTGCCTCACTTCCTACCCTCAATCCCTGGTATCACACAATATTCGTTCCAATACCACGAATGATGACCACCAGACTATCATCCAGTTCCAACGTGCACCACACTAGAGAGTGTACGGACCCGGAAGCCAGACTAATAAATTGATATCCTTGTCTTCCTGGCCCCTTTTAATTATAAGCATCTTTTTCACTGGCTCACTACTGCATCAACCTTGGGTAAGATCCTCCTGGTGGAGGCTGCATAACTCGATCGACTCAATGATTATGCACACACGTGATTCAAAAGCGGAGAACCAAGATATACCGCTTTAACGACAAACATACCCATCACGTGCATGAGGGTCATTTTAGATTGGGACACCCCATTTCCTGTAAATTACCTGCATACCGAAGGTTGTACAGGACAAGTGATCCATTCCCCCCCTTGATTAAGATATTGACTTTGGAAACTGAATGGATCAGCATTCTACCTCCCCCCCCTACACTTGATAATAATATTATAAGCAGCGTACAGCTGTGGGAGTCTACATAGAGACCTGGTCGTTACTAACCAAGTGACCAGAAGACCGCCATAGAAATGGCCGAAAATATGGGATTGAGCTATTCCATAGAAGAGATCGATGCGATACTTGCCAGACCGGCACCTTTCATGAACAGTGACCTCTCCCAGACCCTCTCCAACTGTACAGAATGGGATGAACTCACAGAAACAAAGAAAGAACAAGTCAGAACTGCTGTCCACGGTATAATTATGACAGAGTACTTGAGAGTAAACGCAGCACCTAGAGGACTTTGGGTTACTAACGCTCCGAGGATTTTCCTGAAGGATCTACCATTCAGAAAAGACTGGTCTGCGATTTCATGGAAGTGTACCAGAGACTACCTTGTCTTAATTATAAAGACTGCAACCAGACTGACAGATGAACTTGCAGTAAAAATAGAAATTCTAGAAACGAAATTGAACAGCACTGTGAACATCACAATATATAAGAATAGACTAGATGAAATTAACAAGGAAATGAGTGACACCCATGAATATCTAACTCAGACCAAACTTCAAAAACTGGCAAAGGAACTAAAAAAATTCTCAATTGAGAAAGTGCACCCATACAGTAGCAAAGAGTACAAGGCTGACGATAACGCCTCCAACTTAGGTTCCAACAGTGGGACGTCAAGTACAGGATCGGACCAAGGAGGAGATGATACTAGCAATACAAACAAGAACTATTACCAAAACAGAAGAGGTAATCGAAGAGGACGTAACTACTGGCGCCCCCCAGTTTTCCAGACAGGAAATCAAGGAATTCCCTTCCCCCCTTTCAATCCACACTTCCAAGGGTGGATGAATCCCTACTTTCAAGGTCCACAGATGATGAACCACCAGATGCAACAGCAACCAGGCCCCAACTTTCAACAACGCATGCCTTTTTTAGGGAATGGCCAACCGTCACAAAGAACACGGAGAAGAGGAATAACCTGGTCCGACCAGACGAGACAGGTACAAACGAGGAGCGTGACCAAAGCCAAAACCGGCCCTTCCACGAATCCCTCATCGTGAACCTGACAGATAAAATTTTGACAAAAGAAGAAGAAAACGTGCTCAACAAAGGATTGGGATATGTCCCCACACCAAAGACGGACGTATTCAAAACCAAATGCGAAGCGGCGGAATTCTGTAGGAAATTGAAGCTAAAAGCCTTCTTTGTAGGAGAACAACAACCGACCAAAGAAGGGGACACAACTCTAAGAAAGAAATCCAACTTCTGCCCACTTAATTCGCAAGTCCCAGTTGAAATACAGACGTTTGAACAGGCACTATTCAAAGGGATAGACGAACTTGCCAACACAGAACGGAGACCATTCCAGAACATAACGAGGCTGGAACAACAAGCATTGGATGCGCTAAAAAATGACCGGAGTATCATCATAAAACCCGCCGACAAGGGCGGTGGAGTGGTCCTCTTAACAGCAGAAGGATACGACCAACAGTGTATGGATCTACTCTCGAATCAGAAATTTTACAAAATTCTAACCGTAGACCCAACCCCAAGACTACAGAGGACCATCTCCATGATGGTAGAGGAAGGAGAAACGAACAATTGGATCTCCAGAAGCGAGGGAGAATATTTAAGGACAACTAATCCAAGAACCCCTTACTTCTACTCCCTCCCGAAGACACATAAAGGACGAATACCACCGCCGGGACGACCAATTGTCTCAGGAATAGGCTCCATTTTAGAGCCTCTCTCCCAGTTTGCAGATCAATATCTCAGACCCTTAGTACAAAAAACTCCAACCTATCTGAAGGACACAAGAGACCTTCTCAACCATTTGCAAAACATTGAATACTCTTCCACCACAATGCTATTGGTTGGATTCGATGTGGAGAGCCTATATACGAGCCTTCCCCAAGAGAAAACCATGGAGACCCTCGAGAATATACTTTTCGACTCCACATGGACAAATAAGACCCCTAGACATTTTGTCTTGGAATGCTGCCGGATAGCACTTATGGAAAAAAAATTCCAATACAAGGACACGCTATACCTGCAGTGCCACGGAACATCGATGGGCAGTACATTTGCCCCTAGTGTGGCGGGGCTCTACGTCAGCACTTTTGAAGACCATCACATCTTCAATGAGGACAATCCTTTTCATCATCATATACTGTTTTGGAAACGGTATATAGATGACGTTTTCGTCATCTGGCAGGGGAACCGCAGAAACCTGCTAGACTTCCATGTCTGGCTCAATCAGAGAGACGAATGCCTTAAATTCACATATTGTGCAGACAACAAGAGCATCGACTTTCTAGATGTAACAATCTATGCCGAGGATAACACTCTCAAAACCAAGACTTTTTTCAAAACAACGGCAAAGAACAGCCTTCTCTCTTTCAAAAGTTTCCACCCAAGACCTCTAAGAGAGAACTTACCATACAGCCAGTTCTTAAGGTTGCGTCGAAATTGTAGCGATACCAATGAATACCAAGCACAGGCGAAGGAACTCTGCCAGAAATTGGAAGTCCGTGACTATCCAAAGAAAATCATCAATAAATGCAAAAAACGTGCAAGGAATCAAAGTAGAGAAGCACTCCTTGAGACAGCTCCCAAAAAACCAACAGAAGATGTCCTCACATGTGTGACGACATACAGCCCGATGACGAACAGTATTAAAAAGATCATCAACAAGAACTGGAGAATACTAACATCAGGCAACCTCAAATGGCCAAAACCAAGGTTTGCGAACAGAAGAACTAGAAATCTGAAGGATATACTAGTCCACACAAGGCCAGCCCCACTGATTCTGAGAGAACAGCCTAATCTCTGGGGTAACTCACCAGTGACAGGACACTACCCCTGTGGCACTTGCTCGGTGTGTAGTCTCACAAAACCCACGAAAGAATTACAATTGCTACCAAACTTCAAATGGACTTTGAGAAATCACACAAACTGTAACACCAGTCATGTGGTATATATGATCACCTGTCCATGTGGGATGAAATACATCGGCATGACATGCAGAAAAATAAAACAGAGACTGTGCGAACACAGGAGTAACGTAAAATGTAAACAAAGCACCACGAAAATGGCCACACATTACCTGGAGAACAATCATACTGTGGATGATTTACATTGGGTAATTCTAGAAACTCTGACAAGAAAGGACAGAAATGCAGAAAAAATTCTCTTCGAGAAGGAACATAGATGGGTACACAGGCTCAAAACGGATAGTGACGGGCTGAACGATAATATTCCATGGCTTAGCCTGATGAGGAGATAAAAGGAACCCCGAACCTAACCCAAAAATACTTATCCGATTGAGAATGCAACTTTGGAATATAGTAAGAATTATATCTCTATTCCAGAAATCAGGCCCCAAATAACCCTATAAGATTGATAATTTGAAGATGACCAATGGTAAAGAGAAACCAGATCGTCATTACGAGCATCTGACACAAATCTGGCACATTACAACCCACTTCACGTGTCTACAGTATGAATGAAATGAACAACAAGGAAGTCTACTAATAGCGACATCCACCTTTAAATTTCATAACAACGAGAGCCTGTCAACCCAAAAACAGACATGAGGCCCGTTTCCCTGACTTGAACTCTGTTCACAAAATCTTTTCTCATTCGTAAAAAATCTTTTCTCATTCGTAACAAAATCCGACCTGAGACTTTACACATCGTGTCACCATGACAACACGAGAGACAACCAATAGAAATATAGAACCCGAGCACACCCGCCCATATGGCAACCCGGAAACATTGCGGACAGCTTCCGGTTCGATTTGAGCAACGCGCACAGTAGGCGCCGAGGACGGGCACAAGAGGTAGCAGAGCACCCGAGAATGAGATCAGCAAAAACCGCAAGTATACGGGAAATGATGGTACTAACCCTGATATTTCCCTCCCTAGTCCCCCCGAAGCTCACTCGACCCGATAGGAGCGCGAAAATTATTTGCGCGAGGTAAATAAAACGCATGATATTTTCACTCGCGACCAGAACACCATGGGGCCACTATTGTAAATACGATCTTTAGAATATCACCACATAATGAAAACCGTTTTGGCACTATGCATACGGATTGAGGGCTATGAATGGTGTATATCCACCCTGTAATTAAACCACATGTGGTACACAGACTACATGATATGTGAAATAAACACCAGTATATATTTTTAAGAACAACACGCATAACGATTATAAGCATGCTATCAATCTCTGCATGAGTATGGAGAGCGACATGAGAGAGTTGACATTGCCATGTTGGATTGCCGGTTACTAAAGTATTGCCATTTTTTAGTTGTTTAGTATTCTATCACAAGAGAGATAGATGTAGCAGTTTGCTGCAAAGTATGTGTCCCCCTGTACCCTCTCCCTTGTGTGTGTTGCGATACCACTGTGTTTACTTTTCGCAGGTACAATGAGACCTTCATAACAAGAATAACAGGTCAACAACCTTTATTTATCACACTTTTTGAGCACTATTTTGATATTTCTTTCACGTCATTCACCTAACGGTCCTGAAGAATGCCTATAAGTCCTAATCCAGGCAACATGGCAGAAACATGTCGACCATTTTAGAACTTCCCTTTCACTATTTTAAGAATCCTACACTCTAAGTGCACTTACTACTCATTATCCAGTTCCAACGTGCACCACACTAGAGAGTGTACGGACCCGGAAGCCAGACTAATAAATTGATATCCTTGTCTTCCTGGCCCCTTTTAATTATAAGCATCTTTTTCACTGGCTCACTACTGCATCAACCTTGGGTAAGATCCTCCTGGTGGAGGCTGCATAACTCGATCGACTCAATGATTATGCACACACGTGATTCAAAAGCGGAGAACCAAGATATACCGCTTTAACGACAAACATACCCATCACGTGCATGAGGGTCATTTTAGATTGGGACACCCCATTTCCTGTAAATTACCTGCATACCGAAGGTTGTACAGGACAAGTGATCCATTCCCCCCCTTGATTAAGATATTGACTTTGGAAACTGAATGGATCAGCATTCTACCTCCCCCCCCTACACTTGATAATAACACCAGACTATCAGACAGGATTGGCTCCTCACGCCCTAGGCCCTGAATCTTCCAATCTCATGGCCAGGAACCTTATTGATGTTTCCTACACATTGATCAGTAACAGATACTTACCCTCACTATCACCACACGCTTCGCCACCCTCTATTCCTCCTAACATTACTCTGCCTCTCCCTACTCCCACTCCAAAGTCTGATCCCTATCTCGGGTATGACCCTATCTCCTTATGTAACTGTGCCAATGGTCCTACCCAACCCTCTAATAACCATACCACAGCGGAACCTATCCTACCTGCACGAGCTACTCCTGCGAATAAGTGCTTAAACAATCAAGGCCTTGAGAAGAAGATTGATGACCTCAAACAAGATATATTGGTAATCAAAGAGCTGGTGCAAAACATTCTGCAGTTCTCCTTGAAGATGGAGAAACGTAGGGTTTCACCCCCCTGCATACAGGTATGATATCTTCAATCCACAGAAGCTGTACTCAGTTATCTGATGAAGACATCCTCGACCTACTTGGGACCTACACTGAATCAAAGATGGTCTCCCAACCCAACTTTACTATTAACATCCCCTCAATCATTGCTAACCCTGACAGGGAACTCAGCTTTAATCTCAGAAAGTTGAACACAGAGAACCTACTTCACATAAACACCTTGACTCAAGAAGTGGTCACTTCCAACCGGCACATCAACGCTATGCTGCTCAATTGTAGATCAGCTGTGAAACACGCAGCTGATATTTCTGATCTCATCATTGCGCATAATTTGGACCTTCTGATCATCACTGAAACCTGGCTCAGTAATACTTCCTCCCCAATTCTTACTATCTTAATCGCTCCTGACTACTCTATTCTCAGAAGTGACCGCCTGGATTAAACAGGTGGGGGCATTGCCAGCATTCATCGCACCAACAATAAAATAAAACAATCCTCTTGTACTGTCTTATCCACAAGTGAACAGCTAGTACCTGAAGTCTGGAACAAAGGCAAGAAGATTAGTGTGCTGCACTCGATATATCACCCTCCTGGTGACAATCTAGTCTTCACTGAGCAAATGATGGAGGTCATCAGCTCGAGCTCGGACCAACTCTGCCACATATTCCTCAGAGACTTCAACCTTCATTGGAATGACACAAATGATTCAATTGTCCATTCCTTTAAGACCTTCCTCTCTGACCTCAATTTCTCACAGCTCTGTAAAGGCCCTACTCACAATAAAGGCGCCACTCTAGACCTAATCATTGCCAAAGACAACTTCATACAAATAGGGGAAATCCTACGACTGGTCTGATCACTTTCAAATTCCCTTCCTCATCTTAGACAAGGGACTGGATCGACAGGGGCAACCCCTTAGAGCAAAACAATGATCCGCAATGTGAGGGACCTTGACATTAACTTGATAACCTCATCACCAAAAATAAACTACAGCCCCTCTCTAATTTGACCAACCTTGACGATCTTTCTGAGCACTACTTTAACACTTTTTCTAACATTCTTGACTCTGTTGCTCCAAAACAGCTCAAAAGGATCCCAGTCAAACTCTCTAAACCATGGTTTAATGGTGCCCTAAATGATGAACGGCGCAATCTCAGACTCTCTGAGAGACTCTGGAGACACTCGCCTTCCTCGACAGCGCTCTCTCAGTTGAGAAAAGTGAGAAGCATTTACAATAAACACATACGCTAGGAAAAAATCCACCACTTCAGATCTCAACTGGATTGAGCTTAAAATAGACCAAAAAAACTCTTCAAACTCATTAAGGAACAATCTATCCAATCATCTAACCAGCGCTCTGCTCCGCAATCCCTGCTCCCTAGTGGTGATGATTTTACAGCTCACTTCACTGAAAAAACAACGAGAATAGAGCTGGAGCTATTACCCACCGCCCCAACTTTATTATCCAAAATACCACTCGCAGAATCAGGGGAGGGTGCTGAATCCATGACAATTTACCACCGGCCTCTGGGCAGCTCTCTCAAAAACAACGCTGCTTGGAGCAGTTTTCTCCTACCAGACTACACTGAGATACTTTGCAACATGTCATCCATCAAACCCTCCAACCACTTTGGAGATCCATTATCCGCCAAGCTCTATAAAGATTTAATCTCAGTGGTTCTCCCTCTTTGGTCCAAGATCATTCATGAATCCCTCATACAGGGAGAGATTCCGGACTGCCTAAAAGTTGGGCAAGTTACTCTCATTCCTAAGAAGCCCCATGCGGACCTATAAGATCCTAACAACTTCCGGCCTATCACCAGAAGCATGACTCTAGCCAAAGCGCTGGAAAAATGCGTTCATTCTCAGCTCTGCAAACATATTGAAAAATATCATCTCCTGGATCCTCACCAGTCAGGATTCAGAGCGGGACACAGCACTGAAACGGCACTAGCGCACATCGTTGATGACGCCGTGAGAGCCCTTGACCAAAATGTCCTTTGTCTCCTGATCCTTCTAGACCTTTCCTCAGTCTTCAATACCATCAAAAATGAAAACTTGATTGATCTCCTATAAAATAGGATGGGATTGTCGGACCCGGTACTAAATTGGTTTGCCTCCTTCCTTCACAACCGCACGCAAAATATCAAAGTTAATCATGCCTGGGGGGGGCGCTAGAGGGCGCACGGCAAGATGGCTGCATTCCTGTGAGGCTCTGCCTAACTTAACCATAATCCGACCAAAATCCGCTGCATCTCGTGGCTTCAGAACCCAACAAACATCGGAGCTGTTTTTTCTACCCACCTGCAGTATTCCTGGCTGGTGTTGGAAGCCTCGCTGGGCTCTGATTGCTGCACGTCGGGACCGCACTGAGCTGAGGCTGGTCCTCTGTAAAATGGCGGCCGCCATGGATCTGTAGAGGCGCCCGGGGCCGGAGCACCTGCACGCCTGCCCTAATCTGCTGTGCGGCCCCTTGTTTTGCCTGGGGCGCCGAGCTGGTGCGAGTGCCTGCCTACTCTGCGAGGCCGCTTGAGCCCGGTGCCAGATGAGAAGGAGGCCGATGGCGGCGTACTGCGGAATGGCCTGCGGGCCTTGTCCTTCATGACGTCTATCGAGCGGAGGGCTCCGGTGACCGGGGAGATCTCCCTCTGACAGTGATTTCCTGCTGGGACGTCCCGACTGACTGGCGCCCGTCGGCGCTGGTGGTGGTGAGTGGGGCAGTAGCGCGACTTAGGCCCAGGTTGCGGAGGCGGGTTTGGGCCCTGGTGCTGGCTGTGTCCCGCGAGCTACGCCCAGCACGGGGCCTGGCTGGAGGGGGCGCACCTGGTGGAAGCACTGCAGATTGGGCATACCTTCGGGCGGGCCAGGAGCGTGACCCGCCTGGGTTTATGCCTATGTTCCTCGCTGAGGGGATTGTATGGTGAGCAAATTCAGTGCAATTGGCGAGCGAGAGTTGCGGGACCTGTTGCTGGCTGAATCCCTGGTACCCTGTGGTGGCAGTACACTCACTTCCCAACACACTTGCCTGCATTGTGGTTACTGGGGTGCTCCCTTGAAATATTGAGCACATAGAAACACTGCGCAACTTACCCTGAGAACCCCTACCTGCACAACCCGGTGACTCACGTGGGGACTTTTGCCTGTGGTGCACCCCTGACTGCACACTACTTGTTCCTGGGTGTTGTGCTTTGAGAGAATTGTGGTGGGACATAGCACTAACGGCTGTGAGTCATTACGGTGCTGCAGTTACACTGGGTTTTTTGGCTCTGAGCTGTGGGGCATTTTGGTAGGGGGGGACCGCTTTGGATCATCATTCTGCATTAGAGGTTGGTGGCTGGTGCTGGTACCTACCTGGACCTCCTTTGAGAACTTGGCTAATTGAGGTAGTACTAGACGGGGGACCCCGGCAGCTGCTCCGTTCTGCACCAACATTCACACAGCAAACACCACTCTCCAATATGGGGAGAATGGATAAGACTCAGCCGCGCCTTACTTTTGAATCCCGCAGGGCTCCCAAGACACCACAGAAGGGGCCTCCGACTCTGAGGCTGGGGAAGATGGGCTGTCATCGGTCTCCGGCAAAACATTTAACATGGAAAAGGTGCTGTCTCTTATTCAAGCTGAAAATGAGGTTTTAGAGGCGCGGTCCTGGCGCAATAATATCCGCATTACCGGGATTCCAGAGTCTACAAACTTGGGGAAAATGGAGACCTATGCAGAACGTCTTATTACAGACATCTTTGGCATGGAGCAATTGTCCAACATGTTCATTGTAGAGAGAGCCCACCACTCCCTGGCGGCATGTCCGGTCCCGGGGGCCACACCCAGGCCTATTATAGCTCGGGTTTTAAATTACAGGGACCGCGATGCCATCTTGCGTATGGCCAGGGAGAAGGGTACGATTTCACATCAAGGTAACACATTGGCCTTCTTCCCTGACTTTACAGTTGCTGTCCAAGCTGCCCGTTGCGAGTTTAGTGCTGTGAAGCAATTTGTGAGAAGCGAGGCAGTTCCCTATGCTATACTCTACCCCACCAGACTTCGCATAGGGGTGGCGGGAGAGAATAAGATCTTCACCTTCCCGAAAGCTGCCATGGAACATGCTAAGTCACTGAAGCGTAGAAACCGTGATTCTATGGTGCCACCCGAATAGGAAGATTAGTGCCTGCAAGGATGTAATGTGTCACTGGACATTAAGATTGAGTTTCTTGCTTGCTCACTACATAAGGTGCAATAGGTGCACAGCTGGTTGCTGGTTTCTTGAGTTATCATCTGCTCACATGTCAGTGGTGCCTTATGTGTGATTTGACTGTTTCGGATGAACAACTACCTGTTTAGTACTGTTGCCACCTATTATTATGCTGGGGCTATTATCATGGATTTGCTGTGGGCCTTGCTGATCTCTCATGTCGAGTTTTACTGGAAATATCTGGGCTTGCTGGTTGCTATTATGAGGACGTCGGACACTATGGGCTCCCCATGCATTGTTCTTGACCATGTGATGCATATTTCTTCCATTGCTAGCTCGGTTAACTCCTGCTCTGCGGGAGGGTTTTGCCTCTATGCCCCCTGACTTATGGGAGTACCCCAATGCTGTTTTACTGGGGCAGGGTGGGGGTGGGGGTTGTTTTGGGTGATGGGATGGCTTTGGCATGTTTGGGGTGCTGAAGTGGGTGGGAGATTGTGGGATGGGGGTTGGGAAATGTTCTTGGTATTCTTCCGGTCATATGTCCAGATGGATTAGAGTTCGTAACTGCATGATTGCTGTGGAGTTGCTCAGAGCTGTCCAATCCTATTGCACAATGGGCTACTTGTTTTGCAATGTAGGACCTTGTGCTATGTGTCTGCTTTTGCCAATATTTTGCAATGAGTAAAGCGCTTAAGTTTCTTACTTGGAATATACGTGGCCTCAACACGCCTAAAAAATTAGGTTGGTATTTACGAGCCTTGATCGAATGGGTGTGCATGTGGCCTTGCTACAGGAAACGCACCTGACAGCTGAGTCGGCCAGGAAAATAGGAGGGCGCTGGGCGGGTGTGAAGGTATCGTCCTCCTATTCCTCGTATGCTAGAGGAGTGCTGATCTTGGTGAAGAAGGGGGTCCCTTTAAAGTGCTTCGAACTGAGACGGATGACTGTGGCAGGATTGCGATTGTGCATGGCCGACTAGGTGGTGAGAGCGTGCTCCTAGTGAATGTCTACGGGCCCAATATTGATGATCCTTCCTTTTATTCGGATGTGTGGCGCAGAGTGCTGTTGTTCCCTCCTTCGGCACTTGTGTGGGGTGGGGATTTCAACTTGTGGCTGGATGCCAATATGGACAGGCATGGGGTTGTGGAGGCCCGGCCCAAACGGGCGATGGACAGGCTCTTGGGGCTTATAGATGCAGGTCATGTACATGATATATGGCGTCTTGGCTATCCCACAACTCGGGAAAGCACATTTGTATCTGCGGTACATGGCTCTTGGTCCCGCATCGACCCTTGGCTTGTATCGGAGGAAGTCTGTACCTGGACAACGAGGGTGACACATGCGGCCCGCTCCTTATCGGATCAATCACCGGTGATACTGGAGATACTGATACCGGAGTGTCATTTACCGTCTTTTGCTTGGAGGTTACAGCCTTCGGAGCTTAAGGATACTGTCTTAAAACAAACCATAGCAGAGGCAATATGGAATTACTTTATCGCGAACAAGGGAACTGTAGAGAGTGCTGGAGTTCTTTGGTAGGCCTTCAAGGTCACCATCCGTGGCACCTGTATCGGGGCTCAATCAGGGGTTTTGAGGGACCTTCAACATAGAATTGGGAAGCTGGCTGCGGACATCTCGAATTTGCCGCGCGCATACGACCTGGACCCTTTGGCGTCCAAGCTAGCGGAAATACGGGACTTGTTCACGGAACATAATGAAACGGTAGATCAGGAGCTACTGCATTGTTCGAGACGTAAGATAGCTAGGTATTATGGAGAGGGTGGGAGGCATAGTCGATCTCTCACTCAAAAACTTGTGGATCCACGCTGCCAGGAGGCTGTCACTGAACTGCTAGATAGTAGTGGTGAGCCCCGGCACTCGGCTGCGGATCTTTGTGATATTGTGCTACAACTTGATACCACTTTGTATGCCACTAGGGACTCCCCCCCAGCTGAAGAGACGCATGACTACCTTGACGATGTGGCCCTGGGGTGGCTGTCCAATGGGCACCAGGAGTATCTAGTGAAAACTTTTGATGAGGAAGATGTGGGAGAGGCCATTATGTCCCTACCGACCTGAAAGGTGGCGGGACCAGATGGCTTGTCGAGCGAGTTCTATAAGCCTTATGCGACAGTGTTGGCTTCACGGCTACTAGTAGTGTATACGGAGGCATACGAGACCGGGGTCCTCCGGCTCTCCCTCCGAGAAGCCCTTTTTGTTACTCTGTTAAAACCTGATAAACCTCCCAATCAATGTGGGTCGTATAGACCACTTTCAATAATTAATATTGAAACGAAAATCCTTGCAAAGATGATTGCTACACGACTCCAGCCCTTGATACCCCTGTTGGTCTTACCGGACCAGTCAGGCTTTGTGACTGAGCGTTCCACAACACATAATTTATGTACACTGTTCTCCACACTGCATTATTTTGCGCCTGACTTCCAAGTGGTGGCTGTGCTGCTCGATGCCGCAAAATATTTTGATTCCGTCCATTGGTTCATGTTCACTGTACTGAGTAGGATGGGATTCCCCCCCTTCTTCACACAGTGGATTAAGGTACTGTACAACGGGCCGGTTGTGCGGGTCCGAGTTATTGGCAGGGTGTCATCGTTATTTACTATCGGGCGAGGCACACGGAGAGGTTGCCCCCTGTCACCTATGCTCTTTTCATTGATACTGGAACCGCTGGTGTGCAAGTTGTGCCACAGACACTCAGCAGCAGCATTGCGATTCCGGCAGCGCCCCCTGATCGTTTCCTTGTATGCGGACGACATGCTAGTTTACGTCCGTGAGCGGTCAGTATTTCTGTCCCCGTTACTACTAGAATATGTACAATTTGAAAGATTTTCGGGACTAGGAATAAACTGGTCCAAGTCAATGGTCTTTCCACTCACGCAGGGCACTAAGGAGGTGGAACTTGATTTTCCATTGTCCTGGACCTCTGATCCTGTAAAGTACCTGGGGGGTGTGGGTGCATCCTGACCCCACTGTGGTGATTACTGAGAATTATGGGTGTGCAATTACCCGCATATCTGAGCAGGCTGAGCGGTGGTCTCACCTTCCCCTTTCATTGGCGGATAGAATAGCAATTATAAAAATTGTCTTTTTGCCTAAGCTGCAATATTTTGTTGTTAATATACCCATTCGCCTTAACATAGCACTGTTCCGCACCCTGCAATCGGCTCTTTTGACATTCGTGTGGGGAGGGAAGCAGCCTCGATGTCGATGGGATCTCTTGGTGCAACCGTTTGATAGGGGAGGCTTTGAGGCTCCAGACTGGCATTTCCCGAAGCGTTTTCAGCCGTATGTGGGTATTGAGACGTATGCAGTGTTGCCTGTCCGGCTGCAAGCGATGGTTCTGTCCGGCGGCTCTGGTGGGCTTCGAATGGAGATAAACCCTCCGCAGTGTACGGCCTGGGCTTGGCGTGCGCTGGCAACCAGAGCTCAGCTGTCATACCTGTATGCCCCGCTATTGCCTCTTGTGTCTCACCCGGAGATATCAGTGGCGCGTGAACCAACTGCTCTGAAGCAGCTATGTGCTGCGAGCATTAATAGAGTGGGGGATTTATATGTGGAAGGCCGCTTTAAGACGTTATGCGAGGCACAGAGTGGTGTGGAACGCGGATTCATGTTTAACTTTTCAAATGTTCGTGTACGTCAGGCTGTTTGCACGGTATATCCTGATTACCCGGTGGACCCGACGGCACTTCGTGCAGTACAGGCCTTGCTATCAGGTGAGGACCGCAAAGGGCTCATTACTAAGTTATATAACTCATCGTTGCGGGAACAGGATCAGGAGGAGTGCTCATCGTGCCTGCGTTGGCAGGCTGCGATAGGTTGCCCCATCACTCCGGAGACCTGGACGGCGTGCTGTCAACTAACAGGCCAACTAACGTCCAGTTGCAATCTCAGAATTATCCATTTTAAATACTTACATCAAGTTTATTACTCTCCTGTGCAATTATACAAATATGGTCCGAGAGAATCGGCGAAGTGCGTGCGGTGTGGAGCTGAAGATGCGGATTTCTATCATGTCGCATGGGTGTGTGGCGGATTGTTTGCCTTCTGCACTTCGGTGGTCCGCATCCTGTCAGATAGGTCGATGGAGCCGGTGAGTTGTACGCCTGAGCTGTTCTTATTGGGATATGTGAAACAGCTGAAACCTGCTAGCAGACGTATTGTGGCGATCTCCACTTTGTTTGCAAAGGGGGCAGTGGCGCAACAATGGGGATACAGAACAGCACCCACTGTCAGGCAGTGGCTCCAGGACCTAGTCTATTGCAGTGATCAATTGAAAGTGTATGAGGAGGAGCTCCCTGAATGTTCCCTCCCTAAGGACTTTTGGGCCCCTGTCACTTCCTATCTGATGTCTAATCCGGATGTACTCTAAATGCCATAACCCATGAACTGGTTCTTTTATTGTCTTTGGACTGCTCATGTATGGGACAGAGTACTGTGCCTGGCCTCCCTCTGACAGTTGGACTTTAAGGTGACTTTCCTAAGGCCTGCCTTTCATTTCTTGATTAGTGCTTTATTTTTTTGGCATACAGACCATGTGCAGCTATGGATATAAACAGATGTGATTGATTACGTCCTAGATAATAGCTGGAAGAGGGTTGGGGTGGTGGGGCGGGGTATTCGTGTTTTTGTAAAGACTGTAAGTTCTGATTCAGCAATCTGTGTCTATTGGACATTCCCCGTGTATGACTTGCTTGACAACAATGAATACATTTTATTTTAAAAAATAAATTTAAAAAAAAGGAAATCAGGCCCTAGCTTCTATTACCCCGGTCCTGATTGGAGTCCCCCAAGGCTCGACGCTCTCGCCCACTCTCTTCAATCTATTTATGGAGCCTCTTGCAGTCATTCTGAACAGAGCCAACATTCAATACCACTTGTATGCGGATGACACACAATTGTACCTGAAGATCTCAATACAGGACATAAAAACTTTAAATGCTGCACTTGCACAAACTCAACAATGGCTAGCCCAACACCATCTCTTACTAAATACTCTCAAAACTGAATTTCTGCCGTGGCGCCCCATCTGACCTCATTGGTCCGACCCGCCACACAGTCCAACTTTGGTATAAGGCACATAGACACCTTAAATGCGCAGATGCTATCACGCAAATGACACCCCTGTGGGACTCGCATAAGTTGGGCTTCATGGGAAATAGCAAGGAGTTCCGGGCGTGGGACGCCATAGGCATCTCGGTGGTGGGAGACCTCTGGAGAAAAAACACCATAGTGGACTTCGCTTACCTGCAGACCAAACACGATATGGCCCAGTCTGAGTATTATAGGTACATGCAGATCCGCCATTCACTTCTGTCGGTCATCCCAACAGGTACAAAACTGCAAGAGTCTACTCCGTTGGAAGATAGGCTGCTAACAGAGCATATGTCCCATAAAGCAACATCCTACACATATAGGGAACTGATCAACAACCTACCTGGCATGCTAACCAAATTGCGCCTGGCTTGGGTGGGCGAGATTGGCGACCTTGATGACTCGGAGTGGCAGGAGGCTCTCTCATCGCCCCGAGAATCAGCGATCCCATCGAGACTCAAACTAGTGCAGTTGAAAATACTACACCGCACATACTATACCAGAACGGTCCTTTACAAGATAGGGAGAGCCTCCCACGAATATTGCCTCCGCGGATGTGGGGAGAGAGGGACATTCTTCCATACCATTTGGGACTGTAGTCGGGTGGCCACGTATTGGGCAGCAGTGATGCGAACCATTTCCCAATCCACGAATACTTCACTGATTCCCAACCCACGTCGCTGCCTCTTAAATATCTGGGAAGCAGAGGATTTGACCCACCGTCAACAAGATTGGGCTATACTGGGGATGTTAGTGGCAAAACGTAATATTGCCAGACTATGGGGATCCAGTGTACTGCCCACACTGCGAGACTGGTCTAGGGACATGGACGAGGCAATGGTGGCTGAAAAGGCGGTATTTGTCCATCGGGGATGCCCCACAAAATGGGGGCAACTCTGGGGGGCTTGGAACAAATTTAGGGGTGACATATGTGAGCCGCCACGTGTCGACCCGGATGAGTGTCTTTCTGATGAAAGGTTTGATCTAAAGTTTACATTGCCAACATGGAACTCTTTTGGCTGCGATGAACCCTGTCCTACTGCTTATCGCGCCTCATGATGTGAGATTGGATGTGTGAACACAACACCAATGTTAATAAAGCTACAGACTTGGACGTTGATTTGTCGCCTTTGGGGGTCTGAACATGTTTACGGTGGTTCTATTTCTATGGGGGGTTTGTTACTTGTTTAAAAAACAAAAAGAAAAGAAAAATCTTAGACCTAAGCCATGTGATGTATTTACATTCCTACCATCATGATGCTATATATCCTCATCCGCTGCCGGACCCCTGGGTTGTCGGCTCAAAGGCTGTGTCCTCAGTATAATGACTCATGGGTTGTGTTACCATTGCGGCCGGCCCTGGGGGTTGTAGGCCCTGCATTGTGTATTCCTATTGATGTATAATAAAGGTCTTAAAAAAAAAAAAAAAAAAAGAATTTCTTTTGATCACCCCACCTAAATCACTCAGCTCCTACCCTTGACTGGATTAAACAACTAACTGCTCTGAACTGCACACCTCGTGTGGTAGACTCTGCCAAATCTTTAGGTGTCACCTTGGATAAACATAAATATGCAAGCACATATCAGCGCTACTACTAGGGGTGCCAATTTCCAAATCAACATACTGAAGAAAATCAAACCATTCCTCCCCTCGAAGACCTCAGGCTGGCGGTACAATCCCTGATTATCCCTAGATTGGAATATGGATTGGTGACCCTCGCAGTACTTCGCAAAGCCAGCTTAGCCCCACACAGAGCTACCTTGAATGCTTCAGCCAGGCTTTTAACAGGATCTAGGAAATTTGATCACATTTCACCCGACCTGTTGCAGCTAAACTGGTTATCTATTGAAGCTAGAATCCGACTAAAGATTGCTTGTCTGACTCATAAAGCCATACACCACAATTCCCCATACTACCTAGCAAATAAACTTGAGCTATCGGGCTCTAGCAGGACCCTCAGAAGTACGTCCACCCTTCTCTTGAAACCGCCAAGATTAATAAGAAAAGATCGTACAACCCTGCGTTCACCGGTCTTGCTCCTAGAATCTGGAACTCCTTACCATCCGAGATCAGATCAAATCATTTCACTACTTCCTTTAAAAAACTGGTAAAAAAACTACTAATGAACAAACTTTAATTGCACTAATCATGTTCGGGTGTTTTGTTAATAACCAAATTCTTGACGTATTATCACTGATGTTCTATATGTTTTTACGTTGTTTTTGCATTTGTTTTGTCCCAGTCCTCGATAGCTCCATTAACGGCATTATTTGTTGATTTTTGCTTGATCCCCTTTTGTTATTATTCCTTGATGCTCATCGCACATCTTTGTTCCTTCTATTGTATGATGTTTTACTCCGAGCGCTATATGGCACCTCTGATACACCCTACTCGTTACTCTTGAATGTTTTCCCACAGTTTGTACTCTCACTTACCTCCTTTATGTTTTGTATAATGGCTGAAGACAACTCTGTACAGTGCTCTGATACCCATTTGGGTCTTGTTCGCGCTCTATAAAACTTTTAAAAATAAAAACATTATATAAATAAAAGACCAGAAAACCATGTGCAGGGATGAGAGAAATGACGCTCCAGCCGACACGCGAGCCGAGCCCCCTCCCGTACCCAATACCGATGTGGCATGCACTAAGAGGAGCAGTCGCCCGTCCCATCATCCAATTTGGCACTCCTATAGAAGTATTTAACCTCCATAGCTCCACTTGCAAATCGGACGAGCAGGGGAGCAGAGCACCAAGTAGGTTGTTGCCGGGACGGACCTATGACAAAGTAAGTGGCTGATCCTTTTTAACCTGAGCCGCCGGTCAATCGAGATTGTCTCAGGCCACACCGTAACTAATTAACTTAAAAGCCTCCACTCTCATAAAGAACATGGGCATTTGTGTTTTGACTACAAGTCCTCACCCTCATGCCCCCTAGGGAGCTGACGCCCTGTTACCATGGGGTGAGTGCCTTCTACTGCCTATGTTACTTGGGAAATTGTGTATATATGTGTGATAAAGTGTAATAGTACAACATATTTATGACAATTGTGAATTAATTAATGCATGTGTGTACAACCCATAGCACTTATGACATTGGAAACAAGCGTGCATGTGCCTTCTGAGTATGACTAGTATGATCCATGCATGGTCACCTGATTGGAGCACTGTCCAGTTGGATGTATCCCACATAATACTTGACACATCCACAGTATTTCTCCAAAGGGAATTACACTATGATGGTTGAACGACAACATCAAGCCGTTTTTTGATTTTGCAGCATGATAGTACAACTTGTACTATATGTTATTTTCTTATCTCCGCTTTCTCTATGGGTAATTCCTCTTAAAAATCAGTGGCAAGTATTAGACTTGTTCCTACAAGATTACTAAATGTGCCTTATGCAAATTGCGTACCCATAGTGCACTCACGTCTTTGGGGGAAGTGACCTCATCGCGTCCCACCCTGATGAAAGCCCAAGACCATTTGCTAGGCCACTGGAGAGGGCTGAAACATGTTGGTGTCTAGTTTAGGGTGATAGGACCATTACATCCTAAATACCCGACTCTAGTGTTTTTATCCTTCCTTCCCAATCCAAAAATAAAGGATACTTTAGGAGTGGGTTTGGAATTGTATCTTTGAAGTTACGCCCCCATACACCTTTTTTATAAGTGCTCCCTGAAACACGGTTGAGCCCACCCTGACCTTTAGGAGTTGGGGTGAGCCCAATGATGAAGCTTGTCACTATTAGAGTGAGTGAGGGCTATATAAAGAAAAGGGTGCTTTTCTCTTCCCACCCATAATCTTGGGTCGGTTACAGATTGGATATAGGAACTCTCAGTGTGAATTTCACTGAAGAAATTAAATGAAAATGTATAATAAACGAGCACTACTACTCTGAGGTGTCTATGCGCAAGCTTGCAAAATGGGCAGTACCAGGTAATGAGGCTGGCCCAAGTTTAGAGACTCCTAGAGATTAAAAAGCCGGGTTTTTTGTTTTTTTCCTAAAGCAGAGAAGGTCTGGTGACTTTTTCAGGAATAAAGGGAGGCTGTTCCAGACACGGGAGGTGCTGCCAATAAATCTTCTCCCCCCCAATTTTACTCTTTTTCTGGGAGCAATGATATTGGGACCATCATATCAACCCGGTTCCCCTTTTTTTCCCTTTGCTAAGAAACCCTCAGCGTTTTCTCGGAGGGAACACCCATTACGGATATTTGTAAATTGCATAATCTCCCGCAAGGTAGGCTGGCAAATGGAAAATCCAGGTCTTCAACTTCTTACGGAATTTAGGAAGAGAGGAGGAGTCAGACGTTGTTCTATGCTTTAGGAGTGATGTAAGAGAACGCTTGTCCTCCTGATCTGGTTCTGTGAATTTGTGGGATGTGTGTGAGTAGGAGTCCTGTGGAGCGGATGTATCTGATGTTTGGTGGAAGTAGATGTGGCTGGTCAGGTACGGGTGACCTGAGTTGCGTAGTGCCTTGAATGTGTGTGTGAGGAGTTTTAATTGAACTTGTTTGTGTGTCACGAGCCAGTGTAGTTCTGTGAGATGTGTGGTGTGATGTGCATTATGTGTGTGTGGTTGAGCATGAGTCAGGATGCTGAGTTCTGGATGATTTGTATTCTTATAGTGAGTTGCTCGGTTATCTCATAACTTGCTGGTGTCTAGGGCGAGAGTGACAGTTTTTCTAGTGTTGCTTGGGAGCCATTTGACGATCTCACCAGCATATTCAGGGTGTGGAAGCAGGATGCAGTGACGGGGTTACATTGTGTGGTCATGTCCGGTTTGCTGTTAATGATCATTCCAATTGTCAATAATAAATTCTTTAAAATATCTGTATAAAAATGTTTATACATTCTTCAAATTAAACTTGGATGTACTGCTACCCTTTACTCAATGTGTGGATGTATGTATTGATGTATGTAAGTGTTGGGTAGTACTAGAAAATATCAAACGATACAGAGTCTGTAAAACAATACATTAAAGTTTTTCTCATACAGCCATTGCATATCACACTGAACACATGTAAAGATAAACAGAATGGTACTGTAGGTAAAATTGATGTTTATTTTCAATAGTGCATTTAAACTATTAAAACAGTATAGGATTTGGGATGGATAGATTTAAAAATTCTGTGTTTTTTGTGTGAGGATTGTTCCTTGCGGGGTTGGGTGAAAATGGGGTTGGTGACTCTTGTCCTTGTCTACTATGGGGCGTCCATTTCTTCAATTCTCCAGTGCCGGGGGCGGGGCCTGCAGATCAAGATCAGAAAGGACCCTGACTGAGGCGAGGGCAGGGGAAGGTGAGGAGCTCAAACACTGAATAACGTGTTGGATGATCGCAGAGGGTGCAGGGGCCGGAAGACTTGCGCACAACTGTCAATAAACTTCCTGTTTTATATATGTAAGTATGTCTTGGATGTTGTGCCCCCAATTCCCTTTCTTCGGTGAATTAATTACACAGCTTTTTCACAAACAGAAACACATGTGAGAGGTATACCACTTATAAAAAATGAAACAAATTTGGTGGATGTTTTGTGCATATGTCATGAAATGTATAGCCACCAAATGATTGCTCGTGTTTCAATTAGATGTTCAAGTGAGCTTCATTTCAAGTTCTTTTCAATACATTATGAACGAAATAGGATTAACTGATTGATTGAAAGAGAGTAGCACAAATACATATTCCACATCACACACTCCACTGCCGAACCCAATGCTCTAGAAGCAACAACCATTTCAAAGGAACAGCAAAGACACGCCAGAGCTGTCGTCTTTCAACCATGTCACCCTAAAACCAAACAAGAGAAGAGCGCAGACCAAATCACTGTACACCGAAGATAATCCAATTAACCCAGCACTAACTTCCATATTAATCAACCCATTGTATCTTACATGGACTTATGATACTACAACAGCATTCTTAAGCCACCAACAAACTATGGCGAACACAAAAACTCAATAGCTAAATAGAATGTAGGAGACCAACCATAACCCGTAGCCTGCCACAACATTCCAACCCTATCAACACCACTAGCCTGACCCAATATATCCTAAGACTTAAAGCGCAGTGTGCTCCATTTGATCCTTGACAGTAAATCAGGTCCACCGTCCAGTAACACCACTGAACAACAGATTTATGTCTCTTCTCTACAGTACCTCAGAGGTTTGCAGTTCTCTCCGCTTCCTTTCCCGTGCAAAATCTCTCCTCTCATACACCGTCCATGCATGCATGTACCTAGATTCCCATGGGCTCCCATGAGGGCATCGTCCGCATTTCATCCAAGTTGTACTGTTTCTCCCTGCAGCTCTGCAAACTCAAGCCCAGACAGTACAGGAATACATGTCACATGACAGTTTTTACTGTCTGTACACCCTGCAGCAGCAAGATCCAGAATTATGAGCAATAAACTAAGCAGAGGTGCAAAAACATACCATTTTCCAGAGGTGCCTTGTATACACACCTACATACACCATCTCCTGCGAAACTAAGTTTAAATCACAAACCTCTGTCCTCATGCTCTCTTAAAAGCAGTGCTTAATTTGAGTTTCTGTTTCTGGGCACCGGCACTTAATTGTCAACACCGGCATTTATGACAGTCTGCCACATGATGGCACTGTTTGTGTAATTTAGAGAGAAACGCAACAGTTGTTTATTAATTCAATATATTTTGAAAAAGAGTAATATCTGCCACCCGGGCCATTCATATTGCTTTGTGGGCTTTAAATAGTCTGAATAGTCACACTTGAAGGAGTGTGATGGTTAGTAGTTGTGTAGGTAGTGTTGTTGGTAGTGCTGACATGGGCAATGGGTGGTGCAGACTCCAGAGACCGCCTGACGAGGACCATGACATTTATTTTTTTTACACTTTAAGCACTGGTTACAAGCCATACCTAGAAAGAATTCAGGTTGCAGTGTAAATGTAACAAGTAGCCAACATGATCTAATGTAGCTTCCCATCACCATACAGACCAATGCTTGATGTTCCTAAGGCTTTACACGAGAAACATTCCTTTCTAATGATGAACCAGATGCAATTCCATCTGATGCTACATCACCCTATTTTCATGAGGTTCAGGAAGCTTCATCTTAGGCTGCAACCCCCAACCTCTGTGATGTACACCATAACTGCTTTGATAGCACCAAAAGGCAGCCTTATGTTCCATGCATAAGAAGCAGAAGTTATAAAATCAGCTTTCATAACACGAACCCGACTCTTTCTGACGATACAGCACCCACCCATGATGATGTGCAGGACACACCACCCGAAGCTACAACTTCCTGCGGTCTTTATGTCTATGAGATGATCTCAAGCTGAAATAACGCACCCCCATGACATATGTAGGACTTTATCTGAAGCGATAACATCCACCCTTAAGAGTATCTATGACTTCGTGGGAGGGTACAGAGGACAAATTGGATTATCTACGCAGCACTAAGTGAATGTGAGAGGTCAGCCCCTACCTAACCTATTCAATGTACTCGGCTGTATTTTGGGCTACACCACTACAACCTCACTGCGCGAATCTCAATCTAAAAGCCCCAATATTGTGATGTACGTGAGACTCACTCTGAGACAGCACAATCCAGTTTCTGTGATGTGCTAGGCGAGTGAGCCTAAAATGGTCAAATTAAGACTGAACTTTCCAGCTATCAATGTCACTGTTAAGCCTTCTCTCTTAATATATTGGAACACTACTTGCTGAAAAATTCGACAATGACACGACTTGTTAGTAATAGCGATTGTAGCAATGAAAAGTACACCAGTAGATCCTTGTAGTTAGGTTCTTTATTAAAACCCCCAGCACAGAGGAATAAGTCATACAGCTATCAAGACACAGAGCTTCACTAATAACAGCTCTCTAATAATGCACATACACATATAAACAATTCTGGAACATACTCAATGTTCCACACAATACAGAGATCTTAAAGTGATATACTTACACAGATCTTAGAGTGATATACTACACAATCCCCCTTCTTAAAAAAAAACCAAAAAAACCACAAAAACAATAATATTAAGTACAATCAAACAACTCCAAACCTTTAGGTTTTTTAACAATTCTTCCACTTGAAGTTTTGATGAGAGATTCATTAGGCACAAAGTTAGGTACATCTGATGACACTTCCTTAACCTGAGAACTATCCCCAGATATAGGAACACCCTCATGAATGTCAACACCAGAAGGTGAATTATCACAAGAGATATCACCATCCTGAGACTCATCCACCATAATGTCCCACCACAAAGATGACGAATTTTTGCACAACTCTTTATCTTTGTTACTTTGAACATCACCACGGGATACAGGTGCAAGACAACTAAAATGCCATACCTCACCATTTTGTTATAAGGCAGTATTGTTCATAACAACAACCATTCTGGGTTCACTGTACTTACTCACACCTTTTGTGGTCTTCCTGGCACTCTTAACTCGAACCCATTGACCTTTGCATAAACTGGCCTCTTTAGTTCCATGTTTGGAATCATAATAGATTTTATTCTTTGTCTGTGAATCCATAATGCTCTTTCTAACTTTAGTTAAATCACAATTAGTCATGCCACTTTTATCCATCCAACCTGGATTGATCTTAGAGTGTGGAATTCTACCTCTCATTAATGAAAGGGGACTTTGATTTGTTGAGCCATGAATGGTACACCTATAAGCCCACAGCAATTTCTTCAATTCAACATCCCATGATAAGTTACCCTTATTTGCCAACTGCAATACTCCTTTAATACTTCGGTTGGCTCTTTCCACAATATCGTTCCCGCTAGGATGGTAAAGAGCAGTAAACCATTGTTGTATACCTGAAGCTAATAAATAGTTTTTCATCTCCATGGATTTAAATTGCACACCATTGTTTGATAATATAAACTTAGGAAAGCCTTCCCTTAAGAAAATCTGATCTAGAAAAGTAATGACAGTTTTAGTATTAATCACATTTACTACACTGATCTCTAACCATCTTGAAAATGTGTCAATTAAGACTAGAATGTACTTCTGAACTCCATCTTGCCAAGTGACAGGACCCATAAAATCAATAGCTACAACCTCCCAAGGAAATTTAGGACAATCAGGAGGAGCTAATGGTGGATTAAAAGTTTTAAAGGTTTTATCAGAGACTTCACACTGTACACATGATCTCACACATCTTTCAACCTCTACATCCATCTTAGGCCACCAATAAAGTTCTTTAATGCAAAGTTTTGTGCGAGTAATCCCTGAATGTCCTTCATGACAAAGATCAATGATTTTTTTTCTTAAGTCCTTAGGTGGAATGATTCTATCACCTCGTACAACTAACATATTGGACATACTAAGTTCATCTCGAACTTCCCAAAAACCTCTTAAATCATCATTGATGATTTTCTTGTCCATGCCATTCCAACCTTTGACAATCAATTGTTTCAAAACAAGTAAAACTTGGTCATTGTTTTCCGCTTCGAGGCATTCTTCTTGCGTAAAACTACCTTGAGTTTTATCGAACGAAATATGTGCAATAGAAAAATCATTCCACGGATTTTTATCTAACTCAATTAGCGGTAATGACATACGGCTTAAAAAATCAGCCGTGAAGTTTCTTGTGCCTGGCACGTATTGCACCTCATACATATAGTCTTGCAGCCTCATGGACAACCTTGCTATCCTTGCTGTGGCATTGGTAAGACCATCCGTTGTAAGTAACTTCGTTAGAGGTTTATGGTCACAGCGAACAATAAACTTCCTTCCCCACAAAAACTTCCTGAAATGCTCTAAAGCCCACCCCACAGAAAGGGTCTCCCTTTCAACAACTGAATAACGTTCTTCTATGGGAGAAAGGGACCGAGAAGAAAACGCTATGATGACCTCTTTGTTGTTCTCATTGATTTGGGTAAGGACACTACCCAGCCCCTTGCTACTGGCATCAGTTGTGACTACAGTATCAGCATTAGGATCAAAACCTTACAAACTAGGAGTCTGTGAAATCGCCTTTTTAATTTCATCAAACGATCTCTGGCACAGTTCACACCAATTAAATTGTACCTTGTTCTTAAGTAGAGACCTCATAATATGGGTTTTTTCTGAAAATCTATCTACAAACTTTGCATAAAACTCAGCAAGTCCTAGAAATGATCTAAGATCTTCTTTAGATTTAGGTGCAGGAGCATCTCTAATTGCACTCACCAAACTAGACTTTGGCCTTATACCAGATGAGCTAACTTCATGCCCCAGGTAAGTAATACTCTTCTCCGCAAACTTACACTTGGAAGGTTCTGCTGTAACTCCCTTATTATGCAAAATACCCATTACCTTCCTCAAACGCTCATCATGTATCTTCTTGTTTGGGCCCATAATAAGGATGCCGTCCTGAAAAAATACAATGCCTTGCATATCACCAAATAACTCATGCATAAGCCTTTGAAAAATGGCCACAGCGGACGCTAACCCAAACGGCATGCGGCAAAATTGAAAACACCCAAAAGGAGTGCAAAAGGAAGTAAGGTGTTTACTCATAGGCTGCAAGGAAATTTGATGATACGCACAAGACAAATCGATAGTTGAAAACCATTTAGTCCCTTTAGTCAAGGTAAGCATCTCATCGATCCTAGGAAGAGGAAAGCGATCAACAATTATATTATCATTCAAATACCTTAAATCTATGCACATGCGGATTTTGCCATTTGGGCGTCTGGCGATAACGATTGGAGAAATCCAATCAGACGCCTCTACAGGTTAAATTATTCCAGCATCTAACAATTTATCAATCTCTCTCTTTACTTCATCACGAACGATGAGTGGAATGTGACGAACCTTATGTACCTTTGGAATAGCGCTAGGTTTGAGTCTAATTTTGTGTGAAAAGCCTTGGAGATTCCCAATACTTCCATTGAAGACTTCTAGAAATTCTTTCAAAACCCAATTCTTTGTGCTTTCAGATTCACACATGACTAACACCTGTTCTGGGCTATTAGGATTAAGAATTATGTCAAGTGAGCGTTGATCCTTCCAACCCAAAACAGGTGGTCCATCTTTAGCTACATACAGTTTACATACAGCTCTTCTACCTTTAAATTCAAACATTAAGGATCTAAATCCTAACATTTCAATTTTTTGTCCAGTGAAACTAGCAGGAATTACATCTGTAAGTTGAAGTTGCGGCCCAATTTCCCTTGTAAATTTCTTATCCTAAGTAGATTTGGGTATTATAGTAAACAGAGATCCAGAATCCGCTGCAACTTGTAGATCTATACCACCAAAGGAGACTATACATAAAAGTTTGTCGCTATCATCGCCAGTAATATTTACAACTACATGTCTCGCTTTGTTGCTTGAAGGATCGAACTCCTCATCACGATAATCCTCATCATTATCTGATAAGTCAGAGTCATCATTAGTTACACAAGTTACTCTTGTTTTCATTTGTAATTTTCTTCTTCATTGTTTAGTGAAATGACCAATTAAGCCACAAACCGCACACTTTGAAGACTTAGCAGGGCATTTATCAAACCTGGCAGTATGTGATGTGCTACCACATCTGTAACAAGCAAAAAATTGAGTAGAGTTATCTTCTTTCTTGAAACTAGGATTTTGGTGTGGTTTCCAATTTTGATAATTTTGATATTGTTTGGACTGTCTCACATTAGTATTCTTGTCTCTCCTTGTGTCATTGATCTTATTAACAGTTACTGGCTCATTGGAAGAAGAGACTGTTTTGGTACATCTATCTGAAAGTTCTGCTTTTTTAACTAATGTGATAATGTCTTTGAGACATGCATCCCCTTCTATCCACAACTTGTCTTGGACATTCTTATTCTTACTACACATCACAACTTGATCCCTAATCATATCATCATGCAGGGGTCCAAACTTGCACTTGATGGCCAAATTCTTTAGAACAGAGATATAATCTTCAATGGTCTCATTTGTATTTTGTTTACGCTTATAGAAGGCGCGTCTAGAAACTGCGACACATACAATTGGGGAATAATGGTCATCAAGATCAGCTATAGCACACTTAAATACATACAGATCTCCACTTCTTTCAATCTTTTGCATCTGTAAATACACTCCGAGACCTTCAGGTCCTAAACAATGCATTAAAATTCTTTTTTTTCTTTCTGGAGACATAATACTGCCATTATCCTCTAGAGTGGCAATATAATTCAAAAAATATTCTTTCCAATCCAACCATTTGATATTAGGTTCACCTGGATTAACGAAAAATTATTTTGGATCACTCAAGGTAATACTCATGTTACTCTGTGAAGAAGAAGCTGTCATATTACTTGTGGAAGCTGTTCTTGACTCTCCATCCATTTTTTTTTTTAACACAAGAACAAATGCATTATAAAAACTTGTAATCTTACTGTATAAGAACGATGAAGTCTGGGAAAGCACAGGTTAATTCCTTTAAATTGCTGTTGTTATCGTGTGTAAGAACGGTAAATTATAAGCTTTTAAAAGTACAGGTTAACTGCTCGATTTCCTGTTGTTCGCGCTGAATAAAGAAGAAGAAAAAAAAATGATTAAAAATGGCCGACACTTTGTGTGCCCCTTGCATGACCTGTGACGTCAATCAGTTGAATATCTGGTGAAGACAACAACGCGCGCCGGTTGTTACACACGCGCCGGTTGTTTGAAGGGAAACACGCTGTAACGATGGCAGCAAGCTCGCGCTCCACGCTTCTGATTCACAGGCAGCTCCTGGCTCAGATTTTGAAGGTAAACAACGCGCTCCCATGATGCTGTCTAACACTTGAGTTCACAGAAACTTGGAAATAAACACAGCTGGATCGCATTTGTCATCCGCATTAAATTTAAAGATAAAGAAGATTGCTAAAAGGCTGGCCGCTCATTAATTTTGACTGCTTTTAAACGAAGTAATATCGAAATAGATAGCAGTATTAAAAGTCAGAATAAAGAACAACTCACTGATAGAAGGATGTCAGGAGTATTTTTCCTCCATGTAGAGTTGAATAAGCCAGTGCAATTTCTTGAATTTTCCCAGTAGTTCGATCTTTTGTTGAAAATCCAAAGTTAATTTAAATTCCTTATGAAGCTTGCACTGAGGGTTCCTGGTCCTCGTCGCCAAATCAGTGTAGCAATGAAAAGTACACCAGTAGATCCTTGTAGTTAAGTTCTTTATTAAAACCCCTAGCACAGATGAATAAGTCATACAGCTATCAAGACACAGAGCTTCTCTAATAACAGCTCTCTAAGAATGCACATACACATATAAACAATTCTGGAACATACTCAATGTTCCACACAATACAGAGATCTTAAAGTGATATACTTACACAGATCTTAAAGTGATATACTACAGTGATATATAAAAAAATGAAAACATATATAAACAAACTGATTCTTGCGTGACAGGTCTTCAGCTCCATCTCCTGCTCATGGCATAATTTGATATAATAGTTAGACCTTAAAAAATCTCTTATCTGTCTCTCTAAATCTACACTTGGAGAAGGCAGGGCCGCCCGCACAGTGAGAGCTCGGGGCACATCTTTGAATGTAGTCATTGTACGAGCACAGTAGAGACTGGAACGGATTATGAATGGGATAGAATGCGGCCCCGGATTCCATGCTCTTTGGAGAGAATTAAGCGGCTGGAAGCAAGTCCCAAGGATTTGTAATTCAACTCATCTCCCTGCCGCTACGTCTCAGGCAATCACTGTCACTGCCTCAGTTCAGGAAGGACCTCAAGACCTGGCTATTTGACTGAACCGCAACTTCCCCCGCCTCCCTCCCCAGCGCCTTAACACTCTTATGGGTGAGCAGTGGCGACCAGCATTGCTCGTGGGTGGGTGGGTTTGCGAGGGAGGAACGCGGAAAAAGAAAAAGAAAACAAAATTAAACTTACCTTGCCGCCGGGTCCTGCATCTTCTCGGCTCCTGCTCTCCTGCCTCCGACAGGAACATGAAGCAGGCAACCAGGCACCCTCCCCTAAACCAAGCATTGCGATTGGTCGGGACGCCACATAGCCAGGGGCTAATGGGGTGGCCATGTTCTCCATGCAGCCTGAAATGCAGCCTGCATGGAGAAAGGGCAGAGTGCGCATGACTGGTTTGGGCGGCCCGACAGGGCCGACCAAACAGTCATTGCACACTTTAGGAGTGGGGAAACCACACCTCCCTTGCCCTGCTCAAAGAGCAGAGCAGCCCTGCCCATCAGCCCTCCCGAAATACGCAAAGTAAACATAAAATGGTAATAACTTTTATTTATTACCATTTTATGTTTTGGCATTTTTGCACTGCGAGAAAGCAGTGGGGCAACGCTCCTATGCCCTAGTGGAGGAGCCGCCCCTGTGGGAGGTAGTCACACTGTGCAACAAACCTGATTGATTGATTAATTGATTGATTGACTAGCCTTCTCTGTAGAGCCCCCGAATGGGAGGCACTGCAGAATGACAAAGGTTTCATCCCATCATCAGAGCCCCCAGCTGATCGGGCGTTTGCGCTTACAATAAAATATATCACATTTGTCACGTTAAATTTTCTGAAAATGCTTTGAAAAGTTGCTAAGAGGGCACAGAATGTTTCATTTTACTCGGACACCAATCCTTTTTAAACATCGGAAGAATAGGCCAAGCCAATGGCAGAGTGTACCATTGAACACCTCATAACCGGTCCCCATCCCATCCATCATGTAGATTAAATAAATAGCTGTGAGACTGTAGCTCCAATAAAGGAGTGAAAAATGGGGGCATAAGTAATACAATCCTCTGAGGTTAATTGCTATGATGTTTTATGTTCATTTGGAGCAACGTATTGTTTGGTTCTTTTCTATAATGTGCTGCCTGCTGCAAATTGTGAAATCTTTGCAACCATATCCTGTAATATCTGCTTGGTGAGAAGCCAGACCAAGGTCGGACTGTGATAGAAAACCGTTCCGAGCACCAAACGAAAACTGTCCCCCCATTAGCTAAACAGTGTGCTAAAAAAAAGTAGCCTGGGGCGCGTGCCTTGCGCGCCGAGAGTGATGGCGGACCCTGTGTGAGCTCCGCAGCGCCGCGGAACTCTTCTTCTCCTCGTGAGCCTCATTTCCTGACTACGGAGCACTGAACATCAAATTGTGCCTTCCGAAGATGTTGTGCCCCTGCGGTCGGGTTTTCTGGAGTGCTGCTGGCCTCTATGCACAATTACGGACTGCCGATAAATTTGCCGTGTTAAGACGTGGGCAGCCGCCATTTCGGGCCGCTGAGCCCGCGTCTCCGTCAACTGTCACCAGCTCCAACACGGTATGCTTTTTCTGCTTGCTACTTGTTGCACTTCCACCTATTGGCCTATTATGCACTAAATGGTGGTTTAAGCCGCATTTTCCACTCATGTTTATCTGGAGTGTGGTGGTTGTTTTCTTTTTTGGCACGCACGCCCGCCATTTTAGATTCCGCAGCCCGCACACGATCTCCTCAAGTGAATTTTCCTTCGTTATGCCATTTTTTCTAAGCAATCCTATTGGCTCTTTTTATTTGCTACAGAAAATATTATACCACAACTGAGAAGCTGCATCTTTCTATTCCATGAATAATTTTCTTTATGACTGAGGATTGCAACATTGTACAACTGCTCGTGTGTGCTGTTCATCTCATCTAATGGCAGTTCTCAGACCTATCATAACGCTTGGCACTGGAAGTTAAGTCTTTTTCTCTATATTGAAATATTCTTCACCTATATGGATTGAAGTGGTTTCTAAAATGACTATTTTGGCGCTTTTGTAATATCGCAAAAATGCTATAAGGAAAGGAGTATTTTAGTAATGTGAGGCATTAACGCACCTCTATTATTCATTGGGGCCGACCTTTTTGAGGAATCTGGACTGTATTTTTGTGTCTATTGTGTCTGGATTGGAGGATTTCATCTTATTTTGTTTTCACCTATTGTATCAGTTTTATTAATATACTATATTGGGATCCTTCTACTACAATTTTTATATATTCTATATTTTTCCTCACACTTTTCTGGTGTTTTCTTGGAATATCATTATGGCGAATGATCTTCATTCTGCTAGATCTTCTCTTACTGGTACGAAATAAAAGAGGCATAAAAATGACCCGCCTTCTCCCATACATTCATCTCAGAATCCAGTTCTGGACTCTATCTTGGATGAAGTCTGTGGTCTTCAACCCTTTATGGCAGTGACCAACGAAAAACTTAAACAAATTGAAGAGAGATGGACTGTTATGGAGAGTAAAGTAGCAGACCTGGAATGAGTCAGCAACCTTCATGATGTTTCTACTAAGATTCCTTTTTTAGACCAGGAACTTCACAAATTAAAAATTCATGCTGAGGACCTTGAAAATTGTAATCGGAGAAATAATTTACGCCTGTATGGTCTGCCAGAAAATATTGAAGGTCCTGATATGGTATCTTTTCTACAAAAACTCCTTCCAGAAATTCTTGACCTACAGGTCTCCATGAATCCTCTCAATATACAAAGAGCACACCGCTTGGGTCGTCTTAATCCTAATGCTTCTAAACCTCGTGGTATCATCATACTTTTCCTTGAATTCACTGAACTGATGCGGGTTCTGAAAGCTGTGAAACTCAAACGTCGCCTTATTTGGTCAGGACATAATCTCTTCATCTCTCAAGATATTTCTACTGCAACGAATGCATGCCATAAGGAATTTCTTGTGCTTCGTCCTCAACTAAGACACCTTAATATCCAGTATGGAATTCTCCATCCATGTCTTTGCAAGATTACTCATGATGGTCGGTCACATTCTTTTGATGATCCAGGAAAGCTCAGATTCTACCTTCAGGGCTTGACACCACATGGAATGGACACAAATACCTAATCTCTTTTGTGCTTTCGAAATGTCATCTTGAATTCCTTTTTTCATGCTTATTTGTTACTCGTTATTTTGCTTGGTATGCATTCGGTTCTATGAGGTACTTCCTTTATATCCTCTTTGTATTCCTTTTGAGGTCCATACTCCCTGGCGTCACCATGCTCATCATTCCTCGATTCTTTCTCTTTCTACAGGTCAGGTTGTTTTTCCTTGACCTGTTCACACCTTTTTCTCTCCTATTTCTTTTCTTTCTTTTTCTTCTTCCTCCTCTCTCTACTTTTCTTTTTTCCTCCCCTGCCCTATCCTTTTCTCTATCCTTCCCTCTTCTGATTATCTCCCATTATTCCCTATTATCTTGTACCACTCATGTATTGTTTATGTACCATGGTATTGTAGGTCTTTATGCAGTATGTTTTATATGTAACTTTCATTTGTGGTGTGTTCTCCCTTACAGTTTTATCCTTGAGGTGTGTCAACTCCAACTGTGTTATATCCTCCCTTACCTCCATTATGTGTAATTTTGTTACGTGGAACGTCCGTGGTCTTGGGAATCCAGTCAAACGACAATAGGTACTGTCTCATTTATCAAAACTTAATTCTCAAATTTCTTTTCTTCAGGAAACTCACTTTAATGATGTTGAATCTCTTAAGCTGAAAAGGCAATGGGTGGGCCAAGTTGTTTTTTCTCCTGCTTCCCACAAAAAGGGGGTGTTGGCATACTGTTCCATAAAGCTTTAGCAGTTCAAATTTTGTCCTCACAGGGTGATTATGATGGACGGTGAGTAATGGCAAAGATTGTGGTACAAAATAAAACGTTAGTCTTATTGAATGTTTATGGTCCTGTCAAGCCTGATCCTAAATTCTGGAATGATATTAAAGTCCTCCTCTCTTCGATTGACTGCCCTAATATTATTATTGCTGGTGACTTCAACCAATGGTTAGATCCCTTCTCCGATAGATTATCCAAATGTAAATTTCAACCCGATAAATCTCATAAAGCCTTTCAATTGGCCATTGCCTCTCGTCCATTATATGATGTTTGGAAGACTTGTAATCCTGATTTAATACAATTTACTTTTTTTCCCAATGTTCATCACACCCGTTCCAGAATTGATTATATTATGACCAGTAAATCTTTGCTTCCCTTTATCCATAAATCTGAAATTGGCTCTATTTTTATATCAGATCATGCCCCTGTTCATGATTTAATTAAGGCAAAAACTGAGCTTAACAAATTAGCAACGACTGAAGCATGTAATATGTTGCTTAAAATTAAATCTAAATATCATGGTGGACAAAATAAAGCGGGGAAAATGTTAGCTAACTATTTAAAAATTAAATCTGAAAGTAAGACTGTTGGCCCTATTCTTAATGAATCCACTAAAAACTAGTATCATCAGACGAAAATATTGCTGAGGTTTTCCATGAATACTATACATTTCTTTATTCCGATGATACATCTCCCACTAATCAAAATTTAAAAACCTTTTTCTCAGGCCTACCCTCCCCTCCATCTTTACCTGATGCATTCAACACGGGACCCGATGGCTTATCTATTGAATTTTACAACACCTTTAATTCCATATTTGTCCCTTAACTCCTCCAACTTTTTAACTCTGACGCAAAAGCCTCTGGTTCTTTTATGGTTGCTTTAATTGTTATCATACCCAAACCTGATAAGGATCATTCTTATTGTAAACATTTTCGTCCTATATCGTTAATTAATTATGACTGTAAAATGCATCCCGACTTGACACCATTATTCCTCTCTTGATTAAAACTGATCAAGTTAGCATCTGATAATGCTCGTATGTTTGCTAATATCATTTCTTATGGCAAAAAATATAAATCTCCTCTTGCAGCTTTGTCTTTGGATGCTGAAAAGGCATTGGACCGTATTAATTGGCAATTTATGTTTCAAACTCTCCAATGGTTTGGTTTTGGGCCCTCTTTCATTTCTTATATTAAACTTTTGTATGTTTGTCCCCGAGTCAGCATTTTTGTTAACAATCACTTCTCCAGATCATTTTCTCTATCCAGAGGCACAAGGAAGGGTTTCCTCCTCTCCTCTTTACTTTTTATCCTATGTCTTGAACCATTCCTAGAAAGCACTTGTGTTAATTCTCAGATTGCTGGCTTCAAACATAACTCTGTAGAAACTAAAATATCTGCATATGCAGACGATATCCTTATTTATTTGTCTAATCCCGCTGATTCTCTCCCCCATTTTTTAAATGAAGTTTGATTATATTCCAGTATTTCTGGATATAAACTAAACCTCTCTAAGACAGAAGTTTTACCCATAAATTCTACATGTTATCAATTTATGTTTAATGACACAAATTTTGCTTGGTGTCCTTCTAAAATGAAATACCTTGGCATTTGGTTTTCGTCTTCCCTACATGACACAATTAAATTCACATTTAATGCATTAATAATTAAAATTCAATCACTCCTCCTCATTTGGTCACCCCTATATATTTCCTGGTGGGGCAGGTTAGATACTTTTAAAATGATGATTGTGCCTCATGTTTTATATACATTATCTATGCTTCCTGTCAAAATTTCCAATACATCTTTTTCTAAAATTAATTCTATATGTACAAAATTTCTATGGAATAATAAACACCCACAAATTGCTCTAAAAAAATTAGACGTCCTAAGGATGAAGGTTGTGTGCGCTTTCAAAATTTTACAACTTATCATTCTGCTTTTTTGATTAAACAATCTTTTGCATTAGCCTATGATTTTGTGGACAGTCCTGTTCCCAAATGGGTCCATTTTGCACGCTCCCTCTTGAAAGATTTCTCTTTTCAACAGGTAATTTTTATGTAAAATTGTGCCTTTTTGTCTACTAGTCCTATTTTAAAATACTCCCTATCTTTGCTTTATAACACTTTTTGTAAGGATTTTACTCCTCTTCAATGCTTTTTGTCCTCCATTGTATGGTATAATACATTTCTCAAATATAAAGGTAAATCATTCTACTACAAATACTGGAAAGAAAAGGGTATTATTTTTGTTCATCAATTATTGCACAACTATTCTATTGTTCCCTTTCCTACCTTCCAAAGAAATTATCAATTACCTGACTCTTTCCTCAATGAATATGATATTATTGCTAATACATACAATCTCATCTAACTACTTTTTCCCTTCCACCTCATACACCGTCTATATCCCCTTCTACTCCTTTATACTCCTTACTAGCAGCCCGTCCCGACGTTGTCCGGGTATGAATTGCTGCCGGCCAATAGTATATTGTTTTGTAGGATTTCGTTTTGATAGCATTTCTTATCTGTGACAGGCCTGTGAAACGCTCCGATTCACAGTGCACTGCTGATGCACTTAAGAGTGCGCGTTCAGTAGTGTGTGAACTCGAGTTTCCCTACTTTATTTTTCCTTGCAATATTATACAGCGCAAACTCGACAACATGGCATGAGCACAATTTACATTACAGAAAAACACATTCATTTGTGGTAGGCACAGGGAGACAAAGCGATTTGCCTGGAATCACAGGATGTTGAGCTGATGCCGAGATTCGAACGTAGCTCCCCAGCTCTAAAGTTCGCAATTCTAGAACTTGTGGGGTGAGGTGTGACTAAAAGTGTATGTCGGTGCTGTCCATCAATGAGAGAGACCTGTGCATTTTTCAAATCGGTGGTGAAAAAATATGAGTATGTTGCTGGAGATGTGGGCCGCTGTGCCACCAATGTACTTACCGGGAGAGGGTAAACACCCATTATTCTGCAACTTTCTTTCCGCATACCATCTCTCCGCATACTTTCATTGCGAAAGTACCATGACTCCGCAATGCCATTATAACGCATGGCATTACATTTTATATGCTTTTACCACGCATACATTTACAACCAAATTCGTTGTAAATGCGTAAATGGTAAAAGCATGTTTTTTTTAAATGTTTGGATAAGGTGAGTATGGGTATAGAGGTATATGTTTTGGGGTACTGAGGTATATGTTTTGGGGTGTTTGGGTATTTTAAGGGTTCAGATATAGTTTTGGGTTATGGGGTACAGGGGTAGTTTTAGGGTTTAGGGATAGGTATGGGTTTTGGGGTACAGGGGTATTTTTAGGGTTCCGGGTTAGATTTGGGTTTTGGGGTACAGGGGTATTTTTAGGGTTCAGGGCTAGGTTTGGGTTTTGGGGTACAGGGGTATTTTAGGGTTCAGGGGTAGGTTTGGGTTTTGGGGTACAGGGTTATTTTTATGGTTCGGAGCTAGGTTTGGGTTTTGGGGTACAGGGGTATTTTTAGGGTTCAGGGGTAGGTTTGGGCTTTGGGGAACAGGGGTATTTTAGGGTTCAGGGGTAGGTTTGGGTTTTGGGGTACAGTGGTATTTTTAGGGTTCAGGGCTGGTTTGGCTTTTGGGGTACGAGGGTATTTTTAGGGTTCAGGGGTAGGTTTGGGCTTTGAGGTACAGGGGTATTTATAGGGTTCAGGGCTAGGTTTGGGTTTTGGGGTACAGGGCTATTTTTAGGGTTTAGGGATAGGTTTGGGTTTTGGGGTACAGTGGGGGGAAAGGAGTTTCTCCTTGGGAGCAGCGAAAGCCTGGAACGCCCTGCCTATGGTCCTCAGACTGGCACCGGATCTGATGTCCTTTCGGAGGGCCCTGAAAACATGGCTCTTTAAACAATAAGTTTCAGGTCAAGCTAAGGAGTGGTCAGTCAGCGCCAGGACACCGTCTGTTAACAGTGCGCTTTAAAAATTTGAAAAATAAATAAAATAAAAATAGGGTTAAGATGGGTTAGTGTTTAAGGGTGTTGGGGTATTTTAAGGAGTAAGGGTGGGTTATGATTATAGGGTGCAGGGGTATTTAAAGGGAGCAGGGTGGACACCTGGAGCTGGAATGTACAGAACGTGGGAAGAAAAAACAATGAAATATTGGGCACAACGCTTGCTTTTTTTTCCGTAATCCCTTTCCCCGCACACGCCCACGCCCACGCCCCCAGCACACGCCCACAGCACACGATATGAGACATGGCATGAAGGGCGGAACGTACCACACGCCCCCCGCATTTGTCACGCCCCCAGCACACGCCCACAGCACAACGCAGACACGCCCACAAGGGACTACTTTGCTGGCACGGTTCTTTTACCTTTTAAATGTATATGGTGGACTTCTGCATAGCCTATGTCCTTCTGCTGCAACTGCCCTTTCCAACGCTGTATTGGGTGTTGTGATTGGTGCTTTGGTTCCTGAGATTACCAGCCTCAAAGGTTAGGGCTCTCTCTTTATTATATTAGTATGGATTATCAACTCACATACCTAAAGCCGCTCTTGTATATAAGTTACTATTGTCAAATGTTATTGAAAGACCTAAGGGGCATATTACCTCGCAATAGCGATATTTATCGCTAAGCAGGGGTAGCGGGAATAATTTTATCGCCGCGCTACGACGATTTTTATCGCTGAGATACCTTGCTATCATCAAGGTTTATCTCAGAAAAGATAAAAATCATTCAAAATGCGTGAATATCGCTGGAAATACAGCGATATTCACACATTATCGTGACAATGCTCCTAGCCATGTTATCCACCTCCCATTGGATAACATGGCGAAGAACTGCTCTGGGCAGGTGTTAGCTTTTGGACATATTTGCGCTTAGCGCGAATATTTCCAAAACCACGCCTTTGTAGGTAATAGGAGATAGCGATGTTAGCCACTTTTTTCAGTCGCTATTATCTAGGCACGCCCACTTTGCATGTCATTAGCGATAAATATCGCTGACATGCAAAGCGGGCCCCAAGATGCTCGCTATCGCCTATTAGCTGTGGCTAACTGGTGTTAGCGACACCTTGGTAATAGGGCGATCAAATTATCACTGCTGTAGCGGGAAAAAGTCCCGCTAAAGCGGCGATAAGGGCTCTTGGTAATATGCCCCTAAGTTTCCAATTGAGAATGCATGGGAAACCGATTTGTCTGTTTCTTTATCTGTTACTACCTGGGATAAACTATGGTCCAAACTATTTAAAGTTTTTGCTGCTGCTCGTATAACTCAATCTCCATATTTTATTTATCAAAGAGCACTCATTACTCCTATTAATATTTGTTTTCACCTACATCCTCTCCACTATGTTGGTCATGTTCCACTTAAACGGGCACGTTAACGCACCTACTTTATGAGTGTTCTAATGCTTTATCCTATTGGAATTTTGTTTGGAATATTTGCATGTTAGTGTTTAACTACAATACTACTTTAACATTACAGAATGTTTTTCTAGGATCCTTATCTCCTGATGTAGGGTTTGCATCTTCTGCTCCTAGATTTTTTGATCTTTAAATTGCATTAGCTTTTAAAGTTATTTTATCATCCTGGAAGGACAATTCAAAAATGTCCTTACTAATTTGGTGAAATTTTATTTGTGATGAACATAGAATTGCTTCTGTTTCCTCTTCCTCTCTTTCCCAAAAAATCAAATCAGATCTTCTTTGCTTCCTTTCATTACATATCTTTCTACACACTCTCCTATACATTAACCCTTTCTCTCTTCCTCCTTCTACTATTGTACAACACGATTTTAGTTCTCTCTCCCCTGTCCTCTCTCTACCTCTCTTCTCTTCCTTCCTCCTTTCTCCTTTCTCCTTCCTGCTTTTCTTTTCTTCCCCCTTCTCTTTAATTCTAATAATCCTATTTGAATATTTGCTATTTGCCTGATTGTTTATCTTACTTATGTTATGCATGATTTATTATGGCTTTTATCCATGTACCATCTTATTGTTTCCATTTTCTCTTTTTTTTCTTATGTATTTGAAAACGTAATAAAAATTTCTTAAACAAAAAAAAAAGTAGCCTGCATTGGCAAATCAGGTCAGTTTTAAAATACAAGCTATGTAAGAATTTTACAAGGACTAGGAGACTAAGCATTTGTGCTTGCAGCGGGCAATGTTTGTAATATCAGACAAATCAACAGTAAAAGCCGGCCCATAAACCAGATCGTAAAACAGGCCTACAACAGCCAAAACAATGACCCATACACTGACCTCTCAGAGCAGCAATGCCTAATCGCTCCCTAAGAAGCATCTGGTTTTTTTCCCCGCAAAGTCATGTCATGGCAGTCAAAAAACTAGCTGACTAAGTGTACACAAAACATTCTTATCTCACAGGTATGTTCACTGTGCAGCAGTGCCACCGTAAATGTGCTGGCATCCCTTTTTAGGTCGAGTCTGGGCAGTAAAATGCTCTGGTCTGTAAATACAACCGAGAAATTAGCATCCCTGCCCATTGCCGATTAAACAGACTCCACCGTTCGGATTCACGAAGCGCCGTGAGAGGTAAGCTGGTGTCACTAACATCTATATGCTGTGACCCGCGTGTTTAGAACCTAGATATGTAATTAATATAATAATATCCCCGATTCGTGTTTGCAGACGAACCGGAGAGAAGAGACACACCAGCCACGTTCCGACTAAAGTCGATAATCGACTTCCCCATATACAAGGTACTTCCGTTTAATAAATATATACGATTACTATAATCCCTAACTGCTGCACTGTTCTAAACGTGTTGCTCTGTATATGGATTTGCTTTCAGAATAATAAAAAATAGACTGACACAGAACGAGGGCAAAGGAAACCAATTAGAAAGGCCACTCCCATGGAGACAAGGTACGTGGCGTGCGTCTAACTGGTTGCCACATAAGCAAAATGTGGGAATATTTATTGTAACACCATGAGAACTAGCAATTGATTTATTGTTATAGGATACATGTTGCTGTCTAGAGTCGGACTGGTGGACAATTGAGAATTGGTCTTCAACCTATAGATTAAAAGGTAGGCGTTGCTACCCAGGCGGGTCTACACTTATTGCAAAGATAAAGGAGGAGTTAGAATTGATTTTTTATGTTTTACATGTAGATATGTCAATGATACGTGAATTAAGAAGCCCGATGAAAGCCCGTAAAGAATACAGCGAGGCTTGAAACGCGTCGGCACTTTCAATTGTTTGATGTTGAACAAGTGAAGTACAAAATCAGGCAAACTGGTTTGTCTAATATATGCCTAATAGTTGGTGGCATATATGAGAATTGAGATACATTGTGCATAAGTTGTAGCAAATGTGTAATTATGTATTGACATATCGTATGTTTTATGTGGTTATTATGTGATTGTTGATAATGTTATTGTTTGTTACTGTGAATTTGTTAAATGGAAGTCCAAACGTCAGATGTGTTGTTCTGAGACAAGAGGTTATTCCTACTATACATTCTAAAGAAAAGAATAAAAACGTGTGGGTAAATAAATATCCATAATCACAAAAAGCATATAGTGTGATTACTTCCAATAGTAAAAGAATAGGACTTTAGGTGAATCGGTTGTTTACATACTGGCAAGGCATGCTATTTCAGGTATGGACTTGAAGACCCGCCCACTCTCCGCCCATATTTTTCATTGGCTTGTGTCATTGTCTTTTGGAAACCGTGGCTTTTCATGGCCAATAGGCTTAGTAGTCCCTCCTTAGTACCGCCTTGTCTCATTTTGAAACCTCCCATGAGTACACCCTCTGTTACATGTGTTGTTACTTGGTAGGCTTTAATTACAGGCTCTGAGTACTATATGTTGAAATGGTTTTATCCTGCCTGCCTCTGCTTTAATTTTTTTTCTTCATAGCATAGCACAGCACGCTCATACAGTGGCAGCGGTGCCTTTGGTTTATTTGCGGCATCGAACGCGGCAGCATGTTTTTTTTTAATATTTATTATCTGTTTGTTTTTTTAAACTACCCTATGCCACACTCACTTTAATGGCAGTCGCGCCCTGTTCCTTAGATGTGCCGCGTCTAAGGAAAGGAGCGCGGCCAACATTAAAGTGAAAGTGCTGCATGGGCGCTTTTATTAGCAAGCATTTGCAATGCAATAGGTTCCGCATTTAGGAGAGTTTCATAAATGCGATACCTACTGCATTGTAGATGCTTGTTATTTGGAAGCCTAAGAGCGAGAACAAGTCTTTGTCGATTTCACTCTTCTTGGCGGGTGAAATCAAAGGTGATACTCGCCTACTATCTAAATCCACCTCTGATTTACAATAGACATCAGCGAGAACGGATGTACGTTGTTACAACGCATGTTGTAACAACGCATGCCTTTACCACGCAAGTATTACAACGCAAGTCGTTACAACGACTTGCGTTGTAGGGCGTGGATTTAGGAATCTTATAATTTTATATTTCAACACCAGTCCCCGTAACAGTAGGGAAGGTGTTGGAATATAAAATTGCAAGATTCCTTATCCCACAGCGCCATCCAGCGCAAGTCGTAGTAACGACTTGCGTTGTAATAGCTGCGGGGTAAAGGCACCGCGGTGTAAAAACCGCGTCGTAAACGATGTTCCCCGCGAGGGACACATGAAACGTGTTAGTACTACAGAAGTCCTGGAGAAGGCACTGAATCATACTTATCATTAGAAGATGTGCTGGAACATGTTGGTGTAGCCCATTCACCAGAGAGTAATAATGGTGCCAGGTTTTAATCTTGTGAGGGAGTGCTGCATATCAAACATAAAGAATAGTTTTCTAGGGCTACCATACACACTTTTTTTCCCTACATTCTCCATCTTTCCACTTGTCTTCTCGTTTTTTCCACCAGAGCCTCTGGTATGATGTAAATCAAGAAGCCAATTTGCACAGATCAACACATTATAGAGGCCAAATAGGCTGGTTCAGTGGCTAGGTGGCACATTAGCGTTTCTATATATTAAAAGAAAAAATGATTAGATAACCAAGGAGCTACAACAATAAAATTCAATCGATCAAACAATTATAAAAGGACAATGATGACGGAGTTTGTAAGATAATTCTTTTACTCCAATAAACAACACACTCTTGCTTGATAGTCCCTTTTTATAAATGTTTAACAAGCATTGGCAAAGCCAATCGTTCTCGCCTTTGGGAACTATTGGCTTAGCAGCACGGTTAAAGTGGAAACCATAAAAAAAATGTGTGATGATGCAGTAGCTGTGTCATTTTGTATGTGCGTGCACCACACATCTACATGCCTACAACATATGCAGGGCTTTTTACTTCTTCTTATTTAATGATCTAAGTTGGATTGGTATTTTTTTTTTAATAGTGGCAAAGGCTTATAAAAAAAGGAGATGGGTGAAGCAAAAAAGAGAGCAAGGTGGAAGCAATACAGATGGTGGGTGTTTGATTTGGGGCTCCCTAGTTGGCACAGGTAGGTACTTGTGACAAATAGGGACCCTTGCCTCTAGTCAGGGTAAGGGGGTACACTCCTAAAATAACCCCTGCTCACCCCCTTGGTAGCTTGGCACGAGCAGACAGGCTTATCTCAGAGGCAGTGTGTAAAGCATTTGTGACTACATACAGTAATCCAGTGACAACACTACAGATCTACACCACACAGTTGTATATTAGAAATAAGTATTCTTTATTTAGGTTTAACACAAGAGCATAAATGACAGAAAACCAAACTACTGTACTTAAAATGGTAGTTTTAGCTTAGTTCTCTTTAGATCTTAAAATGCGACACTTTGAGTCAATGTACCTTTAGATGCGACACGCAGGACAACGAAAAGTGTTGCAAAGATGGTGATGTGTTGAAATACTGGTGCAAAGAAATAAAGACGTTGTCTCCTTGTTATTGCGGCACGCTTCTCCGATGATGCGAGAAGTATTGACTCGATGCGTCAGCTGCAGTGGCGACACCCTTGTTCCATGATGCGATGAAAACAGCTTTGGCGGCGACACTCTTCTTTGACATTGTGAGACGCTTCAGCGCAATGCGACAACCACAGCGGCGACACCCTTTTTCCTTGATGCAACGACAGCAGTTCCGAGGGCGGCACGCTTCTCCGTGGATGCGAGGCGCTTTTCTTGATGATATGCAATACGACTGCTATAGCGCCGACATCCACGATGCGACGGCAGCAGCAGCGACGCACTTCTCCTTCGTTGCGAGATGATCCTTTTTATGCGGTGCAATACGACAGCTATAGCGGCAACATCCACGATGCGACGGCGATGGCGACACGCTTCTTCTGCGTTGCGAGACGCTTCCAGCTCCTTGCGACACGCAGTCCCTCAGAAGGCCCAAAACAGAAGCAGGCACTTCCAAGGAACTCTTGGGGAGCTGGGGTTTGAAGTCTGTTGTCCCTGAGACTCCAGCAGGAGGCAAGCTCTTCTCTCAAGCCCTTGGAGATCCTTTACAAGTTGAATAAAGTGCACACAAAGTCTGTTCTCCTTTCTTTGGCAGTCAGGCACCACTGAAGGCCAATCCCCCAAACAGCACTTTAGCTTAGGGATAGTCTCTCCTCAGTTTCTTTAGGTTCCTCTCCTCAGCAAAGGTTTCTTCTTGTATTCCAAAAGTGATCTAATTTCTTGAGATCAGGGTCCCAATACTTATACCCCAAAATCCTTTGTCCTCTGAGGGCAGAGGGGCCTTTGCTTAATCCAAACTAGTTCTGGTCAGTCCTGGAGCACTTTGTTGACATGTTTCCTTCTTTCCTTTCACAGTGTAGGGCAGAAAAATCAGATGCCCCACAGGAGGTGGAGCCAGCATTGTGGAAGGAAGGCACAGCCCTGGAGCACTCTGTTGACATGACTCCTTCTTTCCTTTTGCACTGCAGGTCAGAGACATCAGACGCTCCACATGAGGTGGAGCCAGCATTGTGGAGGGAAGGCACAGCCCTATTCAGGTCCCAGGTGCAACTCCTCCCTTCCATCTAGATGCAGATATCTCTATTCACCACTAGGCTGACTCACCCTGTCTCCTGGAATTCCCCAGCCCTGTCACTCAAACTCCAGACATGGAATACATAACCTAGCAGAGGCAGGCTTGGATAGTTAGACAAGAAAATGCCTACTTTCTAAAAGTGGTATTTTCAAACACAGAATATTAAAACCAACTTTACTAAAAGATGCATTGTATCAGTCTGAGTTCAGGCATACTAAACTCGAATTTCTACCATGTTCCCTGAGTCAGTTAAGATTATAAGATGTAATAATCTAACTGCCCATTCTGGCCTATGGAGAACAGGTAGCCTTGCAATAGTGAAAAACGAAAATGGCTGTAATTCACTATTAGGACATGCCACACATACCAGGGCATGCCATACCTTATACTTACAATGCACCCTCCCCTTGGGCCTACCATAGTGGTGTCTGATATGAAGAAAATGGAAGGTTTCGGGACTGGCAAGTGGGTGCACTTGCCCAGTCAGCATGGCAGTACCAGACTGCACAAGGCTCTACAATGGCAGACCTGAGACACATTTTACAAGACTGCATCTGTGGGTGGCACAGCAAATGCTGCAAGCCCACCAGCAGCATTTGGATTTAAAAGCCCTGGGCACACTCAGTGCACTGTACTAGGGTCTGACAGGTAAACCAAATCATCCAATTATGGAGTCATTAATCCATACATCAATGTACATTGGAGAGAGCATATGCACTTTAGCACTGATCAGCAGTGGTAAAGTGCCCAGAGTCATGAAACCAAAAAAACAGGTCAGACAATATACAGGAGGAAGGCAAAAAGTTCAGGGATGACCCTGCAAAAAGGACCAAGTCCAACAGCCGGGTTGGAGGGAAAGGATCACGGAGGATAGGGTCGGAAGCAACATGGAGGGCAGCAGGAGAAGTGGGGGATAACTCAACAAAATCAGAGGTAAATACTGTGTAGAGGGTGGTTATTATTTGTTAAATGCACTTAGATCTATGGACTTAACAAATCCAAATACCGGGTTAAACCGGACCGATTTGTGAAAATCTAGCATTACATTATAAGTCCCGCTAGAGAGTGCCCCGGAGCTTTGTAAAATGCGACCCTGATCTCTGTAGTTAAAAATCGAAATACCGGGTTAAACCGGATCGATTTGTGAAAATCGAGCATAACATCATGAGTCCTGCTAGAGAGCGCTCCGTAGGTTTCTTCAAAAGCAAACATGATTTTAATAAGTCGGAATGTGCATCGCGTATAAAAAGTTTTGATGTGCCTCTTCGAGAAATTTCCCTGACATGTATTGCCACACTAGCTTTTGCAATCAATTTAAACGGGTGCTGAGCCCATTGGTGGGAAACTTAAAACACGGGTGTAATCATCAAACAGAATTCCGGTTATCTCTAAAATGAGCACAGTGCTGTTGCGGTGAAGTTAGGCAATTAAAAGGAGATTAATATGCTCTTATACATGGTGCTGAGACCAACTTCATAATTGTGGAGTACTCCCAGCTACCGCCTCAAGAAGTAACATTATGACAAATGCAGGATGGTGCATTGAAATCGCGCACAATAAAACAAAGGGACATATATCTGTACATTAAAACGATATATATGGTCAGGATATCTGAATCTTTTTTCTCTTACTCACGGACAGCAACTTTGAAGCCAGGATTAAGGTTGACAACCGGGGTGGTTCAGAAAATCCAGAACGACAGAATTAAGAGAAGCGCAGGTAACTAAATTATATGTACAATGTGACGGTTGTAAATGTCCCTGGAATTAGTCCCCAAATCAGTTTCTAAATTCATTCTTCTTGTACATCTAGGCTCAAAATACTTATTTGATGTTACGTTGGTACACAACGGTCAGATGTGAGGCAAAGAGATTGACACCCCCATAATATCAAAGTTCATAGTGTGAAGCCAACCACGCGGGATTTATCAAAATAGAAGTCTCCACGTAAGATTTATCAAAATAGAAGTCTCCCTACGTGTGTATGGAGATACGAGAGGTAATAAAAACTAAGCTCACAGTCTATGATCTAGCAAAACCACCTTGATAGCAGCTTTTGATAGTACTGTTTCATTTCTTTTAGATGAAATAAGAAGCAAGATTGTGGTACGCTCCTATATCCTGTCTCCGGAATTTTTATAAAAAAGGCTGAAGGTAGCACAAGTTGTAAGTGGAGATAGATTTTTCAACTACAATAAGTGAGAATCGCAAGAGGAAGGTCCATTGCAACTAAATTTTAAATAACAGACATTGTTAGTGAAAGCATATGTCATGTGAAATAGAAAACTAAAATTGCTATACATTGTATGTCTATTTTCTACCTCGGAAGATGGAATTTACTCACATTCATGGGATATAAGGTGAACTAAAGATGGTGTAGAATGTATGTTGGTAAGAGTGTGAGGTGCTATGTCAGTCCTTTCAATATCTGTTTTTAAATGTTATAGAAGTGTTGGGCATAAGAGTAATATGTCTTTATATATATTTTTCAGATTAATACTCCAGGTTGTAGAGAACATTTGTTGATTTATCTGGAGGGTCCTGATGAAGGTAGTCTTCATTGCTGTTATTTTCCACCGAAACGCGTTGGCCAAATCCTTGTAAAATCGTACCCACTGGGGTTCATGTCGGACATAAGATAAAGAAGGAAATCAGACTGTTTTATGATTATGAGTAAATGAAGTTGTGTATGGGGATGAGTGTGAGTGAATGTTTGTGATTAGGGTGTTCTCTTCCTGGAATATAAGTTAAAAAAAAACATTTATTGATGAATTGTGTTTTGTAATATGAACCTAGATGAAAACAAATGATTTTGAAATTGAATTTTTTTTAAGTGTGTAATAGTAAAAAAAAGAAATCAAATGAAAGAAAAAATAATTCAAATAAAAAATAATGAAAAAATAAAAATATTGTGATGTGTTGTTGCCCTAACAATCAGAGGTTGTACCCTGAAATAACAGTTTGAAGGTCACGAGGGAGTTCTTTTCATTATTGCATTTGTTGGTTTTTTCCCCTCTTCTCCCTTACCTAAAAGTACACCTTAGAGGGGGTCCCCCAAAATAGCTACTCAGCAGGAGAAGTACACCACAAAGGTTAGAGAGAGCAATGTGGAGCGCAGGGGAACAGGGGAACATGAGCGAGAAAGAGGGCAATGTGGAACGGGAGAGAAACCTATGGGCGAGAAAGCAATGTAGGGGAGAAGCACACAAAGGCAAGCACAAAACAGGGGGTTGTGGGGTAGTAGCACACAGGTGAGAGCAACATGGAGACGAATGGAGGGGTGAAAAAAAGCACACACACAAGGAAGCTGGAAAACACATGCACTCTCATGGGGCAGCAACCAAAAAGAACAAGCATTGGCAAAGCCAATAGATCTCGCTATTGCGAGACTTAGAGCTTTTGGCGTTGTAAATTTGCCTTTTATCCTTGTGGTTTGGAGTGGATATAAGTGGTGCGGAGTGGAATTATGTGGGTTGGATTAGAATTGTTAGTTGAGGAACTGTGTGACATCGAATAGTATGATGTGGAGTGGGTTTGTGAAGTGGAATTATGTGGCATGGTGTGCAGTGGAATTATGTGGATAGTAATTATGTTTTATTGGGTGCACTGGAATTATGTGGTGTGGAATTGTGTGTCATGGAGTATAATTATGTGGATTGGTAATTTGTGTTGTGGGGTGGTATGTAGTGGAGTTTAATTATGTGGTGTGCTGTTGAATTTTGTGGCATGGTGTGGAATTATGTGGTGTGGATTGATGTTTGTGGTGTGTTGTGTAACTGTGTTGTTGAGTTGAATTATATGGTTTGTTGTTGTATTATGTGGTGTGGAATGGAAATGTGTGATTTGGAACTATGTTGTGTGCAACTGTGTGGCTTTGAGTGAAATGATGCTGATTGGAATTAGGTGGCATAGTGCGGAGTGTATTTATGTGGCTTGTTGCTATGTGGTATAGAGTTGTTATACGTGGGGTGTATTTATGAGGTATTGAGTAGAGTGTAATTGTGTGGAGTTGAATCATGTTGCATTGAGTGATAAGACTTGGAGTGTAATTATGTTGGGTGGTGTTGAATTGTGTGGCAGTGAATTGCGTGGTGTGTAGTAATAGGTTTCAATTTCCCGATTTCTGAACTTCCCAATTGAGTTTGCTGCTTAATAAAGGAGTATTATTATGAGTAAAGAAAGCACAGGGGAAGGGGGGAGAGGGCAGGGAGTAATGACAAGTAAGGAAGTGAGCTGTCTAGTAGCAGTGTGAAGCTGCTGGGCTAATGCACTGTCGTGTATTTCTATAGGTTCTGAATCGATCCCCCTATTCCTGACCCTATTCTGGTTAAACTAACTATCAAGTTAACTAACAGTCAGCCCATGAGGCAAGAACAGCCCCCATGATGCAGATACCGTTATCTGACGCAGTCACACTACGGCACAGGAACGTGTTATCTGATTAGGTCATAACGCTTGAGATCTAATTAGACAAGCGACATTCCTCCAGCCCCTGATAAGGCATACGACGTTCTCATAACAAATCAAACCTATGACAACCTGGAAAATCCGTGCGGCCATTGTTTTGATTTCACAGAGAACTTTAGTAAAGAATGTGCTAACGAGCAAGTCGTATGACATCTTTATTGACGTATCTATGTCCATCCTTACGTCAATCTCGGCACCTTTAAGGTATAAATATTGCCGACCTTGCCCTATGCAAACACACGCGTGGTGACAAGACGGAGCAGCCATACTTGCCGAAGCCGAGAGCAGAAGCAGACCCCGCTGGCAGCAGCCCCGCCTTCCTGACGCGCTGAGAGACGCGCTGCTATCTCAAGCCGAGAGACCCAGCACCGGCGCTTTCGGGCAGCCCTCGCAGGCAGCCTGGAATATCGAGAGCAGAGAAAGAGACACCATTCCTCATTCATCCTAAATTCCAGGTACAGAACTGAATAACCCCTCACAGAGAATTCTTTAGTTATTCACTTGGCAAAAACAAACTTAACTTAAACTGTAACTTTCTATTCCCGCCCACGCATTAGACTTAGGTCAGGTACACGGGGTAGGCGTATTTAGAAACACCAGTTGAGCACGTTTAGTCAAAATGTATATGTGTATGTAAATATATTTTAATCATTTTAAACATCATATGGCTCAGAAACCATATCAATGTTTTTACAGTATTATTTTATACTATTGCTTTTAATGTATGCACTTAACTTAACTATAAGTATTGCAATAATATCGATCCATTTCTCTTGTACGAGAAAAGAGACTGATCAATAAATAACACCTTTTTATTGAACACGCCCGTCTCTTCCTTTTCTCTACATTCTGATGAAACTAAGAATGCACGTGCTGACTGAGTAAAATAATTGCCTTGTGCTCACACGACTCTCGAGATTGACTCTTGATTAGGGGAGAGCAAAGTTGTCATGTTCTATGGTTGTCAGAAACTAAATCCCTTCTTGTCTAATCAGGGGAGTTAATTCCTTCCTTGAACATTCGAGAAAGTTTCTAGCGAACTCTGAGCTTAGCTGGCAAACCCAAAAATTAAGTCTAGTATCGACAGTAGTAGACCTAGTTAACGTCTGGCCTAGGCCTTTACTGCTGTAGGTACTATTCCAATGCGCAGAGCCTATTGGGAAAATAGGAGCTACACTACAGCACAAAGTATTAAAATACAAAAAAATAAATTAAAGGAGCTCTGGTGCAGCCACTGCGCTTTTTTTGTGGTGGGGAGGAATCAATAAAACAGTTATGTAATGCAAAATACTCCCAGTTCAGCCCTGTAGGTATCAGAGCTGAAAGGGCCCCACCGACTGCCGAGAAAAGTGATAGGTGGGACAGCCATGGAATTTGCCAGGTTCTCAAAGTCCAAAGAGAGATAGCAGACCCCAGAAAAAGGACAGTTCATAAAGCGGGTAGTCAGGTACTGTATGGTACAAGGGCACAGCGTGGTTCATACAGTAACTAGGTATGTAATCAGTTTATAGGGACATGCCAGCTCTGAAGATCGGCACCGGCCAGTCATTTCAGCAGAAGCGCCGAGTAGCAGAACAACAATACCACAAGCATTTGCAATACGGTAGGTCTCGTATTTACGAGAGTTTGAGCTATTGGCATTATAAATGACAATGCCTTTTATTTATGTGTTGTTTTTAAAACAGATAAGTAAAAGGCATTGCCATTCACAATGCCAATAGCTTAAACTCTGGCAAATGTGAAACCTATTGCATTGCACATGCGTTCATGTTATACAAATTTTAAACTGCATTCGGAGAGAGTATGTTCTGCCTGCAAAAGAAGGCATGACTAAGCTATTTGAGAAAATAGAGCTCGGATGCTGTAATGAAATCCTACCGAGTAACAACACACGTAATAGGGGTGTCGCCATGGGACGTTACAAAATGAGACAAGGCGGGACTAAGGATGAAAAATAACAAAAATAAAAAATAAGGATGGACTACTAAGCCTATTGGCAAATGAACAGCCACCGTTTCCAGTGGACAATGACACAATCCATTAAAAAATATGGGTGGAGAGTGGGTGGGGCTTCAAGTCCCTAACTGAATACAGCATGCCTCTCAGAGCAGCGCATGCCCTGCCCAGGCTCGACCTAAAAAGGGGGTAATGTTGCGAGCAAGAGGAGGAGGTGGCTCAGAGGTTGCGAAAAGAAGAGAAACTATTTATGGGTAATCATTTCTTACAAGGGATTGGGAGTGTGGAGGGGGGTGGCAAAGGGCCTCCCGGAGCCACCCATCCCAAGACCGGCTCAAACAGGCTGTGGAGTCTGGGAGTATAGGAGCTTAGTTCATAGGGAAGAGATAGAAGCGTAGGAGAGCAACGGTGTAGCTAGGTGATGCAGGCACACAGAGGAGTAAGAAGCCTTGGGTATGGGATTGCAGGCCCAAAGGGTGCGAAATACTGATCACAGGGGTGTTTAAAGTACTCAATGTCAGGCTCCTAACGGTGCTGGAGCGTAGGTCGTAGAGGGGTGTAGCAGCTGAAATTAGTAGCGGAAGTAGAAAGCAAGGCGAACACATACTTCTTGTGCTTGGCGCTCTGCAGCTCTTTGCAGCCTGATTTCTATCTTCTTATACGAGTGATCTCATCTGAGCTCTCCCAATCGAAAGCTTGACGTAATCATACCATGAGCTCCGGTATCAATTGTTCAAAAAAGGGTTGATGGCACACAGAAAATCAAATTTCCTTTTTAACTTGAGCAAAATTGCTTCACTGGTTAAAATGAGTAACGGGGCCATACGTGTACGCTTTCATAATCATTTATTTTGATGTCTTTTATTTCGTAATTTGCTGCATGCTGCCAGTTTATAACTTCTGTGTGCATAGCCATTTCACTGAATCGAGTCTGATGGATGCAAGCATCTGTGATGGTAGTGATTGTGTGTGGCCTGCTATGAAATGCTGCACCAGACTTTCTTTTGTAGATCTAATGTAGACCTAGGAGGTCCCATCTCTCTTGGGGCAAGGCCATGGTCTTTGGCAGTTTTGGGTAGTTTGTTGAGCATGAGGGCGATTAAGAGTCGAGGATGGGGTGGACGCCCTTAAGTAGGACGTAGAATATTGTGTTTTACAAATAGTTTCTGCTGTTTACAAGCGCTGCAAATAGATATTATTAGTACCCCATCTTAATCATACTTGCTGACTCTGGAAGGATGAAAGGCAGAGTTTGCTTTGACTGGATTTAAATCACTGCAGAAGTCAGCGCAAGCCTCGTGCAGTCACATCTTTTGGAATATGATGCATCTCTTCTAAACGTTGACGTGCAGCACTTTACTGCCCTGCAGCAAAATAGAAATGCCGTAATCAATGCATTCCTCCTGGTTATATAGCTCTTGTCCATATGTGTTGCACAGAGTCATATGCAACCATTTAAGAAGGTACCTTCAAACTATGTTCATGGCTCTGTTGACCCTATCAGAGATAGCACCAGGCAACCAGCCTAAACAAGCAGCAGATCACCCCCTGTCGCAGCAGCTCCGATTGGAGTACAACACTGGTCTTTTCTGGCTTGGGAGGAGATCAGAGGGATGAATGCTGCAGTAAAATCCAAGCAGCTACTGGCCTGAGGCACCCACAGTGTTACACAAACAGGAAGGAAAAAATAATGTAGTCCACCAAACCAAGAGATAAAGAACAAAAGGATAAAGATACAGTTCTTGGTCCCTGCTCCGTGGGAGGAAAAGGTGGGACAAAGATGGAGGATTGATGACTAGCAAGCAAGGGTTTTTAAAGGACACTTGAACAAGCAAATGAAAAGCAGTTGGTGCCGTATGGGCGAAATTTGCGGATCTGCGGTCCGCAAAATTTACGTGAAATCGCGGATTTTTTTGCGATTTGCCCTCTACTCAACTGGAGTACTCTACTGGCTAATCAGTAAGTGCTACCTCGTTGGGTAAATGTATTGTGCTTTTCCTACACTGCAGCTGCGTTAAGGTCCAGAAGATTTGTGTCCACTGACCATGTGTGCCTGTAACTTTGCCACCGCGCCAAAAGGCGCTGAGGTCCCTTGAGTGAGCTGTCCATCATAGTTGGGAAAGGGCGGGAAGACGTTCGCGAGTGTGTGGTGCGGGGCTTCTATGCGTGTCAACATGCCTCTTGTGTATAAAGGGTCAGAGAGCGAGCAGGGCAGCAGGTGAGGAGAAAGCAGCCTCCTTGACACAGGAACTACACGGGGATTGCGCTCGAGAAACTCATGGATGCAAAGACCTCTCTCGAGTATTACAGCTAATTTTCGACGGCAGATATGGGGTTAAAGCACACTTGCCCAAACTCGACCATGCTCACTAATGTTTTGGGCTGATTAAAATGTTACTGAATTTGAGCTTCAATTCGGGCACCTGCTTTATATCTGTAAGTGCTTCCTGTTGAGGTTTAATTTTTGGCCCACAGGAAGCACTTACATAGTTAAGGCAGGTGCCCGAGTTGAAGCTAACTTTGTAACCATTTTAGAATGGTGCCGGCAAGCTGCCAGAGTTGAAGTTGCAACTCGAGCACCTGCCTTAACTGTCAGTGCTTCCTGTGGGCCCAAAAAAAAATCCGCCCGCGAGCGGATTTGCGGATTTTTCGGCAATTTCACGAGATTTGCCGAAAATCTGCAAATTCCGCGAGCGGAGTGGATTTTTGGCCTACACTTAGGCCGTTTAGCATACAAAGAAGTGTACTAAAGTATAAAAGAGGTCTCTAAAGCTCCACCCAAAAAAGGAGTGTAGCAGTGGAAGGACACAAGTAATGAGACCATGCTCCAGGGTAGGGACACACACAAAAAGAGGAAGGAAAGCCCACACAACCGGTGTTTGGTGAAGGATTTACAGTGTTTGTAAGTTGCTTTATTGAAGACATGTGATATGTGATGAACATTGTTTTTTCATAGCCTCTGCACACCATTTTAAAATGTACAAGGCAATCAAATATGATGTCTATGAAAATGTGATTCTGCCCAGCCAGTGCTTGCCCTAGGGTTCAGAGCAGCATGCTGCAATAGTGGTGGCTGGGGTGGGTGCGGTGAGATTGGTGATGGACAGAATGGTGGTGAAGAATGTGGTGGTTGGTTGGGTGGTGATTAGGGTGGTGGTGGTTAGGGTAGAGTGGTGGTTAGGGTAGGATGGTGGTTAGGTTAGTGGGGTGCTGGTGGTGATTGCTAGGGTGATAGTGGTGGTCAGGGTGGTGGTGCTTAAGGTAAGAGTGATAGTCATGGTGGTTAAGGTTGTGGTGGTTAGGATGGTGGTGGTTGTTAGGGTGTTGGTGGTAAGGATAGGGTGGATAGTATGGTGGTGGTGATATGGTGGTAGGGTGATGGCTGTGAGGGGGGTGGTGGTTAGAAGGGCATTAGTGGTTGGGGTGGATTTGGGTGGTGGTCAGGGTGAGGGTTGTTGTGGTGAAGGTTGTGGTTAGGGCCAGGTGGTGGTCTTGGCTAGATCGTTAGTGGCTAGGGTGGTGGTAGTTAGTAACATGGTGGTGGTTAGCATTCACACAGGAAGTGGTGGTAGTAGTAGAGTGGTTAGGATGGTGGTGGTGAGGGGGTGGTAGTGAGGGTGGTGGTGGTAGGGAGATGGTGTGAGGGTGTGGTGGTAGTGAGGGTAGTGGTGGTAGTTAGGGGTGTGGTGGTGGTAGGGTGTTGATGGTAGCAGTGGTAAGGTGGTGTGGCGGTAGTGCGGTGAGGTTGGGTAAGGTGGTGTTAGAATGGTGGCATGGTTATGGTGTTGGTGGTAGTTAGGGTAGAGAGGTTGTAGTTAGGGTAGTGGTGGTGGTTAGGGTGTTATGGTATGCAGACTGGTGGAGTGAACTTGGGAGGGTATCCTCCTGGCACTGAGCAAGTGTAAGTCTACTATGGTCTAGTGCCTATGGCCTAGTTGGACTACTTGCAAACCAGATCTTCAGCTTCTTGCAGAATTTAAGAATTAAGGAAGAGGCTCCTATGTGTAGAAGAAGGTTATACCATGCTTTAGGAGCGATGTAAATGAAGGCTTGACTGCCGGATCTGGTTTTCCGTATGCATGGGATGTGTGCAAACAGGAGTCCGGACAAGCGGAGTTGTCTGGAATGTTTGTGAAAGCAGATGCAACTGTTGGGATTTGCTGGGCCAGTGTTGTGTAGTGCCTTGAAAGTGCACATGAGGAGTTTGAATTGTGCTGTTTGTGTATCTGGCGCCAGTGTAGCTCCTTCATTGTAGTGATGATTGTGCGGCATGAACAGTTTTGAGTACGTCTGGCTGCTGAGGTATGAATTGTCTGCAGCCTGCAGGTGAGTTTTGTGTTGATCCCAGCATAGAGGGGAGTCCAGCTTGCTTTTGATGTGACTGCGACTAGCGTGTGACTTTTTTCTGGGTACTGACTGGGAGTCATTTGAAAATCTTCCTCAGCATCTTCAAGGTATGGAAGCACAAGGTGGTGACAGTGCAGTCAATAACAACCACGAGGTTCTAGGCGTTGGTGTTGGGGGTGGGTGTCGGTCCTAATTCTGCTGGGCACCAGATGGAGTTCCACAATGAAGTGCTCTTCCAGAAGATCACAATTTTGGTCATTTCTGTGTTCAGCTTCAGATAGTTAGGGTATATTTACTAGGAAATGGTGCAGCGCTGCAAGCAATTTAGCAGTGCCACGCTGCGTCATTTAAAAAATGCAGGGATGTGCCGAATTTACAAGAATATGGCGCACGCCTGTGTTTTCCCTTGTGCTATCATTAAAAAAGCTGCCTAGCGCCAACAGAGATAACCTTGCGCGTAGTGCAAGGGTACCTACATTGCAGGGATGATTGTTTATTTGTAGGATGGGACACCTTCCTGCACATAAACAATTGTTAAAGGTGCTTTGCTCTTTCTATGTGTGCTGCCGAATGCAGCACTCATAGAAAGAGCAAAAACAAGGAGAAATAAAGTTATTTCTCCTCGTTTCACCAATCTAATGCCTGCTATTCATTGGCGTTAGTTTTTGGTGCTGAGATTTACAGATCCTTGTAAAATCTGAGGCAGCATCAAAAATCAATGGGTGTTGCGGTGGAATGCCCACAGCAGCATAAATTGCATGCCCTTTTCACGCAGATACCAGTGTGAAAGGGGTTGATATTTACAAAGCCGCGGTAAGCAAAGCAAAGTGTCTAAATGCCGCTTTCTAAATATGGACCACCGAAAAAGTGACATTCTGGTGGTTCAATGCCCTTGTAAATGTGCCCCTCGGTCTTTAATCAGTGGGTGATTTCAGTCATGCATGCATTGAACTTGATCTGGGCATGGGACATTTTGTCTGTGAGGTAGAGAATGACCTATGTGTCGTCAGTACAGTAGAGGACGTTGATATGAGATGGATGATGTTCGCTAGATCATGTATGCGTTGAAGAGGGACGGGCTCAGGGAGAATCCTTGTGGCTTCTGCAGATGAGGTCATGGGCATCTGAGGTGCATCTGCCAGGCTAAATGACTGGGCCCCTCCAGCCAGGAAGTAGAAGATCTATCAGACTGTGTATCCTCGGATTCCGATTTAATGTAGGCGTTGGATGTGGATAGGGCAGGAAGCATGTCAAACACTGCAGAGAGCCCCAGAAGGATGAGGGCTACCATGTCTCCTCTATCCAGAGTCATGCAGATGTCATTCTCGGGGGGCAATTAGGGCAGTTTCCTTGCAGCAGTTGGGTCTGAAAACAGACAGAGTGGTGTCAAGGAATGGGTGGTCGTTGAGGTTTATAGTAATGCATCTGTTGATGATTTTCTCTAAGACCTTGGCCAGGAATGGTAACACTGAGATCAGCCTGAAGTTGGCAAGCATTGAGGAGTCTATGGAGGGTTTCTTCAATCATTGGAGGACAGTTGCATGTTTCCAAGCATATGGGAAGGTCACGAAAGAGGTGGAGGCATTCAGAATGGGTGTGGGCATGGAGCTGATGTGTTGTAGGAGGAGGCAGGGCTCCAATGGGGCCCATGAGTGGAAGGAATTCATGGTGGTGACGATTTCTTCTGAGGGGAGATAGGTTATGTGGTTAACATTGGTTCTTTGGATAAGATTGAGAGGCATTTAGCATGGTCTGTCGGGTCCGGTTGTTGGTTTAAGTTGCTGTAAATCGTGGTGATTTTGTTGCTGAAGAATGGAGAGAGATTGTTGCAGAGGTCCGAACGAGGGGGTGATCGAGTTAGAGGCAGCCACTATTGAATTGAAAAGATTTCTTTGCTTTTGCTGGTGCTGGGATTAATTTGGTCTGTCACAGTGGCACATTTGGCAGTTGGGATCATTCAATGGTAGCGTCTCTAGGCAGTTTTGAAAGTGTTCCGTTCTGCATTGTCTTGTCTCATTCTCCATTTGCACTCCAGTTGCTTGCAGTTTGAGTACCTGAGTGTACCAACTGGTAAGGGGTCTAGATCTTGCTGTATTGCTGTGGTTGATGGGGACCATGGAACCAGCTCAGTAGGTGATCCAGTTGTTGAGACTCTTAATGGCTTTGAGGAGGCTGTTGCTATGTTTGGGCCAGTGGTTGTTGAGAGTGATGTTCCAGTCCTTGTCAGTAATGCTGCTCCAGTTACAGATGGCTGGTCTGCCAGTGGTGCATCTTCATTGGATTGGAACAGGGATTCTGAACATGGAATGGGTGTGGTCTGTCGAGGAGACTGGTGTGGGCTCATCAACCTGGATGTTGCCAAAGGTGGTCGAAAATAGAGTCCAGGAGGTATTCTGCAACATGGTTAGGACTCTTTTCTTGTTGGGTGAGCCCCAGGCTTCTAAGGTCTTCAATGAGTGCTTTAGAGTTGGGTTTGGCACAGTCTTCCAGGTGGAGGTTCAGGTATCCAAGTAGAATGTAATTGCTAGCATCGAGGGCAGGTGGTGCAACGAAGTCCATGATGATATTGGTAAAGTCGGTGCACGGTCCAGATGGTCTGTAGATGAGAGTGCCATTTAGGATGAAGTTGGCTGCGACATGACACTTGAACGACAACTGTTCGAAGTTGGAAGAGAATATGTCCATAGAGGGGGTGCAGCTGATGGTGTTCTTGTAGATGATGGCTAAGGGTTAGGTTGGTGGTCGCTGTGGTTAGGGTGGTGGTGGTAGGTCGGATGGTAATGAAAGTGTGGTTATGGTAGGTGTACGATGGTTGTGTCAGGGTGGCTAGGGTGATGGTGGTTAGGGTGGCGGTAGTTAGAGTGGTTGTGGTTAGTAAGGTGGTGCTTGATACAATGGTGGTGATGGCTACATGTCTAGTTAGAGTAGTGGTAGAATGCTGGTGAGGTAGAGTGGTGGCAGTAGTGGTGAAGGTTAGTATGGTTAGGGTGTTGGTTATGGGGTAGTGGTGGTTGTGGTAGGGTGGCGAGGGTGGTGGAGGTGATGGTGGTTAGGGTGTTGGTGATTAAAGTAGGGTGTTGTGGAGGGCAGTGGTGGTTAGGGTATGGTTTCAAGGGTAGGGATGAGGTTCATAGAGTGGTGGTGATGGTTAGAGTGGTGGTTAGAGTAGTGGTAGGGTGGTGGTAGAGTGATGGGATAGTAGTAGTGGTGAGGGTGGTGATGTTAGGGTTTTGGTGGCAGGGTAGTTGTGATTGTGGTAGGGTGGTTAAGGTGGTGGTGGTTAGAGTAGGGTGTTGGGTAGGGCAGTGGTGATTATGGTGTAGTGATTAGAGTATGGAGGTGGTGGTTAGGAAGGAAGTGATGGTGATTAGGGTGGTGGGTAGTATGGTGCCACCCTGGGGTAGGATGGTGGTAGGCTGATTAGGGTTTTGGTAGTTAGGGTTGTTGTGTTAGGGTGGTGCTTATTTGATGGTAGGAAGGTGGTGGGGATGGTGGTCAGGGTAGTGATTTGGGTGATTATGGTTGGGTTGAGGGTGTTTACAGTGAAGGTGGTGGTTAGGGTGGTTGCATTTAGGGTGGTGGGTGTTAGGGTCAAGGGGATGACTCTGTTTAGGGTGGTAGTGGTTAGGGTAGGGTGATTAGCAGCGAGGTTTTTAGGGTGGCAGTTAGGGTGGTTGTGATAAGGATGTGATAACCCAGACACCACAGCCCGCAACCTCAGATAGTGGATCGACGACTGCGCCAACATCCTCGCCCCGCTCAAGAAACCCTCCAACAACCACACCAGCAAGACAGCCATCTGTTTCACCGACGAACTCCAGACCTCCAAGCGCGCATGTCGGAAACTGGAGAAAATATGGGTCCAGGAACGCACACTGCACAACCACGCAGCCCACAAGGACGCCACCTGAAGGCATCACCACCTCATCAGATTAGTCAAGAGATCCTCCTTCAAAGACCGCCTGGATAACAACACACACAACAGCAAACAGCTCTTTAGCATCGTAAAGGAACTCTCCAACCCTAGCGCCAACACCAACTAAATGCCGCCCTCTCAAGAACTGTGCGACTCACTAGCCACCTTCTTCCACCGCAAGATCGCTGACATCCATGAAGCTTTAACACCAGGACCGCCCCGACTACGCCAGACTCCACCTCTCCTGTGAACAGCGTCATCCGCCTGACCTCCTGGTCCAACGTCAACGACGACGAGACACGCAAGGTCATGAACTCCATCCACTCATGATCTCCGTCAGACCCGTGCCCACACCACGTATTCAACAAAGCAGACGCAGCCATCGCACCCCAACTACCGAAGGTCATCAACATCTCCTTCGAAACAGCGACATTCCCGGAAATCTGGAAACACGCCGAAATCAACGCCCTCCTCAAGAAGCCCAAGGCGGACCCCAAGGACCTCAAGAACGTCCGGCCCATCTCCCTGTTTCCATTCCCGGCAAAGGTCATTGAGAAAATCATCAACAGACAGTTGGCCCGCCACCTGGAAGACAATAGCATCTTGGACCCTTCCCAGTCCGGATTCAGACAAAACCACAGCACCGAGACAGCCCTCATCAGGCGCCAAATAGACAATGGCAAAACATCAGCCCTCATCCTCCTGAACCTGTCGGCCGCCTTGGACACGGTCTGCCATCGCACTCTAAAGATACGCCTCTTAGAAGCCGGAATCCAAGAGAAGGCCCTTGACTGGACCACGTCCTTCCTCTCTGGCAGAACCCAGAGCGTCCGCCTCCCACCCTTCGGATCCGAAGCCACCAAAATCATCTGCGGCATCCCCCAGGGCTCGTCCCCCAGCCCGACACTGTTCAACATCTACATGGCCCCCCTCGCACAAGTGGCCCGCCATCACGACCTCAACATCTTCTCTTACGCCGACGACACCCAGCTCACCCTCTCCCTCACCAAGGACCCACACACCGCCAAAAACAACCTCCATGAGGGAATGAAGGCCGTCGCCGACTGGATGAGGAGCAGCCGTCTGAAGCTGAACTCGGACAAGACGGAGGTACTCATCCTCGGACCCACCCCCTCAGCCTGGGACGACTCCTGGTGGCCAACCACACTGGGAGAAGCACCAACACCCACCGACCATGCACACAACCTAGGATTCATCCTCGACTCCTCCCTCTCCATGTCTAAACAGGTCAACACCGTCTCCTCCTCCTGCTACAACACCCTCCACATGATCTACAAGTGGATACCGACCGTAACAAAACGAATGGTGACACAGGCCCTCGTCAGCAGCAGACTGGACTACGGCAACGTACTCTATGCAGGAATACCAGCCAAACACCTACGTCGACTAAAACGCATCCAAAATGCCTCCGCCCGACTGATCGTCAACGTCCCCGCCGCAGCCACATCACCCCCCACCTGAGAGACCTACACTGGCTCCCCATCGACAAGAGGATCACCTTCAAGCTCCTCACCCACGCACACAAAGCACTCCACAATGCCGGACCAGCCTACCTGAACAGCAGACTCAGCTTCTACACCCCCACCCGCCAGCTCCGCTCCACCAGCCTCACCCTCGCTGCTGTCCCCCACATCCAACAAACGACCTCCAGTGGCAGATCCTTCTCCTACCTCGCGGCCAAGACCTGGAACACCCTTCTTACCCACAAACGGCAGACCCAAGACCTACTCACCTTCTGAAGACTCCTCGAGACCTGGCTCTTCGAGCAGTAGCAGCACCCCCTCCCCTCAGCGCCTTGAGACCCTCATGGGTATGTAGCGTGCTCTACAAGTACTATGATTGATTGATTAATTGATTGATTGATTGATTGATTGTAGTAGGTGGTACTGGTGGTGGTATGGTGGTGGGTGGTGGTTAGAGTAGTGGTCTTAGGGATGTGATAGTGGTTAAGATGATGGTGGTTAGGGTAGGGATGGGGTGGTGGTGGTGGTGGTTAGGGCAGGGATTGGGTAGGGGTGGTGGGTGAAGTTGGATAGGGTGAAGCTGGTGGTTAGTATTGTGGTGGTCATGGTGGTGGGGGTTAGAGTGGTAGTGGTTAGGGTGGTGGCTGTTAGGGTCAAGTGGTAATAGAGAAGGTGGTAGTTATGGTTTTGTGGTTAGGGTAGTGGTTGCTTTAGTGGATTGGTGGCAGTGGTTAGAGTTGGATGGTAATTAGAGGGGTGGTGGTTGGAGTAGGGTGTTGGTGGTGGTTAGTGGGGTGGTGGTTAGGGTGGGGTGCTGGTTAGGGAGGTGGGTAGAATGTTGGTGGTTAGGGTGGTACTGGTAGGGTATGGTGGTTAGGGTGATGGTGGTGGTTAAGGTGTTAGATGTTAGGCAGGGTGTGGTGTGGTGGCTAGGGTGGTGGTTAGGGTAGTGTTAAGCTTGTGTTCATAGGGTGGATGGCGGTGGGGGTATTCAGAGGGTGGTGGTGGTGGTGGTAGTGGTGGTGTGGTGGGGTTAGGGTGAAGGTTAGGGTGGTGGTGGTTAGGAAGGTGGCCTGGTTAGGGTGTTTGTGGTTAGGTACAGTGGTGGTGGCACGGTGACACTGTTAAGGCGGTGGTAGGATGTGTGGTGGTAGCAGGGTGTTGTGGTAGGGGGGCATGGTGGGGGATGGCAGTAAGGTGATAGCGGAAGGCTGGTGGTGGCAGTGGGGATTCACATAATGGTGTGGATGGGGGAACAAGCAAACAGGGGAAGAATAAACAAAAATAGTTCCAGTACGAGCAGCAGAAAAGACATTAATCAAAAAGAATCAATCAGTTCTTGACCCATGCTCTACGGAATAGACAAATTAACAAAGAGAAACTGAAACCAGCAGCACTGACAAATCAAGAGCCAGCAAAAAAAGGTGACAATGAAGGCAACAAATTGTATGCAATGGGTATGCTCCAATCCACTTTTAGGCGCTCCCTCAGATGGGACCGAAAAAGGGTAGCAACAGTATAACAGCATACTTTAGTTAACACGCCACAAGGGCAGTCAATTTCAGCTATCTGGACAGGCAATATTTTGATTCCTTTTGGGGTACTTCAGCAAATGAACTCGCAGTTGCTAATTTTATAAATGAGGGTGTTCACGTGCTAGTCCACATTATTTGCTAGAACAGTGAAAATGTAATCAGGCAAGTGCAATTTTAAGTATAACCAATTAACCTATAAGGGAAAGGCTATAAGATCTGACTAAGATTGACAACAAGTGTGTGTACACAAAGGCATATGAAATGTGGTTATATATGCATGGCTTGAATATTTTTTTTAAAACATGAGCTATGAAAGATATTCACCGTTCATTCTTGCAGCCTGTTCCTTGTTCTGCACTGGAGTAGAAAGGAGTGAAACGTACCCTCATATATAATTGTTTTGGAAACACCAATTATAAGAAAGCAGTTTCAGACAATGTCTGCCTTAAGGGAAGCTGGGTACTCATTTCCTCCATCCCTTCACTCTAAGTGCTGGCCGCTGTTAGGAAGAGATTTCCTATGATAAATTACTTCTAACTGGGTCTCTTTAGAAGAAACAGCACTAGTGTTTAGACATAGATGGTACGCATTTTCTAATTATCTTTCTTTTGTCTCACCCACACAAGTACTGTCAATCACACATTGCAATAATCAAGTGTGGTAGTGCCCCCTTTCTGAGAATGGATGACCATGTTTTCAGCTTTGCAGTAGTAGGAGGAGGAAGGCGATAGGTTTGCTACATAGGGGTTCTACACTGGTATCCACATTAAAATGATTTAATGAGAGTGCTGTGACATTAAAATTCAGGTTCACTTATTGGTTTAATGTGTTTGTATAGTGCTACAACATTCCACCCTTTTGATGTATGCTTGGCTGATGTATGACAAAACCACACATGACATTACTATGCATGTTTTTACAACAAGCCCCAACAATGTTTGTCTTTACTATGCAAAATTTTACCACTCATTTACCTTTACTACACATGCCTATGTAAGTATTTCACAGGTAAGTATAACGCCATATATATCTATATCTATCTATATCTATATCTATCTATATATATATATATATATATATATATATATATTTTTTTTTTAATATCCTACAGCAACTCGGCTCCTCCAAGGAAATCTGCCCGTAGTCTGGTGGCGCATTATATGTCGGTAGAGCCACTGCCAACAATCCAATTCTAAATACGATCCAAATACCAGCGCGCTCTCAGTGCAGGGAAACAAAGGTTTATTCACAAACGTTGCGTGTTTCGAGAACTCGTCTCTTGATCACACATTGGAAACTTTGATAAGAGTCCAAGTGGCGGCCATTTTATAGCATGTCTTTATATATGTAGCTAGAACATTAATGCTGTTTGTATACTTAAACACACATATTAATGTCACTTTATGTACAGAATATAAACTTCAGGCGCATATCGCAAATTATCCCTTCAGCTTTAATGTTAGTACCAGTTAACAAGGACCCATATTGGAGATCTTGGTGGCTAAAAGGGGACAATTCTAATACCACATGAAAGTAACTATGCTGCAATAGTTATAGTCCAGGTTTGTCAATGTAGATCAAGTGCACAATGTACACTGAACGCTGAACGCAAATTGGCACTCTGAACTCTGCGGAAAAAAAACCTGGTCTGCTTTTTTTTTAAATTAGCCCCCGTGGGGACCAAATCCCGGGGGCAAAATGAGAAAAAAAGTGAGGGGGGTCCCAATCCACCCACACTGTCCCGGGGACCGCCACCCCAGGGGCATTGTAATTATGATAGCGGGGGGGGCATACAGCCCCTCCGCAGCCCTGGGGACCGCCACCCCGGGGCAAAGATATTAATAATGGGGGCCTCTAAGGCCCCCCCCCCGAGCCCCGGGAACCGCCACCCCCGGGGCTTTGTTACTAAGAATGCGGGGGGGCTCACGGCCTATCCGCAGCCCCGGGGACCGCCACCCCCGGGCTTTGATTTTTATTTTAAAAAAACAAACCTGTGTGGGGGGCTCAAGCCCCCCCACATGCCCCGGGGACCGCCACCTCCCCGGGGCTCTAATATGTAAAATAGGGGGGTTCGTGACGCCCCAGCCCCGGGGACCACCACCCCCCGGGGCTTTTAACAGGTGGGAGGGGGGCTGCACGGCCCCCCTCCTGGAGCCCTCGATGGCCCTGGGGACCGCCACCCCCCAGGGCCGGCTCCTGCAGTGTCCGGGGGTGCCCACCCACAGGACACTGCTGTTTGTTGTGGTAGGGCGGGAGCCTCGCAGCTCCCACCCTACCACAGCAAACTGCTTTGATTTTTGAAAAAGAGAGAGCAGGAAAGCTGCTCTCGATTTAAAAAATCAAAGCCGATTGCTTTTCTGCACGGGGAGCAGCATGTTAGCTGCTCCCCATGCAGAAAAGCAATGCCGGCTCCCGCAGGGACCGTGGGGGGGCTTGGGGACCCCCCCCACATCTCTCAAAGAGGAAGGCTAGGGCCCGGGGGATGGTGCCACTCCCAATTTAAAAAAAATGTTTAAAAAAATCAGGCCCCAGGGGATGGGGTCCACGGGGCCTTAAAGGGGGCATAGGAGGGGGGCTATGCAGCCCTCCTCCATTAAAAAAAAAAAAGAAAGAAAATCCGGCCATGCCCTGGGGGATGGGGTCCCCAGGGCCGGATTGGCCACGGGTGGGGGTGTCGTAGCAGACCTCAGCCAGGCCCGCTAGTGCAAGGGGTTCGCCCTTCTGTGCACAAAAGTCCGCAGACTCCAAAGGAAAATGTTGGCACGGAAACTGGAAATACAAAACATAACGTTTATTACACCTCATGAGGTGGTGCTAAAATTCAACCAGTACCCTTCGGCACTGCGACAAGTAGCACAAAGGGCTACCGAACACATGGTTTATTTATACCCACACAGGGGCTCAAAAGAAGGCGGTACAAAGCATAAGAGCACATTTTTGTCCATACATGGTAATATCGAGAGGCACAATCGATCAGTGGGTGGAGCTATCAGTCTTAGGGGTCTCTGCTAACACATTCCAATCTAAGGTTAACCATTAACAGATGTAGACCCTAACGGTCAGTGGAGAACACAAACGAGCTATTAATAGCTTGTTGCCCGGCAGTTTAGAGGCCATGAGCAGAAAGGTAGCACAACGCACATGGTCGACACAAGGTAGCATGTGGCAGACAAAATGGCTGCCATGGATTCAAAATGGATGCCATAACAATTCGTCCAGTACTTTGTACACATAAATTTGCTTTAGTCCGTGTTACAGTAATTACAGATTCATTGCTTGTAGTAGAGTCTCTCGTGTGGGTGAAAACATAAGGCGTAGAAGCATTGTCCGGTCGGTATTCTTCCCATTCCCATATAGTTCCATTCGCTTGGGGATACCCATGTTCATCTTGATAACACTCTTTATTCAAACGAAAGTGAAGTCCACCTACTGCAGGTTTCCTGTTCGAAAAGAGAAGAGTGTACCAGGCTCGACAAGAACCATTATGCGAAAAAGGAAGTGGAATAAACGGTGTTCCACCTTTCTTTTGATGAGCTGGAAGCATACCACATATCCAACAATTTGTAGTGTTTGTGGCGTTGTGAGTGTGGTGGAGCATTTGAACAAAAGTATTGTTTAAGTAAGACTCTCGATGCTTATACTTATGATAAGGAAGAGGGAAATGCTGGTGCTCTTCCGGAATAGGAGTAGTAGGAACCACCACAAACCCACGAGCAGGAGTCACTATCTCAACGGACCAAGTGATCACTGCTATAATCGTTAAAACAACAAACACACTTAATACCCCTAAAATCTTTTTCTTAGTAGCATTCATAGTCACAAGAGTCATCTTCAAACTAAAAAATAGAAAAACAAAAATAGTCAATGAGCTCTTTACTCTGGGCAGACGTTGGTTTCTTCACCACAGAAAAAAGACAGGTGTCACTACACTACGCAGGGCTGATCCCCCTCCCTCGTCATATCGGGTCTCCGTTTCCACTACCCAGAGCGGTTGCTCAACCAGTCTCGCAACAAAAAACTATAAAAATCACTTTCTTGATCTCAAATTATATCGCGTTGCTCCAGGAGTTGTCTGGTCCGGGAAGAACTCCTCAGATCCGTCAGGTGATACAGCAGGGCCTTTCTCCATAGTCAGGATGTCTCGATGATCGGTCAACACAGCAGGTTCCACCAGGGTGGGCAAGACCTTCCGGCAGTGGATGCTATGCACCCAGTTCCGTTTGTTGGTGACACGAACTGCCGTTCTCGTGGCGAGGAGTACCTGTTCCGGTCCACGCCACCTTGGTTCCAAGCTGCTTGACCTCTCAAAGGCTTTCACCATCACGAAATCACCAGGACGGAGTTCATGGCCCTCACCTTGGGATTTATCGGGGAGCATTTCTCGAACCTGTTGATGAATAGAAACCAAGCTATCAGTTAATTGTGCCAAATAGTCATTCATTAAAACACAAGGTACATCATACACAGAGCTTGGTTTTGGAACTCCCCAAATATTCATCGGCCATCCAAATATCACCTCATACGGGGTGAGACCCGTTATAGAATGTGGTACTGATCTAATGGACAACAATGCCAATGGCAATGTATCTGGCCAAGTCAATTTCGTGGAGGCTACGATTTTCGCGATTTTTAGCTTAACCTCTTTAGTGCGGGCGGAATTCCGCCCGTACGCTGGGATTTACTCATTCCCATGTTTCATGACGAGCTGGGCTCGTCATGAGCGTGTGAGGAGGCTACCTCATGACGAGCCCAGCTCGTCATGAGCGTCGAAGGGGTTAAGAGTGGCATTGTACCTTTCCACCAATCCTGCTGATTGTGGATGGAACACAGCATGAAACTTTTGCTTGACTCCCAATCCTTTCAGAACATACTTGATAACTTCTCCAACAAAATGAGGTCCGTTATCATTCCATAGGAGTCTGCAAACACCAAATCTGGGGAAGAATTCCTTCAGTAGCACCTTAGCAGTAGTAATCGCAGTATTGTCTTTCGTAGGGTATGCCTCAATCCATTTACTGAAAGCACAAACCACCACTAAAACATACTTTAAATTATTACACCGCTCAAGCTGGATATAGTCCATTTGCAGGACTTCAAAAGGTGCAGTTGGTGTAACAAAACCTCCAGATGGAACTCGCGTTCCCTTTCCAGGATTGTATTGCAAACAAATCAACCAGGACTGTACTACTCTTTTAGCTGTGCTAGCAATTTCTGGATGCTCCCAAACTTGCGTAAGCATTTTCGTTACGCGAAAGCTCCAACATGTGCTAACCCATGTGCCATCTGGACCCTTGGCTGTACGAAAGCTATAGGCAGCTTCCATCGGTCCATCTGCTTATTTCTCCAACAACCTTCATCATCTAACTCTCCATCTTTTGACCACTGTTCACGTTCTTGGTCAGAGGCTGTTTTCTGTATCTCTCGCACTTCCTGCCTAGCATCGTGCCATCTTTCAGCTTGTGACTTCACTACATACATAGAAGTAGTGCTCCTGTGCATAGCAGTTTCCCGTGCTACATGGTCTACAAAGGCATTTCCCTGACCAATTTTATCTGTTACTTTCTTGTGTGCGCTGCATTTTATGATAGCTACTTTCTTCGGATATGTCAATGCTGTCAAAAGATTATGCACCAAATCTCCGTGCGTTATCTGTATTCCATGAGATGTAAGAAAGCCTCTTTCCTTCCAGAGCAGGCCAAAATCATGTGCTACTCCAAAAGCATAGCGGCTATCCGTATAAATGTTCACACACAACCCAGCACTGAGCTCACATGCTCTCGTCAGATACCTCACATAGTGATGACGGCGGGTCATAGATAGGATCTATTGTTGCCCTTAGACAGAGCACCAATGTCGCTAGTATGGAAAGTCGCTAACTTTGAACCAAGATAAACCCTGAACTATGATGCGGTGCAGGAGTCTCTCCTGAGACCTAGTTGTACCCTTACTACTACCTCATGTTTTACTTGATTTATTTCTACGTCCTCACCTCCTGAATGTCTTATATTTATCTACCTCATAATTGTTTTGCTGTTTAATCCGTGTTCCAGATATGCTAATCTTTAATCTAACTCATATCGTAAATGCTCATATTATGTAAACATAGTTATATACTCACTTCCAAAAGCCATATAATTACCTACCTCATATTTGTTGTTTTAAATTGTAATTACTTATGCTAATCTTTAACCGACCTCTTAATGTCAAGCGCTCTGATACCCACGGGTCTTGTCCGCGCTATACAAAACACTATAATAAATAAATAAATAATCAACTCAGCTGCTTGGGCTGATTTCTGTGCTATGTGAGCTGTCTCCACTATTGTTTCAAGTGTGGTAATTGCATATGCAGCTGAAGTCGTACCATCTGGTAACTTCAGGCAAGACCCATCAACCCACAATTCACGATCCACATCTGGAAGGGGCGTATCCTGTAAATCAATGCGACCCTTTGTCTGTTCCTCAGTCAGAAAAATACAATCGTGCGTTTCTTGTGACTGAAGCTGGGTCACCGGATATGGCAACAAAGTGGCTGGATTCAGAGTTGCGCATCTCCTCAATGTAATGTGAGGAGCTAGCAATGTCAATTCATATCCTGTAAGACGAGCACTGGTCAAATGCTGCTTTTTCGTCTGATTCAAAAGGGCATCAATAGCATGTGGTACTAACACTAATAATTTGTGTGACAGAACTATTCCCTCACTCTGTCGAATTGACACTGCTGTTGCTGCAACTGAACAAAAGCATCCAGGTAATGCTCTAGCAACAGGATCCAGAACTGCTGAGAAGTAGGCACACGGTCGTTGCTTATCGCTGTGTAGCTGAACCAACACTGACAATGCACATCCGTCTTTCTCATGTACATAAAGTGTGAAAAGCTTTGTATAATCTGGTGTACCTAACACTGGTGCTGAGCAAAGAGCTTGTCGTAGCTGTCGAAAAGCACTTTCACATTCTTCTGTCCATGGGAGAGGTACTGGGGTATCTTTCGTCAAAAGCGCTAACAAGGGTTTAACAATGTGTGAAAATCCCAAGATCCACTGTCTACAAAAGGAAGTAAGACCCAAAAATACACGTACTCCTTTCTGTGTGGTAGGAACTGGTGTATCTAAAATTGCTTGTATGCGGTCTGACGTCAATGCGCGTCCCTCCTTAGACAAAAGGTGACCTAAGTAGGTTACCTTTGGTCTACAATATTGCAATTTCTTCCGAGATACCTTATGATGATGTAAGGCAAGGAAAGAAAGCAAAGAGAGTGTGCATTTTTCACACTGTTCTGGGGTGTCGGCTGCCAACAAGATGTCATCGACATATTGGATGAGAGTCACACCTTCGGGCAACACAAACAAATCAAGTTCCCTTTTTAATTCTTGACTGTAGATACTCGGACTCTCAGTATAGCCTTGAGGAATTCTACAAAACCGGTACGATCGATTATTCAAAGTGAAACCAAACAAATATCGGCTGTCAGGATGAATAGGGATCGAAAAGAAAGCGTTCTTCAAGTCTATTACAGAAAATGTGGTAGCAGTTGGAGGAACCAAAGTAAGGAGTGTAGTGATGTCAGATACCACAGGATACTGCGGTATAACAATCTTATTCACTTCCCTTAAATCAATAATGAATCTGTAAACACGCTTGTCAGCATCTCTCTTCAAAATTGGAAGAATCGGGCTATTGCAAAAATTAAATGGAACTTCCTTAACAACCCCAACTCGGATAAGATCATGCACAATTTGTATGAGTGCTTCTTCTCCCTCCTGTGAAATCGGTATTGTGGCAATCAAGGTAACACAGCTCCCTCTTTAACACTGATCTGAATTGGAGGAATTACCATCTGACCCACATCGGTGTTTGATGTAGCCCAGAGGGATTCAGGAAGCGTAGCTAATGCAACATCCTTTTTAGCAAGACAAATTCTGTCAAATTCGGAGTGATTTTCATTTAAAATTACTCGTACCCCTTCAGGAGAACATCGTATCGTGGCTCTAAAAAACTTCAGCATGTCAAGGCCTACAATATTGTCTGGTGTGTTAGGGGAAAGCAAAAACAGACATGAAGCACTGAATTTATCAACATAAAGTGGAAGCGGTTGTGACAATGGGCTAAGGGAAGGTGTTCCATCGAAACCTATCGAAGTAATAGTCGTGCCAGACAGGGGAGCCCTCGGAACCAATTGTTTAGATAAAGCGCTAGGAGTAGCTCCTGTATCAACCAGAAACCGATCAGTAGAACCCAAAACATGTGCTGTAACATAGGGACCCGTCTGATCTACTGGAACTTCAACTGATTCCTTACCCCATCCTAGGCAATCCTATGCATGAGCTGAATCGTACAGATCAGGCTGAACATAATCAGACATTTGATATTGATTTCGCCTATCAAAGGTGTTCTGTCTATACTGTGAACGTACATTTGTATCGGATCGAACACGATCATTCACATTTCCCCGAGCATCTGAGGATCCTGAACCATTTCTCCCTTGGCCCCGCCCACGAGTATCCTGTGGAGGACGCAATAATGGGCAATTACGCATCCAATGGCCGGGCTGCTTACAATATCCACATTGATTGATATTTAAATTTGCACGAGTGTAAGGAGTATTGAGAGATGTTCGTCCACCTCTATCATAGTTTCTATCAGGGCCCCTATCATAACCTCTAGAAGGCGGGCCATATACCTGGGCCATCATAACTTTTGTTTTTAGCTCTTTAGATTTCTTGTCCTCATTCCCCTTTGCTTCTGCTTCTTGGCGTTCATAATACTGAGCCATCGTTAAAACAGAGGCCGGAGAGGAGGTAGTCCAAGAACTCTCACTAGCTTTTAAGCGGCTAGCTATCCCTTGTAACAAATTCTTAACATATTTATCAACAAACAGATGTCTGCCGGTATCATCTGTTAAAGATTGGCCGCTAAAATCATGAAAAGTTTCTTCAAAACATGTGAAAAAATCTGAAACCGATTCATCTGCCTTTTGCTTACAGGATGCTAACATCGTCCAATCAATCTTTTTAGGGGGAATAATCGTTTTAAGTTTAGTCAAAATGGCTGCAGGAAGATCTAATATTATCCCATGCGGCTTTTGGGCGGGTTCTCTATCGACATCCTACTGTTCAAGATCTTTCCATTCGGCACCCAAAATAGCGCGATCGTCAATCTTACGGACTGTTCGCCACATATCTGGGGGTAAAATTAAACCGAAAAACAAATCTATATCACGTAAGGTCATAGTGCAAGAATTTAAGGCGCCTTCAACTTCCTCATAAAAGACTGCTGGGTTTTTACGCGGGTCAGGCAACGCATTTTTAAGCGCCATTACATCTGCTCTATTCCACGGAGTGTATACCCAATTATAAATAAAATAACCCTTAGCATCAACAGAAGTTTTATCATCATCGTCTCCCTTTCCTTTAGGAGGAACATACAAGGGTGCAGCTTCCCGCATAGGTCTCATTTGGGCAGATTTTATCTTATTTGTCTCGGAGAGAGAAGACGGCGATACTCCATTCGGATTGGACTGTGGAACGTTGTCCGCACTCTTTTTCTGCTCCTTCAGCTGGAATGCCTCATTCCGTAATTTAACCAGTCGTCTAATCGCGTCTGGTACCTGAGAAAAAACAAAAGAGCCATCACGTAAAAGTCTACGATCAGTCGCTATATCAGTTGGTTCTAACACCAAAGAGTATTTTCGAAACATTTCTACATCTTCATCAGCAAATATCGCAGAAAAATATATCTGATCCTTTTCCGACCAATCCTTCATGCTAGCTAAGATATCGGGAGCAGAATGAGTACTACGCTGTGCTTTACGAGCAGCCTGCCATAGTTCGGACGAACGTTCAGCTGATAACATGGATCGAGTATCCCGCGTTCTCTGTCGCTCCGAGTCAGAGTCGTCGTCGTCTCCGGACGGAGCGGTCGGAACGGCATACGGGGGTGGAGGTCGATCTAATAACAAAAAATCATCCTGCGGTTTATTAAGGACAGGATAGAGAGGCTGTCGGACAGGATATTGGCCAGATATCTGTAATCTACGTTCCTTATCCTCTCGTTCCTGCAGTTCTTTCGCAACTCAAGCGCTTTCTCATACACACTCTTTCGCTGCTCTTTTTCAAACAACGCTTGCTCACGCTTCTCTTGCTGTCGTACTTCTTTTTCCCACATTCGCAAACTCTCAAACATATCACGCCTAGACTTTCGCTAAAACAAACATTGCTCCACATACTCAACCTTTCGCGCATCAAATGACCCATGCAGTGGCCATCGTAACTCAGGATCCTTCTTAGTGTATTTGTGCCACAACGTGCTGTACATTATGGCAGAAAGACCAAACTTCACATACATATCTCTATTAGGTGTCCCCTCGGGGGGAGCCGGCTGTGATCCTTCAAGTCGTAAACTGGTACCCTTACAAAAGCAGCACAACCTTCGAAGTGCGCTAAAAACAGGCATGTCAAAAGAAATAGCGCAAAATATACACCATCTATAGGGAAAGATCGCTTAAGGTACCTTCTTAGTACATCGCGCTATACAAACAAAGGTTGAGGAAAAATCCTCGCATTACCTGCCTATATGAGCTGCAGTTCATATATTTCCCAAATACATATACATATCCAAGTAGACTAGTCTTATTTCCCAAATACAAATATGCCACGGTAAGCGTTTCCTAAAACTACCTTACCACTCAAGGGCATCCAAATTCCAAGACCTACAACAGGCGCCGCAAAACGGCTCTTACCCATCATAGGCTGTCCAGGTTCCAACTGCCAAGTTCTAAATTCGACCAAACGGTCACTGCACGGCAGACCAACAGAAGAGATCTCAGTCGAGGACCGGCGCCGCCTGGATGGTCGGATCGGAAAGTAGGGAAGAACCGCCTCGGGTGCCAAGACTCGGGTCTCCTCTGGCAGCGATCGCTTCCTCAGTGAAGTTCCGAACCGTCGTCACGACCAATCCTTTGGGCATCCGAGTCGCCGATGAGCCCCACGTTGGGTGCCAATTTGTCGTAGCAGACCTCAGCCAGGCCCGCTAGTGCAAGGGGTTCGCCCTTCTGTGCACAAAAGTCCGCAGACTCCAAAGGAAAAAGTTGGCACGGAAACTGGAAATACAAAACATAACGTTTATTACACCTCATGAGGTGGTGCTAAAATTCAACCAGTACCCTTCGGCACTGCGAGAAGTAGCACAAAGGGCTACCGAACACATGGTTTATTTATACCCACACAGGGGCTCAAAAGAAGGCGGTACAAAGCATAAGAGCACATTTTTGTCCATACATGGTAATATTGAGAGGTACAATCAATCAGTGGGTGGAGCTATCAGTCTTAGGGGTCTCGGCTAACACATTCCAATCTAAGGTTAACCATTATCAGATGTAGACCCTAACGGTCAGCGGAGAACACAAACAAGCTATTAATAGCTTGTTGCCGGGCAGTTTAGAGGCCATGAGCAGAAAGGTAGGACAACGCACATGGTCGACACGAGGTAGCATGTGGCAGACAAAAGGGCTGCCATGGATTCAAAATGGATGCCATAACAAATGTCAAGATAACGGAAAACCTAGATGTCTTTCGCTAACGCTCAACTTAATTGCCGTTTTATTTACAACAGGGGGCCACGCGCCCCCCTCCCAAAAAAATTAAAACTTTTTTTTTAGAAAGGCCGGACCCGGGGGATGGAGTCCCCGGGGCAAAAGGTGGCCACAGGAGGGGGGCAAAGCAGCCCCCTCCTAATTTAAAAATAAAAAATAAAAAAAGGCCCATGCCCCGGGGATGGGTTCCCGGGGCGAGTATGGCCCTGGGAGGGGGGCCACGTGGCCACCTTCCCGATATTTTTTTTTCAAATAAAAATTGGGGGCAGGCCCTGGGGGATGGGATCCCCTGGGCCAAAAAAAAAAGAAAAAGAAGGGGGGCTACACAGCCCCCTTCTTAAAAGCATTTTTCTAAAAAAAAAACGGGATCGGGAGGAGGCCATGCCCCCTCCCTGCAGATCTCTGCAAATGCGCACCCTGGCGTGTTTGCAGAGGTGGAAGTAATTCCACTTGCATACTGGAGGTCCCTGGGGGCCAACTAGCCCACCAGGAGCCTCCAGTATGGGCCAGGGGGCTCCCTTGCAGAGGCGGTAGGGAGGACGGTGGCAGTGTCTCTCCCGATCCGTTTTGCGCTACAACAGATTGTAAGAGTTTCCCTCGCTTGTCACTACATTTTAAACATAACTGTGTGTCACTTGAATTTTACAATATCGAACTGTGCCTTATTGGGAATTTTAAAGGGGGGCCTGGTACTCACTTGCTAAGGAAGCCTGGGCTCAGTGTCTGCTCCTACCCGCCCCGGTCCAAACGCGGTAGCCAGTACTGTTGCGCGGAGGGCAGGACAGGGAGAGCCAGGTACTTCCGCTTTGCCACTGGAGCGGTTAGTGCTCTAGTTGCAGGAAGAGAAGGGCTATTTAGCCCTCATGTATCTGCGGACGCTCAGCGGTCGCGTGCAGCGGGAGCGCCGTCGACACACCAAAGACGTGCCAAAGACAAGCCCGTCTGCGCCCGTCCGCGGCCGACCAGGGCCAGGGGCCAAAAACCCTGGTTGTTGGGCCATAAATTATAATGCAGACAGACGCATAAGAGATACAAAACAGAAGTTATTGAGTCTTCAGACAGTACCATCTCCAGGCTGTGCCCCAGAAATATGGCCATGTCTGGAAGGGCCGTTTTCATGTCGGCACTGTCAGTTTCAGGTTCCTCCTTTTTATCTAGATCATCCCAAATCTCCCCCTACGGAAACCACATTGAGAGGGTGGAAGAATCTGCTATGTAATACCCGATCTTTGCCCAAACATTCAGCAGAGGTATGGGATCTCACCTCCACTGTCCAGCCTGAGCTGAGTTTCCTGACCGAGACTTGGCTGAAGCCACACTCGGTCCCAGCAATCACCTTGGGCATTCCAGAGGGATTTAAAATGCTGAGGTTAGATAGACCTGTCAAAACTGGAGGTGGTATTGCCATTATCTATAAGAGTGGGATTACTGTCTCGATACTGGATCAGAGTAGTACTGCTAGTATGGAAGTACTGTTTTTTAGGATCGATGCTCCGACAAAGGTCTGCTGGAAAGGGGCGTTGGTATACCGTCCACCAGGTCCAATCACTAATTTTGCTATCTCGTTAGTTGAATTGTTGGCCCCACATATTAAATCCGGCAATAATTTTTTATAGTTAGGGGATTTTAATGTGCATATTGATCTGACGGGAAATCCGGAGGCTCAGTCCCTTCTGGCGGACTTGTCCCTATTAGGACTAGTGCAGCGTAATAAGGGTCCTACCCACATAGCTGGCCACAGGTTGGATATGATTCTTTCCAATTCATCGAAGATTGTATGCGGCCCTCCCATGCAGGTGAACTGGTCGGACCACTCTGTATTGAATTCTCTATGCATGACATGGTAAAATCTAGAAACTGGATTCCAGCTTCATCTTTCTCGCGCAGACAGTGGTATAAGATTTCATTGGAAAGTCTTCAAAATGTACTAATTGAACCCCAAATTGAAGCATCAGATAATATCGAGGTGGCTTTATCTAAATACAATTCTTCTATTATCAATGCGGTCGATTCTATAGCCCCCATGAAACCTTGCAGGAAGCGTTCTACACAGTGTCAGGAAGTTTGGTACACAGATCAACTACACTTGCAAAAGCAAGCATGTAAAAAGCTAGAAAGGGTCTGGAGGAGAACTCACACTGAGGAGGACAAAAATTGTTATCATGTCATCCTGGCCAGTTACCATAAAAACATCAAACTCGCCCGGAAAACCCATACTGCTTTAAAACTAACCGAGGCCGGTAATTCATCTAAGGTATTGTATCAGATTTTACAATCCTTCACTAAGCCTAAGGCTTGTGAGAGTCTTGATCTGCCTTCACAACAACTATGTGATGACATCTCTCTATATTTCACCCATAAGATAGAGGTGATCTATGATAAGATCACTAGGACGAGCAGCCTTGTGAGCTGCCCTTCGTTGTCATCACAGAATTTTACGGCAACTAATTCCATCTTGTTTACTGCATTTCCAGCTATTATCTTGAGTGAGGTTGAAGCATTAATTGGTCAAGTTAAGTCTGGCTCCCCCTTAGACCTTATCCCTGCAAGAGTCGTTCCATCTTTGGTCAAGCTGCTTGGTCCCATGATTCAGTCTCTTGTCAATCTTTCCCTCTTCGAGGGTCGGGTACTGCAGGAGTGGAAGGCGGCTCAGGTAAGACCTATCCGCAAGAGCTCTAACATTCCCTGGACAGAACTGTCAAACCTCTGACCCATTTCTCTTCTTCTGTATCTGAGCAAGCTAATGGAGAAGCATGTCAACATCCATCTGTCGATGTTTATTGAGCTAACTGGAGGTTTAGATCATTCCCAGTGCCGGATTTAGCACTAACTATAGCACCGAATCAGCACTCCTTTCGGTGACTGATAACATCAGAATGTCCCTTGATAAAGGGCATTCTATGATCCTGGCTGTTGGACCTGTCCGCAGCGTTCGACACGATTTTCCCATGATATCTTGCTCAGTCATTTGGAAGAGGTGTGGCAGAGTGTTAGCATTGGCTGATTTCGCTCTGCACCTTTGGAGCTGACCAAGGGGGTGCCTCAGGGCTCCTACTTGAGCCCCACACTTTTCAACATTTACGTTGCCCCCCTTGCCAGTCAAATGAGGTCATACGGTTTTATCCCAGGCAGCTTCTCTTCCCATTCAGGACATTAACTATGGCGGTTAATTAGTCCTTTTCTGATGGCATGCGGGATGTATCACAATGGATGGCCTCGAATTTCCTGCTGTGTAATGTAGGGAAAACGAAGGTGATGCTTTTTGGGGAAGCTCCACTGTTATGGACGCCGGATTGGTGGCCATTAGATCTGGGCCCCGTCCCCATCCCCAAGCAGGTAGTGAAAAACGTAGGTGTCCGATTAGACCAAGGTTTAACCTTAAAAGAGCAGGTTAATCAGACAGCTGGCTCTTGTTTTCATGTTATTGGACTACTCCGAAGAGTGTTTCCACTACTTTCGGACTCTACCCGGAAAACTCTTGTCCAAGCTCTAGTGCTCACTCGCTTGGATTACTGCAATGGGCTACTGATCTCAGCTAATGACAGCTTACTTGGCAGACTTCAGGTGGTCCAAAAGACTGCTGCTAGGTTAGTCCTGAATGCACCTCCCAGATCTCCATAACGCCCCCTTCTGGAAAAGCTCCACTGGCTGCCTATCCGCCAACGGATAAATTCAAAACTTACTGTGTCATTCACAAGGGGCTGCAAAATGTGGGCCCCACGTATCTGGCGGAGAAGTTTATCCCCTACTTTCCAGCACGTGCTCTTCGTTCCAGCAACCAATCCCTTCTCCGAGGTCCCCCCATTAGAAGGGCAAGACTGGGAGGAAAGGCTCTTTCTTACCTTGGCCCCTGCCTTTGGAATAAACTCCCTGCCACTCTCAGGTTATGTACAGATCACTCTACATTCAGGAAACTGCTAAACACTTTCTTGTTTCAAATTGAGCGAACACTTCAGAACCATCTACTCCCCTTTCTGTTGACTTGAGCGCAGAAATACTCCTTGGGGAGTCGATTCTAGCTCTATACAAACCCATAAATAAATAAATAAATAAAGGAGTAATAAGGCTACGCCCCTTTTTACACCTCTCTGCAACACAGCCCCCTGGCGCATACTGTAGGTTGCTGCTGGGCTAGTTGGCCCACAGGGACCCCCAGTATGCAAGGGAAATTAGTTCCCCCTCTGAAAAAGTGCCAGGGGGCTGCATTGCAAAGAGGTGTAAAAAGGGGCGTGGCCTCATTACACCTCTCTGCAACGCAGCCCCCTGGCGCATACTGGAGGTTCCTGGTGGGCTAGTTGGCCCCCAGGGACCCCCAATATGCAAGGGGAATTAGTTCCCCCTCTGAAAAAGCACCAGGGGGCTGCGTTGCAGAGAGGTGTAAAAAGGAGTGTGGCCTCATTACTCCTCTCTGCAATGCAGCCCCCTGGCGCATACTGGAGGTTCCTGGTGGGCTAGTTGGCCCCCAGGGACCCCCAGTACGCAAGGGGAATTAGTTCCCCCTCTGAAAAAGTGCCAGGGGGCTGCGTTGCAGAGAGGTGTAATGAGGCCACGCCCCTTTTAACACCTCTCTGCAACGCAGCCCCCTGGCACATACTGGAGGTTCCTGGTGAGCTAGTTGGCATCCAGGGACCTCCAGTATGCTTAGTTCCCCCTCTAAAAAAGTGCCAGGGGGCTGTTTTGCAGAGAGGTGTAATGAGGCCACGCTCCTTTTTGCACTTCTTTGCAACACAGTCCCCTGGCGCATACTGGAGGTTCCTGGTGGGCTAGTTGGCCCCCATGGACCCCCAGTATGCAAGGGGACTTAATCCCCTAACTTAGAATGCAGTATGGGGCGTGTTTGCAAAGTGGTGAAGGTAGAGGGCGGGGCTAGAGCTGATATGTGTGCAAACATGTCCTATGGCGCGTTTTAAGTTGGGAAATTAATTCTTCTTCAATCCAGAGGTCCCCTAAGGGCCAACTAGTCTAACAGGTACCTCCAGTAAGCACCACGGAGCTGCGTTGCAGAGTGTTGTAAAAAGGGCGCGTGCCCTCTGAATATCTGTCTGCAACGCTGCTCCCTGGCGCATACTGGAGGTACCTGGTGGGCTAGTTGGCTCACAGGGGATCTCAGGATTGAAGAGGAATTAATTCCCCAACCTAAAACGCGCCACTGGGCATGTTTGCACACATGTTACCTCAGGCCCGCCCCCTTCCTTCACTATTGAGCAAAATATTCCTGTAAAATCAGCCGAACTACGAATTCCGATTTACTCACCTGTTATCACAAGAGACGTCAGTACTGCATCTTTGAGCGCACTATTGATCCTGAAAAGTAATTCTAACCGTAGTACAGTAACTTGAATTTCCTTCCATAGGCTAACATTGACTGGTTTCACTTGGAAATTCTTCTAAGTGTGGAGTTTTGGAACTTTAACAAATTCCTCAAAAATCAGCTGAACTACGAATTCTGATTTACTAACCTTTTATCAGGAGAGACCTCAGTGCTGCATCTTTCAGCCCACTACTGATCCTGAAAAGTAATTCTAATCGTAGTTACAGTAACTTGAATTTCCTTCCATAGGATATCATTGCCTGCTATATAAAATATATATAACTTAAAAAAATATTTTAAAAAGATAAAAATATTACAATTTCAATATTTTTAAAAACATTTATTTTTCAATATATATAAAAAATATGTAATGCAATTTAAAAAATAAAATATCTAAAAATAAATGATTTAAAATAATGTAGTAAATCAGTATAAAAAAACAAACAATTAATTCATTTAAGAATTATCATTTACAAAACCTTTCCAATTCACTGAAAAAACCATAGGTTTCAGCCACGTTATAGTTAAGAATTAGCATTTAAAAAACCATAGAAATTCACTGAAAAAAACATAGGTTTCAGCCATGTTATAGTTAGAAATTAGCATTTAAAAAACCTTAGAAATTCACTGAAAAAAACATAGGTTTCATACATGTTATAGTTAGCTGGACATTTTACGCATATAAACCCATTGAAATTCCCCCGTTATAGTTAGTTCAGCTAACTATAACTCGTGCTCCCGCAATGCACTGCTGATGACGTCACATATTACATCACTCATGACATGGTCAGTGACATCACTCATGACATCACTGATGACATCTCAAATGACATCACTGATGACATCACTGATGACATCATCCTTGTGAAAGAGTGGCAGACCTCCTCTCACCCTAATATAACCTTTGATACACACATTCAAAAATAGAAATTAAAATTTTCAAAAAAATGGAGATACCAATAACAGTTACAACAACCTATTCAGTAATTCCAACATCTACATACACATCCACTCATTCACCAATAGTTCTACATAGTCACTCACACATGTACTCACTCATCATATGTACTCATACACCTATACATCCTGTTACACACCGACACTCATCCATAGAGTTACTCACACACATACTCACACATGCAAATAAACTATCAAAAATCCATTTACTTACATATACCACTATACACACACCACTACACTTACTTCTACAGAAACGTACACATAGTTGCTCTCTGAAACAATCATTTATAGAAATACATACTTATTTATACAGTAACTCTTCCAATCTCTCACTCTCACATATACTCACTTATATACATCAATACTCACATATACTAGTTTAAAACAAACGTACTCATAAAGACACTATTGACACAGTCATTCACTCACGAACACACCCATACACACACTCATTCACTCATACAGGCCTGCACACATGCTGTCTTCAAAACACATACAAACAGTGACTCACTCATTCATGCATCTATGCGCTAAGTAATATCCCCCACCGAACCATACAGACACTCATACTGATACTCAAAAAAACAACTAATAACCCATATACACACTCATGTAGCTATTCACCAACCCATGCAGCCACTCATACACAACGTGAGACACTGATACAGATATTTAAATATTTACAGATTACTCCCTAATACATCTATTCACTAAGATACACCTAATAAGTCAGTTATACAATCAATTTTATCAAAAGAACATCCATTTAGATACTTATTTACCCATTCATTCTTCGTCAACCTTTAGATATACATATAAAAAAAGATGTACTTTTCAGAAAGACACACATTCACTGGATGATGTCATCAGTGATGTCATTTGAGATGTCATCAGTGATGTCATGAGTGATGTCACTGACCATGTCATGAGTGATGTAATATGTGACGTCATCAGCAGTGCATTGCGGGCGCAAGAGTTATAGTTAGCTGAACTAACTATAATGGGGGAATTTCAATGGTTTTGTATGCGTGAAATGTCCAGCTAACTATAACATGTATGAAACCTATGTTTTTTCCAGTGAATTTCTAAGGTTTTTTAAATGATAATTCCTAACTATAACGTGGCTGAAACCTATGGTTTTTTCAGTGAATATATATATATATATATATATATATATACAGACACACCACACACACACACACACAGGCTTTATACTTACCTGTGAAATACTTCCATTTTCATTGTAAAGGCATGCATGGTAAAGGTATATGTGTGTTGAAATTTTGCGCTTTAAAGTGGCAGGGGTCCAAAAGAGATTCAATGATGCTCATTTAACAATAAAAGTTGGGCAAGACCCAAACTTTAGAGTTTAGACTGGCAGGATGATGGAAGGTTAAGAGTCAAGCAGGCTGGTGGCAAGAAGACTATAGGTTTACCTAGCTGTGTGAGAGAGTTGGGCCCCTCTGTCCCAATATTATGCAGAGTAGAAGTACATGTTCAGACCCCTGTCAATTTTCAGCACGTCTCTCTAGGTTAGGTGTTCCAAAATCTAGAGCCCTGGTAGAGAAAAGCCCTTCCAACAGCAAACTTTCTTCAACTTTAAATCGCAAACTTTCTCCTGAAATGCCCTACATAATTTGGTAGCTTAAATAACATGGCAGCTGTTTGACTAAATTGAGTGTATAAATTAAGTTGGCATTTCCAAATGAAGAATAATCGCGAGGTAAGGCAGCATTAGGAAAGGCACATGGTTGTAAAGATGTTCACATTGGAGACAAGGTAAGAGATGCTATTTACCCGTTTTAAAAAAAATCTATTTTGCTTTGCTTTTTTTGAGGGGGGGGTTTGTATAGTGGGGCTTATAAGGGCGACACGAAGGGGATGATTGCTATACAGTTTTTTCTGAATTCCTGTTATAGCATGAACTACAGGGTCTAAATAGGAGTGCGTACAAAGATTTACAAGGCTTATAATCTAGATATTCCAAAATCCAAAAGGAGCTAAAACAAGCAGAATAGGCATCTATTTTTCAGTAACATAGCACTACCAGGGTTTAAGATCACGGGTTTGCGACTGGGACATAAAACTGAGAAAAGAAATTAGAAGCTGCATTACAAATATATAAATGTAACTGCCTGACAGCAGAAATGGTGGCAAAATAAACAGTTTGTATGTCATTTAAATAATGACAGGGAACCTTATTATCCCTACATCACTCAAAAAGTAGGCTTTTGTTTCTGACTGTTTCTCAGGTTTGAACGGCAAAAGGCCACTAGGCCTTTTGAAATGTGCTAACCTAATGCAGGGGGGTCTCAGGAGGAGCGGGTGAAAATGGCATGTTGTTAATTTGCCGCCGCGCCAGCCAAAAGGGTCCTTCCCTGAAGGGCGCAGGTCCACTGGTGTCACAATGTGAAACTTCAAAGCAGCTTTGAAAAATGCTAAGTGGCGGCCAGACGTTCTGCAAGCTAATCATAACCAAGAACTGAGAGTGGGAAGAGCTTTCTGCTGCTTAAAGGAGAAAAAGGGGGTGCTGACTTCTTACTCTTTTCTGAGTGACGTCATGGTGATATTGAAAGCACCACAGCTAAAACAAGTGCACCCCGTGTAAAAAGTTAATCAGTAATAAACAGAGTGCAATTTATAGCCCTGTGAGTGTTCACCAACAGCATTCGTTGAAGAAGACATACTGGATCTATAGGGAAATCAGCATATATATTGAATGAGTGAATGAGTGACCTTATATTTCATAAAGCGCGAGCAAATGCTGAGGGCGTCTTGGCGCTGGTTGCCATAGGGAGGTGAGAGCAGGTGTCCTGTAGTTGAGTAAAGATATAAAAAAAGGCAGAGGAATCAGCTTAACCTGTGCAAAAAGCCAAGTTTTCAAAGCCTTTCCAAACATAATCAGGGATGGAGCTGTGTTAAGATCTAGAGGCAGGCTGTTCCACAGAAGGGCTGTTGTACTAACCAAACGATGGGGTTGGGGCAGAATTAGTCACATGATAATCTGAGCCTACTGTCCTTTCCGAGGCTTGTAGGGAAATTACAGATTTGTCTAAACGCCACCTCCGTTTATTTTGTCGCTCCTGCTTGCGTGTATTGTATTGTAATGTAATTGCATTTATATAGCGCTTATTACCCCTGACGAGGCGTCAAAGCACTTTTTCGGCGAGTAGCACGCTACTCCAGGACCCATAGAGGAATAGTGTTGAATTAGTATAGTGAAATATGCAAGTATATTTTAAGTTTGGATAGGTTAGTCAGTTAATTGGATTTGGAATGATAGGAGAAGGATAGAGGAGAAAAAAAGGTTTCTATTTATATAGCGCTTGTTACCCCTGATGGGGTGTTGAAGCACGCTATTCAGGAAGCCCATAAAGGATTAGTGATGAATTAATATGGTGAAATATGAAAGTAATTTCAGTGGTGGATATTAATCAGTTATTTGGAGTGAGAAGGATAGCGGAGGGATAAAAGGGGAAGAAAGGTTTGCATTCATATAGCACTTGTTACCACTGATGGATTTTGAAGCGCTCTACTGGCGAGTAGCACACCACTCCGGAACCCCTAAAGGATTAGTGTTGAAAATTAGTATAGTAAAATATGAAGTAATTTGAGTAGTGGATATGTTATTCAGTTATTTGGGTAGAGAAGGGTAGGTGGCGGGAGAGTGAAGGGAAAGAGGTTTATATTTATATAGCGCTTGCTACCGCTGATGGGGTTTTGAAGCCCAAGTAGCACGCTACTCTGGAACACAACAGGATTAGTGTTGAATTAGTATGGTGAAACATGAAAGTAATTTTAGTGGTGCTATGTAGTCAGTTATTTGGATTGAGAAGGGTTGGGGAGGAGTAGAAGAGGGAAGAGTTTAGAAAGGTTTGTTTTTTGGGCATCTGTAGAGTAAAAGAGGTGTCAGATGATGGAGGGGTCGAGTAGGAGAGAGTCTAGAAAGGGTTATTTTGGGGGTCATAGTAGTGGTATGGGGTTTGGGATAAATGAGAGAGTGGATGTAGAGGATATATTGATAGATGTATAGGATGAGAGATAGGGTAGTGCATTGGAAAGAGTAGTAGAAAGAAGTTTGAGATGAGTCAGAGGTTGGGCTAGAAGATATATTGAGTGAAGTATAGGCTGAGAAATAGAGAAGTGAATTCGAAATGCTAAATTAGAAGAAAGTGATAAATATATAGATCCATAAGTACATTGAAAGTATATAGATGCATAAAGGAGGTATGTATATTGGGCAGCATTTCTGGCACTGGGCCTGGTCAGTCTCGAACAGGCTCAAACAGGAAACTGCCCTTGTCCTCTCCGCCCTTAGCCTCGAAGCCCGGGCTGAGACGCCCTAACCCTGACCTTTCATAGCCCTAGTAATCAGGTGACCCTGTCAGCCAATGGCAGCCCTAGCCCTAACACTATCCAATCACAACACTAGCCCTAGAAATCTAGACCCATTAGGAGACCAGGGCCTTACAGCCAATCCTAGCCCTGGTCCAAGCACCCAATCAGTTAAAAAACCCTAATCTCTACGTCCAATAGAGGCCCTAGCCCTACCAGTAGTCCCAACCCAAGTCCAAGCAACCAATGGCACAGGAAGCCCTCGTCCCTACTTCCAATAGAAAGCCTAACCCTACTCTTAGTCCCACAACTAGTCCAGCAACCAATCACACTAGAAGCCCTAATCACTACTTCCAATTCAAGGTCCAACCCTAGGCCTAGTCGCACCCTAGTTCCAATAACCAATAACACAGGAAACCCTAGTCCCTACTTCCAATAGAAATCCTAAGCCTAGCCCTAGTCCCAACCCTATATTGATTGAAGCACAGACCCAGAAACCAATCAGAACACTCAAATACCCAATCAATGAGGACACTAACCCTAATCCAATAGGAACATCAGATAAAACCACCAATCAGTGTATACATGTTCCAACCACTAGCAGACCATATAAGGTCGCAGCGACCTCAGACAAGGTTTGCTGGCCAGGGTGTTGGAAGCTGCTTCTCCTGTTCAGAATCTCCTAGGAGACAGCCAGGCTCAATCCACACTTTGGACTTCTGCAGGTAAGGGCCTCACTAACTTGAAATCTAACAATCCTGTTTGAATAAAACTTTACTCCCTCTCTTGGCGAAAAAACAATGTGCACAGTCCCTAGTAAACACAGTTTAAACAACTCACAGAACCACCATCTGATGTAGAATATCCCTGTTGCTGGGGTGGGGAAAGCAGGGGGGCTGGTTTCACTGGTTTGTGAACAGAAAATGGTGGCTGGGGGTACACTGTTTTAACATACAGGTCTTAGCACAGAGCAAAGGAGACATTTGAGGGGAAAACTGAATAGTCACCAGGAATGAGAGGGAAAAACTACAGAGTTTGGACTGAAAATCCCACAATTCAACACGTTAAATGGAATCAATCATGGGCAGGATAAACCACAAGTTTAAAACACAAAACAGGTGATAAAATATGCAATCACAGGCAGGTTAAAACTACAAATTTAAACTGTAACAACCACAGGCAAAGACAGTAATCACAGAAAGGGAAAAACGTTTTTTTTTTTAAACTTTTGTTTTGGGGAAGAGACAGCACTAGTCTGCCTCCTTACCACTTCCTGGACTCTGCTCACTGCAATCTGGGGCAAAGGTAAGTTGCAACTCACAAGATGGAGGAGAATGATTTGGGGTGCACCCAGCAAGGCCTTAAGGGATCTGGGCAGGTGTGAGGGGACGACTCAGAGTTGCCTGGTAGTTGAAAAGCCAATCCCCAGTCCTGGGTCTGCTGGTCGGGGGAGGGGGGGTGGGTGGGGAGCTGCTTTTCCTTTTCAGAATCTCCTAGGCGACAGACAGTCTCAATCCACTCTTTGGACTTCTGCAGGTAAAGGCCTCACTAACTTGAAATCTAACAATATTGTTTGAATAAAACTTTACTCCCTCTCCTGGCCCAAAAAACGAAGTGCACAGTCCCTAGTAAACACAGTTTAAACAACTCACAGAAGCACCCTCTGATGTAGAATAGCCCTGTTGCTGGGGGGGGGAGCAGGGGGGCTAGTTTCACTGGTTTGTGAACACAAAATGGTGCTTGGGGGTGCACTGTTTTAACATACAGGTATTAGCACAGAGCGAAGGAGACAATTGGGGGGAAAACTGAATAGTCACCAGGAATGAGAGGGAAAAACTACAGAGTTTGGACTGAAAATCCCACAATTCAACACGTTAAATGGAAGCAATCATGGGCAGGATAAACCACAAGTTTAAAACACAAAACAGGTGATAAAATATGCAATCACAGGCAGGTTAAAACTACAAATTTAAACTGTAACAACCACAGGCAAAGACAGTAATCACAGAAAGGGAAAATCAGTTTTTTTTAAACTTTTGTTTTGGGGAAGAGACAGCACTAGGCTGCCTCCTTACCACTTCCTGGACTCTGCTCACTGCAATCTGGGGCACAGGTAGGCTGCAACTCGCAGGATGGAGGAGAATGATTTGGGATGCACCCAGCAAGGCATTAAGGGACCTGGGCAGGTGTGAGGGGACGACTGAGAGTTGCCTGGTAGCTGAATAGCCATAAACGCCGCACGGACCGAACTTACCTGCGGTGCACCGGAGGCTGCCACACTTACCTTGCTCACCAGACACTCCTGGGGCCCTGACGCTGTTGGTCTCCCCTGCCGCCGCAAGCACCATCGCGCGGCCGCAGAGGGGGGAGACTACAGCTCCCAGGCTCCTTTGCCCGCCCAGCCCACTTCCGCCGGTCAGCGCGCCCGGAGGCGCATAAAGGACAGGAGCTCCCACTGAGGAGCGGGGGACAAACGCCGCACGGACCGAACTTACCAGCGGTGCACCGGAGGCTGCCACACTTACCTTGCTCACCAGACACTCCTGGGGCCCTGACGCTGTTGGTCTCCCCTGCCGCCGCAAGCACCATCGCGCGGCCGCAGAGGGGGGAGACTACAGCTCCCAGGCTCCTTTGCCCGCCCAGCCCACTTCCGCCGGTCAGCACGCCCGGAGGCGCATAAAGGACAGGAGCTCCCACTGAGGAGCGGGGGACATAAACGCCGCACGGACCGAACTTACCAGCGGTGCACCGGAGGCTGCCACACTTACCTTGCTCACCAGACACTCCTGGGGCCCTGACGCTGTTGGTCTCCCCTGCCGCCGCAAGCACCATCGCGCGGCCGCAGAGGGGGGAGACTACAGCTCCCAGGCTCCTTTGCCCGCCCAGCCCACTTCCGCCGGTCAGCGCGCCCGGAGGCGCATAAAGGACAGGAGCTTCCTCCGCGTCGCGGACGCGCGCGGGCGGTGCCGGGCGAAGCCCGGGCAAAGGGCGGGCCCTCTGTGGCCCTCAGTGGTCAGCAGTGGTCGGTCGGGCCACCCCCCTTGACATTGGTTCACTTTATTTCGTGAGTACTTTCTCAATTTAATTAGTTTTTTAACTTGTTTCTGGCTCATACAAACCCCACTACCATTGGTATAATGCCTCCAAAGGAAAGTTAAGGAAAGAGCGATACGGTTGCTTTTACGGGAGCTATGGACCAATTCATCAAAAGAATGAACTGTGTAGTGGATGAAAGTATAAATATTATGGAAAGGAGGGTTTCGCAGGAATTGGCCATTGCAAGAAGATCTTCTCTCGGGCCAATGGCACATGCTCAAACACCTACTCCCAAAGACAGAAAGGGACATAAAGGAGATAATAGACAACCCACAGAGTAAGTCTAGTATTAACCCGCAATTAACATTGTCAAAAGCTATGTCTGCAAAAACTCCTGATGTAATACTAGTGCCAAATGAAAAAGCAGCACCTAAACCAAATGTGGGGGACCCTATTACACCTAGAGATGTATCCAACAACAAACCACAAAAGCAAAGTACACCAAGCACAACAATAGGTAGTAAGGGGGTGGTAAATGGAAACAGACTAAGTAAAGATCAGGCAAGGGATGTACTCAATCTTCCCCCGGAGGTCTGTCCATTTGTGGCAATCCTGACTGGAGTTCCAGAGTTAGGCAAAGAGGAGTTGGAAAGTTCATCTTTCCTCTGGAAAAGGGTGACTCAATGGCTAAATATTAATAGGCCGTTACCCCCTGACCTGAGGGGTAACATCCTAAGCATCAGGCGAGTACCCTGGGTGGGCTACTTGACGAAAGACATAGAAGGGGATAGCATAGTTATTAATTTTGACAATCCAAGAATAGTTAACTACATCTGTAATTGGAAGTATCCAAACCCAGACCCAGCCACCACCATACAACCATTTAAACTAACACACTTTTACCCACCCGGTCATTTTCATCTTAGGACTGATGGGTGGACTATGGTAAGACACCGTGGTAGGAGGCATCAAGGAGGAGGTTGGTTAGGACAAATCCATCATCCCCATAATTTCTTCTCCCATAACCAATTTGATTGTCTTGAGTCAGTCGATTGACTACAGGTAATTCCATTGACCATCATACCTGAGGTATCTTCATTAAACCATGTAATCCCCAAACTTAGTGTAGCATCTTCTAAGGAGAGTGGGGGGGGTGAATATACCATTTAATCACCTGGAGATTGGCTGTGGAAAAGTTTGCAATAGCAACAACATGGTAGGGAATGGGTATAAAGTAACCACGAGGCCTTGTGACTCGAAGAAAGGAGATAGTGACAATAGGGAGTTATTAGTGGATAGGCACATGAATATCTGTACTATTGTTGATGAAAATCTACTTCCCATTATTAAATCTAGTACCCATTGTTTAAAAGAGGGACCCCCATTGATAACATTAGTTTCGTGGAATATCGCTGGAGTTGGTACAAAAATGTGTGACCCTGACTGGAACAGTTACATGAATACATTTGATATCTGTGTGCTACAGGAAACCTGGGCCACGGATCAGGTCCATAGAATAGGATATAGAACCTACCAAGTGGCGGCCGTCCCTTCAGTAAGAGGGCGAGCCTCAGGAGGGTTGGTAATATGGATCAGTACAACCATTGATGTGGGGATAAAAAATTTAAACACTGATTCTTTAGATATACTTGGACTGAAACTAACTACAAGAGATAAGAGGGTGATAAACCTTATAAATGTGTACAATAGACCATGTCCCGCCAATAGGGAATCACCATGTATTGAGAAATTGGAAATGTTTATGGACATCCTAGACCAAGATGGAAGTATCATTTTATGTGGTGATCTGAATTGCAACTTTGAACCGATTGTGGGGATGGTTAAATTGTACGAGGAAGAGGATGTTGTTAATGGGATACCAGCACTGAATAATGGAACTGTTCCTGGGACCACATTAGCCCTCCAGATCACAAGGCTGCTCACAGGCCATGGTTTAAGGGCTTGCAATGGGCGCATGCCATCAGACTCCCCGAAAACATTTAGTTTTAGTAGGGGGAATTGTAGGAGCAAGATAGATTATGTTTCTGTTTCTTTTAATCTGTGGCCATATACGAATGATTTAAAGGTTAGAGAACGCTTTGAGAGCGATCACCTTCCGTTGGAAATGAGTTTTTTGTCTAGTATGTTGAATGAACCTGGTGTTACTGAGGGCATTCATAGCCCAGTAGCCCCATTAACTTGCGACAATGTCGTATTAAGTAATAATCGAAGGGCCGTTAAATGGGCATACATTCTTGAAAGAAAAGATCTGTTGGCTAACATTTATTCCACATTTGTGAATACATTCGAATTTTACAATGTGGATGAATGTAAACCTGGTGAATTCATTGGATTACATAAATCCTTTTGTAAAAAACTGTTAGACTTTATTACTAAAAAACCTAGGAAAGGGATCGGGACGGTGAATGCAAAACCTGTAGGCAAACCCTGGTTCAACAGGGAATGCCGAGTCGCTAAAACCGACCTGATTAATGCGGTAAAAAGTAAAGGCTCTGTAGAACTTAAATTAAAAAGGAAAATCTACAATAAGACAATAGCTGCAGCCAAATCATCCTGGGATGAGGATCTATGGTCCAGTATGTTATTAGCTGCAAAAACAAAAGACCACAGGCAGTTCTGGGAGTTAGTAGCTAAAGGGAATAAGCCAGACAAAGGTTCGAGGGAGGTTTTCTTAAACAAAGCTACATGGGTTGATCACTTTACATTATTATATGCAGCCCAAATTATAGAGGAAAAGCTCCCGGAAAACCCAAACCAAATACTAACCCAGGTAGAGAATGATGAAAACCCATTGGTAATCTTTGACATACAAGAGACTGAAACAGCAATTGCTTCTGTGAAGCAAGGGAAGGCCCCTGGTCTGGATAAGATCCCTGGAGATCTTTATAAGCATAATATAGAGATCTGGGTACCTTACTTAAACCATTTGTTTAATGCCATCGCAGCTGGTGACCAAATCCCTGATACATGGGACGGGGCAGAAATTATCACTATTTTTAAAAAGGGGGATAGAGGTGATCCAGCGAACTATCGCCCCATTAGTCTTTTAGATATAACACAGAAAATGTATGCCAGGCACATTCTAATCCGCGTAAATACGTGGTTGGAGGAAAACTCGGTTTTATCCAAGTATCAGGCAGGGTTCAGGGAAAAGACAGGGACCATCGATCAGGTATTAAGGCTATGCTGCCTGTATTGGAAATATGTCATCATCCGCAGAGGTAATCTATATGTTACCTTTGTAGATTTACGAGCAGCATTTGACCTTATTCCTCGTGACTTACTGTGGAAATCACTGAAAAAGCAGGGGTTTCCAGGTGAACTTTTGAAACTAGTGATTGGGTTACACCAGAATAACTACGCTAGGGTAAGATGGGGCCCAAATGGTGAACTCACAGATGCAATCCCTATCAAGAGAGGAGTGCGCCAAGGGTGCGTGCTGGCGCCTACACTTTTCTCCCTTTTTGTCAACGATTTTGCAGTTTATATGGAGAATTGTGACAACGACTAACCTCGCCTGGGGGGGGAACGAGTTCTGTCCCTCCTCTTCGCGGATGACACGATTCTCATTTCACAAACCCACGGGGCCTACAGATTCTATTAGATAGGTTCCAGCAGTATTGTATTACAAAAGGGTTAGAAATTAATGTAAAAAAGACTAAATATATGGCTCTTAATCCTCATAAAAGTTTCAAGAAAAACCTAACGCTGAATGGAGAAAAGCTTGATTATGAACAAAGTTTTACTTATTTGGGGGTATTATTAGATTCATCTTTAAATTGGAAACCCCAATTAGAAAAATCAAAAATTGTGTTCAAACAAAATTGTCTTCCGATATTGAAAAGACATAACAAATGTGCAAATAAGGCAGTTACCCCAGCATTAGAGCTCTTTAGATGCAAGGTCCAGTCAGCAGTTTTGTATGGGGCAGAACTCTGGGGACCTGTGTGCAGAAAGACTTTTGAAATCTTGGAGAATAAGTTCATAAGGGGATTATTAAAGGTTCCTAATAATACTCCATTACTACCACTACTCCTCGATATGAACATACGACGCACCGATTTACATGCAATATTAAGACCGCTATTGTTATTGGTCAGGTTGTGGACTACCCCTGAGTTAACTGAATATAAAAATGGACTGGTTGAAGTTTTGAAACTAGATACTAGTAGTAAGATCTTTTGGTTTAAACATGTCAAAACTTGGTTAACAAAATTGGGTTTATCCCATTTTTGGAGCCAGCCAGAATCTTTGACCGTGTCCTCAAAGAAAATAGTCAAACTTTCCTTTTGGGCCCTTATGAGCCATGACGCAGTATACGTTGGAGTACATGGCCCCATAACTGAAAAAATTTTAATGGTAAAAAATGTGGCCCAGTTTGAAATATTTCTTGATGAGATTCAGCCACCATTGGCGAAAACCCTGTATCTAAAATATAGGTATGGTATACTAAGAACCCGGGAAACCGAGACAAAATGGAGGAAAATTAGCAACGATAAATGCACCTTATGCACAAATAATGTAAGAGAAGACATTTTTCACATTCTATTTTTCTGTTCAAGCTATGCAGAAACAAGAAGGAAATGGATAGTGCCATTGTGCCGTAATATCGGATCAACTTCGCATCAGGAAGCTGGTAGAATATTAACTACGGACACTAGTCAAGTAATTGTGTTTGGCATCAGTAGATTTCTCTTGGCTGTAAAGTTCATTAAACAATAATTGTTTCTGCCATTTTAAGCGTATATAGTGAGAATTGTTATCTGGCAGTTATAACCCAATTTAATGCTTTTTTTAACCTTGTAAATATTTTAACAAACCTTTTAACTATATTTATTGATGTGTGTTTCAAGCCCCAACCCATGATTTAGCTGTGAAGGGTTATGGTAATTTTTTTGGTCATGCACCAGCACTTTCCTTGATTGTATATTTTTGTATAATTGTTGATAATAATGTGGTCATGTATATTATGTATTTTGTATATCTTTTATGCTGCAATTGCAACGAAATAAAGATTATTGAAGTTGAAGTTGAATAGCCAATCCCCAGCCCTGGGTCTGCTGGCCGGGGATGGGGGGGCTGGGGAGCTGCTTTTCTTGTTCAGAATCTCCTAGGCAGTCTCAATCCACACTTTGGACTTCTGCAGGTAAAGGCCTCACTAACTTGGAATCTAACAATATTGTTTGAATAAAACTTTACTCCCTCTCCTGACCAAAAAACGGAGTGCACAGTCCCTAGTAAACACAGTTTAAACAACTCACAGCAGCACCCTTTGATGTAGAATATCGCTTACGCAAATATCAAGTTGGAAATATCGTGATTCAGAAATATCGACAGCAAAAATATTGTGGTCAAGAATATCGAATTTAAGGTGAGAAATATCGTTTTTTAAAATATAGAAGTAATTAATATTGTTTGAAATATTATAGTTGTTTAAAATATCGATTTTTATATTAGTGTTATGTATTTTAGTTTTATTTTAAATGTATGTGATGAATGTTTTTTTGTATAAGTAATGTTTATGTTTTTTAATACATGTGTTACATTTTTAGTACTTATGAATTTTATTTTATTAATATTTTACATTTTTTAGTTACGTAGCGGGTTGTGGGTTTATAGGGGAATAGGGTGGGAAGTAATTTATTTATAATAAAATAATGATTATTTTTTATTTATTTAATTTAGATTCATAGTGTTAACTGTGGGAAGAAATCTATTTGTAATGAATTAATTGGTTGTTAATTAATAATAATTAATTGATAATTAATTATGGTAATTGTGTAATTTCTTTTAGGTGCAGGTTGTGGGGTTTTTAGGGGTAAAGGGTGGGAAGTAATTTATTTTTGATTAATTAATTAGTTGTTAATTTATATTAATTAATTGATTGAAAATGAATCATGGAAATTGTATAATTAGCTATAGGTGTGGGATGTGGGATTCATAGGGGTAAAGGGCTGAAAGTAATTTATTTTTAATCAATTAATAATAAGTTCTTAATATTCAATAATTAATTGAAAGTTAATTATGGAAATTGTGTAATTAATTTTAGGTATGGGTTGTGGGGTTTATAGGGGTAAAGAGTGGGAAGTAATTTATGTTTAATTAATTAATAATTAGTTGTTTATTAATATCAATTAATTAATGGAAAATTCAATATGGAATTTGTGTAATTAAATTTAGGTGTGGGTTGTGGGGTTTATAGGGGTAAAGGGTGGGAACTAATTTATGTTTAGTTAATTCAAAATTAAGTGATCAGTAATATTAATTAATTAATTTATATTTAATTCGGGTATTTGTTCATATATTTTTGTGAGTGTGATTTATTGTTCTAGGCAGTGTGGGGAGTAAATGAATTTTATTTACTTAATTAGTTGTTAAATACTATTAGTTATTTAATTGAAAATATGTTTTAATTGTGCAAATAATTTATTAACAGTTTAATTTTTGCTGTGGGGTGTGGGGATTATGGGAGTAAAGTGTGGGAAGTAAATAATTTCTATGAGTTATAATGTGTGTTTTAATTAATTGTATTTCTTTAATTGGTAATTAATTATGTTTATTAAGGAAGTCTTTTTTTTATTAAATTAAAATGTGAGTTGTGAATTTTGTGGTGTTATAGGGTAGGAAATAAAAAAAGTAAATTTATATAATCATTAATGTATTTGTTTCTAAATAATTTCTAATTAGAAATATTTATTTGTTCGGAATTATTTTTATTTTATTTAATATAATATTTTTAGGTATTTGCCAAATGCATTTATCATTATAATATGTGATTATTTTAATGTTTACTATTAAATATATTTGTATTATAATTTTAAAAATATTTAGATGTTTTTTAATTTATTTTGTTTTTTAAATATATTTGTTGTTAATATTTTGTTTGTTTATAATTTTTAACTGACTGGAATGAGAATATTAATTGTTACTCCACCGCAATACACTTTCCCTATTGCTGCATTCACTGGAGTTGGAACAGTAATTTTTACTCCTCCGCTATCCAACACTTTTCCTACTTTTATTATTATTGGAGAGGGAATAGTAACTTTTACCCCTCTGCTATCCAACAATTTCCTTACTGTTGCACTGACTGTTGCACTGACTGGTGTGGGAATAGTAATTTTTACCCCTCCGCTCTCGAACACCTTCCCTATTGTTGCACTGACTGGAGTGGAAATAGTAAATTTTAACCTGCCACTATCCAACACTTTCCCTACTGTTGCACAGACTGGTGAGGGAATAGTAATTCTTGCCCCTCCGCTACGCAACACTTTCCCACTCTTGGCCCCACTGGAATGGGAATAGTAATTTTGACCACTCCGCTATCCAACACTTTTCCTACTGTTGCACTCACTGGAGGCGGAATGATAATTTTTACCCTTCCGCTATCCAACACTTTCCCTACTGTTGCGATCACTGCAGTGGGAATAGTAATGTTTACCCCTCCGCTATCCAACACTTTCCCTACTGTTGCACTGACTGGAGTGGGAAAATGTATTTTTACCCCTCCGCTATCCAACACTTTCCCTACTGTTACACTGACTGGAGTGGGAATAGGAATTTTTACCCCTCCGCTATCCAACACTTTTCTTTCCCTACTGTTGCACTCATTGGAGTGGGAAATTTAAGTTTAAAGATTTCTAAATAGTTTAATGTTTTAATTTATAATAGAATGCTTTTTTGAATTAGATTTTATGTTATTGGTACATATATATATATATATATATATATATATATATATATATATAAATTTCCCATACGATGGCCCATCTCTAAGCCGTGAATGAGGCGCATTCTGAGAGACTTTCAATTGGTTAATTTATTTCAGCCACAAATCAAAAACACCCAACAGATGCGTTTCGGCTACACGCCTTCGTCAATGTCGGTAGGGTAAACATTGTTCAAAATTTTTAAAGTCAAATGTAAACATAGAAGAGGGAAACCAATTCATTCAGACTGTGAGTGGAAAGTGACAAGGGGTTGTTTCAAAATCATGTTAGACACCACAGTTTCAATGGCGGCCATATTTAAACCATACAATTCATTGATGTATTTGTGGCATCTGCTGTAATTATTCTTCAATGCCTTTCTGCAGCTTGTATAAAACTATTTACATTATGTACACCTTATACAGCCCTGACTGGGCAACATATAATATTTATCTTATTCAATCAAGCCCTGTATGGGCATTGTTTCCAAATGCTTGAATTTAAGACTTAAAACATATACTCCATTTAATCATGCCCTGTATGGGCAATATTCCTAAGTATTTCGGTCAAAGATTTGATTCAACACTATTGTTCGTATTTCAGTGGATACTGCTCCTTTTGTAGCTTCAATTTCATACATGTTCTACAGGCACGCTTCGGTCTTTACTAGACCCATTTCCCATCCCCTTCACATATTCAAGTATCATTTTAGTGCAGACTACTTCCTTTCTTTATAGAATGTATATCCATAATTCTTCCTCATTGTTCAAGCCTGATGGACTCTTCTTTTGCAATTCAATTATATATCTAGATTGTAACCTCCTGAGTTTCCTAACTCTATCCCCACCCCTTACATCCTTGGAGATCTGGTCAATACAGAAAAACTTCAAGAGGTTCTGATTAGATTTATGATGTTCTTGAAAATGGCATGCCACCGGACAAGTAGCATCCCAGTTTTTTATGTCACCCATGTGCTCTAAAACCAGTTTTTTGGTCGGATGGATGGTACTTCCCAGGTAATTTAACTCACATGGGCAGTTCAGACAATACACTGCAAAGTCGGTATTACAATTCATTAGTTGGTTGTATTTTCTTTTAGTTATCCTGCCCGGAATGGTGAATTCCTTAACCTTTTTACAGTTTTTGCATACTTTGCAATTCATGCATGGATAAAATCCTGTTATGACGTCTTTCATTTTGGGATTTTATGAGAAGTGGCTTCTCACTAGTTGATCTTTCAGAGCCGAACCTCTCATGTAGGTTACCAGGGGGTTCTTTGAAATATAAGGCTCCATGATGATATCTGATTTTAGAACTTTCCAATTTCTCCGGAACATTTGGAAAACTTCAGAGGACTGAGCTGAGCATTCTGTTATCATTCTTATTTCTCTTTTCTGTTCTGAGGTTTCTCTTTCTCCCAGTATCAAATTCTTCCTTTCTAGTTTTTCTGCTTTCTTCTCTGTCCTTTTCAGCACTCTCTCTTTGTATCCTTGTTCCCTCAGTCTATTGAATGTATCAGTTTTAGATTTAAGAAACTCTTTCTCTGTGGTGCAGTTCCGTTTTAGTCTTACTAGTTCGCCATATGGAAACCTGTTAATTACACTGTCCGGATTAAAACTTTCTGCATGTACGGTACTGTGTCCAGCTGTGGGCTTCCGATTCAGGGTAGTTTGTATGGTGTTCTCCTCTATATAGACTAGCAAGTCTAATAATGGTACTTGCGTTTCACTGATGCATTCCGTGAAAGCAAAATTACAAGTATTGTGGTTGAGGGCCGCTATATACATTTTTGATTCTTCTGGTGACCCCTTCCAAATATTGAAGAGGTCAGCTATATAGCGAGTCCACAAAGCAATATTCTCTAGCCACTGCTTATTGTCTCCTGCCCAGGCCACGTGCTACTCACACCAGCCCACAAACAAATTAACGTAGCTGGGGCGAAGCACGTGCCCTTTACAGTTCCCTGCTCCTGGTGGTACAGCTCCCCTAAAAAAAGGAAAATATAGTTTTTTAGGCAAAAAGATGTCAGCTCTGCAAGCATCAGCCTATGTTCAAAGAATTTCGCATTCCTTTTCTGTAAAAATAACTCAACCGCCCTGAGTCCCATATCGTGTTTTATGCTTGTGCATAGACTTGTTACGTCCAATGTTATTAACAGCATGTCTGCTTCCCATTCAATATTAGAAATAATGCGTAAAAAGTCCTTAGTGTTCTTTATATAGGAGCTCAAGTTTTTGACCAGTGGATTTAAAAAGCAGTCAATGTAGACAGAGGCATTCTCCAACAGACTGTTTAGCGAGGACACAATTGGTCTGCCTGGTGAATTTCTCGTGCACTTATGCACCTTCGGCAGGTGGTAGAATGTTGGTAGTTCCGGCGTCTCACAATAGATGAATTTGAAGTCCACGTCTCCCAATATCCCTTTGTCCCGCCATTTGTTCAGGATTCCATGGAATTCACTGATAATATTCCCATATGCTGTTCGAGTAACTATTTTGTAGCAATCTTCATTAGATAGTTGCTTCCGAGCTTCCTTCTGGTATTGTTTCTTGTCCATTAACACCATGTTCCACCCTTTATCCGAGGGCTTTATGATTAAATCATCATCATTTTTCAGGGGTCCATTATTGCTTTCCATTGATTCTTGGAAATATTGTCCTTTGTGAGATTAGGGCCTTTGGCTTGTAGTTTTTTTAGGTCACTTATGACCAGATCGTGTGCAGTTTGAGGGATAACATTTGATCTGACTTTTATATTGCTGGCAGCTTCCACTTGTTTTATTCCTGCATCTTCGAGAATCTTCATCGTAGCCATTTGACTCAAGCTACTTCGCTCCGTTTCTAACTCTCGCAGCAATTTTAGGGTCTCTCAATGTCAGTTCCAGTTAGAATGTTCCTTTCTGCAGAAATGCATTCTGTAGTTGATTTAGGTTTGGTCGGATGCCGGAGATGCAGTTTCAATAAATTCATTTTCCTTATATATATATATATGTATAGGGTACGTTTGCATACTCACATTGTGCAGTGGGGCAGAAAGTGAGGCCCAGTTCTAAATATATATATATATATATATATATATATATATATATATATATTCAATATGACAAAAGTTATGACGCGCTCTCAGAAGTCAGGATTCCACACAGTGTCGTTTATTGCTGTTACGCGTTTCAGAAGCCCTTGCTCCCTTGCTCACACAACAATACCACAGCCTTCCACCAGTTACATACACAAAGTGTAATGGCCATCAAAACAGGACTGCACAATTCCATTTTGGCAGACATCTTGAAGTGTGTTAAAGTTACACAATTTCTTTTCTCCTGATGCCATATTTTTGAGCAACTCTTATTTTTCAACATAATGTACATTTAGTCATTTTTCATTACCATTCTTTCGCCACAGTGGCGTAGTGTGCTGTTCTGTTATGTTACCCCTATTTCTTTCGCCAAGTGGCTATATAAGGGTCAATTGTCTCTGGAGGTTGCTGTTAAAAACATTAAATGAAAAAAACGTGAACTAAAGTGAATAAATTGTAACGTTACAAAGTGACGTGATCTCTTATTCTATCTTGTTACTGGTTCTTCCAGGTGACAGGTTCAATTGCTCGTGAAGTGCACGTGATATCTACTCTGAGCTCCCTGATGTCACCTGTTAGAGTAAAACAAACATATAATTACAATAGAATTCCTCTTCATAGATAAAAACATATTTACAATTTCAAGCATTGACCAATAGATGAAAAACATTTAGACATATTAACCCTCAATTACTACAATAACTGATGAGATCATAATAGAGCTGCTATTCTTATGAACAGCTCTTTTCAGCTTTAGGGATCAAACAGGTGTACTACTAGCTCCTCATGATCATTATGACCATTAGGCTGTCTCGTTTCTAATTCAAGGATCCACTTGGATTCCTTCTTTCTCAGTTGTAGCTCTCTGTTGCCCCCTCTCGGGTTCTGGTTCACCTGTTCTATTGCAAAATACGTTAATAAATTGCAATTCGAATTGTGGTGTTGGGCAAAATGTCTCGCGACAGGGTATTGTGGGTCCCTGTTCGTGATGGCCCTTAGGTGCTGCATCACTCTATTCTTTACCATCACAGTTGTGCTCCCCACATATCTTTTTTGGCATGGACACTCAAGTACATAAACTACATGTGTTGAGCTGCATGTCAAAAATTGACCGATGGTCTTCTTTTTATTCGTTCCATGAGGGATCTTAAACTCCTTTCTCATCGAGCTATATCTACAAGCTTTACAATGTCCGCACGGGAAGAATCCCTCAAGGTTATGTTGATTCCTATCTCTGTATTCTGTGATATCTCCCCTCGTGATCAAGTCCCTCAAACTTCGACTTTTTCTGTATGTTATTGCTGGTCTTACACTCAATTTGGGGCCAACAATAGGGTCACATTTCAAAATATTCAAATTTTTTGAAATTATTTTCTTCACATATTGTGACCCCTTATTGTACGTGAGGATTACTCTGGTGGTTTCATTCTCATTTTCTTCCAATTTCTTCGGTGTTAGTGTCTTTTCTCTTGTGACGCTTTCCATTTTCGATAAGGCCCTATCCATAACCCATTTAGGATAACCTCTTTCTCTGAATCTCTGTATCATGTTGTTACTCTCTTGTTTATACTCATCAGTATTGGAGCAATTTCTCCTTGCTCTTAGCAATTCCCCATAAGGGATACTCCATTTTAGGGTATCTGGGTGGCTACTAAGAGCATGGAGGACATTATCACTCCAGGCACAATATTACAGCTTTGAATTGGTAAAATACCAACTCCAGCCAACCTGAAATGAGTAAAAGCAACCCCCGACACAGTGTTTCGCTCTAATTAGAGCTCTTCAGAGAGGTATAGCTTTGTCCAGACACAAGGGAGCACCCAGTATTAAGTCAAAACAAAACCCTTTCAGGCATAGAGTGACGCATAAATTATGCAAAAAAGAAGGAGAGAACTCTGGGTAGTTCTCAGTTTAGGTGGAAAGCAGCTCCTGTTAGAGCACTCTCAACACCAGCGACACTCTAGATCTGCTCACCTCAAATGTCTGTTTTTCTATCAAAGTTTTTAAGCATAGGATTAGCACAGTGCTATCCACGCCGAGACAGAAAATGACAAAGTCTTTTGCCATTTAAACAGCAAAGTCTTTAAGCAAAGGACTAGTACAGTGCAGTCCTTGCCGAGCTGTAAAATAACAAAAGCCATTTATCACTCCAGGCACAATATTACAGCTTTGAATTGGTAAAATACCAACTCCAGCCAACCTGAAAAGAGTAAAAGCAACCCCAACACAGTGTTTCGCTCTAATTAGAGCTCTTCAGAGAGGTATAGCTTTGTCCAGACACAAGGGAGCACCCAGTATTAAGTCAAAACAAAACCCTTTCAGGCATAGAGTGACGCATAAATTATGCAAAAAGAAGGAGAGAACTCTGGGTAGGTCTCAGTTTAGGTGGAAAGCAGCTCCTGTTAGAGCACTCTCAACACCAGCGACACTCTAGATCTGCTCACCTCAAATGTCTGTTTTTCTATCAAAGTTTTTAAGCATAGGATTAGCACAGTGCTATCCACGCCGAGATAGAAAACGACAAAGTCTTTTGCCATTTAAACAGCAACGTCTTTAAGCATAGGACTAGTACAGTGCAGTCCTTGCCGAGCTGTAAAATAACAAAAGCCATTTATCACTCCGGGCACAATATTACAGCTTTGAATTGGTAAAATACCAACTCCAGCCAACCTGAAATGAGTAAAAGCAACCCCCGACACAGTGTTTCGCTCTAATTAGAGCTCTTCAGAGAGGTATAGCTTTGTCCAGACACAAGGGAGCACCCAGTATTAAGTCAAAACAAATCCCTTTCAGGCATAGAGTGACGCATAAATTATGCAAAAAAGAAGGAGAGAACTCTGGGTAGGTCTCAGTTTAGGTGGAAAGCAGCTCCTGTTAGAGCACTCTCAACACCAGCGACACTCTAGATCTGCTCACCTCAAATGTCTGTTTTTCTATCAAAGTTTTTAAGCATAGGATTAGCACAGTGCTATCCACGCCGAGATAGAAAACGACAAAGTCTTTTGCCATTTAAACAGCAAAGTCTTTAAGCATAGGACTAGTACAGTGCAGTCCTTGCCGAGCTGTAAAATAACAAAAGCCATTTATCACTCCAGGCACAATATTACAGCTTTGAATTGGTAAAATACCAACTCCAGCCAACCTGAAATGAGTAAAAGCAACCCCCGACACAGTGTTTCGCTCTAATTAGAGCTCTTCAGAGAGGTATAGCTTTGTCCAGACACAAGGGAGCACCCAGTATTAAGTCAAAACAAAACCCTTTCAGGCATAGAGTGACGCATCAATTATGCAAAAAAGAAGGAGAGAACTCTGGGTAGGTCTCAGTTTAGGTGGAAAGCAGCTCCTGTTAGAGCACTCTCAACACCAGCGACACTCTAGATCTGCTCACCTCAAATGTCTGTTTTTCTATCAAAGTTTTTAAGCATAGGATTAGCACAGTGCTATCCACACCGAGATAGAAAACGACAAAGTCTTTTGCCATTTAAACAGCAAAGTCTATAAGCATAGGACTAGTACAGTGCAGTCCTTGCCGAGCTGTAAAATAACAAAAGCCATTTATCACTCCAGGCACAATATTACAGCTTTGAATTGGTAAAATACCAACTCCAGCCAACCTGAAATGAGTAAATGCAACCCCCGACACAGTGTTTCGCTCTAATTAGAGCTCTTCAGAGAGGTATAGCTTTGTCCAGACACAAGGGAGCACCCAGTATTAAGTCAAAACAAAACCCTTTCAGGCATAGAGTGACGCATAAATTATGCAAAAAAGAAGGAGAGAACTCTGGGTAGGTCTCAGTTTAGGTGGAAAGCAGCTCCTGTTAGAGCACTCTCAACACCAGCGACACTCTAGATCTGCTCACCTCAAATGTCTGTTTTTCTATCAAAGTTTTTAAGCATAGGATTAGCACAGTGCTATCCACACCGAGATAGAAAACGACAAAGTCTTTTGCCATTTAAACAGCAAAGTCTATAAGCATAGGACTAGTACAGTGCAGTCCTTGCCGAGCTGTAAAATAACAAAAGCCATTTATCACTCCAGGCACAATATTACAGCTTTGAATTGGTAAAATACCAACTCCAGCCAACCTGAAATGAGTAAAAGCAACCCCCGACACAGTGTTTCGCTCTAATTAGAGCGCTTCAGAGAGGTATAGCTTTGTCCAGACACAAGGGAGCACCCAGTATTAAGTCAAAACAAAACCCTTTCAGGCATAGAGTGACGCATCAATTATGCAAAACAGAAGGAGTGAACTCTGGGTAGTTCTCAGTTTAGGTGGAAAGCAGCTCCTGTTAGAGCACTCTCAACACCAGCGACACTCTAGATCTGCTCACCTCAAATGTCTGTTTTTCTATCAAAGTTTTTAAGCATAGGATTAGCACAGTGCTATCCACGCCGAGACAGAAAACGACAAAGTCTTTTGCCATTTAAACAGCAAAGTCTTTAAGCAAAGGACTAGTACAGTGCAGTCCTTGCCGAGCTGTAAAATAACAAAAGCCATTCATCACTCCAGGCACAATATTACAGCTTTGAATTGGTAAAATACCAACTCCAGCCAACCTGAAATGAGTAAAAGCAACCCCCGACACAGTGTTTCGCTCTAATTAGAGCTCTTCAGAGAGGTATAGCTTTGTCCAGACACAAGGGAGCACCCAGTATTAAGTCAAAACAAAACCCTTTCAGGCATAGAGTGACGCATAAATAATGCAAAAAAGAAGGAGAGAACTCTGGGTAGGTCTCAGTTTAGGTGGAAAGCAGCTCCTGTTAGAGCACTCTCAACACCAGCGACACTCTAGATCTGCTCACCTCAAATACCTGTTTTTCTATCAAAGTTTTTAAGCATAGGATTACCACAGTGCTATCCACGCCGAGATAGAAAACGACAAAGTCTTTTGCCATTTAAACAGCAAAGTCTTTAAGCATAGGACTAGTACAGTGCAGTCCTAGCCGAGCTGTAAAATAACAAAACCCATTTATCACTCCAGGCACAATATTACAGCTTTGAATTGGTAAAATACCAACTCCAGCCAACCTGAAATGAGTAAAAGCAACCCCCGACACAGTGTTTTGCTCTAATTAGAGCTCTTCAGAGAGGTATAGCTTTGTCCAGACACAAGGGAGCACCCAGTATTAAGTCAAAACAAAACCCTTTCAGGCATAGAGTGACGCATAAATTATGCAAAAAAGAAGGAGAGAACTCTGGGTAGGTCTCAGTTTAGGTGGAAAGCAGCTCCTGTTAGAGCACTCTCAACACCAGCGACACTCTAGATCTGCTCACCTCAAATGTCTGTTTTTCTATCAAAGTTTTTAAGCATAGGATTAGCACAGTGCTATCCACACCGAGATAGAAAACGACAAAGTCTTTTGCCATTTAAACAGCAAAGTCTTTAAGCATAGGACTAGTACAGTGCAGTCCTTGCCGAGATGTAAAATAACAAAAGCCATTTGTCACTCCAGGCACAATATTACAGCTTTGAATTGGTAAAATACCAACTCCACCTAAACTGAGACCTACCCAGAGTTCTCTCCTTCTTTTTTGCGTAATTAATGCGTCACTATATGCCTGAAAGGGTTTTGTTTTGACTTAATACTGGGTGCTCCCTTGTGTCTGGACAAAGCTATACCTCTCTGAAGAGCTCTAATTAGAGCGAAACACTGTGTCGGGGGTTGCTTTTACTCATTTCAGGTTGGCTGGAGTTGCACGTAACAACTCAAAAGCGATTTCAGCACAGAGATGTCACACCCTCTAAGAAGCAGTCCATGAATACGGGGTGTTCTGCCTCGAAACGCGTCGGATTTTTAAGCAATCTAATGAAGACAGACAGCAAGCTACAGCGACGCACACAATGCTGGATGGCACGAGAGAGCGACGTGTGCCCTTCCAAAAGCTCAAAGGCTCTTGCTCAAACATATTTAACACGGCTGCCCTGGTCGTGGGAAGGAGCACCAGCTTCTCCTAGGACTGTCAGTCGGATGAGAGGCGGCCATGGAGGGGAACTCGTCCTTTCCTGATGGCGCGCAATCTCGAGGAGATGCTACTTGCTAACTGAAACTTCTACTCCTACTCAAGGATAAAAAGCGAACAATAATTAGGGGGTCTGAGCCTACTCAAGTGTTAATTTTGGACTCTGTGCTTTGTGGACCTCAATAACCAGCATGCTTAGCGTGCAATCAGAAGGCCACGCCCACTTAGGGCGGATACGAACGCAACAACTCAAAAGCGATTTCAGCACAGAGTTGTCACACCCTCTAAGAAGCAGTCCATGAATACGGGGCGTTCTTCCTCGAAACGCGTCGGATTTTTAAGCAATCTAATGAAGACAGACAGCAAGCTACAGCGAGGCACACAATGCTGGATTGCATGAGAGAGCGACGTGTGCCCTTCCAAAAGCTCAAAGGCTCTTGCTCAAACACATATATATATATATATATATATTTGCAGGAAAAACGACTCGCTTCAGAATGACCCAAGGACACAGAGAGGATTATGTTGGGAGCCTTTTAATCACTAAATGCGCAGCGTAATGCATTTTGGCCTGAACGGCCTTCCTCAGACGCCTCTGCAAGTGAATGGTTCCGTCTCCCTCCTTCCTTTAATGATGCGGTACTCCCATTGGCGGGAGGGTGGCTAATCCTGTTCAACTGCGGGAGGTGTGATCAAATGTGAGACCACAACTCCCAGAATACAGTGTCTTGGCAAGTGCGTTGACAGGAAAATAAATTACTCAATGAGTGCTGCAATTCCATGTGAAGGGGAGACAATGTAGTGGCAGGAAACATCCTCCTAAATTACAGTGTCTGGGCTCCCTCTGGTCCTCAACGCCCCAGCCACAAGTTCAGGTCTAATCGGGCCGTAGAGAGCACTGCAGTGAACCCTCTCTACCGTGCAGTCACAGTCTGCCAACTGACAGCAGCCTCAAACTCGATCCGTTTTCGTGGCGGTCCCGGTATTCACCAATCCCTTGGTAGACACAAAGTTCGATGCCAGTAACATCCGGGACTCTTGGCAGGACGGATCCTTGTACCGCGTTTCTGGCTTACGCAGATAATAATGCAGGAAAGACCACTCGCTTCAGAATGACCCAAGGTCACAGAGAGGATTATGTTGAGAGCCTTTTAATCACTAAATGCGCAGCGTAATGCATTTCGGCCTGAACGGCCTTCCTCAGACGCCTCTGCAAGTGAATGGTTCCGTCTCCCTCCTTCCTTTAATGATGCGGTACTCCCATTGGCGGGAGGGCAGCTAATCCTGTTCAACTGCGGCAGGTGTGATCAAATATGAGACCACAACTCCCAGAATACAGTGTCTTGGCAAGTGCGTTGACAGGAAAATAAATTACTCAATGAGTGCTGCAATTCCATGTGAAGGGGGGGCCATGTAGTGGCAGGAAACATCCTCCTAAATTACAGTGTCTGGGCTCCCTCTGGTCCTCAACGCCCCAGCCACAAGTTCAGGTCTAATCGGGCCGTAGAGAGCGCTGCAGTGAACCCTCTCTACCGTGCAGTCACGGTCAGCCAACTGACAGCAGCCTCAAAATCGATCCGTTTTCGTGGCGGTCCCGGTATTCACCAATCTCTTGGTAGGCACAAAGTTCGATGCCAGTAACATCAGGGACTCTTGGCAGGACGGGTCCTTGTACCGCGTTTCTGGCTTACGCGGATAAAAATGCTGTGTGTTGTGCAGTTTAGCAGAGAGACCCTGATGAAATGATGGACTCATGAAACGCGTCGGGCTGCAAAGATTTTGTTGGACAGAGCTGACCTGTCATCACGGTCCTTCCATTAAAGATGAGTGGCTGAATTTACTTGGTGCTGGGCCTTTACTACAGCAGGCAACTCTTTTGATGTATGTTTTAGCGGCTTGCCTGAGCCGCGGTAAAGAGCCCTACTGTTGTTCTATGACAGTCCTGCTGTAACGCCACTGGCGCAACTGCGAGGGACACCAGGTACCGGTTTTTGGAGGAGAAAGAAGCTGAAATGACACTGTTCAGCTCTTCACGACAATCCAGTTGGATATAATTATGTGCAAATTGAACTGACTAAACACGGCAGCTCATTTGAGGAGAATTGAGCACTACAAGTACCACAAGCCATAGCTGCGACCACGCCCAGTGGGCAGGAACTAATCATCAAAAGCAGTGCCCAGAAAAATTGCCGTGTGCTGTGCAGTTTAGCGGAGAGCCCCTGATGAAATGATGGACTCATGAAACGCGTCTGGCTGCAAAGATTTTGTTGGACAGAGCTGACCTGTCACCACGCTCCTTCCATTAAAGATGAGTGGCTGAATTTACTTGGTGCTGGGCCTTTACTACAGCAGGCAACTCTTTTGATGTATATATATATATATATATATATATATATATATATATATATATATATATATATATATATATATATATATATCATTCAATATTTTGTACAACTCTGTTTTTTACATCGATATTTTTTTCGATATTTTTGTACTAACCTTTAAGTATAGAGAGTCGATATTTTTGCATTCTATATCTTTTCATCGATATTTTAAATTTCTACATTTTTTCATCCATATTTTGTTAGAGAACCGGTGAAACTGACTCCCATCTAATATCCCAGAAGCTGGACTTCTTCAGTATGGTTGCAAGCTAAAATACGGGACCTATAATATCTATTTACACGTTTATCAGCTCCAGAATATTAACTAGAAACATATCGTCATCGTAAGCATACATAGCGAAGTATACATTTACTGTACTTAACTCCACAGCAAGATAATATGTTGGTAGTCGATGTTGGGGCATCAATATATGTGCATGTCAATATCAGAATCTCAATACTTTGGTTAAACACCGACTCATTCGACCAACATTTGCAGCCTTCATGTGATTTAGACTTGTCGCTATTCTTCAAGTATCAAATGTAAGTGGTATCAAGAGGGGCTCACTTCTGTCTACTAGACCCAAGAATAAACCTTCCAAGCACAAGGCAAGGCAAACTTGCATAGTGCCCCAATCCTAAATAAGATTGCCTGCTGTGATGCAGTGTAGGCAGGCTTCTCAAAGAAAAGGGTAAAAAACCTGCCTAGAACAGAATAGCGTAACCACGTTAATACTGTATCTAAAGAAATTCAAGGAGCATTTCATGGTTTCCAATAGCAGAGCAAAGTGTAACATTCAAGGTAATCTACATAGAATTCTGATCTTATCCCATATGAGCCCTCAATTAACTGGCACTGAGATAACACTGCACATCCCTAAATGTGATAGTATCCAGCGTCTGAGTGGAAGATGGCTGCAGAGCAATGAAGAGTCTTTAACTACCTCCTCCCACTCGAGTTAAGGCACCAGATCAACCATCTGAAAGTTTTACAATATCCAATCCTAGTGCCTGTTTTGGACGCATGGGCATTAGAAATGAGACAACACCAAATGCATGTTAATTTTCCAGAATGATACTCGCTGACAGCTTCTAAATCTCCTTTTAACACAGTGTTTATTCTGTGTAGCCACATTTCTGTCCCATGTCTCCTGCACTTAGGGCCATATGTATCATTCAAAATTGCGATAGCAAATGCCAAAATTCTGCGAATTTCGGCGTTTGTGATCGCAATTAGGCTTAATTGTATGTATTTAAGAAAAACTGCCTTGCAAAATAAGGAATCGGAATCGCAAAATTTGCTATTCCTTATTTTGCGAATGCATTTAAGGAATTGCAAATTGCGATTCCTTAAATAGAATGTATGAGGCACACAAGTTGTGCGAATATGGCATAAGGAATCGCAAATTACCACCAACTACAGGTTGGTGGTAATTTGCGATTTCTTTCAAAAATGCACATTTTAGCATTTTTCAAAGTGGTATGTGGCGCACACACATGCCCTTAGGGCATGTATGTGCGCCACATGTGCAACCATGCTCATTTAAGTGTTGCAACAGGGTGTCCTTTTGACACCCTGGCACCCTTGAAATTGCATTCTCAATTTGCGATTCTATAATTGAGAATCGCAAATTGAGAATGTCTTCCCATTCATTCCTATGGGCCTCTTGGCCCATAGGAATGAATGGGGAGGTATTCCTTAATTGCGAATCGCAATTTGCAATTCGCAATTAAGGAATCTGTAGGAATCGCAAAATGATTTGCAAATCCTACATACATAGCGTTTTACGATTCTCAAATAGCGATTCGCAAAAAATCGCTATTTGAGAATCACAAAACCAAAGTTTCATATAAATGGTCCTTAGTGTATTTGTAAAGTTCACCTTCGCCCATGCGTTTCTTAGCACTATTTTGTGGTTTGATCTTGCATGTTGATCTGGTGTGACTCACGTCTCGCTAGACATTCTGTTCTAGCATGGAATGCAAGGGGAAGTCAGAGAGCTGGGAGAGGAGGAGCTGTGAGGACCTGGGGGAACCTCTGGGCGATGGTGTTTGATGCTTTCAAATAAATACTTTGGAACTACTCAACCTACATGTGTTCTTTTAGAGGACAGAACATGTCATGTGGCGACGAGTGACCTGTGCTGGGTCAGGATTATTTTCATCACCCTCCCAGGTGCATGTATCTATATCTTGGTTCCAGGGACCTGGAGGAATCTGCCATGCCAGCATTAACAACCCAAATAGAAGAATAGATAAGTGTAGGAAATTGGGCTATTAGTTCTGTGGCCAGCACAAGTAATAGGTCCACAATTTCCCCTTACTGGGAACCAAGCCCTCCACTGTTGCGCTTGACTCTCACAGGGTAGCGAAGCAGAGCAGCCCAACGCCTACTAAGGGGAGGTTGTGTGGGCTAGTAATCACCCGTCGCTCACACATAATGATAACACCTAATAAATGATTGTCCTTTCAGTGCTTTTTCTTTGGAAAAAGGAAAAGTACATCTATTACACATACTATTAAATAATATGCATTAATTTACCAATATCTACATTAGGCAGATGGGAAATACCATAGATGACATTGGTTAAGAACCTTTGACCCCGTAAAAGGTCGGCTTGGTCAAAGGTTCATGATCAACTAACTGCATGTTAATCAAAACATAATTTTGTCCTTAAATGCAATGACCCATAATTGCCATGTGTAAATGCTCTTATTAAAGTTAATAAAGCCTATCCATGTTGCCCAATAATTAATGTCAACATTATTATGCAATAAAGCATTTTAAAATTAACATACCTTGTATCTGTGTGGCTATCATAAAACCAGCCCCTAAAGGGCATCACTTTCTTATCACAAAATGCAACCACAGATTCAGCCCTAGAGGGCGCTTCATTAAATGTATCGCCATTACACACCTTCAGGCCACATTAGAAGAAGCCATAGAACGAGCCCCTAGACTATAGGGTGCTGCACTTATATCTGTACAGCATAAGGTCCCCAGTCAAGATGGTTAATGGTGAGGAGCTCAAGGAATGAGCTCCTGGCTAGTGATCGAAATTTGTTAAAATAACCCTGTTAGCCTCGCTACCTCAAGGTAATTCAAGAAGGCATTTCAACAAAGAAACTAAGGTACTCTATATAGATACAAAGGAAGCATCATTTTCGGCGGCAGAGATAACGACATCAGAGGAACACTTACCCATGGCCGGGCTGGGCAACATCTCTTCGGTCTGGTGGGTGGTCGAGGCTCATGATGAGACCGACGCTGTGGGAGAAGTATCCGACTTCGGCACTACCCAAGCTTTCAGCATTGCAGAAAGCAGAGTCCAACCCAGCAGGGACCTTGATCATTGGTGGTGGCGATCTGCCCTCGGTCCAGGCTCAGCCACTTCACAGGAGGAGGAGTGCAGGTCCCTGGGAGTTCCACCACTGCAGGGGTTGTGTCTGGGGCGTGTAGGGACCGCCCCCCTCCAACCCTACCTTCGCTGCTCGTGAACCAGCGGGGACCAAGTTCATGGCTGGATGCGCCCTTCGCTCCGAGGAGGTGTGTAAAGCCCCGAAAGATAACCGATGCAGGGGCTCTGTTCGGGTGGACCCTCACTCCCTACTTCCATTGCTGGCGAACATCAGGCATGGCAGAGTTTTGCAGCTGAATGCACCCATCGCTCAGATGCAGAGCTCAGTCCCCCAGTTGATTCATCACCACTGCAGGGGCGCTTGGTACTTGAAGCTTTCGCAACTCAAAAATCAAGAGTCAGGGAAGCACCCGTTCGCTCGGAACAGTCACCAGGTTAAGAGACTGGTTACAAAGTCTTTCCTTGCCATTTCCCCTCTAGCATCAAGATAATAGGCACAGGAGGGAATCGCTGGGTTCGGGAGGCTACTTTGATTGACTGATGAGGAGCCCAGGAGAATAATCTGCCAAGTAACAATAAATCGTGCTTTGACACTATCATTAAATTGAGCTCTTAATTGTGGCCTGGGGAGGAAAACCGTTGGATCGGTCAGTTATATGGGCCATTAGATGGCCCCCTCTTACACGCACATTTATATATGTCTAATGCTTTAAACTAGTTCGGTCCACAGATTTATAACTCATCTTAGAAAGATAGAAACCTGTCACTGTACTCTAAATAACCAAGGAAGCACACTAGTTACAGTGAATACCGACCAGTTTATAAGAATGGTCTCAAAACTGGGACCATCGGGCCACAATGCCTTTACTATCAAATACCCCCAAAACATCCCCAAAAAACGCATGGAAAAAACCTCAAACATCAATTACTCAAAGCAGATCCAGAAATGCTTATCTTAGACCCTTATTTTAGTATCACCAAGGGAACAAGAACTAATGACCTTATATTCCACACAAAAAAAGAGCCCAATGGAGAAATACTCTACACTCATTGTTAAGCATCACAGGCACCAGAAAAACACCTCACAGACTTAGCTTAAAGGTATCTCCCTCTCCCCTATGCAATGCAAAAGCTACCATATCCATTTACAATAATGGGATTATACTAATTCAGTCTATGAATGAAAATCTAACCATAATTGACAAAATCTTCCACATCCTAAAAAAGGGGATCTACAATAAGCCCAATCTCCCCACCCAAAATCACAATAACGTGCATGATGGAACACCCTCATCCTCCTTACCGTACATGGCCACTCCCAACTAAATCAACTCCACTCTGGTCACTGGGGATTGCCCACCCACCCACAAGGCCACCCCCTCTCCAGAACCATCCTCCCAATCTATGAGATCGCTACTATGAATATTGCAACCAACTCCCCCGCTGACCCCCCAACAAAACTAGCTTAGACCACGACTGCTTGGCACTTCATCCCCCCACTCACCCCCTCTTACTTCACCAGATCACACCAATGAGGGCTCTACCATCAAGTCCTCACTGACCCCCATACAGGAAACAATAATTACCACAAACCCACAGCTGCACACCAAATCAACCTTAGATCAGCTAGATCCATTAACATTGCCACTACCTCCAGTACTAAGCTTCCTCTCATCTCATCCAATCAGCCTCACACATATACACAACATAAAGACACAGCTAACAATGACTCCTGCTCTCAGCTAGGCGCCCCTAATGACAACACACCATTATCAGATAGGGTGACGCAACCCACCACTACCCTTAAACCGGAGTACCTTGTAATGCGACTCAATGAGATCGATCGTTGCTTAAAATACCTTAATGAGGAAATGCAGAGACTTACTTCCATCACAGCCAATCTTGGGCCCTCTCGCTGCTCAGAAAGCTCCAAGATAACCAGAAAGGACACCCATACAGACATCACGCCACCCCAGTCCAATCACACAGCCAACCTGGGATCGCAAACTACACTTTCCTCCAACAATGATTCCAGACCAAAGAGATCAAAGCAAGACCTATCAAACAATGAGATCCATGAACTCCTCCTATATCATAAGTCTGGCATAAATATGAGCAAGGCTAATCAAAATCAAATCCAATCCATCTAAGCGAACCCTTTCAGAGACCGATTCACAATCATAGCAGAATAAACAAGAACAACATTAAATGAATCACTTTATCACAAATGGCCTCTCATCACAATAATAAATAGCTAAAGTGCATGCTGCTCAATGGCAGATCAGCAAATAAACATGCAACAGATATCTACAACCTCATTCTCACACATAAGTTTGATATAGTTATCCTCACGGAAACATGGTTAAACAATTCATCCCATCCCATCATTGATCTACTAGTCCCACCTAGTCACAATATCATACGACTAGAAAGACCAGTGAAAATGGGTGGTGGAATGCATGAATCTACCACAATACTTTATCATTACGCCAATTGGAAACAATAGATGTAACAACATGTTAATATCTTAGCATCAATATCTCTTGAAATATCAAAGCCATTTGTAATCTACATGCCTTCTATCACCCTTTGGGTGATAACCCAGAGTTCATCGATCTAATAATGGAAATATTAACAATAAATGCTAATTTTTAAGGACCCCAGACCTTCTTGGGTGATTTTAATCTGCACTGGAATGACCTAAATGACCCCTCAGTGAATAGCTTAAAATCGTTCCTATTAAACCATGAGATGTACCAAATCTGCGACAGTCTCACACACAACAAGAGAGAGACTTAGGACCTTATCATCTCTAAGTCGGACACTATCTCCTTAGAGTCTATTACCCCATGTGATTGGTCAGACCATTATTGCATCACCTTCCTCATCATTTAAAGGAGATCCCAAGGAATGGCCAACCGAAGAAAATCATACAGTGGAAAAGGAATCTTAGTAATATATACCACAATGAGCTAACCACTCTATGCAACAACACCTTGATCCCACAGAAAAACATGAAGGATTTCAACGACCTCACAGACTACTACAATACTTAGATACGAGAAGTCATGGACTCTATCGCACCCCTACAACAGAAAAACATCTCCATTAAAAACTCAAAGCGATAGTTTAATGACAACTTGAACACAGAAAGACGCAATCTAAGAATGGCAGAAAGAGCTTGGAAAGACTCCCCATCAGGGGAATCACTAAAACGCTTAAGATCAATGAGGAACACATACAATCATATTTGGTGCTAAATTAAGCTGCCTAGCACCAACGCAGGCATAGTGCAAGTGTGCCTGTGTTGAGGGAAAGATTGTCTATGTGCAGGAAGGCCCCCCTTCTAAAAGTGGCATTTCTAAAATAGTTATCTTAAATCCAACTTTACCATTACAGAGGATTTATCATTACCATTCCAGAGATATAAAACATGATCAGCTCCTCCTTTCTGATCAGGAATAACAGCTTAATAGTGTATTAAGAAATTCCCAATGATAGCCTATGAGAGGAGTAGGCCTCACAGTAGTGAAAAACGAATTTAGCTGTCTGTCACTACCATGACATTCAAAACTTAAAAGTACATGTCCTACCTTTTACTCACACAACACTCTGCCCTGTGGGCTATTTAGGGCCACCATAGAGGTGACATATGTATAAAAAAGGGGAGTTTAAGGCTTGGCCAAGGGTTTTAAATGCCAAGTCGAAGTGGCAGTTTAACAGCCCACACATGCCCTGCAATGGCAGGCCTGAGACAGGTTTGAAAGGCTACTTGGGTGTGTGACACAATCAGTGCTGCAGGCCCACTAGTAGCATTTAATTTACAGGCCCTTTGTATATGGTATATCACTTTACAAGGGACTTAAAGTAAACTAAATATGGCAAATATATGTACACCAATGTTGCTTTGTTTAGGGAAGGATTACACACACTTTAGCACTAGTAAGCAATGGTAAAGTGCTCAGAGTCCTATGGCCAACAAAAAGAATTAGCAAAAAAGAGGAGTTAAGCAGGCAAAATGTTTGGAGGAAAACCACCCTAAGGATGACAGGTCTAACAGTAACTATCTTCCAGAAAGAAAACAGTTTATTTCGAAAATGTAAGCTCACATGTTAGAGTCAAGCAGGTGAAGAACTATGTAGAGGATCGGATGAGCAAAGCTATAAGATAGAAACGTAACAAAATATACATGAATTTGAATATGCATGATCTTGTAATGCCCATGATCTTATTCACCAGATACAAAATTCTACTAAAGAGAAGAGCAAAAGGGGTAAGAACAGTGATCAGTGATAAGTATGTCAAGAGAATAGACAAAGAGGGTAAGAAAAATTATAAGTGATACGGTTGTCAAGGGCTAATGCAGTGCCTTTGGGAGGATAATAGACTAAATGTAAATGTAAATCCGTATTTGTAAAGTGCTAAGTACTCACCCTTACGGGTCTCAAGGCGTTGGGGGCCGTCGTGGAAATTAAGTGAGTTATTGCCCAGAATCGCACTGTGCTGAGCTGAGCTGCCGCCGGAGCCGGGGTTCAAACCATGAGCACTGTGCTCCGAAGGCAGCTGCCCTGGCTGATGCACCACACCTCTCTACTAAGGATTATGAGAGCGCAAAAATGGGGGATATCTGGCTAGAGAAGACCAGGCCCTGAATGAGATCAATGCCCTCAAGCCTTGTAAAGCTGTAGCTCCTGAAAGTCAAGGTGCAGCTCCTGAAAGTCCAGAACTATGTGGCAAAACCACTTTCGAATGGTCCAGAAAAGTGCAGATTCACATTAGAGAAAGTCTTAAACTGTAATGCTTATTCATGGAAGCTCGGCACCCAGGGACGTAACTTCGTGGTTGGGAGGAGTTGGGGTGTGACACTCCTCAAATAAATGCATTTCTAGCTTGGTAGTTGGTTCTCATGGCCCTGAGTCGCTTCTGCTATGTTTGTGTCTGTATTTATTTCTCTTCTCGTTTCACTGAGAGGTTTTAACATCTTTATTTTTCAGATCGGGATCTTAAATGTATACATAGTGACTAGTTTACCAAAAAGTGGAAAATCACCACTCATTTAAGTATTTATTGAATGGGTTCAAATGTACAACTTTTTGGAATTCACATCCTTTTCCATTATTAGGCTTGGAAAGCTGTGCCATTTCAGACACCTGAAAGGAGATTGGATGGATACTTTGAAATTGTCTAACCACTGTCAATTGCTTGTGGTAGTATTCTAACTATGCCTGGGCGAGATGTTATAATAAGCTGACATAATTTGGAGAATTTCATGTTACTCTTGTTAAATGTAATTCCAAAAATTACTCTATTACACCACTTCACGAAATTATGTGCCATTCGCTGTAAAAATTTAGGGCCTCATCTAAAAAGCCATTGCACCACTGGTGCATCATTTACTTGGGTGCACCGGCAGCATAAAGGGCTTGCTCATACTTACAAGTCCATGTAAAGTCATGTTGCATGACTTTTCATGGCCTTGTAAATATAGGTATTACTCTGGGTGAAAGGGGCATTCCATGGGTGTTGCTGTGGGTGTTCCCACGTGACATCAATGGAACCTGACACATTTCCAGATTTACAACATTTTGTAAAGCTGAGAATGCGTCAGAATCTTGCGCCTCCCCAGGGGAGGTGTAGGAGTGGCGCAACAAGGAGAAATACTTTTATTTCTCCTCGTTTTTCCCCTTTCTATGTGTGCTGTATTCTGCAGCATGCATAGAAAGAGGGAAATGCCATCAATGATTGTTTTTGGGCAGGAAGGGGCCACATCCTTCACAAAAACAATCATCCCCACAATGCAGGCACCCTTGCAACATGATGTAAGGGTGTCTGAGTTGAAGCACGGCTGCTGTGTGTGCATCGGCGCAGGGGATAAGGACTGGAATGTGCTGTATCTTGTAGATATGGCTCATTCCTGCCCTTTTATTTTGATGCAGGGCAGCGCAGCAGGAAGGCTTGCTGCACTGCTGTGCAGGCGCACAACACCCATTGGACTCAAAGGGCTTCAGTGCCTTCCCCCCATCACGTGGGGCAGCAAGGGCTGAGACAGGTTACCGGGCACACACACAGTCGCACCCGAGTAGCTCACAGGTTTTTAAAAGATCATTTACTTGTTAATGAGGCTTTGTTGTTCTTTCACCCCTTCTTAGATCCCCTGCATCTTCACTTTGCACATTGCTGGAAGAGTCAGCCCCTCCACCCCCCAATTTCTATTTGCTCCCCCCCCCCCTGAAATTTTACTCTCGTTCTGCTTCTGCTGTCGTGCATCAAAATATAGTAAATGAGGCCCTTACGGTGAGGGGTGCCATTCACCATGCAAAATGTACAGTGGAAGCATGGGAGCAACAGGACGCAAGGGGTTGATGTTTACAGTGCACTTGTTTAAATGCATCCTATGACTTGAATATACATCAAATATAGCGCAAAATGATGAATAGCAGTTCACATAATTTTGCTGTAATTTATGTAATTACACAAACGCAAATTACACAAATTTCACACACCCCTATTCCCAACCCAATCATTTTCAACCACTTACACAAAGGTCCCGTTAATGCCAAACTGCGCTGACCCTGTCACCATACGAACAGTACATTTCAAACCTAGGTCTTCTCAACCGTCCACCCTGTGCCCCATTGCTTTTTCAGTTGGGAAATTTAAGATTCCACCCTCCCTCCCCCCCTCCTCCTCTCGAGTCTCACTAAGCTACGCCCCTACCGGTGCCATGTGGCAATGCACATTTAAAAAATGTCCTATAACTGTGTGGCAAATGCACATTCCAGAGTTCTGAAATAAGGCACTGTTGTGAAAATGGCCAGCTGTCCAGCCAAGCATGTTCCAGAAGTTCTAAGCTTGGAAGGAAAGCATTTTTCAAAATGTCTAGAGCTGTGGGGAATGCACGGTTCCAGGGCAAGCGGCGACCCACATTCCAGAAAGTCCAAGGTCTTGTGGTCACTCCAGAAAGTCCAAAATTGTGTATTCGGGTGCATTCTGGAATTTCCTGCACAGAAGTGTGCTCATTCCTGGGAGTCTGGCAGTGCGCATCCCAGGAAGTGCCAGGCAGTAAAGCAATTAGTTATAATGGGCTATCCTAGTAACCCTCAGAACCTGGGTCCTAAAGTAAAAAAAGAGTAGTGGTTCTGTCGGGTGTAAGGCAATTTCTTTGTTCATCTATATAAATAGTAAGGGCCCCATTAGGATAGCGGGCGGTAAATCACCCCGACTGCCATGGAGGCGGAAACCAACCGCCCGCCTGCACCGCGGATAAACCGGCGGCCACATTAGGATCAACCGCCACAAAAGACTGACCGCGGCGGTAGCAGCCCAAGCAAAACCGTCCGATGCGGGCGGTGACGGCAAAAAAACGACCGCGGCAGTCGGAAAAGCAGCAGAAAAGCAACAACCCGCCGCAAGGAAAGCGGAGACCCCACACGGGAAATTAGGATATCCCCGAGGGTGTCGCGGTCGGAACCGCTGATACTGACTTCCGCGGTCGCACACCGGAGTGAATGGGAGAGATAGCGGAAGAGCTGCAGCATAGCCACCGCAGCGGACGGTACATGAAAAACATGGCTGACGATGCCAAAACACTGCAGTGATGCCAAACATTGCACAAATCAAAGTAGCCATGCCCCCAAATACATAAAACACATACAAATGAAACAAAATAATGCAAATTAAAATATAAAAGCACAGGACAACTCCCACAACACACCTGACAGCCAAATTCCACTTGGACACACCCACACAGCTGAGTATAAAACCGCCCCCTTCACTGACCACAATCCTTTGCAACACTCCAGAAGAGAAGGCCATACACCACATCTGACAGGAGAGGCAAAAGAGCACAGCACACACACACATCCACCACCACCATCACTACCACCATCACACCAGCACCAATAATCCCCCAGCACACAACACACCTCACACACCAACACCACAACCGCCACCCACACACCTGCACCCACAAACACTTCAACCACCACACATCATGACATCACGGAAAATGCCCAAATTCATAGAGAGTGAGTTGACAGTCATGGTAAATGAGATAGTGAGAGTAGAGCCACAACTGTTTGATAGCCTGGTCCAACAGACACCATTAGCCACAAGGACACAAATGTGGGAAAGGTTAGTACAAAGGGTCAATGCAGTAGGGACCACCCAAAGATCCAAGAAGGAGATCATGAAGCGGTGGCATGATCTCAAGAGGGTTGTCAAAGAGAAGAGGACCAAGAACTGGGAGTTTGCGAACGTAACTGGCAGTGGCCCTCCCATCCCACAGAAAACATTCACACCATGGGAGGAGAAGGTGCTTGCCATACTGCATCCCGGTAGTCTCACAGGAGTAGCCGGGGGAACGGAGGCTGGTAAGTACAAACAAATGGCAACCAACACACTGAGTACTTCCTTGCACAACCCAAACACCATTACACTGTCCACCCTCACCCAACAGGTAGCTAACCATCTTGCTTAGGAGGCCTGTATGGGGGAGGGAGGTCTGTACAACAACTCACAACATACCCCCTGTACCACAGCCTACCAAGATGGATCCCTCCCCCAACACCACCCAGAAGCATGTGTCAGCCATTGCACTGTTCACCCTCACCTAACAGGTAGGAGGGAGGCCTGCACTACCACTCCCACCATGCCCCCTGTCCCACACCCCAGCAGCATGGAGACCTCCCCCACCCAGGAGCATGTGTCAGCCATTGCACTGTTCACCAAGCAGACTTACAGGTAGGTAGCCATCTTGTATTGGAGGACTGTTTGGGGGTGGGAGGCCATTATCACTAATCCCAGCATGCCCCCTGTCCCACACTCCAGCAGCATGGAGGCCTCTCCCACCCAGGAGCATGTGTCAGCCATTGCACTGTTCCCCCTCACCTAACAGGTAGGTAGCCATCTTGCTTGTAATGTCTGTCTGTTGGAGGGAGGCCTGCACTACCACTCCCACCATGCCCCCTGTCCCACACCCAGCAGCATGGAGGCCTCCCCCACCCAGGAGCATGTGTCAGCCATTGCACTGTTCACCAAGCAGACTTACAGGTAGGTAGCCATCTTGTATTGGAAGACTGTTTGGGGGTGGGAGGCCAGTATCACTACTCCCAGCATGCCCCCTGTCCCACACTCCAGCAGCATGGAGGCCTCACCCACCCAGGAGCATGTGTCAGCCATTGCACTGTTCTCCCTCAACTAACAGGTAGGTAGCCATGTTCCTTGGGGGGGGTGTTTGAGGGAGGGAGGCCTGCACTACCACTCCCACCATGCCCCCTGTCCCACACCCCAGCAGCATGGAGGCCTCCCCCATCCAGGAGCATGTGTCAGCCATTTCACTGTTCACCAAACAGACTTATAGGTAGGTAGCCATCTTGTATTGGAGGACTGTTTGGAGGTTGGAGGCCTGCATCACTACTCCCAGCATGCCCCCTGTCCCACACTCCAGCAGCATGGAGGCCTCCCCCACCCAGGAGCATGTGTCGGCCATTACACTGTCCACCCTCACCTAACAGGTAGTTAGCCATCTAGCTTCTGATGTCTGTCTGTGGGAGGGAGGCCTGCACTACCACTCACACCATGCCTCCTGTCCCACAGCCTACCAAGATGGAGGCCTCTCCCACCCAGGAGCATGTGTCAGCCATTGCATTGTTCCCCCTCACCTAACAGGTAGGTAGCCATCTTAAGTCTTCCTGATGTGTGTGTGTGTGTGAGACCTACATCCCTACACACAGCAACAATTGTATGCAATGCATTGACACCTGACATGTATGAGTAAATGATGTTCCTCTGCACTATGAAATTACACACAGAGTTGCAATGAATAATACAAGTGGAGACTTCACAATTGTGTAGTGTACAGACAGTCGATGATACGTAGATTATACAATACTTGCACAGTGCCCAACACTGACCATTTCCCATCTAATCCACAGGTGATGAAGAACTCACTGCTGAGGACCACAACAACGAACAACAGAGCCAGTCTCCACCCCCGGTACATGGACTCTCAGATGTTGACTCCCAGGACAGTTTGGACGATGAGCTCCAGGCCGGCCCATCTGGTGTGCCACAGACCCACAGGTCCCAAGACCCCATCCTCCCCACCACCACGTCTGCTGCAACAACTACAGCACAGCAGACCCCTGCAGTCACGGCCACTGCCACCACCACCACCAGTACCACCTGCAGCACCCTCCCTGTCCCAGGGGATGAACGGGCCACACCAACATCTGTGGAGGGCAGGGAGAGTGTGCATGGACCCACAGTGGCGAGGCAACAGGTCCGTGGCAGCAGGGCAGGTGGGAGGGCCAGGGTCACCACCAGACCTCAGGAGGAGTGGACACCATCCCTGGATCACTTCACCAGAGTTGTGGAGGCATACCAACAGGTCCAAGGACAAAGTGGCCGGTCTGATGAACTATTAAGGGAGCTCATTGTGCTGATGAGGTCCATCTACAACCACCTTGGACAGATGGTGGACCTCATGGGCCAGCAAGTGGCGTTGCAGAGGGACAGGCCTGTGTCCCAACCAACACCTCTACCCCCTCCTGTTGTGCCACAGGATGACAGTGCACCATCCTCCCCTGCGCCAACAGAGAGGGGTGAGTCCTCTGACGCCACTGGCCATGCAGCAGCCCCCCCCCCCAAGAGATCAAGGGGGCATCCAAAGAAGAGCCTCGGAGTCTCTGGAGGCAAAGCAACAGCCACACGCCAGTCTCGGAGCCAGCCTTGATGGCAACCCTCTTCCCCACTGCATCGACTATTTGGACTATCCTTCCCTGCACTGCCTTGTGAATGGCACATGTCTGTTGGACTGGGTCACAACATCCATGTGGTCTCCACTCTTGCTTATCATCTACTATGACTGTCAACTCACTGCTCCATCACCACCTACATGGGAAAATGCCTGCACCCCTCACATGTCAACTTTGTAAGTAAAACACCTTACACACTACAATTAGTGCAGTCTTGTCTTTAGTGCTATTTTGACAGTGTCCAAAATGCCCATGATGTATACAAAAGATGTACATTAAGTTGGCCAGGATGACTCCGTAGCACCTAGGGACATACAACAGAACAACAGTCACTGGCGTCAGTGTGCTATCACAGACATAACACAACACCAAACATCAACATAACTGTACAGGCAGACAACACAATGTGCAGCAAGTGTCAACAAACATAGTCCTGCATATGCTCACATCTGAAATGTCACTGCCACATTTTCACACACAGGTCACTCCACATGTGCCTGTCTGTTACATCCGTGCATAGCCCTTCACAACAACAGCAACCGCACCAGACAGTGTACACGTCGTACCTCGTCACCCACCTTCAAGTGAAGTAGCGGTCGGTGAGCTGTTGGTGCAGGTCAACTCCTTCCTCCTCTCCACTGTCCTCATCACTGGACTCAGGTCCTTGAGCAGGTGGTGGCCTTGGTTCCTCACCATCGTCCAGGAGCAGGGGAATCCCCTTTTGGATGGCCAGGTTGTGCAGCATGCAGCATGCAACAACGATCTTGCAGACCTTCCCAGACGAGTATGCCAGTACACCTCCTGTCCTGTCAAGTCAGCGGAATCTTGACTTCAGCACGCCAAAAGTCCGTTCTATTACATGTCGGGTCCTGCCATGGGCCTCATTGTACCGGATGTCAGCTGGGGTCCTGAGATTCCTTAGCGGGCTCAACAGCCATGGCCTACTGGGATATGCAGAGTCACCTGTGAATGACAAACACCCATTTCAATGTTGCAAAGCCAGAGTTCAGCAGGTAACACACAGCACGCCATATCAGTTGACATACTCACCCACAATCCAAGCACGCTCGGGATGCAGATTTTCCATCATCCGTGGCACCATGCTGTTGCTCATGATGTACGAATCATGTGCAGAGCCAGGAAATCTTGCACACACATGGGAAATGGTCATGTCCGCAAGGCACACCCCCTTCACATTGATAGAATGATAATGTTTACGGTTTATATAAATGTGCTCTGTTGCCTGTGGTGGCACCAGACCTACATGGGTGCAATCGATGGCACCAACATGGGGGATGCGCCCAAGGGGATAGAAGTCACCCTTCACACCGGTCAATTCTGCTCCCCTAGGGAAATTAATGTAGCGATTCCTATATAGCATCATGGCTGCAAGAACATCCCTCAGCACCTGGCTGAACATTGGCTGCGACATCCCTCCAGCGCTAGCCACGGTCTCCTGGAAGGAACCAGTTGCAAAAAGTGGAGGGCTGCCATCACCTTGTATGTGGGTGTGAATGCAGTTGGATAGTGACGGCGAGGCTGCAGGTGGGGCTCCAAAAGATCACACAGGATCTTCAAGATTCAAGATTCAAAGATAGCTTTATTCGGTATTTGACAAACACCATAAAAGCGGGCATAAGTACAAAATACAATCAAGACACAATAATAAAACTTGATAATTTAAAAAAGACACTACACAAATATGCAATTCATTACACTTATCAATTAATCTAATCTTAAAAACCATTAAAAACTTTGCATAAAATTCATTTGATAGGAAGGTAAATTCATTAAGTCGATGGAACAGTTGAGGTAAATATAAACATATTTGTGTATTATATGATGTTATTCGGCACAAAATAATACTCATGCAAACCCTCATACTCCTAATCATTTCTCATGGTTCCTCTACATTTTATAATGAACGACAAAAATTTTATCATCACTACAATGGTAAGCTCATCTTGAAGCAGATACAATCTATGAAGGGCAGATTTACAACTTCTCAGACCCCATGACTTTAACAGTGGTAACAGATATTTTTTCCTCCCCCACTGATAATACTGACAGAAGAGGATACAGTGTATATTAGACTGGATGGCTACTCCATCACACGGACATTTTATCAGTTTCCCGGACCAATCATTTGGCACAGGGAACGTTGTTAACCTAAAGAAAGATTCCGTCCTCATTCGTGCTAAGAGCATTCTGTGATAACATGAGAAATTTGGCGCCAAATAAGGATGCAGGCCATGATCATGGAGGATCTGACGATGGGCGACGATAGTAGACTTGTGCCCATCCAGATAATATCTCCTCTCCTCCAATAAACCAAGGCATGACTTTTTTAATGATTTTTTGGAGATTAGGGCACATGATGTTGGGTTTGAAAATAGCTCTGGTTGGTCGATAGAATTCAGAAATTTCTTCACATATGCCAACCACGGCTGCTTGGAGCCCTCGGCTTGCCCCAAGCAATCAAGAATTACTTCCCTATTGAAAGTCGTATCCTCACATGTCCAAATCTTGAACCATAACATGACTGGCGCTATCTTTATCAAATCACTAATATGGGGTCTATCAAGTTCATTGTGACATATGGTGGTGGATGTGGAGCGCGGGACTGCTAAAAGATATCTCAGAAAAGCATTTTCCACCCTTTGTATTTGAGAGGTATCCGCAAGTCCCCAGATCCCCGCCCCATAAACCGCTGTAGACACACATTTTGCTGCATAAATCTTAAGTAGTGTGTCTACCGGTTTCCCGCCAAGTTTTTTAGCAAATTGTTTAACTGCCCCTATCGAGCGTGCAAAGGCCAAGTTCCGGGAGGTGATCGCTGAGGACCATGTCCCCCTATTATTAAAAATGATGCCCAAATAAGAAAACGTTTTAGACATAGCTATCTTTGAATCATTAACAAAGGTTTTGCAGTCAGGAACTTTTTTACTGGTGGTACAGGACATCGTAAAAGTTTTCCCCACATTTATTTTTAGGCCCCTAGAGCTCATGAAGGTTGCAAAACCCATTAACGCCTTTTGGAGTCCCCGCTGAGTGCGGGCCATAATCACTGCATCATCGGCGTATAGCAATAGTGGGACTGAGAGACCATTTATCTTGGGGTAGTCCACCTCCAGAGCAATTAACGATACTGCTACCTTGTTAATATATAAGTTGAATAGAAATGGCGCAAGTATGCAGCCTTGGCGGACACCCTTTGCTATGGGGAATTTTCTGGTTTGCTCGCCATTTTTGCCGAATCTCACCGTAGCGCCTGCGTCTCTATACAACTCCTGAATAAAACTTAAAATGTTTTTATCTATCCCCATTGTGGCCAGGGTTTTCCACAACATTCCATGATCTAGGCAATCGAACGCCGAGGTTAAATCAACGAATGTTAGGAAAAGATTCCCTTTTTTTGCTCCAATATATTTATTCATTATGAGGGACAGATTTAGACCCTGCTCTACGGTTCCCAAACCGGACTTAAATCCATATTGGAATTTTGAGAGAATCCCCTTACTCTCGGACCAGGCTTGTAGTTTAGTTAAGAGGACCCTCCCTGCTACTTTCATTAGGTTGTCTAGCAGGGAGATGGGACGGTAACATTTTGGGTCTTGTCTGTCCCCTTTTTTAAATATTGGGATGACTATTGCTTCATGCCATGTATTGGGGAAACCTAAATTAGTGTAAGCGTTCATGACATTTGCTAGTAGGGGGGCCCAGAGATCCACATTCCCCTTAAATAGATCAATGGGAACTCCATCAGGCCCAGGGGCCTTTAGACTAGCACTCTGGCAGATCGCTTGTTCCACATCTGCAGGGGTAAACATTACATTTAGTGGGAAATTTCTATGAAGCGGTAAATGAACCTCTCGCCCCGCCTCCAACTCATCTTGATCGAGCAATGCAAGTGATTCTTTCTTGTAGAGGGAGGTGAAATAGTTAACCCAGGTATCTTCTGGTATACCTATTTCCAAAGAGTCTTCCTTCCTGTCTGAGAAGAAGGGGGCATTGATTTCTTTCCAGAACATTGTGTTATCCCTTAGGGCACTTGCCTTGATCAGGGCTTCCCAGGCTGCGTTTTTGAGGTCTAACTGTCTAGTTCGTAGGGTCTGCTTATATGCTTGCCTAGCCTCCTTAACTCGGCCGCTATCCCTTGGGACTGTCTTTAAGGCCTGTAAAAGGACTTTATGTGCTTTAGTGCAGGCTCGATTGAACCAGCCATGTAATCTTTTTGCCTCCCCTGACTTTTGTTTTTTAATTAACTTGGCGTTTATTGTGGCGGTAATCCCGTCATACGCCTGTATTATTTGCTCGGGGTTGGAGCTTGATTCTAAGCAAATGGCAAACTGGCTCATTTCTTTCTGAACCAAGTCTTTCAGGAAGTTTGTGGGATCAATTTTTGCCCATTTTATGGCGTAGCCGTTTTTTCTGGCCAGCGCCACTGAGCGACCATGAAGTATATTCATCGTGCTTGTTTTTAGGGTTCCCAATTTCCCTAGACTAAGGGAAGTGCTGATAGGAAAATGATCGCTTATTGCTAGATCCTCCGTATCAAAACCCACCACCCAGCCCTGATTCCTGTTCGAGACTAAAATAAAGTCGATTACAGTGCCTGCTCCACGGCCAAAGTAGGTAGTCTGAAATGGCACAGATGGCTCACAAAGTTCATTGGCGAAGGCCAAATCCCAATCGTGCATAAGTTGATTTAGCAGGTTGCCCACTATGGAGTGTTCGAAGTGCGTGGTCGGGTCTCCCCTTAAGTCAAAAATGCCACAGTTTTTTGTTTGACTATAGGGGCATAGGTGGCAATTAAAATCCCCTGCTATGAGAAGGCAGTCTGCCCCCTGCCCACCTCTCTTTAGCAGTGAGTCCAGCTCCGCTATAAAGGTTTTAACCTCCACTTTTGGCGCGTTACTATAGATGTTTATTAGAAAGAAAGAACGCCCATTTAATTTGATAAACAGACCTTGTAGTAGGCTCCCTACCCCTGCCTTCGGTCCACTAACCTCATAAATACACTTTTCTATATTACAGAGGTTAGAGGTAAAGATGCACAGTCCCCCCGAGCCTCTACCTCGGGTGCCCTGAATCGAAGGGACGTAGAATGTACTAAAACCCTCAATATGGGTCTCATCTAAATCCCAGCACTCCTGCAGGCAGATTATGTCCTGCCTTTCCATGAAAGTTAGGAATAACGGGTCCCTCGCTTTTTTAGCCAGCCCGGCAATATTCCAGGATGTTATTTTTAGCAAACTTTTTCCCTCGTTACGTGGGCTCGATTCTTCCTGACTGGTTACTGGGACAATACCCACGGGCAGTATTCCAAACTCATTATGAGTTAGAATATTATCTGCTATACATTGGTGTGCATACATACAGGTAGTTTCGGCTGTGGTCCCAAGTCCACGGTCATTTGATGGCATACTAGATTGCTCGGTTAGGTGGAGGCCTGACAGGTTTCCACCCCCCGTAGCATGATCTTGTGGGCTCTCTAACGCCACGGGATTAGTACTTTCTACCTGGGTAAGGACATCATGGGTCTTAATTGAGGGGGTTGAGGTTGCTGATGCCCCAGGAATGGCCTTTGTGGGTCAATCGACCATATCTAAGCAGTCGTATCTGTTCCTTGTGGGAACCCCCCTCCAGAAATCAGGATTTGAGTTTCCTCTGCTATGGTACCAGGGGCGAGAATCCCAGCCTCTGGACCAGTAATTATTGCTATTCCTGTTTCTATTGGAGTGTCCCACCTGCGTCCAAGGCCAGTCTTGCACTTCATCCCAGCCAGTTGGGACAGCATAATTGGGGATATTTAAAGGGGGATAGAAAAAGGAAAGACGCTGTACGTCGATCCCCACCCTTTTTTCGAGCGCTGGCCAAGAAGAAATATAGTCAGCCATGGCAGGATCGTCGCAGTTGACTATAACACAGTCACCCTGTAGGCTTTTTTTCGTATCCCCAATCCAGTACACTCTTCTCACAGAATTTATTCTGCTGTGGTGTGATGACTGGAGAGGTCTATTTTGACTTAACCATTGCAGAACTTTGTTCCTCAGTGACCACGGGGGCTCGTCCGAACCATCTGTCAATTCTGGCACCCCTGTTAGGACAACAGTGTAAGGGGTAGCCTCAGGTGGCAGATGGAACGGGCGCCTAAACCTAGTACCCTTTCTCTCTCTACCCTGGGGTTGGGGAGGCTGAGTTTTTTGTGATGAATGTAAGGTCTCCTTAAAATTAGCTAACTGGGTATTTAGGGCCACAAGGGCCGGGGTGGGTTGCACATTACCACTGATAATATCAGATTGGCCCTTCCCCTCTACAGTCGGGGGTTTAGGTGTATTTTGTGAGTTTGAACTGGCACTCTTATTAGTCTTGGGGTTTGCTTCTCTATCTTGTGCAAGGGGCTTTGGACACGCCGCTGATAAAGTGAGCGGTTGAGCCGATTTACTTGGCTCTTTGGGTTTCCCCTCCCCCATATCTAGGGTGCCCAGTGACTTCTGAGTAAATACAGGGGTATTTAGTTTTGCAAGTTGTTTTTCAATAATCCTTATGCTTTTTTCCAAGGGTTGCAGATGGTATTTTAACAATTCCCCCAAGCTGTTTGTGAGAAAATCATGCAGTGACACACATGTGGTGCAAGGTTTATGTATACCACCTACAGCGCCTATTTCATCTAGGTTCCCCGGTGGTTCAGTGTTCTGTGGAAACGTATTGAGAACCACTCTATCGGTGGAAGGATGGATTTGCGGAACTACAATAATATGACTATTCTTATTCGGGTTGCAGGGATAGACAATATTTGATGGGGCAGATGCAGTCTCCTGTATGACCAACCCGCTACTTAGCCTCTTGGGTATGGCGCCCTCCCTTTCACCCGTTGGATTAGGTTCCACAGCTGTGTCTTGGTTGTGTAGGAGTTGTAAATCCGGTGTTTTTTCTAAGTCATCCACCGAATCAGACCCTGATGACAATTGTGTTGCAGACAAGTCCACGGTGTTTGGAACTGTGTGAACTAGTGCACTTGCTTGATTCAACAAGGGAATAATCGGCCCCTTAAGGATTGGAGTTAGTGCTGAAGCAAGGGGACCCATAGAGGATCTTCTTCTAGCAGCCTCCAGTTCATGTGACACCCTTCGTTCTATCAATTGAATGGTATTATCGATAACTGCATTGGTCTTGTTTAAGAATAAATCAATGGGACCAGTTATATCAGTAATTTTATCATTAGTTTTTTCTGTCTTTCTCTTCCTGGTAGCTCTATTCATGGTCGAGCGCTATGCGTTTCAGACTCAGCAATATTAAAGGAGCAAAGAGACTAAGCTTCGCAGTAAACAAGAATGGAAGTGTAGTTTACCGCAGTTTTTAGCAAGGAGAGAGTACGAAGCAAAAGGTCAGGAGAAAAAAAAATAAAATAAAAACGCAAATACCGTGGCCCAGTCCAGTCTCTCACAGTCTGGCGTCCCGCTCGCGTCCCGCGAGACGGGGGTGCCTGTGAATTTAAACGCCTCCTGGCGCGCGAATGACGCAGGTTGCGCCGCAAAGGATGGTGGGCAGTGTAGTTTTTTCTCCTCCCCAGCACCGCGCTCCGCTTGGCGGCCTCACCCCAAGATGTCACGGGGGTCGGGCAGCGGGAGGCGGGTGGGCAGGTTGCACAGCCAAATAAAGGTTCCAAAGGAAGCGTGAGGGCTTCGCACAAGGTCCTGGCAGCAGCAGTCCGTCTCAAAGAACTTCCCCCACTCGACCGGGGTGCCTGTGAATTTAAACGCCTCCTGGCGCGCGAATGACGCAGGTTGCGCCGCAAAGGATGGTGGGCAGTGTAGTTTTTTCTCCTCCCCAGCACCGCGCTCCGCTTGGCGGCCTCACCCCAAGATGTCACGGGGGTCGGGCAGCGGGAGGCGGGTGGGCAGGTTGCACAGCCAAATAAAGGTTCCAAAGGAAGCGTGAGGGCTTCGCACAAGGTCCTGGCAGCAGCAGTCCGTCTCAAAGAACTTCCCCCCACAGGATCTTCAGTGTTTGTCTGTCGAGGCGGAATTTCCGAATTATTGCAACATTCTCCATGTCCTCCAGCACTGTCAGGTGACGTAGGAGAACTGGCCTCTCCTAGTTGAGATGTAAATTTGAAAATGTCAGTGACAACCATCATGAGATGGCCACAGCACATACCATCAACGATGTCATGGAAAAACAAAGACTGCCTGAGAGATGCAAGGCACACCAGGGTACATGGGTGGCCTTTTGATACACACAGAGGGCACACCTCTCCACTAACAATACACAAGTGCCACTGACACATCAGTGAATGTGAAGGCACACATACCGAACCACACATTTCACATGTGCACGCCAGGTGCTGTTACATCCGCCAATGTGTCTGAAATTACCATGACTGTATCATACCCATCTGCTGTACCTGTCACACCTCAATGCATCATGTAAAGTCTGCACACATCCATCAACACAATGATCACAGTAGCCGGAAAACTTTCAGTTGTGTGCATGAGCTGATGTGAAAGCACCAGTCTGGTACGATACCATACAGTGACACAAGCCTTGTCAAGGTCAGCACTGACCCACAACACATTGATTTCTTCAACATCATTAACTCCAGCTCAAGAGTGTCAAGCATCATCAACCATCAAATTCATAACTAAGATGGCAGGGACCACAGACCAAAGTGCGTTACACAGAACGTGCGTCCACCTGTGGATGACATGGAAGAATGGCATTGTGTGTACAATGATGTCCCCTTCACTATGTTGCTGCTGGGTACTGATACAGTGTTCGCGATGGACATAGCCATTAAATTATATGAAAATGGCGGTACCAAGCGCCTGGCCCTGGCGGTGTGACACCAGCACCAACCCCTTCACTAGTGCGGTAGCCATTGGCATATGGACATGTGTAGATGGAGGTGGGCATGCTCCGCCGCATGAATCGCGGTACCTACCACCTGGCCCGGCAGTGTGACACCAGCACTACCCCCTTCACAAGTGCGGTAGCCATTGGCATATGGACATGTGTAGATGGTGGTGGGCATGCTCTGCCGCATGAATCGCGGTACCTACCGCCTGGCCCTTGTGGTGTGACACCAGCACCACCCCCTTCACAAGTACGGTAGCCATTGGCATATGGACATGTGTAGATGGCGGTGGGCATGCTCCGCCGTATGAATCGCAGTTCCTACCGCCTGGCCCCGGCAGTGTGACACCAGCACCACCCCCTTCACAAGTGCATTAGCCATTGGCATATGGACATGTGTAGATGGCGGTGGGCATGCTCCGCCGCATGAATCGCGGTACCTACCGCCTGGCCCCGGCGGTGTGACACCAGCACCACCCCCTTCACAAGTGCGGTAGCCATTGGCATATGGACATGTGTAGATGGCGGTGGGCATGCTCCGCCGCATGAATCGCGGTACCTACCGCCTGGCCCCGGCGGTGTGACACCAGCACCACCCCCTTCACAAGTGCAGTAGCCATTGGCATATGGACATGTGTAGATGGCGGTGGGCATGCTCCGCCACCGCGGAGGCGGTCATTGGATACTTTTGAATGATGCACCATCGCGGTAGCGCACCCCGGGCACCCGCGGTGCATCACCTCCATGGAGCATTGCCTACAGCCAATGGGAGCGATGATCGCGGTGGCATGATGCAGATTTGAAAATCGCGGAAGGTGTGCTCCGCCGCATCTTGGCAGTGACTCATCCAGACCTGGATGCACGTCTGAAGGAGCATCGGCATCAAGGCAGGGGTGGTGAGTATCTGGGGAGGGTGACTTTTCCTAGTAGTGGATGCATATGTACAGGGCCTGTGGCAGCGGTGACCAATGTGATGTGCGTGTGTTACTGTGATGTGCTGTGTAATGTGAGTGGCTGCTGTGATGTGTGGTTGTGTCAGGCATGGGCCCACCCTGGCCTTACGAAGCTGAAACTCCCTGATGTAGATGGGTTAGGCTCCACATGGTCATTCATCATTGGTATAGTGTGGGGAATCTATAATGGGGTGAACTGCAGTGTCCACTTTCTGAGTGTGACTTCATCTAAATGTAAATTAATACTTGTATAGCGCACTACTCACCCGCAAGGGTCTCAAGGCGCTTGTACGAATACCGCTGTGGAACCCATCCTGGCTTTCCCTGTGAGGTGTCCACTCCTGGCACCCCCAAGGTGGAGGCCAGGCATCCTTAGCGTTGTGGGGGCCGTTGTGGAGATTAAGCAAGCTATTGCCCAGAGTTGCAGAGTGGGACTCCATGATTGGAACAGGCACCGAGGCGAGAACTATCAGGTCCGTGGAATTTTTGAGCCCAAGACCCGCCGAGGCGGGGAATTGCACCCTGGTCCCGGGCTAGACCTCTGCATCAGGGTCTGCCGCTCTAACCATTGAGCCACACTTCTCCATGTATGCCTACTTTGCATGCACCATGATCGTTGAGGCCCACACATCTGACAACAATGTGCCCCAGATTACCACATGGTGCTTGCTATGGCCTACTTGGCATTGTGGACTGTAATGTCATAATAGGTGTGTGTGTTGTCCCCTCCTGTTCCCTGAAGGTCTGTCAGTGGTAATAAGTGTTGTACCCACATCATGTCCCTAGGGCAGGGCAAGTTGGGGGGGCACTCCATCTACGGGCAGGGTGTAGTGCTGTGTGGCATCAACATGGCTCACTCATGGCAGTTATTCTGCGTTACAGGCACTGTTGTGGTCTATGTTGTGTGTTGCTGCACTGTGATTGCAGGGTGTGGTGGTTACCATGTAGATTTGGGCCTCTCCTGTACTGCATTGATTTGAATTTGTGTGACCAGATGATGACACTTACACAACCCTGTATCTCTCTCTCTCATGCAGATTCGCAAGAGACCACGGAGGAACATGAGCCAGAAACCAGTGGTGGCGAGAGTAGCACTACAGCTGCAGCAGAGGCCAGTGACAAAGAGCCCACCAGCGCATCTGAGGGGGACAGAAGTATGCAGGAGGAATCCGTGGCTGAGACACAGAGTATCACATCATCTGATGCCAGCAGGGATGCATCCATGTTGGCAGGCACAGGGGATGGGGAGTCTGCATCATCATCTACCACCCATTGGCCGGAGCCCAGCCTCCCATCCACTTCCTCTGGTGCTGCCCGTATCCGTGTCACTAAGAGGGGTCGAGTCACATTCACACCTGGCACCGCTGCCCCTGCACCTGTCCCCCCTGCTGCCCTCAGTGCAGAGTGTGTAGAGCTCCTGCGCCAGCTTTGTGTGGGCCAGACCGCCCTGCTCAATGCCTTCGGTGACCATGACAAAAAATTAGGCCAGGTGCTTGCATACATGGAGGGCTTACACTTTGACGTGGGTGGGCTACACCATACAGTTCAGGCATTGTCATCCACAGTCATGTCAGCCCTTCAACAGGCACATGCTCCCATTGCAGCTCAGGTGCCTTTGTCCACCCCCAGTCAGTGGCCACATCAGATGATAGTGAGCACAGTTCGCCTGCGTCACCGAAAAGATACAGCACAAGGAGCACACAACAGACACAACCTAAACACTCTCGCCCACAGACACCATCCCCACTGAAGAGCATGGCCACCCCAGAATGCACAGACAAGAGCCAGTCAGGGAAGAGCAAGGCCAGAAGAGCAATCAGGCAGACATCAGGCTCACATGCGCAGAGGCATCACCAGCAAAAGACTCTCCTGTCACTAAAACATTACACAAACCTACCCGTGCAGTGTCTGGGCCCACTGAGGAGGTGTTGCATATCAGGGGTACACCTAGGAAGAGCACAGGGACACATCCACCCACCATATCTACCCCAACTCCACGACCATTAATGCAGGTGGAGGAGGCCACTGTAGAGACCACCCCTGGCAAGGAGGCAAATGAGGGCACTGTAAGGGGTACACCTGGCAAGAAGGCAAAGGAGGGCACTGTAGAGACCATCCCTGGTAAGAAGGCAAAGGAGGGCACTGTAGAGACCACCCCTGGCAAGAAGGTAAAGGAGGGCACTGTAGAGACAACCCCTGGCAAGAAGGCGAAGGAGGGCACTGTAAGGGGTACACCTGGCAAAAAGGCAAAGGAGGGCACTGTAGAGACCACCCCTGGCAAGAAGTCAAAGGAGGGCACTGTAAGGGGTACACCTTGCAAAGAGGGGAAGGTGGTCCAGAGACGTAGCCAGACCAAGTGTTCCGCGGGATCCAGCACATCTCCAGAGGTAGTGCCAGTGTCTGCACCTAATGTGGGACAGTTGGTGTGTATGCCTGTTGTGTCATCACCACTTCCCATCAACCCCAAGACAGGGAAGTCATTTGATATTCCCAAAAAGTGGAAGGGCACCCCTCCAACCTCTCCCACCCACACTGTGTCAGAGGTCTGCATGACTCCACCTCCACGTGCCACTATGCCACCTGGTCCACACAGCCCTCCAGCTTGCCAAGCCACTGTTAGCCCCACATCACCTGGGGCTCTGTCACCACAGTCAAGTGGGCCTGCTGTCCCCGACATACAGCCAGGTACAAGTTCGCATGACAGCCAGGAGTGAGTTGACATCACCCTCATATGCCTGTGCCTCATACAGGTGTGCTAGTCCTGAACATTGTTTAGAACATGGGTGTGTTGCTGGCCCTGTTGGTCTACTGTGCTGTACTCTCCCCTGTGCAGCCTCTCATGTACTTGCTGTCTCACCTGCAATGGACCCTGGCCCTGTTTCTCTGCTGTGTTGGGCTCTCACCTGTGCTATGGACCCTGGCCCTGTTGCTCTGCTGTGCTGTACTCTCCCCTGTGCAGCCTCTCATGTAATTGCTATCTCACCTGCCATGGACACTGGCTCTTTTGCTCTGCTGTGTTGGGCTCTCACCTGTGCTATGGACACTGGCTCTGTTGCTCTGCTGTGCTGTACTCTCCCCTGTGCAGCCTCTCATGTACTTGCTGTCTCACCTGCCATGGACACTGGCCCTGTTGCTCTGCTGTGTTGGGCTCTCACCTGTGCTATGGACACTGGCCCTGTTACTCTGCTGTGTTGGGCTCTCACCTGTTCTATGGACACTGGCCCTGTTGCTCTGCTGTGTTGGGCTCTCACCTGTGCTATGGACACTGGCCCTGTTGCTCTGCTGTGCTGTACTCTCCCCTGTGCAGCCTCTCATGTACTTGCTTTCTCACCTGTGCTATGGACACTGGCCCTCTTGCTCTGCTGTGTAGGGCTCTCACCTGTGCTATGGACACTGGCCCTGTTGCTCTGCTGTGTTGGGCTCTCACCTGTGCTATGGACACTGGCCCTGTTGCTCTGCTGTGTTGGGCTCTCACCTGTGCTATGGCCACTGGCACTGTTGCTCTGCTGTGCTGTACTCTCCCCTGTGCAGTCCCTCATGTGCTTGCTGTCTCACCTTTGCTATGGACACTGGCCCTGTTGCTCTGCTGTGTTGGGCTCCCACCTGTGCTATGGACACTGGCCCTATTGCTCTTCTGTGTTGGGCTCTCACCTGTGCTATGGACACTGGCCCGGTTGCTCTGCTGTGTTGGGTTCTCACCTGTGCTATGGACTCTGGTCCTGTTGCTCTGCTGTGCTGTACTCTCCCCTGTGCAGCCTCTCATGTACTTGCTGTCTCACCTGTGCTATGGACACTGGCCTTCCAGTTTGTGTTTCACCAGGGCATAGTATCTTGCATTTGAACATCAGTTTGTGCCTTGCTGTTGTCTACTGTTGTTAACCTGCTACATCTGTGCAATATGTGAATAAATACAGTTACTTCTGTTGTGTGTTTTGTCAGTGTCCTTGCTGATTAAAGTTATTTTTCTGTTTGCATTTGATTGCATGTGCCCCATGCTCTATGTATCACTTCAACATTGCAAGGCTCTTTGCAGGCATCAGATTTTTAGACAGGGGTGACAGTCTTCAGTCCATTCAGACCCTGATAATAGTGTAATCTGTGACGGCTATTTTACCTGCCATGCAGTTATCTTCTTAGTGATTTGCTATTGTTGGCTACACTGTTCACATGTCAGGTTGGGGGACACTGCCAGCAAAGGGTGTGATGCTGTGCAAAGGTTTTGAAGCAGGCTGGGATATGTCATGATGTATGTGTGTGGATTCCTTTATGTGTGCCCAGCCGTGTATGTGTATGGTTATCATGTGTTGGCCCTTAGTCCTATTACCATGGCCTACATGAGATGCATGGTCTTGGGTGTGGCAGAGGTGTGCAGTGTGAAGGGTGTACGTTTGTAGTGGATGTATGTGTGCCCCTGTATTGTGAGAGACACACATATGTCACCCAGGAGTTGTATGCCTGTTGTTTGTTTTGTCTTGCCCTGTGTAGAAGATTGGATGCACTTGTGTGAGCTGTTTCTAGTGCACTGTGCTGTGTGTTGGTGTGTCCATGCTGTTGTGTGTGACTCCTCCTTGTTGTGTTGGTAAGTTAGAAGTGTGCAAAGTGTGTGAGTTGCACTTCAGTCTTGTGTTTGTTTGATCCTCAATGTGTCTTGGGTGTGTTTGTGTAGACTGTGTGGCCCTGCTGCTCCACACTGGCATTGTGTTTGTGTTTGTCATGCATTGCAGGCACATGGTGGTTTTTCTCCTCCTGTATGGCATGGTGTGTGTGGTGTAAAGCCATCCCCTATGTGTGACACTTGTGCCTGGCAATTGTAAGTCTTCCCTCCCTCTATGTGTGTGTGGTACACCCCTTACATGTCTGCTACTGACATGCAGGCTATTTCACTTTGATGTCAGCTGTCCCCTTGGTTTCCATGTGTGTGTGCCTCCCCATCACTTCATTTGTGAGCTTGTGCTTTGTGGTCAGTTCTTGAGCCATAAGTGTTGTTCCACTCTGGACATTGCCCAATGGTTACTCTGGACATTGCCCCAATGGTTTATGTGTGCTGTCCTTGTGATATTAGTCATTCTGTAGTGGTCATGTGCACTTCAGCTGTGTGTGCTGCCCAGTGCTCCGGTGGAGATGGCTTGGCTCTTGTATCCCAGAGTGGTGCATGTGTAGTTGTTGTGTTGGATGTCTGGGCGTTGGCTGTGGTATTGCTTCAGTTCCTGGGTTTGCTGTTGTATTTGTGCAATGCTGATTTGTGGTGTGTGTGATGAGGTTGTGTCAATCATGTGTGTGTGTGACTGATGTGCTTCTTATGCACACACTGCTTGTTGTGCATGCAGTGCTGTGTGTATGTGGCCTTGGCATTGCCTGATGTGCATCCCCTGATGTCTTGTGATGTTTGTTGATTAGGGTTTCATGTGCATCTGTGGTAGGTTTGATGTGGCAGTGTGTGTTTGTCCAGATGCACTTCTTGTGTGATTTGTGTTATGGTGTATGTATTTTGTTCCTGAGTGATGATGTTGTGTACTCCTGTTGTGTCTGTGCTCCCATTGCTTTTCCCCAGTTTGGCTGACAGGGTATGTCTGTTTCTGTTGGAGTTCAGTATGTGTTTCTGTAGTGTTTGTGTGTTGTTCTTGTGCAGGCATCTGTTGAGGCATCCCTGTGTGTGTGTTGTGTTTGTGGCTACACACAGGGTGTGTATTTGTTTGTGTGTGTATGTGCTGGCAAGGATTGTGAGCCTTCAGTGTGTGTGGCACCGGTGTTGTGTGTTCCTTGTCAGCCACTCCTGCAGTGGCTGTCTCCCTGGTTGTGTGTTGTGTGGTGCAGGGTGTGCATTGTGCTTGTTGTTGCAGTGCTTGTTGGTGTGCATGGGGGTGCACGGGATGGGCACCTGGCCTGTGACTTGATGGGTGTGTTGATGTGTGGTTGGGGGTGGTGTGTCCCTATGGTGTTTGGGCCCTGCCCATGCCTTGGAGTGGCCCTGCCTTTTGCATAGTGCGCATGTGTTGACCGCGGCGGTGACGTGACCGGGAACGGGACGTTGCTGCTGGTTGGTGGACGATGTGTGTCCCGGATGCTGAGGGGTGCCTTGTTGTCAGGTGGGTCATGTGTGGGTGCCCTTGTGGATGTGTTGTGACCCTCAGCAGGGTGTCTGTGTGGGCATTGGACCCTGTGTCGGCCTGTGTGTTGTGTGTTGCATGTGTGTAGTTGCGTACCTGTGGCGTCGTCCACGGCGGCCCATCTGACGATAGTGTTGTAGGAGGTACATCACCGGATGCATGTGGAGGGCTGGGTCCATGGTGTTCATGACCGGGTCTTGGCTATCTTGCTCCGCTGTCGAGTTTCCACCTGCTCAGGCTGGGCGGTGTCTCCGCTGCGGTGCGTCTGCCTGTTTGGGCCATCCTAATTTGTCGAGCGGGGCGGACGTCATTTGGCACAGCGGTGAGTCTCGATTGGCTCCCACCGCCGCGGTGGCGGGCGCACTTTGATGGCGGTGTGCGGCGCTCCGCGGCGGACGGGAAATTACCTATTTTTTGCTATCCTAATGTGGCGGACGTGAGTACCGCGGCTCGCGGGCCGAAAAAGCTGTTTTTCCGCCCTGCCACCACCGCGGTGGTGCCACTGCCCGACATCCTAATGGACCCCTTACTCTTTACGTATGTTACAGGGAACATTCAATGAACAAATTGTAAAGACACAGCACCTTTCTTTGAATTTGAAAGAATTTTCTTATTTATAAGTATCAGTTAAGTATACACAATGGCTGTCCGAGACAAAAAGTGATAAAGAATCACATACAAAGTGAAAAAAGCTTCAGTGACTGGTAGTGACAAGTGATGAGTAGATTATATAGGGATCATGACAAATAACATATTAACATATAATACTACAAAACATAAATTATCATCAGTCCATTTGAGGTTCAATAGTCACAACAAAATGCGTTATTTTTCTTTTTGTGTTGCAACTTTTCATGGACAGATTGATATGTATAACGTCAACGTTTCAACCCTAAGCTGTGGTGCAGAGTTAATTGCATCCGGGATGGGTCTTCATCAGGACAAAGAGGGAGGACAGCCTGAGAGAGAGTGACTATTTAGGGATCTCTTGACGCTTTCAAGAACAAGGTGTCAGCCGACAACCTTCCATGGGTTTCCTTGTAGTGGTTTTCTTTTAATGAGGGAATCTTGTATTGAATAGGTAAAAATTTCTTCACCAGCCGGTGGAGGAATAAAAGAAGTGCTGCAATAGCGATCACTTGGCAGAAGTGTAGAAGACGTTCGATTCGGTCTTCCAACGGCGATGAATGGCAGTAAAGCAAAGCACATTCGGAGCTTTGTAGACTGCCAGAGCTCTGTGGTAATTCACATCAAGTTCAGCACTGTGGGGAAAGGCGGGGCCGACATCGGCCCCGCCGCAGTTATGGCAGGGCGCACCGGCCCCCACCCGCTACCCGCTCTAGTGGTTGGGGCACACCCCCCATCACGTCACCATGACGCGGCTGGAGCGCCTCAACGTAGATAGGACCCCGGGTTCCGGAGAGACCTGGAAGTGATTAAATCACTTCCGGGTGACTATGGAACAAAGGCCAGGCAGGTTAGATCCGGCCTGGCCGAGGAGGGGTTAAAAGGCTGTGGTGCGCGGGAGTCTGCCTCTCTGATTCTGCGCGCCGCGGCCTGCCCCTCCAGCCTCTAGGAGGCTGTAATTCTTTTTCCTTTTTGTCTTCCAGGTGCGGGGAACGCTGTTCATTATCTGCCGCCAGGATCGTGGTGGACGGCGGCTTTGCAGCGGGGCCCTTTGGCTATTTTCTTTGTGCTGGCAGGATGGTGGCGGTGTGTGGACGACTCATTGCCCTGCTTTGGGCTGTTTCCTCCGACGGGGCCTCGTCGCAGGGATTGGAGACCAGCAACGTGGATGGCACCTGGGAAACTCCACTGCGTAGGCGGCTTGATCTGCGATGCATGGCTGCTCCGGAACGGACCAGGGGACATTGATTTGTGGTTTGAGTATTCCCGCTCCCGCCTCAGGATTAAAAACTGCTGGTTAGCTCAGTTGGTTTAAGTCTGATGCTAATAACCACAATGTCGCTGGTTTGATCTCCGAACGTGCCATAACTTTCCAAACATTTTCTAGACATTTGCACTAACCTTTTGGAACGACAGATGTGGCACTTTCCTTGACAATTGTGGCACGTAACTGTTACTTAAGTGGATGTATTGAGGCAGTATTGAGAACACGCTTTTATTGGCTTTTGGCATTAGGGGAGTGAAGGGGTTAATTTTTAGTATGACATTACATTTGCAGCAAACCTATATGACATTTTCGATCACATGCCTGCATTATAATTAATACTCAAAGCTTTGCTGTGCATTTATTTGAATCACCAACTACTTGAAAAGGGGGGGTTTACAGAGATTGTAGGACTAATATGTAAGGGTGCACAAAGTGTTTTTCGGAACCACAAAGTTCCGAATTTTCATAAAGTTTGTGAAACCTCCTGGTTTACACTGCATCCTTCACCTGTACGATGGTTTCTCCGCATTCACAAGTTGCTTCAGCACAGGGTGCAGTAGAGATCAAGAGTAGTCCCAGGATTCCTGTAGCGGGGGCCTGGGTGGTGTAGCAAGGAGGCTAGACCATAAATAGGTACATCGAGCACCGTGTGCAAGGGTGGGGCACAGTCAGGTGTAAGTTTTCAAAGTGAGAAATCCCCGTCCTCACAAAGCCAGAGCGCTCCTTGTCTTCCCCTGGCGAGGAAGAGTTTATACATCTCTAAACTGATCAGTTGTTCTGACTTTAAATACCACATGTTCACTCAGTAAACTCCAGATTGCATTGGCCTGTTCTCTTCCTTCATCCATTCTACTATTGAGATACTGTGATACAGCAGCTGCTCAGTGTGATGTGTCTCTACAAAGCGAACGGTGCTTGCCTTGTGTAAAGGTGCTCACCGCAAGGATCACAATGCCTTGGCTCTATGAATCCCAGGACAGGGGAAGGCAGGCTTGGAAGGAATAGGATAACCTCATGCGGTGCGCATGCTGTGGAAAAGGCAGGCAAGGTTTATTGAAATTTGAATTAAAGATGGTCGTGCACCCTATAAAATGAACCACTAAGGCGGAGTTTTGAGAAATATTAAGTCACAGTGACCTGAGTGGTTTACTGTCGCTGCACCTTCCTAACTTTTAGTCGTGACTGCAGCAGAAAGCCATTAAGGGAAGATAATATTTCATTCAGGTCAAATGTTTTGTGACAGCTGTAGGCTAAGAGTGCAGTGGGGTTGCAGGTGCATGGTGTAACATAAGAGGCATTGTTTTCATCAGTTTGCCATTTAAATGCATGCACTCCAAAGTGGCCAGTGCCCCATGGTAATGTCAGGAGGGGACGCTAGATTGTCACTGAGTCTCTGTAGGTGTCTTGAAACCAGACGGCCCCAGCAACACTGTCTTCTCACTTTTTCTGAAAAGTGCAACCTGTATTTGCCAAGCCTCAGTAGAAGTTAGTTATCTTGGCACACCACTGAAGATTGTGGTGATTTTGCGGCAATGTGTGAAGCAACATCTTGAGGGTCGTATGTGATGTCATATTGTGAATTCATATGTTGTGCTGGTCACCCAGTGGCATGGAGAGTGGTGGATCAGGCTGGCGCGCACATGCTTTGTCACATTTCAAGACCTTGAAGTTGCTGAAATTCACAAATGCATATACCTGAACTATATACCATTAAGGGCACCTATGCTACAAATACGTGTTCTTGCACAGATACTTCATTATTGCAAAATACTTTCTGGACTGTATGAGATGTTTGGTCAGTCTTTCCTGCTTTAACAGCTCAAAATAGGTCATTGTTGTCCTTATCCTGGATATAATTGTCCTGTCTTTTAAGTAGTGCCACGGCAATAATACATAATGGGGGTAGTGAACACCCATCTCTATTAACATGAAGGTTGAGGAAGCCAGCTAGTAAAGAGTTGTCCGGAGGGTGAGGTGAAGATAAGTTGTAGTAGAAGTTAGGCTTTGTTTCTGGGATGTCAGGCAGAACATCCCTGCAAGGTGGAACAACCTGGTAAAGAGTGCACTCGTGGGAGAATTTTTTATGTCAAGGGATTTATTTATGATCCGGGGGTGCGGCAGTGCCACCGAACTACCGTTGTTTGGGGGGGGTTGTTCCCTCACATGCAACACAGCTAAACGATGTGCATTAGGTAACCGAGGAAGTAATTTTGTTTGCTGGTTTGAAATGCTCGGTAACGATGTGCCCCACATCATTTCACTTAGTCAATGGTGATGCCTTTTACAGTTATGATGAACCAACAAAAGTATGACACGGGTATTACGAGTCCAGAAAGTTGAATAGATAACACATGTATGCTATTGTATTGCAACGCCAATGAAGGGTGCATCAGTTTGCCATTTAAATGCATAAGGGACTATTCGAAGATGGGATGTTACTAATGGGGGATGGTGGCAGAATATTTTGTGATACTGCAGGGTACACAAAATCGTTATCATGCTAAATTGTGCTGCTCAAGTTATGTGCCGGTTATTTGTGGTAATGGAACAAGAAGTTATCCTCTCAGTCACTCATTGGTAAGACATCACCCCTCAGAGCGCTACAAGTCCTGGGTTGCAGGGGGTCAATACACCCCCTACGTATGGCATTCAATTGCCTTGTGGCGTTTTTTCCTTACCCCCCACTGTGTGACTTACGGCTTTACAAGTGTTTGTGTATACACTAGCATGCTCAAGAGTAGGGTGAGGGCGATAGTGGGGCATCGACCGTGGGTAATTTGGTTTTCGTCTGTATGGGCCAGCTGTAAACATTTTAGCGGTGGCATTCTTTAAATAATCTGGTATGCACTATGACCTTTAACTTTACGCACCAGGTCCATTCCTCAACTGAGTACGGCCCTCATTTTTTTGGCACATTTTCAGGGAATTGTGGAATTGCATTCGTCATTGCACCTTCTCAGATGTCATTTATCGGGTCAGATCAGAGACCTAGAGCACAGGTGATGCTGGGCAACCAAATACATAGGCTGTATGACTTACACTGGGGACAAGAAGGCCCCCATGTTTTGCACGCACAAGGTAACACATCATGTGTGAATTTGGCCTTGATTAGGGACCAAGAATTAGGATATATTGTTTGGGTTTAGATGCATTTATTTTAAAAGGATTTGGCAATGAGAATAGCCCGATATGGCAAGAAATTTGCTTTTCGACCCATTACAATATAGGTGATAAATACACCCACAGTAATTTGAACACTGGGATGACTTCTAATCCGCCAGCGACAATCCCACAAGCCATTGAGCCAGTCAGGCGTCCCCTTTTAGTAGGATGATGGTTAGTACCAGGGACTCCAAAAACCTAAGCAATTGCCACTTGCAAATGTTGCTCTGTTAGGGGGACATTGCATCAAAGTGCTGGTGTTGGTGAATAGGACATAACTAGGACATAACTAGTAACAAACTTGTGAGGCTAGCTAGGGCTTGACACGTACAGACTATAGCTCAGGGGTGCATTTGGGGGGAGTCATGCTTCTTAAAAGACAGTGCCCATCTGTCCACACCAGGGGATGAAACCGTCGCAGAGAATCTTCTTGCCTAGTTAGTGGTGTATAGGCACAGGGCATGACCTTGCAGTGAGTTGGCTAGTTTTGTGAATTTTAAGGACAGGGCATGACCTTTCAGTGTAGGAGGGTAGGGGGGCCAGATAGTCGGTCAACTATGCTGGCCTGTTGCGGCAAGGTATTGATTGATGAACAGTTAATTGAAGGTCATTAGCTGGCGGCACCATTCTTGAATGGGGTCGCTCAAAGGGAGGGACAAGTGGTCTCTCCTAGAACTCCAGGGGCAGTTACAGCCTGTTGGCTACATGGGTGCGGGGGAGGGGAGAGTCATGCTTTCTCTAGGATGGTTGGCCACCCCTCACGTGCACTATGACGCCAGTAAACGGCGCAGAGATGCAAGGGCCCCCTTTAATGGAGTTAATAGGGCATACGGGGGTAACCAGGGGGTGGAAGTACCCTCACGGTAAGCGGGCCCTCTGCGCATGCGCACTCCGATGGAAGGGCGTGGTTAATAGGGCGTACGGGGGTAACTGGCGGGAGAAGTACCCTCACGGTAAACAGGCCCTCTGCGCATGCGCACTCCGACAGAAGGGCGTGGTTTTAGTGATAAGGATCTGGCACCAGTAAGTGACCTTGCCGTAGGCCCAAATAAGATACGCAGAAAAGAAATATTGTATAATGTGATTGATATGTTAGATTCGGATAGGAAATAACTTGTACTAGAAGTATGTTAAGGTTAGCCATCTGATATCTGTATATATAAATTGTAATCGAATGTCATGGAACGTTTTCTGCGTAATTGTGTAAATATTGTATGTTATTGTTTATTTATGTTTTAATAAATACAGCCGGGAGGTTGTACGACCCCCCGCCTCCAAAGAAATCCCTCTCATGTCCTGTTTAATAATGTTTGTTAACAGAAGGGGGGGTCCTCCGGCAGTCTCTGGCCATGGGGAAAGGCGGGCTGACATCAACCCCGCCGCTGTTATGGCGGGGCGCACCGGCCCCCACCCGCTACCCTCTCTAGTGGTTGGGGCGCGCCCCCCATCGCGTCACCATGACGCGGTGGTGGCGCCTCTACGTAGATTGGACCCCGGATCCCGGAGTGACCCGGAAGTGATTGATTCACTTCCGGGTCACTATGGAACAAAGGCCAGGCCGGTTAGATCCGGCCTGGCTGAGGAGGGGTTAAAAGGTAGTGGAGCGCGGGAGTCTGCCACTCTGACTCCGCGCGCCACGACCTGCCCCTCCAGCCTCTAAGAGGCTGTAATTCTTTTTCCCACCCACCATCCCCTGAAGCAGATGATTGGTATTGTGGGTTATGAGGGTTTTTACAGTTTAGTTACAGATTTTTATGGATGACAAGAGTGTCTGACTAATACATTTTTGTTCCTTAGAACTTTATCCCGTTTACAGGTCATCAATCGTCGTATTTATTGCTATTCCTTGGTCAGGCGGTAAGGTCGTGATTGGTGAACAGTTAATTTAAGGTCCTTTGGCGGCGCCGCCATTCTTGAATGGGGTCCCCCAAAGGGAGGGACAAGTGGTCTCTCCTAGAACTCCAGGGGCAGTTACAGCCTGTTGGCTACATGGGTGCGGAGGAGGGGAGAGTCATGCTGTCTCTAGGCTGGTTGGCCACCCCGCACGTGCACAATGACGCCAGTAAACGGCGCAAAGATGCAAGGGCCCCCTTTAATGGAGTTAATAGGGCGAACGGGGGTAACCGGGGGGCAGAAGTACCCTCACGGTAGGCGGGCCCTCTGCGCATGCGCACTTCAACGGAAGGGCGTGGTTTTAGTGATAAGGATCTGACACCAGTAAGGCCCAGATAGGATACGCAGAAAAGAAATATTGTATAATGTGATTGATATGTTAGATTCGGATAGAAAATACCTTGTACTAGAAGTATGTTAAGGTTAGCCATCTGATATCTCTATATATCAATTGTAATCGAATGTCATGGAACGTTTTCTGCGTAATTGTGTAAATATTGTTTATTTCAATTTTTGATTTATTTGTATAATTTAATAAATACGGCCGGGGCGTTGTACCACCCCCGCCTCTAAAGAAATCCCTCTCATGTCCTGGTTAATAATGTTTGTTAACGGATGGGGGGGGGAGTCCTACGGCAGTCCCTGGCCATATGGTAATGCACCAGGCCCGGTTCTAGCGAATGGGCCAGGCCATCCAAACATGAGCCTGGCCCACCAAAACAGGAGCCTTGGCCCTCACAGTGAGGGCTTGAAGGCAGGCGCGCAACGGCATTGGGCTTAAAGGGCTGTCTGTGGGTGTGTGCGCCCGGGCTGAAACAGCTTCCCAGGCACTAGCACACGCACACACAGACAGTTTTTGAGATTATCACCACACCCGAGTACTTCACAGGTCTTTAAAAGACCATTAATATGTTATGGAGGCTTTGTTTAGTTTGTATCTCCACATGGCGAAAGGCTACAAATCCTTTGCCTACTGTTCTGCTGTGTGGATATTTCATTTTCTATGCAGTGCAGGAGAAAATAAGTTTGTTTATTCCTATTCACCTTTCCTGACCCCTACAGCTGCTTATCAGATCAGGCTGTGACACAAACTTTGGGGCATATTATCAAGGGGGTTTATCTCTGCTTTTTTGGCTTTATAAAGCCAAGACAGCGGAGATAAAATGATCTCCCTATTACCTAGCTGTCGCTAACACCAGTTAGCGACAGCTAGTAGGAGATAGCGACCATCTTGGGCCCCGCTTTGCATGTCAGTGAAATTTATCACTAATGACATGCAAAGTGGGCGTGCCAAGATGTTAGCGACTGGAAACAGTCGCTAACATCGCTATCTCCTATTACCAACTTTTGGAGATATTTGTGCTAAGCGCGAATATCTCCAAAAGCTAACACCTGCCCCTGAGCAGATCTTAGCCATGTTATCCAATGGTAGGTGGATAACATGGCTAAGAGCATTAGCTCGGTAATGCATGAATATCGCTGACTTTTCAGCGATATTCATGCATTTCGGCCGATTTTTATCGCTTAGGAGATAAACCTTGATAATAGCAAGGTTCCTAAGCGATAAAAATCGCCGCAGCTCGGCGATAAAAATATTGCCGCTAAGCCAGCATAGCGATAATTATCGCTAGTTGTTTTTTTTTGTTGTTTTTTTTCAGGACTGGAACCTGCTTTATTATTTTAATTAATCTTGAAAACAAAGAAGATTTCTCTCCTAAAAACTGTTTAAAATATGGAACGCTTCACGAATTTGCGTGTCATCCTTGCGCAGGGGCCATGCTAATCTTCTCTGTATTGTTCCAATTTTAGTATATATGCTGCCGAAGCGAGCACACTTTATTTTTATTTTTTTATTTTTTTTAAAAAACCTTTATTTGTAAGAAAAGGAATACAGTTACAGGCCTACAACCACCAGGGCCGGCCAGTTATACGCAACAACAGTATCACAATAAGACACAGCTCATCAGCCGACAACCGAGGGCCCGGCAGCGAAAAAGCATGATAATATCCCGAGCTCGTGGCAATAAGAGGATAAATAAAAGGTTTCACATTTTATACAAGATAAACAACAAAAACTTAGACATAAAAAAGTCGAGGCGGTACCTTGCAATGTAATGACTGTCTCATATGGCAGGGGGAGAAGGCGAACAATGAGCAGTGCTCTGAAGAAGGAGAGACCCTGGGAGAAAAGGGGGGGGCAGAGAGCAAGCAACACATCACACACAACGGGAAACTGGGAAACCGAAACGCACAGTCAAGGAGATTGAGGAGTGTCGAGAGCTTCAGTAAGGGGGGGAGCGCATATCTCTCCTCGGTATGAATTCCATTGACCCCATATCCTACCCCATTTCTTGGGCCTACCACGGGAAACATACACAATTTTTTCTCTAAACATGCACCAGTCCATGTTTTCTTTCCAGGTGAGGACTGATGGTGCCCTCTGAGATCCCCACAATTGAGCAATGTCTCTTTTCGCAACCATGTTGCCCAGCGTGACCCACTGAGTCTGAGCAACAGTGCAGTCATTCGGCTCCCAGACGTTCAACAAACAGCGTCTGGCCTCAGGCAATAACCCAACGCCCGTCACCTCACCCATCACCGCATGCATTCGAGTCCAAAAAACCACTACCTCCGGACATTCCCATATAATGTGGAGGAAGGTAGCAAGCATACCACAGCCACGCCTACACAGCCCATCCGCAGAATAACCCATATGCATCAATCGTGGACCCGTGACATAGACTCGGTGCAGAATCTTCAGCTGTACCAGTCGGAGACGCGCCGGAATCGAGACCTCTTTAGGAGAGGATGTCGCACCCTGCCAGTCTTCATCGTCCAATTCCAGTCCATCGCCAGTCCATGCACCCCGAAGCTGTATAAGGAGGTCCGATCGGTCATTGATGAGTTTTTTATAGATAAGAGAGATAGTGCTGTCAGGGACGTGTCCGTCCAGCACTCTGTCCTCCAGGGGAGAAGACTCCGGGATCGTAGATCCAGCTGGGAAAACCGATTCAAGTGCGTGACGGACTTGGAGATACCGGAAATATTCCTTATCACTCAACTTGTACTCCTGCTTCAGTTCATCAAAAGTCTTAACTCTATTTTTGGCCCAAAAGTCGCCCACTTTGCTGATACCAATAAGGTCCCATCTATCGAATCCCTTCGATGTCCATAGACCACCCAGTCTCTCCGCAGCATATAGGGGGGTCGCTCTAGTCAGACTATCCGTCCACCCCGTAGCCGTAGTTGCACTACCCCACACTCGCACCGCCACCCCAGTGGGACCCGTCAGGTTCTTCCTGGCGGCTCTAGAGTAGAGCGCTCTATTATAGTCGCCCCCAGGCAGTTGCCACCTATCCATCTCGAATGCGGGATTCGGAACAGGACCGTACATAGCATGGTTAACAGCGCTCAATTGAGATGCCCAGTAGTATCTTTTAATATCAGGCAACGCTATACCACCGTCGTACCAGGGCAAAGTCAACTTTGCCAATGCAATGCGGGGTCGCCCGCCCCATACCAGTTTCCTCTGGAGACCCTCAATTTCATGAAAATAGCTAGCCGGCACCAGATCAAGCGTGTTTTGGACGGCGTACAGGAAACAGGGAAGAGACATCATCTTGAACAGGGCTGCTCTTCCCAAGGGGGACAAAGGCAAGCCACACCACGCCTCAACATCCGACCTAAGCCGGGCAAGCGGAGGTAATAAATTCCGCTTATAGCGTACCGCGGGGTCCAATGAAATGTAGATCCCCAAGTATTTAAAGCCACCTCTAGAAACCGGTATCGGGCAAACGCGGGGCAGAGAAGGTGATTCTCCAGTGAGCGGGTAGATACAGGACTTAGCCCAGTTGATAACTAAACCGGAGTTCCTCCCGAAGGAACTCAAGACGTCGAAGAGGACTCCCAGTGACTTACGGGGAGAGGTCAGGTACAACAATATGTCGTCGGCATATAGCGATATACGATCCTCGAAGTCAGGGGACCATCGAATGCCCTTGAGCGAGGGTTCCCAGCGGAGCCACGCAGCAAGGGGTTCAAGGGCAAGCGCAAATAGGAGCGGCGACAAAGGGCACCCCTGCCTCGTGCCGCGTCCGAGAGCAAAGGGTTCCGAGGCCCTGCCGTTGACCACCACCTGAGCCAGCGGTTGCTCATACAGAAGCCTGACCCACTCAATGAACTTAGGGTCAAAACCAAACTTAGCAAGAGCAGCCCACAGATATGGCCATTCCACCATGTCGAAGGCCATCGAGGCATCAAGAGAAACCAAGATGGCCGGCTCATTAAGAGACCCCGCCCTCGCCAAGACACCATGAAGACAGCGAAGATTGAGCGCGGTGTTCCGATGGGGGATAAAACCAGACTGGTCCGGGTGTATCAAGTCACTGAGCACCGTAATCATCCGGTTCGCCAAAAGCTTCGCCAGGATCTTGGGTTCCGCCTTCAAAAGCGATATCGGCCGATACGATGAACAGTGTTCGCAGGGTTTGCCATCTTTATGGATGACCGCAATGGACGCCAGTCTCTGATCCCGGGGAAGGGATCCAAGGTCTTGCGATGCAGAGAACATCCGACAAAGATATGGCGCCATTTTGTCAGGGCATAGCTTGTACAGCTCGACAGGTATACCGTTCAGACCGGAGGCCTTCCCCGAGCGAAGTGAGCGGATGGCGAGCGCAACTTCATCGGTGGAAAATTCCGCCTCCATAAGCTCCCTGTCCGATTCTGACAGGCTAGGCAACGCGACATCCTGAAGCAACAGTGCGAGTCTTCCTCCGGTCTATCCGAGACCGGCGCGTAAACGTTCCGAAAATGCTGGGCAAAAACCTCGACTATCTCAACCGGGTCCACCACTTGCGTTCCGTCCATTTTCTCAACAACAGGCACCACCCAATTCAATCTATCTCGTTTGTCTAGCCAAGCAATCAACTTACCCGCTTTATCACCCACATCATACAAACGCCCCTGTTGCTCACGATTCATTGCCTTGGCCGCGTCAGTCACCAGAGCCCTATATTCAGACTGTTTAAGAGCCAAAAAGTGTAGTCCCTCAGGTGTAGCCCCAGCCTCCAACTGTTCCTCCAACCCAGTAATTTCATTTTCCAAGCCCACCACTTCCTCATTTTTGCGCCTCCTCTCGCTAGCAATCAAGAACAGAGTCTGACCACGAATCACAGTTTTATAAGCCTCCCACAAGGAGACCGGGGAGGACACCGACCCCTCATTCTCAGCAAAATAGAAGTCCATACACTTAACCACCTCTGATCTAATTTTGGGGTTATGAAAGTGCCATGGATTGATCGGGGCAATCCGACCCCCGGCCCCCAGCTGTACATCAATAGTGAGCCAGAGCGGGGAGTGGTCGGAGACCCCCCTAGCTAAATGCTTGATTTCCCTTACAGAAACCATCTGCACCGCCGGTACAAGGATATAATCGAGTCTCGAGAGACTCCCATGAGCTCCCGAGTAAAAGGTGTACTGGAGCTGTCCAGGGTGCATTTGCCTCCAACAATCCGCCAGGCCCAACATGTCCAAAATTTTTCCCAGCCATAGCTGCGATGCGGAAAGGAGTCTGGGGGGGCTACGATCTTCCTCCTCATTAACAACGGAATTAAAATCGCCACCCACTACCAATAGGCCGTCAGGAAACCCCAGAACCACCCTACCCAAATCAGTGAATGTGGTGGACTGTAGACCAGGCGGAACATACACAGACAATATGGAGATCGTCTTCCCCTCCCACCTACCCGTAATAGCCGCATAGCGGCCTCTATCATCCAGCACCGTGCCATCTATCTCCAGGGGAGGGAGTTCCTGACCAGGATGCCCGCCCCCCTCGACCCAGTGGTAAATCCGGAATGGGCCACCAACCGGTAACCCCGTCTATTCAGTGCTTGGCACGTATTTCCCACTAAATGTGTCTCTTGGAGTAAAACTATATCTGGGGAGCATCGCTTCAAATATTGCAGTACTATCCCCCGTTTTATCCTATCACCAAGACCGTTGACGTTCCAGCTCAATACCCTCAGCCCCCTACCCCCCATCCCAGAAGTGAACATTCTGCCCCCCCGCCACGAAACAGGCACATAGCAGCAAATATGGAACAAAGCGCAGCCTCGATACAAACAAGAAAGAAAATAAGCCCCACCACCCCCAAAGAACCCTCAAAGCACACACCCCCACCCTGCACCCCTGCGGTAGACCAAAAAGCCACCCCAACTTGCAGTGTGCCTGTCGCCCCATTAAATTAACCTACAAGAAGAGAGAAAGAGTCCCCAGAGGAGGAAGAGTCCCGAATCCCCCCACCCCCGGGTATCCATACTGTATAAACATAACAGTCACAGAGCCACTGCCAGAAAGTCAGGCTCGCCGGCGTAGACTCACTACTCCTGTTCTTCCAAGCCGCCTTCGGCGCCCCTCGAACTCTCCGGGCTGGTATGGCGCGTCGACAAAGTGTCTAACCAGTCACTGGCCACCTCGGGGCGGTCAAAAAAGAGCGCACGTTCTCCATGTTCAATCCTCAGGCGGGCCGGGAAAAGCATGGTGTATTTCAGTCCCATGTCCCTGAGTCGCCTTTTCACCCCCGTAAAGCCCATACGTTGTTTCTGCACCGCCTGTGTAAAGTCCGGGTAAAAACTGATCAACACGTTCTCAAATTTGGTGGGACCATTGGTACGTGAGGCTTGCAGGATAGCGTCCCTGTCCCGGAAATTAAAAATCCTGGCTATTATGGGCCTCGGAGTGGCTCCCAGCTTAGGCTTCCCACCAGGGACTCTATGAGCCCGCTCCACCGCGAAAAGTTTACTGAGGCCCTTTGGTGCCAGGTGGTTCAAGACAAGATCCTCCACCAGGACGTCTGTAGGCAAGTCTGCAGAGTTCTCCGGAACACCCACGATGCGGACGTTGTTGCGTCTGCCCCGGCTCTCAAAATCATCCAGCCGACGGGCAAACAGGTCATTGGACGTCCGGAGATTGCGGACTTCGGTCTGGAGATCCGAGACATCCGTGGTCAGGCTCGCAGTCTTGATATCAAGGGACTTGACCCGCTCATTGGTTTTCCCCAAGTCCGCCCTGATGAGATTGACTTCGATCGCCACCGTGTCTATCTTAGCTGCCAGGGTTTCATACTGCTGACCCATAGTAGTCCGACACTTGCAATGGTGCCCATAACATCCTTCAAAGTTGGCTCCTCAGTTTCAGGAGTACCGTCACTAGTTTCCTCGAGGACCTTACTCGATCCGCCTGGGGATCCCTTCGGGCGAGTAAAGCGATCAATAGTCTGGGATTGGGCATCCCCTCCTCGGGATGGGCCTCTGGTGGAACGCTTCTCGACATCCGCCCTGCCCGCCATGATGGGCGACGAGCTCTGACAGAACCTTTGGGATCTGGTCAGAATGATTACCGTCGTGGCAATCCTGTAGAGGCGAGAGGGCAAGGATCCAAAACCAGCTTAGGGTTGGCAGGAGAAGAAGGGCAGACGCGCCGATCTGCAGCAAGTCGCCGTCTGCAATGACCAAAAGCGAAACCGAAAGTACCACAGGGGCAGCGGACGTGTCGCACCAGCCGTTGTTGTTCAATTGCCACCTGGGTACCTCGGGGACTCAAGCCCCCGGATGGTCTTCGGTATAGGCCGCAAAGTTCAAAGTGCAGTAAGTCCGGTTCCCGGCGGCCAATTCGATTTTCGGGAAAAGTGTGTACATCAGCAGGGCATCAGCGATAAGTACCCGTCGTCCAAATCAGGATTGTTTACAGGATAGATGCGGGAGGCAGAAAGGGTCTCAGGAGCCCTGCGCTCACGCGTCCATCTTGGATACGCGCAAAGCTCCTCCTCCATTATCGCTAGTTGTTGGTAATATGCCTCTTTGTTTTAGGGAGTAGGTAAGAAAATATGTTACTATTTGTTTTTCTTTTTTAAATCTGCACAGGCCCAGTAGGACACATACTTCGTGTGTGCTTCATTTGAACAGTTTTTATCATTTTCATGGCTGATGCAGAGCAACAATAAGACAATACAAAATGCCCATAAAACCCTGGTGATTAATGATCCTGCTGGAGAGCTATTGTTTGTCTAATAGTAGTTTTTAAATGCAGATGAACTGTATTTTATGTGGAAGCTCAGTGGGTTACTGCCTTTGTCACAGTGTTACTTGCCGGTCAGAAGTTGCAATCCTAACGTAGGATTAGATTAGATTAACACAGGATACGATCGATGGCCCAATCCTTTTCAGGCAACGCAGTGAGAATCTGGAACTCACTTCCACCTCAGCTCCGGACCACCACCTCCTCCCAGGCCTTCAAAACTGACCTCAAAGTTCTCCTCCTTCAAAGACACTTTCAAAGTTAATTCATGCCCTCCCTATTATCTGAAGGAAGACCTTTTAGTATAGAAAATTTCTATTCTCCATGACTATGGAAGTGCCTTCCCAGTGTGTTCTTGTCGTTTGAGAGTCTGCCATTTATTGCAGTATTACCCTTTTACCTGTGTTTGGTACTCTTTTGTAACATGCACACGTCACTTTTCTCTTGTAACACACTGTTTGCTACCTCTTACATTTTGTTTGCTTTCGATACTTGCACAAGTGCCACCATTGCATACGTAACGTTTGTTCTTGTGTTTGAGTGTCCTCCATTTATTGCAGTATTATACCTCTACTTGTACTTTGTACGCTTTTGTAACCTGCACACATGACACTTTTTCCTCCTGTAATGCACCGTTTGCTACCTCTTGTATTTTGTTTGCTCACGATTGTCACTTTTGCCTCATGTAATGTAACGTTTGCTTTTGTAATTTGTTCACTTGTAATGTTCTCATGTATCAGTTCTGTTCCTATTGTGAAGCGCTCTGACACCTTCGGGTAAAGTCTGCGCTATATAAAAATGCATAAATAAATTGGACAGTGACCAATGAACTGTCACCAAAGAGCTGCATACAAACATGAATGGTAGAGTTAGAACTTTGCTTTTTTTTGTTTTGTGATATAGTTAGAACTTCCTCAGTCTTTCATTATTCTAATGTTGCTAAAATTAGTATTTTTGGGCAGATATACATTTTTATCAGTAAAGCTGACCCCCATGGAATACTCTTTAAGTCCTAAGGTTGTGTTTCCCCAGACCAAACCCTCTTAAAATATACTGCCCACCAGTATGGATGACATGTGATTCCTACACCTTGTAATGCTCAATGGCTTATGTGAAATTCCCTGCAGACTGATTTACATACCTGCAAGATTGATTGTCTCTGTATAATGTGTGTGTTATGTAAAGTACTGTGACACCCTAAACTAATATGAGTAGCGCTATACAACCAATGAAATGCATTTGAGGGAGGGGCTACAGAGAGATGAGTGGCGCTGGAGGAGGGTGGTAGTGAAGGAGTCTGAGGAGGAGGTCATGAGGGGGAGGGGCTATGGAGAGACGAGGGGCACTGGAGGAGGGTGGTAGTGAGGGAGTTTGAGAAGGAGGTCAATGGAGGGGCTACGGAGAGATGAGGGGCGCTGGTGGAGGGTGGCAGTGTGGAATCCGAGGAGGAGGTAGTGGGAGGGGCTATGGAGAGGGAGAGGGAATCCGAGGAAGAGGTCATGGGGTGGAGGTGGAGCTAGGGAGAGATGAAGGGCACTGGTGGAGGGTGGTAGTGAGGGAGTCTGAGGAGCAAGTCATGAGGGGGAGGGGCTTCAGAGAGATGAGGGGCACTGGTGGATGGTGGCAGTGAGGGAGTCTGAGGGGGAGGTCATGAGTGAAAGGGGCTACAGAGAAATGAGGGGCACTGGTCGAGGGTGGCAGTGAGGGAATCCGAGGAGGAGGTCATGAGGGGGAGGGGCTATGGGAAGATGAGGGCACCTGTGGCAGTGAGGGAATCCGAGGAGGAGGTCAATAGGGGGGACCATGGAGGGATGAGGGGCACTGTTGGAAGGTGGTAGTAAAGGTATTTACGGAGAAAGAGGTAATTGGTATGGCACCAAAAAAGACTTTCGCATCAGCCCTAAAGCCGGCCCTGTCATGGACTTTCTGTTTTTGTTTATTTAATTAGCAGTCAGGTCATAAGGGCTACAGTGGAACATACTTTAAAGTGCATGCTAATTATATTTACTGCTATATTCAATGTTTTAAGTTTGAAGGTGATTTTACTAATGTTTTTACCGGGAAAAATGAAAGTGGAGCCCAATGGTGCCTGATATGGGGCTGGGGTTCAAGGTCAGCTGTGAGATAAGGTGCACTGGAGAGGAGTAGTGGATAATCAAGCCTGTAAGGGAGTGCGTTGCAGAGTCCGGGGTCAGGTGGAGGTAGTAATGAAGAAGGATTCTCCCTGAAGGCTCGCACAGAGCGAGCCCGAGAAGTGTCACTTGCCTGATACTCCCACCGCAGAAACCTCCTCTTCCCATTAAAGGAACATTACATGGAAAAAAAACTGTTTTTGAGAGTGATAATATTTAGAAATAGATTTGGAAAAGTGTGTCTTACTGGGCCTTGTAAAACTAAAAAGTGATAATGGAGGGCCCTGAAGCAGGCCTGGCCAGACATATATGCGACAAATCGAGCCCGCAGTGGCCCACCCAACTGCACCCTTGGCCCACCCAAATAAAAATTCCTGGAGCCGGGCCTGTAATGCACACTCAAGAAAGTTCCAATTTGTCTGGTAAAGCACATTCGAGTAAGTTCTTAGCCCTTCAGCAACTCACATTCAAAACTGTCTACAGCCAGAGCATACCAGAAAATCCAAAAGATGGGAAGGCCTTTCCAGAGCATGTTGAGTGGTCACTGGCATCTAACCACCCGTGGCTCAGCTGCCCAATCATAAGCATGCAGTTTCAGCTCAAAACGTAAACTCTCACGTTAAGGGTGTGTAAGGCAGAGACGTAGCCCATTCCCTCTTCTGGACTGAAGATTTTCAAAAATGTACCAAACTCTGTGAATGCAATGAGGTTGGAAAACTTTTAAAACAAAAGACAAATCGAAACTGTACTGATACATCAATCCACTAGCACACATATGCTATTTAGATAGATACCAACATATTTTATTTTAATGTTTTAAGTAATCCACTTCAGAACCAATCAAGACGGCCAATTACACAGTCCATAAACATCAGCTGAAGGTCAGTGCGACTAGTGTGCAAGTATCAGACCACGTTCTGGCGGGTAAACATTGTGACAGTTTCAATATTGCTCCGACAAGCAACTATGTACATAGTTATGGAAGCAGGTGGGTGTACACTAACCACTAAGCACACAGTCTATGTAAGCCATACGTTCTCACAGAAAGTAATCTGGGATCTCTTGTTTGTTTTGGTGTGACCTCTGAGGTAATATCGAAAAATGCCAAATGGTATTTGCATCCTTATGTTACACATACATCTAGCTGCCTGGAGTTGACATTCGGAAACATTTACATTAAATGTACATTTTATTCTTATAAGGCTTGTGTAAATATACATCGAAGATGCCACAGTTCCCACACGAATCGCCATGTTTACAGAGGTGGCCTAGGGGGAGAGATTTGTCGAAAAATTCATGCACAAGTCAGGAAGACGCCAAGAGTAGGACGCAACAAATCACGGATTTTTTTTTTTTTTTTGTAAAACACATTCCTAGACTCTAAGCTCATGATAAATGTAGATTCACTCTTTTTTGTGATTGTGATTAAAAAATCTACGAAAAGTGTGTAGATTTGCAGGTGTTTACCTGTTTCCCCTTCCATAGTAAACCCTTCTACTGTCTACCAGGTTTAGATTAGTGGAATTGTGAATTTGAAATCATGTGTCCCGAATTTCCACCTACTCACGGAAGAAAGGTTTGTGAATGGCTGGCTCCCTGGTAACCGTTCCTCTTTCTAGTGAATCTTGTGTATCTTTGAAATTTAGGGAGCGTTTCTTTTCCACCGCACTTGAAATTGCTACCAGCCACGGACATTATTCACAAGCCTGAAAATCAGGCCATTATACAACTCTACAATTAAAAATACAATAAATATACATGCCCAGCCCTCACTCCGCATTCCCAGATGACATCGTTCACACCCAGGAGCCTGGCAGGGAAAAGACAATGGCGGCGAGGCAGAGCCTGCCCCGGGCCTTCCCAATCCATTACCCATGAGACGCGGCATCTGCCAGCGCCAGACTGTTATTAATGCATTATGCTAACGTCTGGAAGAGTCTGCGGGAGGGCAGGAGAGAGAAAGCTCGCGCTGACAAGGACAAATTTCAGTGGAACTGCTCAGTAATTAAAAAAAAATCTTTTTGCACACTTAATTCAAGGCGAGGTGATCCAGGAGTACTGAGTTGCAGAAGCAGCCGGGTCCACAGGGAAATTGGGAGATGGGAAGATTTGCAGAAAGGTAAATGCCTCCGAAAAGCCCACTGGGCCGCGCCAAGTCAATAGCCCTATTGCGGCAGGGATCTGACATGACTGACTGCCCTTCAAGCCGCTCCCTGGCACCCTGGAATAATAGGAAATCCACCCATTAAAGACGCACATGGGATGCAAACGTGCACCGTCTAGAAAGCCCGGAGTCGTTTGGCAATGCATATTGAATGAATACATATTTATAGAGCACCAATGCTGCTTCAGAAGAAGTGCCCTGGGGCCAGCGTGAGTCAGATCAGATGGGAGGGTTAGAGCTCGCCAAACAGGACTGGCTTTAACTGTGCCTTGAACAGGCCTTCGCTAGGAATGGTAGGAAGGGAGGGCGGTCAAGCCAGTGCTTAATTTGAGCAGGGGCTTTCAGGTGATCAGCACCTGCACTTCTTTCACAGCGCCGGGGCTACAATTTCTGACCCTGCAGGTGGTGGTCTCAATATTAATTGTTCAAATTCAAAATAAAAAGAATAACATATATTGCATGGTGACTGGCTGGTAAATGTTCATAGACAAGCCAGCATAGGCCAGTCCAGGCAGGCATGATTGTGTATCACCAGGTTAGTGATGATGTCATCATGCCGATCACAAATCCAAGAAGTCATCGACAAACTATGTCTTGCATTCTATTCCCTGAGTCTGCTGCACCCTGCTGCCTGAGCCTAAGCCTCCCATTGGATTATTGTAGCTGGGAGCTGGCTCATGACGGAGTTGAGGCAAGGAAGCTGGGAGAGCGCATTTGGAACTTGAGAATGAGGGCTCTTGAGGAAGAATAAACGAAAGCAAGTGTGGATTTACCACTTGCTGTGTAGTCAGAGTAGCATATCCTGCAGCCCTGCATTCCTACTATCCTCAACGTGCTCAATGCGGCTGTGGCCCGCCCAACACAACTTTTGTGCACCATGGCGTCACCTGTAGAATCTGTGCGCTGCACCCCAGCATGGTAATTGCTGAGGGTGCGTGAGTCCAGTAGGCATCACAGCCATACTTACCGGCATTGGCAGCATTACGGCTGGGGACAAAGCCTGTGCTGTAGCAGGCAGGGTCACAGCAAGCTGAGCAGTGGATGCCGATGCCGTCGCCATCCCTGGACCTACTAATTACAGGCAGCACTAGCAGTGACATCACCTGCTGTGCTGGCGCAGCTACCTGTTCTGCAAATAACCCAGTTATACTGCACTGATTAATATATGCAAAAAAAGCATTTTCAATTGGTGTACATTTTGTTTTTGCACTCGGTGTAGGTAAGAAAGTAAAACACATGTCATCTTCCTCTTCTTTAGGAAAGACAACAGGAAAACGCAGAGTTCAAAATAGCAGGGACATGTAAAGGTTGACAACAGGGGTCACAAGCAGCAGCAGTGTTATATATGAGAGAGAGAGCAGGAGTAAAAAGGAGAAAGAAACAACAGGAGAGGAGAGAGATAAGACGGAGCTAAGTAGAAGAAATAGAGAGCAAATCAGATACAAAGAGAAAGCAGCCATGATGTGAAAAAGAGAGCATTAAGAAGAGAGAAGATAGAATGTTAGGATGTAGAGGATAGGACAGAGGAAAAAAGCAGACAAATGATAAAACGGAGACACAGCTAATCACTGCTAGAAGAGTAATAGTAAAGAGCCAAGATCGAGGAGAGAGAGAACAGAGCATGGATAAAATTGAAGACTAAAGAGGGCAGGGCTAGAATGAATAGAGAGAAAATCAGAAATACAGGGAATAAGGTAACACACCAGATGTGACAAAGATGATAGAAAAAACAATTAGAGAGGTGAGAGGATAGACTCTTAGAGCAAAGAGTTAGGGGACAGACAACAGATCAATGTTAGGAGATAGAGACTGAGGCAGTGAGTGTTGAAAGTGGGCCTCACCGGAGGAAGGAACGAGCTGTGGCCTCCTTGGCAACATTTTCAGCACCTGCACTTCTTTTTTTTTACAAATTAAGCACTGGGTCAAGCATTCCAGAGATCGGGAGCCGGAACTGCGAATGACCTTCCTCCTAATTGGCTTTGCCGAGTCTGCGGATGCACAGAAGGTTTTGGTTGGCCGGCGCGAAGTGGCCTTACAGGGGAGTAGTGTTTAAGCTTGTCTTGGATGTAGTGGGCCCCTTTCAGTAGAGTGCTCTATGCGTGATCATAAGTGTCTTCCATTTTATCCTAGGGTTGATCGGTAGCCAGTGTAGTGCTTTGAGCTCTAGTCAGATGGACTGACGCTTGGGGTATTCAGGAAGAGCCTGGCAGTGGCATTTTGTACTCGCTGCAGGCGAGACAGTAGAATCTTGGGGCACCAAGATAGAGTATGTTGGCGTAGTCTAACCTGGAGATGATAATCACGTGTAAAATACCCTTGCGAGTGACAATGGGCAGGTATTTTAGGAATTTCCTCAAGAATTTTAACAGACCAAAGGAGGTGACTGCCGTGGAAATAACATAGGGTTTAAAGGAAAGTGCAAGTTCCATCATAACCCCCACAATCCTGACAGCCAGGCAGAGGGAGGGTGCAGGCCCTACATCGGAGGACCAGAGGTGCAGTGAGTCCAGCGGGCAGCATGACCCAAACATCAGAATTTCTGTTTTGTCAGAGTTAAGTTGGATACAGTTGTTTTACATCCATCACTTGATGGATGCAAGACAGCCCTAAAAGTCCCCAATTACATTGTCATTGAGCTGAAGGAAAGATATCATTAATTGGGTATCATCTTCGTACGAGACAATATTTATACGCCAACTTTGTGAAGCTAAGTCCAACGGGGCCAAATACTTGTTAACAAAGGATTGACTTAGTGATGAACTCTGAGGGACACCATAGCTTATAGGCCTGGACTTGGAGGTAAATGGGGAGAGGAAGACCGCCTGTTGTCTGTCTGCTAAATAGGAGCAGAGCCATTTCAGGGCTAATTGCTGAACACCGGAGGGGTATCCGATGCAAACAAACTACCAGCAAAATGGGCACCCATTTTCTCACCCACAACCACACACCGGATGATGTGTGCTGGACCATCCTTGAATCACATAATAAAAGGAACAAACAAAGCCTCTTTCAAAGGGAACAACATTGGATATTCCATTTAGCCACACACAGAACAGGCCTCAACGATGATATTCTCTGGTGTGAACTGGAGAATTGAGGCACCCTTTATCATACACCCCCATGACAGCCACAATGACAAGGCAGCATCTGTGGTCCTATACATATTCGTCTTTATTACTACGTGTATGGCATGCCATCATTATTCTTCCGTTAGTTATATAAATGTCATCTTTTTATAGGCTCTTTAACCTTGAGTCCTATTTTCTTTTGCTCTTGGGTACCATTTTCCTCCGGTGGACCCATACTACTCACCCTTGACTAGAGTACAGAGACACTACCCTCCCTTTAGATAATTGCTGGAATTCCAACCCAGATACTCCCAATATAGATATAATGAGGCACCACACTTGTTTGCATCCTCATTTCTTTTTAGCTATCTCCACAACCACAAACCTGTGTTAACAATTTCTATACAGGACCAACCTGTGCCAATTGTGACCTATTGGTGTTCATTTTGAATATGAGTATTTGTTCTATATTTTTTAGAACTCAGTTTCTTTTATTGAGGAGATTGCCTCTATGGTGTTCTTTTTTTTTTATAATTCTTTTTATTGAAGAAATAAAAAAGGATAAACAATAACAGGTGGCTTACATCGGGGAATGAAGGATCAATAATATACATACAGGGGATTTAGACGGAGAATCATCAATAAAGACTGTACACGTGTTACAACTGGTATGTGTTCGCACTACAATCAGGATAGTCAAACTAAACTTCTACCACCACCCCCACCTCCCCAGGAAAACAGGATAAACATTGAGTAACAGGCCAGAGTAGAAGGGAGGGGGAAGGGTGCAGCAATAAGAAGGTTACGATGTTACATCCACATACCGAACACAGTGATAAATTAAGCAACAATTGTCTACCTCACGTAAGTAATATCTCCACCAGAACCCATCTATCCCATTACGCGAATCCGCTACTCAACAAGACCACCTATATATTAGGATTTCGAAGGATTTCAAACATAAAACTACAAATATTAACAAAACAAACACCCCTCCCCCCACCCTGCACCCCAGCATATGGCTTGTGCCCTATCCCCAACTAGCTGTGTGCCTGTCGCCCCATCTAACTAGGTACTAAATGTAGTAAAACTTGGAGGAGGACATCTCAGTATGGGCCCCCGGTCCCCCCTGCCCCACTAGAACCAAAAATCCCCGTAATAAACACTCAACTCCAATGAAAAGCAAAGGTAAAACTAAACAGGGGAAACAGTAGTCACCACCCTACCTCCCGTATATACAATAGTAGCGAATCCCACTTAAGAAAACCCATGGTGCCAAACCCCAACAATCAGTCTCATCCTTGACCCTTCCGATCAGTCGTACAAGTCCCTTCCAGACAAGTTTTCGTCTCCGCAGGATAGTCGAAGTGTGAAAACAGTTCAGTAAAGTTCCGTATGAGGCGAAGCAAAGTTGTAGAGTCTCTGGGAACGAATCGGCATCAACGATGACCCTCATTGACGTGAGCGCCCAATGTCGTTGTCTCTGCGATGATGGTGAAAACGTCGGAGAAGGAAAAAACACTGAATCGATTCATAGATAGTTCCCATCAAGAGTGTCCGGAAGGGGAGCAACAATTACACCACACTCAGTAGGTGATGATGGTAGGCTTGGCAATCCATAAAGCACGTCGAGTACACGTTTATCGGCCATCACATTGCCATGAAGCTCCGACACCTCTCGTGGCACAGGGCCCACTGCCGTTATAAGGACCGCCGTGGTTGGTATAAGCTGATCAGGATAATGAAACGGTGCAGGGTCCGGTCCCACTTGTCCAGGTCCATGTGCAACCGCAATCATTTTCCAGACAATGGACACCACATGGGAATGTAGTGCCCCGATAGTTGCCAATACAGATCGTATCGACGGTTCAGACTCAGTCCGTCCCATCGAAGCTTGGTCCGAAATGCCCATGTTCGCGTCCCCCCGAGGCCCGGCCTACCCTGGGGGAATCGAAAAATTTTGTGACGGACTGTCGCGGAGGGAGACCGAGGACTTACCAAGGTCGCGATCCAGGCTCTGGTGCCATAAGCGTAAATCCCAACACCGGTGGTGGCAAACCGGGTCTCCGGGCCAGGGACCCACATCCACGGCGCACTGTCGTTCCTCGTCAACCCTCCGTCGATTGTAGGCTGGAGCAACAACCGCCGTGGAAATCGGGCTTAAAAATGTTTTCCACGTCCAAGGACCGGACCCTGATGATCACCCACAGCCGATGTTGTTCAACTGGAACCCGGCTGGGCCAGTACTCGAGTCCCCGGCTCACAAGCTGGTGTAGGCCCCAAACTAAAACTCGACGTATCTTCGTCCACAAAGCTGGGAGAACTCCCGGGATCGCACCAAAATATAACGTAGCAGGGGGCGTGGCCAAGCAGCATGGCCGACAGGGCGTGAGCTCCTCCAGCTCCGTCCCGAAGACCAGCATCATCCTGACACTGATCCTGCCCTGGCTCCCCTGGTCGCTGGACAGGCTTGTCGAGTGGAGCTGTGACCTCGCTGGGTCACATGAGCCTGAAAAAACGGACCCACGACCGGCGCCCCGCTGCAAACGCTGACAAGAGTGCTCCTGAGGGCGGAGTCGGCGTGGTGAATCACGCTACACCGGGGTCTGGGCCTGCGTGGTGAGGCCGGAATACGAGTGCGCTGCCCGGGGCTTCTGACCGGGACGAGCCCCCTGGTGCCCGCCGAGAACCTGCCTGTGACTCCCGCGTGGTGAGTGGACGATCGGGGAGCGGCAGCGCTGCGACCCTGCTGCTGCATGGGGCGGAGGAAGCCTGGACGGGGGCGCCGTCCATCTTGAATATCGGCCCTGGGTCGGAGCTCTGGACCCCTCCCCCTTTCTCTCCTACCGTTGCCGGGTGCCGCGATCCGGGCTTGAAGTGGCGGCACACCTGGTGGGGGGAGGCTGCGAGCTCTGCCTGCATTTGACTTGAATCGCGGCGCTTGGTGACCGCCGGAGCCCCTGAGCGGCTGTGTGCCTGGCTGGACCTGACGTCGTTGCGGACCCTTGCACAGACTGGGGGCCTGCTTCCCTCCCCCTGCCAAGCCCCGACCTGTCTGCTCCTTTGGCTCCTCGCGGCCCTGCTGCCTCCGGGGGGGACTCTAGGACAGCGTCGCTGGGCCCATTGTTGGACGGGGCCCCTCCCCCCCCACACGCCCGCCATCTTGGGGCCTGTGCCGAGCTGCCTCTGGGGAGTTTGCGGCGATTGGAGGCGAAGAACACCCCTGTTCCTCTCGGCCCAGATCTGGGGGCCTGGGGGATCCCCTGGTGGACTGCCAACTGTGAGTACTAGGGGTGAGGCGACGCTGCAGCCCGTGTTCCTACTGGCCTTGCCCATTGCTCCCTGGGTGGCATCCCATATCCTGACCCCCGTTGAGGGGTGGTGGCCGAGTGCTGCCCCTGCGTTGTTTGGCCTCCCGGCTCCCTTGACCCACTGGTATCGTGTTGCCTGTGTGCCGCGGGAGGCATCTGCCATCCCTGACTTAGCCCGGTTCGGGGGGGCCCTCCTTGCTCGGCTGGACTGGGAGTGCGCACTTTGGGTCAAACGGACTTGAGCTGCTCACCATGGCGGGCCGCACGGGTCGGAGTTCGAAGACCTCCCAACCCAATACGATCGTCCAATACACCACCCCCCGCCATCTACCACAGAGGATCACGCGGCAGACGGGCCCTGACGACAAGGGTGAGGAGCCGCCGGAACCGACCAGAGCTGAACTCCTAAAGGCTATTCAGGGTTCCCATGCGGCCTTGGAACACCAGATTGAGACAGTCTCAATCGATGTCAACCTCCTGAGAACGGACCTTCGCAACGTCGCGGACAAGGTCTCGGATGCGGAGGGCAACATCACTCAGCTGCAGGGGGAGGTCGCTTCCCTACAAAAGTCACTTGCCCAGCTCTCCTCTACTACCCGGGCACTAGAATGGCGCGCTGAGGATGCGGAGGGACGGGCGCGTCGGAGCAACATACGAGTACTGGGAGTACCGGAACGGCTGGAGGCGGGGAACCCTGAGCGCTTCCTAGAGACCTGGATCCGTGAGCGCTTGTGTCCGACTGGATTGTCCAACGTCTTCATTGTGGAACGGGCGCACAGAGCCTTGGTGCCCCCTCCGAGGCCGGGAGAGGCTCCTAGAGCCATCATTGCGAAAATTCTGAATTACAAGGACCGCGACTGTATCCTCAAGGCGGCGAGGGAGACGGGGCCCCACATGATAGAGAACTGTTGCATCTCCATATACCCGGATTATACCCAACAAGTGCAGGAGCAGAGGAAATCCTACTTGGGGGTTAAACAAAAACTCCGCGATATGCAGCTTCAGTACATGCTCCTGTATCCTGCCAAGCTGAAGGTGCTTGCCCAGGGCCGGGCACATTTCTTTGAGATGCCTGCGGAGGTCTGGGAGTGGCTGGAGATCAGAGGGGATGACCTGCCCCCGGGAGAACGAGGGGGCTCACGTGACACTTGGGGTACCAGGCCGCAGAGACGGCGTCGTGGTAGGAGAAATCGTCGCTCCAGGTCCCGGAGCTCCCCTGAGGCTCGGCCCACGGTGGGTCCAGATGGAGCCATCCTCATGAATACCTCGCCGGCGAGGGCTGGCTCGAGCCCGTCAGGGGCGGCTGCTCCTGGCGACGTCCTGGTGCCGGACACTTTGCAGGACATACTGCGGGACACGGCCTCTACGGCCACGGTGGTCCCCGAGACTGCTGCATCGGCGCGGGAGTCGGAATGATCCTTGTTTCAACTAACTGTGGCGCTTTTCTGTGTTTACTCGGGTGAGCGGGGCTCCTCTCACCTGTGAACCTATGGCCCGTAGCGGTCCAACACTGTCATCGGGACCTTCCGATCCCTGGTCGGTACCTTGTGATTTACTTTGGGTCATGTGTGCTGTGGGGGGTCTGAAGTAGACTTCACTATTGTCATGTTTACCTTACTGTTGCGGCTGGGGTGATGGCAGGGTGTTCTTCTCAGATACCTTGGTCTTTCGGGGAGCTGGGTGGTTGGGTGGGTGGGGTTGTATTGCTTTGTGTGAGTGAGTGTGGGATGTGTGGTGTGGGGTGGCTGTGCACGTCCTGGCACTGGCGGGGGAAGGGCGGGGTGGCGTTTTTGCTTGTTGCTATCCTATTGCTCGTGGGTGGTGGGGAGGAGGGTGTTCTTGCAAAAGTTTCATGTTTTGGGGTTGTTGGGGGGTAGGGTTGGGATTGTGAAACGGATGACACTGACAATATGTGCGTATTGGTTCCGATTTGTGGGAAGCTTGACCTCAAAGCTGCTTCCCTGGAGTTAAAAGTGGCATGGGTCGCTACGAGGTGGTCTGAATTGCGCCTACACTGTAGCCCGTCTGGGCGTATGCATTGGCCATGGGATTTAAGTTTTTAACATGGAACGTGCGTGGCTTGGGCACATGCACCAAGAGACACAGGGTCCTCACCTTCCTCAGACGCCATGGGGTTTCGATTGCTTGTTTACAGGAGACACACCTGGATGAGGAAGGCGCACAACGCCTAGCTAGGAAGTGGAGGGGTCAGGTTTTCCATTCCTCATACTCTACATATGCTAGGGGGGTTCTTATTTGGGTGGCCCCAGGGATACCCTGTGCTGTTCAATATATCGACGCTGATATTGAAGGCAGGTACATCTTGGCGAGAATCAAATTAGATGACAAAGACCTCCTGCTTCTGAATACATATGCCCCGAATATTGATGATCCGGCGTTCTTCTCCCAGATGCAAGATGTTGTGGCTCTGGGTTTAGACGCGCCCCTCCTTTGGTTCGGGGACTTTAACTGCGTGTTGCACCATGAGCTGGACCGTCACCCGCCCAGGGTGGGCACTAAGCCCCGCATGACGGCGCGCTTACGGGAAGTGATGCACAATCTTGGGGCAACGGACGTGTGGCGTACTTGCCACCCCGCACAGAAGCTTTACACATGCTATACTCCGACACACGGTACACACAGTAGGCTAGACCGGGTCCTCGCAGCTAACCTTCCTTCCTCACTCGTATTGACGGTCACACACCAAGCCCGATATCTGTCGGATCATGTCCCGGTTACGTGCGTGGCGCAATGGCCTGATCGAGCGTCGCGGCCGCGCACGTGGCGACTGCCGCCTGATCTGCTCCAGGATCAGGTGGCCAGAGATCATGTGGCTACATCGCTCTCTGACTACTTGGAACTCAATTGGACGGGGAATGACCTGTCCTACTCCACCCGATGGGAGGCTCTTAAGGCAGTCGTACGTGGGGCGTGTATGGGCTTATCATACGGGGTCAGGAAGCAGTTGCTCTCTGACTTGCGAACCGCGGAGGATGCACTCCTGTGCGCCCAATCCCAGCCTGATCCGACCGCGTTAGATCAACAGGCGGAGGGTCTTGCCCTGGTATCCATCCACGACGTATTAACGCGACTTGATAAATTTACGCTAGGCCAATATAGGCAGCGCCTACACCGTGAAGGGGACAAGTCGGGCCGATTATTGGCCTGGATTCTACGGCGGGAGTTCACGCCTGAACGAATCGTGGCCCTACGGAACCCCAGTGGCACTATGGTCCACTCGGTGGCGGATGTTCTTACAGTCATCTGCAAATTGTGTATGCCGCTGATCCGTCCATATCGGCGGACGCCTACCAATCATATCTTGAGGGTCTCCCCCTACGGACCCTGCCGGAAGCTGTCGCGAAGGAACTCGATATTAAACTGACGCTGGGTGAGGTTGCCGCAGCGATAGCCGCCCTCCCCCGAGCCAGGACACCTGGTGGAGATGGATACCCGGCTGAGTTTTATCAGGCCTTTGGAGATATCCTGGCCCCCCCACTCTTACAAGTCTATAACGAGGCTCTGCGTACTGGCGACCTCCCGCCTTCCATGAATCAGGGTGAGGTCTGTATGATCTTGAAGCCGGGTGGTGACAAAACGGACCCCGCAGCTTATCGGCCTATCACATTGATCAACTCGGATGCAAAAATCCTTCCTAAAATGCTGGCCAATCGCCTGGCCCCACACATGTCCCACCTCGTCCATCCCGACCAGTGCGGCTTCGTACCGGGCCTCAATACGATGAACCTGCACCGTCTAAACCACATTCTGCATGAGGTGCGAGGACTTGAGGGTCCCTGCGTACTGGTCTCTGTTGACCTGGCCAAAGCCTTTGATACGGTGCACTGGGATTATCTTCTCCACGTGCTCCTGAAAATGGGGTTCGGCCCTGGATTTTGCAACTGGATCCGGATACTCTACAAGGCGCCCCGTGCCTCGGTGCGATTGGGGTCGGCCCGATCCAATGAATGGTCATTGGGGAGAGGTACCCGTCAGGGTTGCCCCCTTTCCCACCTCTTACTCGCCCTTGCCATTGAGCCCCTCGCAGTTGTTGCCCGTAGGGACCTCCAGGACTGGGGCATAGTGGTGGGGGATACTACGAATGTTATCTCGCTTTACGCGGATGATGCGCTCTTTTACTTGACTTCCCCGGTGGAAGCCCTCCCCGTCTTAATGAGACTATTGGACCATTTTGGTGCGGCCTCTGGGCTGCGTATGAATGTCAACAAGTCTCTGGTGTTTCCTTTGACGGACGCTGTCCCGGTCCCAGACATGGATCACCAATATTCCGGCCTCAGATGTGAACGGGTGGCGTTTCGCTACTTGGGTATTCAAGTAGCGGCTTCTGACGAAGCCCTCCTGGCGCACAATATAGACAAGATCCTTGCAGCCCTCGGTAAATCCATTGCCTTCTGGAATACACTTCCCCTCTCCCTCATGGGGCGGCTGGCAGTCGCCAAGATGGTGATGCTCCCCAGAGTCCTTTATGTGTTGCAGAATACTCTGTGTCCGCTGCCGCCCCGAGTGTTCCGTACCCTGAACTCGCTTCTCACCTCCCTACTCTGGGCGGGTGGACGAAGCAGGGTCGCTTTGCATACGGTGACGAGGTGCTGGGACGAAGGTGGTCTCGAGGCCCCAAAGTTTGACTTGTACTACTACGCGGCACAGCTTCTCCCGGCCGCCCGGTGGTTTGCTGACCACGAGAACTGGGAGCTGGCACTACTTGCAGGCGTGGCTCCTGCAAGGGACCTGCAAGAGGCCTTGATGCAGGGTCGGGGCGCCGACGATTCCCTGCCCTATGTGGTGAGGCATACAGCCGACATTTGGCAGCGCTTCGTTGAGAAGATTCTGCGCCGCGCGCCGTTCCATAGGGAGCTCCCACTTTGGATCCTGGCCCCGGTGCTCGCACTGGAGAAGAATATGTCTTTTAGGGAATGGCGCTCAGGCGGCTGCGAGACCCTGGCGGATCTCTACCCAGACGACTCCTTCGTAACTTTTGAGAGAGCCAGGGACTCCTTTAATCTTGTGGAGGGCCAGTACCTACACTATGGCGGTCTTAGGGAGGTGGCCAGGACGACGTGGCCCCCATTCCCAGAGGCGCCCCAGCTCACTCATACACTGGATGTCATCTTGTCGTGTGGGAGAGGTAGGCGCCTGATTTCCCTCCTTTACTCCGCCATGCGCCGTGACTCGACTCCCCCATTGGCGCCGGCCTGGGCGGCATGGGAGGCGGATCTGGGCATAGTATTGGACCCGGCTCAGAGGAAGCGGATTGGATTGTTGACTCGTAAAGTGTCTTGCAACGCCCGCTTTAAACTTATACACTTTAATTTTGTTCACCGTACTTACATGACACCTGTCTCCCTCCACCGTATATCGTCAGATAGACGTCACAGTTGCCCTAGGTGTGGGATGGCGAAGGCGGGGTTCTTGCACCTAGCGTGGGAATGTCCATTGGTCCTGGATTTCTGGCGCAGGGTGGTGGTATTCATTACCCGTACCACCCATATTAGATTGCAGCTGGACCCACTTCCCTGCCTGCTAGCATTAGTGCCCAAGCCAAAAAAGAAAGGTCTGTCTTATAAACTGCTGCAACTTCTGTTGGTGTTGGCAAGAAGGCGGGTGGCCATTACCTGGATGGGTCAGAGGGCGCCTGAATTTCCTCATTGGCTGCGAGATGTCAAGGAATGGACCTTGGCGGAGGAGACGCACATGCAGCGCTCTCGCAGAGACGAGAAACTCCAGGATGACTTACTCGCCTGGAGAACTATGTGTATGGAAGGGTTGAGGGAGGAGGACTCAGACGCCACTAGCGCTGAGCTGTTTTCCTCTGCGTCCTCGGAGTCTGGTGAGGGTGAGGGGGGGAGGAGGGGGGCCTAGAGTGAGGTGTCTGAGCAGGTGCAGCGTCCCCTGGTAGTCACGCCGCTGTTCCCTGACAGCTATGTTTGGATTAGATGAGATTCCCCGTAGGCCACACAACATTCTAGTGACTGCGCCCTAGCTGGCCCCTGTATATTTCTCCTTCTATGTTCGGACCTGCACTAAATTGTCATCTTTGGGGTAGTTTGTTATAGTTCAAGTGGTTATGTAGTGTAGGAATGCAACACAAGAAAATTGGGGTGGACATTGACAATGTTTTATTATTCTTTGAGGCACAATTGCACTTTCTCCCTCTACATATGTATGTTTACTCCTGCGCCGCCCTGCCTCCGGGATGTGGGCCATACACGGCTGTGTATTGATTCTGGGACTTCTTGTTCCTGCTGTTTAGATGAGACCTGAGTCGATGACTGTATATTTTGTGCCTTATTCTTATCTTCGCCACAATAAAAAACAATTTATTAAAAAAAAATATAACGTAGCAGTTTACACACCCGGAGGCAGGGTGGAAATTCAGGATTTGTAGCAGGATTATCCGGCGGGGAACGGAGGTCGGCAGAGCAGGGAACATAAACGGGAGGTCGGCAGAGCTGGGAGCCTAAGCGGCAATCTTGGTTGCAAGTGTAGCTCCTCCCCCATTCTTTTAATTTTTATTTCAATCATGGCTCTGCTCCATTCTTCCCCACAGAGACCCTTCCAATATGGCTGCTGCTGTGGCAGGGATTAGCCTTCATTAGGACTCCGCACTCTCTCACTTTATGACAGTGTCAGGAGACATGTCCTGCCCCAACCGGCTTTCTCTTCCATCAACCGACTGGGGTTGGGAGACTGAGACCACATACAGCGCTCGCTATCCCCCGAGGGGGGACCTCCATGTATTTTACTAGTAAGAGTAATTTTGAAATTTCGCTTTTGTCTTCCCCAAGATGGCAGCATACTTGGAACATCGAGCATCAGATTTACATTTTAGCTCAAAACTGAAGGCGATTACCCACACCTGTGCCTCTTCATCACACCTGCGAGTGATAATTATCACTCGCTTCAGCATATATACCACACCGCTACTCCCTCGTTACCTCTAGGGTGGCAGAAAGGGGTAGGTTGCCGCTTTCCTAGCGTGCTTGACGCCATGAGTATTTTGAATAGTTCTTAATATATGTGCCTTTCTCCACTATTCCCGTGATGCCTGTTATTTCTCTCTACTGGTTTCACTTCGTAGGTAGCACGCAGAGTCTCTGCCATCACCTATGACCTCAAACTGGGTAAGCTCTTCCACTCATGTGGGATTCTACTGCATTGATAAGAGAACACTTCACAATAGTGGTTATTCACACTCATTTATGTGGATGATGGGGCTTATATGTGTGTTCATTATATGTCACAAGTGTATCACCGGATAGTTGACTTATCTGTTTGTTTGTTCTTATATGTATTTGCACGCTTAATGACAGGAGTGATTCCGCCTAGAGCATGGATTTTTTGTACAATTACCTAATGCAGTGCTATGTGATAATGGAGTAGGACCTACTGAACACCCTCCTTGTTTTTAATTCTCACTCTCTATATGTCTCTTTTCCATTGCAACTTAAATTTCAGATATCATAAGGTACCCCCTACCCTTTGAGGGTGACTTTTGAGATTGGGTATTGTTGTTAATTACCACGGCTATAAACCCAATCATTGGTAGGTTAGGTTACGTGGTCCTGACAAAGTGCCCAGATCCGGAGGGATTTTAATGGCATGAAACATGTTGACTGATGTTCTCACTTTCCTGTGAGCTGTACCGGATCATTGTCTCCAACACAGCTATCGTTTGTTTTCATTTATATAATAAAACTTTCAGGATCCCTCTTAGTTATTTTTATACCATACTTACACCAATCTACAAACACAGCACCTCCACTTGCACTACATCACAGCGTCTTATTTTAAAAGACCTCTGGCATAGAGCCTCCTTGAGGGGCCTGTTGGGCATTGCAGCCCTGGCCCAACGAGGAGCTGCCCAATGATGAAGCATGATACCCATCTCAGTGTGTGAGGGCTCTTGCTTTTGAACAATCAAATCCACCCCATCTGCTTGCTCAAACTCCTCCCGACCTACTGCCTTTTCTGTTTCCTTTTCTGGTTCTTTAAAGAACTGTATACTCTACTTGTATACACAACCTCCTTGTTGGGTCAGAACACCAAATGTTTTTAAAGTTAATACCTCTAAGTTGTACCAATAGGACTACAGACTCTGCCTCAACCCCAAAGGCTTTTTAGGTATCTTTGCTTTTCTGGAAATGTCCCCACCTCCCAGTTCATGATAAACTCTACCTTGAGCCCTATGACTCCCTATAACTACAGTGAAAGGCTGGTCATAAGAAGTGTTCTCTTATCAGTGTCACTGGTGCATAGGATGCACTGGGGTTTACTGGCTAGTCCCTAACAATCAGCAGTTCAGCTGTGGACAAACGTAAGTCTCTCAAGACTGTGCAGGGCACGTGCAGCAATGACTAGACTTTTTTGCAATGGATATTTCTACTGAGAATTTCTACAACAGTGTCTCTGCAAGTTCTCAGCCAAATCATGGCTAAGTAGCTCGGAAACTAGGGCAGATTCTTCAGAACTTATGGTGTGCAAATACTCCAAATGACCCCATCAAGCCCAGCCACCAAGAATCATGAGACCCGCTTCCTTCACTGCTATGGGATAATAAGCATTTAGAACAAAATTAATTTCACAGCTCACATTGGACAAACATACCCTTTTCAAAATGCTCAGAAAGACAAGGAACCTATATTTCAAAATGGACCAAGAACAGTCAAGATATATGAACCCAGGGTCCATCCAAGAATTTTCCCAAAGACACTGGGCGCTCACTACTGGTGGCAACTATCCTGTACTCGAGTTTTCAGATGAGTGACTAACGAATTTAAGAATTGCAATCTGATACGGACCATTGTGATGTCGAGATGAAACAAATGGTCCCCAAATGAGCAACGCCAGACCCACTCAATGGCCAGCACTTAAGAGACCAAAGTGCAAAAGTGTCAGCATATATTTCTCCTCCTGGGAAGATGAAGGGGCCCAGTACCTATGGAATTCTAAATGACTTACTCCCACCACTGGAGAGCAGTCTTAGAAAGGAATTTCCCACTCTTCAGTCCATTTTAGCACACCACCGAGATGTGATTCAGTTTATCAAATGCCAGATTACAAGAGTCAGGTATACACGCTGGGCACGGTAGTGCAGGAAATACAGTCTAGGCGTAGTTTAGTCAGTGAGATTCGGGGGGTGTGAATCTAAAATGTATTAACTAAAACAATTGAAAAGCTCAACGCAGACATATCAGACTCAGCTTAGGACTCCCAGACCCAATTCCAAGCCAAGAGTACATCTATTTGGGGAGTGCCACCCCCCTACCCCCTGATGCTACGCCCCTGAATATGGCTCATCAAATAGATATTGTGGTATTGGGTTTCAACAGATCTACATACTCCGCAAAAAACTCTCGATCACCATAGAATAGAAGTTGGCACGGAAACTGGAAATGCAAAAGACAAGTTTATTAGGACCCCATGGGGTGGTGGTACACTCCTACAGCAACCTTCGGTAATGCAAGAAGTATCACCCCAGACATCGGTGCGTAAAGTCCACATTTGTAAAGCGCACAATCACCCGTAAGGGTCTCTAGGCGCTGGGGGCCGTCGGGAAGATTAAGCGAGCTATTGCCCAGAGTCACATGGTGCTGGGCTAACCTGCCGCCGGAGCCGGGGATCGAAGGTGCGTGACCTCTTTTATACAGTTTGACAGCAATGAAAAGGGTAGGCGGTATACTTTTGCACAGTTTAGGTACATATAAGGGCATTTTTGGAACACAGCCAACTTGTGGGAGGAGTTTAGTACCACTGGTCAGTTTTGGAGAACATTCCTGAGAGGTGACCGTTCACTAATCTAAAATGTTCGAGTACGCATGCGTGAGCTTGACCAGTGCTAAAAATAGCCAGTTGCTGGGCAAGTTAAATAGTCATCGGTACAGAGAAAGGACAAAAGGGCATGCTGATCACAAGGCAGCACGTTCACTTAAAATGGAAGCCAGGAAATACAAAATGGCCTCCGCAAACATGGTCAAGTTAACAATGAAAGTTCTTGTAGCTGAGCTAAAGGCTAACCTGATCACTGCCAAATTACGACAGACGGCACTTTTAGCATTTAGCTGAAGCTACCTCATAACAGAAGTAATCAGGATACTCATCATCAGTATTAATCAACATTATATTCATTATTTCTTTGCTAATCATTTGCTAATTTTTTGCAATAGCTCGTTTGGACGGAATGCAGGCAGTAATACATACAGAACATAAGGTAGGGCCACATTGAATACATAAACAAAGGAAGAAGACTATTCCAATGATCATACACAGAATAGTCAATAGTTTTCAACCCCAGGTACTAAGCAAAGTCCAGAACCAATTTGAGAATGTTCATGTACCATTTTCAGGATGAATTTCAGCAGCGATTTTGTGTAATTTAGAAATGGCATCATACACAGAAGGTGAGTTATCTGGGACGTATACACAACAACTACTTCCGATAATGCGACATGCACCCCCACGATCAGCTAATACTACGTCCAAAACCATTCGGTTCTGGAGCGTTACAATCCTAGTAATTTGGAGTTCCTCAGTCAAGTTCCCTAAGGCAGAGGCAGTTTCATTAGCAACAGCTTCCACAACACGTGTAAGCCGTCTTATTTTTCTGCTATTTAGGGCAGCACCAACAAATGAAAATAGGCCTAAATTAAAATCTACATATTGCTGCAAAGAGGTGTCAGTCTGGTCAATGTTATCAATCTCTAATGCTCTCTTTACCCTATTTAATATAAAATCATGATATAATACAAAATCATTATGATACATGGGCGTGGCAATAAATACAGGGGGTAGTACAAAAGATATGCAACAAGTTCCTAACCACCCAATGGGAAGACGGTGGTATCCCTTATTTCCACAAATAAAGTTAGTGTTTCGTGAGGCTACAAAAGCAATACCATTTGGTGTGTCAAATGTTAGATTAGTAGTACATTCACTTTTCCCTACCGGAATAGTACCTTTATTTCGTACACATAAGTCAGCTTTGGTATCAATAACCGTAATCACATATAAACTGGACATATTTGCAATTCTTTGATTAGTGAAAATACGAGGTGTAGCTATATTGTCCGGTCGATATTCTTCCCATTCAAATTTAGTTCCTTCTGCCTGCGGGTAACCATCTCTGTCGTTATAACAAACTTTATTAAGTCGGAAAAGTAGTCCACCTTTTGTTGGCCATCTCAAGGTAAAGAGAAGAGTGTACCAAGCATTACAAGAACCATTATGAGAGAACGGAAGAGGAATAAGTGGAGTTCCTCCTTTCTTCTGATGTCCAGGCAACATTCCATATACCGAACAGTTCGAAGTGTTCGTCATATTATGGGTATGATGTAGAATTTGAATGAAGCTGTTATTCAAATAAGTCTGTCTATGTCTTTCTTCATGATAAGGCAGAGTGAAATGAAAATGTTCAGATGGGATTGGAGTGGTAGGCAGTAAATATTCTGTCGCCGGAATCAATTGTTCTACGATCCAGGCTATTACTGCTATTACCACTATAGTCGTAACAAAAAGCACAGCACCAAGAATTTTTTTGTTTCTCATCGTAGTAGGTGCCATGGTACCAAAAACAAAATATTCAAAACAAAGCTAAAAAATAAAAAAAATGAGTGCTGAGCTCCGAGGTAGCCGCTGGTTTCTTCTCCGAGATTCAAGACGGGTGTCGCTACACTGGACAGAACTGATCCCCCCCCCCCTTGATATTCTCGGCTTCCGTTTTCACAAACCTCAGAACGGTAACTCAACCAGTCTCGCACAAAACAACTGCTTTTCTTGACCGTAGGTTATACTTCGCTGCACCAGAAACAGTGTGGTCCGGGAAGGCTCCCTCCGATTCGCTAAGTGTAGTAGCTGGGCTCTTCTCTGCATCCAAGATATCTCGATAATCAGACAGCACAGCAGGATTCACCAGATCCGGAGAGACACGACGACAATGAGTGGAATGCACCCACCGCTTCTTGTTCGTGACTCGCACAGCCGTCCGAGTTGCCAGCAACACTTGTTCAGGGCCACGCCACCTCAGCTCTAAGCTGCTGGATCTCTCGAACGATCGGATTATCACATGATCCCCAGGACGAAGATCGTGAGCCTCTCCAATAGAATTATCTGGGAGCGCTTCTCGAACCTGCTGATGAATAGAAAGTAAAGATCTTTGTATAATCCGGTGTACCTAACACTGGTGCAGAACAAAGGGCTTGCCTCAATTGTTCAAAAGCATTCTGACATTCATCTGTCCATTCAAGGGGAATCGGTGTAGTTTTGGACAACAATGCTAACAAAGGTTTTATAATGTGTGAAAATCCTAATATCCACTGTCTACAAAAGGACGTCAAACCTATGAAAGCACAAACATCTTTCTGAGTGCAAGGGACTGGCGTATCTAAAATTGCTTGAATTCGATCTGATGTCAATGCACGTCCCTCCTTAGACAAAAGATGACCGAGGTAGGTCACCTTTGGTCTACAATATTGCAACTTCTTCCTCGAAACCTTGTGATTATTCTTGGCAAGAAAAGAAAGCAGGGAAAGAATACTCTCCTCACATTGTTCCTGCGTGTCTGCTGCTAATAAAATGTCATCAACATATTGAATAAGAGCCACCCCAGACTGTAGGTCGAAAGAATCAAGCTGCCTTTTCAAAGCCTGGCTATAAATGCTAGGGCTTTCTGTGTAGCCTTGAGGAACCCGACAAAATCTATACGATTTGTTATTTAATGTGAAGCCGAAAAGATATCGGCTATCGGGCTGAATGGGAATCGAAAAGAAAGCATTTTTCAAGTCGATAACCGTGAAGGTAGTGGATGTGGGTGGAATCAAAGTAAGTAAGGTGGTAATGTCAGACACCACCGGATACTGGGGCACTACTATCTTATTAATTTCCCTCAAATCAATAATAAAACGATAGATCTTAGTGTCTGTGTCTTTCTTTAGGATCGGAAGAATTGGGCTGTTACAAACATTATAGGGGACTTCCTCCACCACCCCTGCCATAATCAAGTCATTTACAATATGTGTCAAGGCAACTTCACCTTCTCTGGAAATTTTGTACTGTGGTACGCGAGGCAAAGACACTCCCTCCTTTACAGTAATACGTACGGGAGGGATAATCATCTGTCCCACATCAGTATCGGAAGTAGCCCACAAAGTACTTGGAAGAGAAGCTAACGCATCGGCCTCCTGCATGAGGCACGATCTCTCAACCTCTGGGTAACTCTCATTCAAAATAACCCGCACCCCTTCAGGGACACAGCGTATAGTTGCTCGAAAATTTTTAAGCATATCGAGTCCCACAATATTATCTGGTGTGTTTGGAGATAACAAAAACGGGCATGGGGCAGTAAACTTATCAATGTGAAATATAAGGGGTTGAGACAATGGGCTAAGAGAAGGTGTTCCATCGAACCCTATTGATGTAATCGTTTCGCCAGACAGGGGAGCCCTTGGAACCAAGTGTTTGGACAGAGCGCTACGAGTAGCTCCCATATCAACCAGAAACTGATCAGTAGAACCCAAAACATGCGCTGATATATATGGACCCCTTTGATCTACTGGTACTTTAACCGATTCCACACCCCATCCTACGCAATCCTATGCATATGTATTATCCTGAGACTCAAAAGACTCACCCTCAGCTATCTGATACTGATTCCGTCGATCAAACGTATTATGATCAGCATGACCACTACCCCTAGCTTCAAACCTACCACGATCATTTGCTCCACCCCTCGACCCTGAATAACTATTCCGAGACCTTCCATTTCCTCGACCACGCTGATTACGCTGTTCTCGAAGCACCGGACAATCTGAAGCCCAATGTCCAAACTGTTTACAGTATGCACACTGATCCTCGGAAATATCGGAACGAGCTGAAGACGTACCATACGATACACGTCTACACCTATCATTCCCTCTCGACTGCGTAGCATAAACCTGAGCCAACATCACCTTCGTTTTCAAATCCTTCGCTTTCTTATCACTACTTTCCTTAGCCTCCAATTCCTGTCGTTCATAATACTGAGCCATAGTCAATAAAGAAGCAGGGGTTGCCGTGGTCCATGAACTTTCTCTAGTCTTTAAACGTTTTGCAATCTCCGGTAGGAGATTAGCCACGTACTTATCAACGAACAAATGCCTACCCGTATCCTCTGTTAATAATTGACCACTGTAATCATGAAACGCTTCCTCGAAACGTGAAAAAAAAGTCAGAGACCGATTCATCCGGCTTCTGTTTGCAAGAAGCCAACATCGTCCAATCAATTTTCTTAGGGGGAACAAGCGTTTTTAATTTATTCAAAATAGCCACCGGGAGATCTAAAATCAGTTGACATGGCTTACATGCGGGTTCTCTATCCAAATCAGCCCGGGCTAATTCCTTCCAATCTGCACCTAAAATCGTTCGATCATCAAACTTACGAATCGCTCTCCACATATCAGGAGGCAATATTAACCAAAAGAAAAGATCAATATCAACTAATGTCATAACACACGAAGAAATAGCACCTTACACTCCTTCATAGAAAGCTGCGGGATTTTTGCGGGGGTCAGGCAAAGCATTCTTAAGCGCCATAACATCTATTCTATTCCAAGGGGTATAAACCCAATTATATATAAAATAACCCTTCGCATCCGTAGACAACTTATTATCATCTGTACCTTGCCCTTTAGGAGGGACATACAAAGGCGCAGCTTCTCGCATAGGCATAATATGGACTGTAGCACTCTTATCTGCTCCAAAGATAGGACACTCTTTGGACTCAGCCGATGTCTTTTTCGCCGCCCGTAGTCGTAACGTCTCATCCCGTAGCTGAATCAAACGGTGGAAAAAACTATCCGCATCTGTAAGAACAAAAACACCTTCACGTAAATCATCACGACCAACTGATATATCCTTAGATTCCAACTCAGATGAATATTTTCTAAACCGTTCAACAACTTCGTCTCCAAAATGTTCCAGAAAATACAATCGTTCTTTTTCAGACCACTTACGCATAAGTTCATTAATCTCTGAAATAGTAATAACATTAACATTAAGTTTACGAGCCAACCCGCGTAATTCCGCAGATCGATCAACACTTAGCCTGATGCCATTATCCCTCTGATCATCCTCGCCTGAGTTCTCATCCGGGCCTGTAGGCGGAACATATGGAGGCGGGCAACGATCTAGCAATGACAAATCATCAGATTCATTAGTAAGGACAGGATAAAGAGGACGTCGAATAGGAAACTGACCATTAACTTGCAAATTACGTTCTCGAGTCTCCCTCTCTTTCTGTTCCTGCAATTCTTTTTCCTGCAACTGTAAAGCTTTGTCACGAGCAGCCTTTCGCTGCTCCTTGTCCGCCAAGGCTTGTTCACGCTTCATTCGTTCACGCACCGCTTTCTCCCACATACGCACACAATCAAACATATCCTGTCTAGACCTGCGCTGAAACAAACACTGCTCCACATATTGAACCTTTCGCAAATCAAACGACCCATGTAGTGGCCATTGCAATTCATGATCAGCTTTCGTGTATTTGTGCCATAATGTACTATACATAATAGGGGGAAGGCCAAATTTTATGTAAATTTCATGATTAGGTGTCCCCTCTGGGGGAGCCGGCTGAGATTCATTTAATCGATAACTGGTACCGTTTCCAAGACAGCACATTCCTCGAAGTGTGCTTAAAACAGGCATGTCAAAATATCACGAAAACGCGATATTACATAAAATGGCACTTAATATGTTTTACACATGGTGTGCCGTTCAAACAAATACAAAGTCAGAGAAATATCTCTACATTACCTGCCTATGTGAGGTGCACTCCACATATAACTCAAATCATAGATCCAAATGTTAGCTAACTCAAACAAATCCAAAAAGCCACAGTAAGTGTCAGTAGACTACCTTACCAATCAAAAGCTTACCAAATATTCTGAAATGTCCAGGTTCCAACTGCCAAGTTCCTTAATCGAATCAGCCAAACGGGCACTGCACGACAACCCAACCGATCAGGATCTCAGTCGAGGACCGGCGCCACCTGGAAGGTCAGGTCGGAAGGAAAGGAAGAAAACACCGTGGATGCCAAGACTCAGGTCACTCAGTAGCAGCGTACGCGTCCATGGCGAGTTTCCAATCCTTCGTCGCGACCACTCCTTCGGGCATCCGAGTCGCCGATGAGTCCCTTCGTGGTCGCCAATTTGTGGTATTGGGTTTCAACAGATCTACATAGTCCGCAAAAAACTCTCGATCACCATAGAATAGAAGTTGGCACGGAAACTGAAAATGCAAAAGACAAGTTTATTAGGACCCCATGGGGTGGTGGTACACTCCTACAGCACCCTTCGGTAATGCAAGAAGTATCACCCCGGACATCGGTGCATGACCTCTTTTATACAGTTTGACAGCAATGAAAAGGGTAGGCGGTATACTTTTGCACAGTTTAGGTACATATAAGGGCATTTTTGGAACACATTAAAGTTATCAGATGCAAAAACTGAATTTCCGCAGAGTTTGTAAGCAAAAAAAGGTTTTCGCAAAAAATGGACACTTGTAACAAGTCTAAACCATTGGATAGAAAATGTGTGGTATTCTCAAAAACGCAATGTGTAAGATATCTTTTGCGGTGTATATTTTCGTCCGCCCCTACATTGCAGTTGTGGCAGTTATCATCGAATACCACAAAGTGTAAGGTGCCTGCCTCATCCAGAGGCCCCTCTGGTCTAGGTTTGCAGTATCCAGAGATCCGTAAGTGAGATAAAGCAAAAAAGGTGGAAACCCCAAAAATAAAAAATTACATTAAATTCTGTTAAAAATAGATCCACTACTGAAAAAACTTTAATAGTGGTGAGGATCTACGGTATTTAAAAAGATTGGTACTTTTGCTAGATCGAGTAACTAGATCTAGAAGTGTAATGTAGTAATCTTTAAAAGAGGTGTCGACATGTTTCAGCCCCCTATGGCTCAACAGAGTCTGTAGGGCTTTCGTCAGGACTAAACAAAACCAACAAAACATAAGTAGTTACTTACACCATTTGTGTAGTTACTGCGATGGCTTACTTGATCAATTTAATCAGTTGCCAAACATTCTCTTATGACCTGAAAAAGAGAAACACAAAATGGGGATACACAGTACACATACTAATGTAAAGATTTACGGAGGCACCAGAGCAAAAAATGTTCTCTAGAGATTAATATTATTATTTGTAAAACTTTTACTGTGGTGGGTTTAGGAAGGTAGGGAGGCGAGGGACTTAGTAGCTGATAGAGCAATGAATTATTGTAGTGTGGTCATAGTGACATAGTATACTGCTCTGCTCAGCAGTTATACCACGTGAACCTCGCTCGCAAGATGTTTTGTAGCGAGCAAGTATCGGAGGAAATACTATCTCAATGGTTTGTACTGGACATCGCGTATCTCATAACACATATAGCGTAGAGCTTTGATTACTATGGCTAAATGTAGTATAGATAGTATAATGACTACCGAGTATCACTCGGAGGAAATGAGAGTCCAAGGCCACAAACGGGGCTAAACCTTTCGGTCGTACTCGCTATACAGTCTATTATGAACATGCAGATAGCGGCGGGTATTAAGGACGTGCAGCGTTCTTACCTCGTGTAAGATTACAGGAGGCTCCGTCAGGGGATACCGGTATTTAATTACCACAGAGCTATAAAGGAAGAGAAATACACAGTGGGATCACTCGCCTTACCTTGCGAGCGAGGTTCACGTGGTATAACTGCTGAGCAGAGCAGTATACTATGTCACTATGACCACACTACAATAATTCATTGCTCTATCAGCTACTAAGTCCCTCGCCTCCCTACCTTCCTAAACCCACCACAGTAAAAGTTTTACAAATAATAATATTAATCTCTAGAGAACATTTTTTGCTCTGGTGCCTCCGTAAATCTTTACATTAGTATGTGTACTGTGTATCCCCATTTTGTGTTTCTCTTTTTCAGGTCATAAGAGAATGTTTGGCAACTGATTAAATTGATCAAGTAAGCCATCGCAGTAACTACACAAATGGTGTAAGTAACTACTTATGTTTTGTTGGTTTTGTTTAGTCCTGACGAAAGCCCTACAGACTCTGTTGAGCCATAGGGGGCTGAAACATGTCGACACCTCTTTTAAAGATTACTACATTACACTTCTAGATCTAGTTACTCGATCTAGCAAAAGTACCAATCTTTTTAAATACCGTAGATCCTCACCACTATTAAAGTTTTTTCAGTAGTGGATCTATTTTTAACAGAATTTAATGTAATTTTTTATTTTTGGGGTTTCCACCTTTTTTGCTTTATCTCACTTACGGATCTCTGGATACTGCAAACCTAGACCAGAGGGGCCTCTGGATGAGGCAGGCACCTTACACTTTGTGGTATTCGATGATAACTGCCACAACTGCAATGTAGGGGCGGACGAAAATATACACCGCAAAAGATATCTTACACATTGCGTTTTTGAGAATACCACACATTTTCTATCCAATGGTTTAGACTTGTTACAAGTGTCCATTTTTTGCGAAAACCTTTTTTTGCTTACAAACTCTGCGGAAATTCAGTTTTTGCATCTGATAACTTTAATACGTACCCAGGGGAAGCAAATGGACACTCATTCCTCCTCCCTATTTTGATTGACTGAGCATTTTTGGAACACAGCCAGCTTATGGGAGGAGTTTAGTACCACTGGTCAGTTTTGGAGAACATTCCTGAGAGGTGACCGTTCACTAATCTAAAATGTTCGAGTACGCATGCGTGAGCTTGACCAGTGCTAAAAATAGCCAGTTGCTGGGCAAGTTAAATGGTCATCGGTACAGAGAAAGGACAAAAGGGCATGCAGACCACAAGGCAGCACGTTCACTTAAAATGGAAGCCAGGAAATACAAAATGGCCTCCGCAAACATGGTCAAGTTAACAATGAAAGTTCGTGTAGCTGAGCTAAATGCTAACCTGATCACTGCCAAATTACGACAACATTGTCCACTGAGGGCTGCTCGACAAGACTGACAGTTTGTGTTCCTTCTCTAGGATCGGCCTGGACAGCACAGCAGGCATCCTCTGATCCTGGGCAGGCTCCTTCTCCTGCAGGAGTTCCTCATAGTGACCTCTGTAAGCTTGGCCTTACATCTGGTCCAGGATGCCAGGGGCATGTCCTCGTTGCTCAGCAAAGTCCACCTCTTTTCCACATAGCGTACCACTGCCCGGGTCACCTAACAGTTTTAGGCCTACTCGTAAGCCATCCTTGCATCAATTAATCCGGACAACCCAATGCTCAATATCCGGTTCACCAAGTTCATGACAAGAGCAGCAAGAAGATTCATAATCAGAGAGAGACAGCAAATAAACAACGGTCAACAATAAAAGGGAGGACCAACCCCTCTGTTCCATCAAATTGCAGTTGACCATGGCCTCTTTCTTTACACAGACGATCTCTCGGCCTCTTGTGTGTCCCAAGTCCATTAAACCCTCATTTGTTGGGTCTCAACCATATTTATGGACCCGCGCCCCCAGTAGTATCAACCATTTATTCTCAATGACTATGGTTTTGTTCTGTGACCTTACCAGATGTTAAACTAAAGGGACAACAACGGCCCCCACTGTTTTTCCAAGTACTCATTATGAAGTTGTACAACTTAGATGAAGTACATTTTTTTTGCTAACAAAAATAGATTGTTAGGCATCTTTTAATTATTTAGAGATGAACTTTATTTTTTAATTTACTGTGATGATACAAATGGACTAAAACGGACATTCATAGGAAGATTTTTAAAGGAAAATAATAATTTTTTGAGAATAGACACGTGTTTTTTTGTACCATGTGTAAATACTTTAGTAATACTGATGCACATTTTTATTATTACTGATGCATGTTTACCATTGTAATGATTTTTATTAATCAAACAATAAAGTTTCTTCTTCTGGTCTGGTAAGCCATGAGGGTCAGAGCAAAACAAGAACCAGAAATTATCCTATCTCTTCCTTAATGCAAGCACAGATAACATCTTAAGAAGTGAAAGTGGCACTAAAGTAGGGGCTCATTCCTGCATTTTTGCCCCAGAGATAGTGAATGCCGTTTTCACCTAAACCATATCAGATGGCACAATGGACTAATGCATCCACTAAAGGAATTTGTATTTGACCTCATGGTCACATGTTTGGATGCCAATAGTTTCGCTCAACCTATCGGCATCTATAAAATGAGTACCACTGGGTCGTGGAGCAATAAACATTTGGTATTTCACTATCAAGATGCCCCCTGGGTGTTTTGTAAATACATGTTACATTACGTGAGGTATGGTACTTGGCCCTGTGTAGCAAGTAAAATGTTCCCTCTGCTAAAGAAAAATAATAGAGATTGAAATAGAAATGTAGACCTATTTCTAAATATGGAAAAGATCTGTGTCATGGACTCTGGGCTATATCAAGATTTGACAGTTGCAGCAGGAAGGGCTAAAGTAGTGTCTCCTCTGCCCCATTTGCAACCCATTTGCCAAAGTCTAAATAAGACAAGAGCCTGGCTACCATCACGGGTGAATAGTCATGCTTTATAAATCCAAGTTGATTGATTGGTTGACCATGCAGCAACTGTGGACACTACCATCTCAAAGGGGACTCCAAAAATGTATCTTATTCAGCACTCCACCTTTGTTTATTATCCACCCGATGAGTAAGCCAAGGACTTGTCCGTAGAATTGAATGAGGAGAGTGATGAAGAGATTACTGCTAAGTAATCAGAGCATCGCTGCCTCATTTATTTCCTCATCTTAGTTCTCACATTATTCCCAGGATTTAATAAAGCAACAAAATCCAGCTTTGACCCAAATAATAAATATATGGCAAAAGCTAGAATGTGATACAACTTTAGTTTTAATGGTGTTCTACCTGACCTAAACAGAAGGCGGGACTCTTAATCAAGATAGATGTCACAATCTACAATGTGAGACTAAAGAGAGAGAGCATGTAGCTGTCCTGCACATATCTGACAGGAAACATCCTGACTCTTTACCCAGGAGGTGCAGTTTGGCAGACCCATTTCAGAATACTCAGAAATACAGAGAGATCACCAGCGGCCGGGGGATGGTGGAGAGGCAGGGGAGGGGGTAGTAAACTACAGATTACGGCCCCCACTGGAGATCACCAACCGAATCTCTCTTCTCAGGGTGAATGAATCTCCATTTATAGAGTGCACTGTCATTCATAGATGTTCATCCTAGCTCTAAGCTAGGGATCTTGGTGGTAGATGCTTCAGCTCTTGAGTGGCTGCCTCAAAAATAACAACACGCTGTGTTACACCTGTGAGGCATTTTCAAATGAACATCCACAGTACTACAATCATGCAATAAGACGAGAGCGACCTCCTTCAGGGACAATGCCTCCAGGGAAAAAAGGAATCACAGTCTCATTGTAAGCCTTGGATATCTTTGGAACAAATCCTAGACATTGCCTATGGCCAGTTGTACAGAAACACACTGGGACATGAACATCCAGCGGTTGTATGAAGAACCACAAGTGGATACACCTTGCATGCCTCTACCACACAAACTAAAGAATGAATGATTTCTTACCATGCATTACTTTACCACGCCCTTCTTTACCACGTAATTTTGTGGTAAAGGCATTAATGGTAAAAAGATCAAATGGCTTTCCAGTGAATGGTAACCTCAAAGTTCAGTGTTACCGGTATGTATGGGTCCAAATAGATCACAATAAGTCTCCCGGCAAAGGTTCTTTGCGGGGAGACTTATTGTGGTCACCACGGGACGGACGCTGACTTTACCGATCGGATACATCATTTCACGTTCTATTTATCATATAGATCCATCTATTTGGACCCATACATACCGGTAACACTGAACTTTGAGGTTACCATTGATTGGAAAACCATTTGATCTTTTTGCCTCAATTTGGCGAGACGATCCTCTCCAACATAATTTCATTTTATCTCTTTTGACTTTTCCGTTACATCATTTCATATGCCATTTTGAAGATTCTCCAATCAGTAAAAGCCCTGAAGAAGTCCCCTTAGAGGGAGGAAACGTGTCTTACGGCAGTAGGTGTCCTCTTTCCCTTCTCTGTACTTGCATTTATCTTCCTAAATTCCATCTCCAAATTTTTCCCTCTTTCATCTGTCTTTCTCTCCCTTTCTTTACCTTTTATTTTCTTGGGTTTCTTATTTATCTATATCCTTTTCCTTTGGCACGTTATCTCTGATATACATTTTGAGCATCAGGGTTGCACTAAAACATGCATCTCTAGCAATTAGGTATGTCTTGAACTCTAAACAGAGATCATGGATACAAGAAGATTATTTATTTAATTGTTCATGTAGCTTGTCTTTCCAAGTTGTTTTTTGCCTAAAAAAAGTCTTAAAATGTACATTAGTCCTGACTAGACATGGATAACACCTTCTTGAATCTGTCAAATAGGAAAATATTATGTTGTTTCTGGTTAGGCCTCTTTATGTTTATGTATATATGTATATATGCATATGTTTTATAAATGTCTTTACATGTGTTTTATATATGTTTGTTTATATGTTCCTTTTTAAACAGCCCTAAAGAAGTCCCCTTAGAGGGACGAAACGCGTCAGCTGTATGGTGCTTCATTTTTTCTATTTTGAAATAAAGGAATAAAACTGAGGAACTTCGATCTCCGTGACTCATTGGAACTGTATTTTGAATATTGATTTGTCTCATAGAAACAATTGTGGTGCACCTGTGCTGTTATTTTTGAATAATTACGATTCCTAGGGAATCAGCATTGTTACAGTGGGTGCTATTCAGTGTGCACGCAAACCCCTGTGAAACCAGTAGGGGTAATAAATATCACCTGGGGCGATTTTATGTTAGGTGCTGAGTCTAAGAAGGTTCCACTGTAAGGTCTTTGACTTGCACTAAATAACAAACTAGTATTGTTTCTTAGTGTTCTAAATAACAAGCGTTACTGTTAGCCACATTTAATGGCATACAATTTACCGTCCTTAAAAGGTTAGATGTCTGAGCAGGCCATGCTGAGATTCAAACACATGACTTGCAGGTAATAGCAGATATCGTGATCGATCAAGCAGCTAATCACCTTTCTTACATAAGGTAACTACAGTAAGAAAAAATGGAATGTTCCTATGATCAGAGCCATTTCCAGAAGGCCCTGCCCATTGCCTCAACGGCCCTGGAACGCCCCTTTCTTACTACATTCAGGTATGCCTGCCATTTCATATTCTGTTTGGCTCCGAACCACTTTTGTGAACGATTAATGAGTCACAAGCACCGTCTCAGGCTGCGACCTTCCCTGGGACAAGGCCTGAAGTTCCCTGGAGACCTAGGGTAGGGCATTTATTAATAAACAAGAGATTTTCTAGGAAAGGCTTCTATTTATAGGTCCCCTATGGTAGTAGCATGTAAAAACACTATTTAGTAAGCCTAAAGTTGAGCAGCAGCATGCCTGACTTTGGAGGTGGACCCACCTCAAAAACAAACTGAGGTCCGGCAAAGAAGGCCAGAGAATGTAATGTGGGAATAAGACATGCTGAGAGAGCTGTTGGAGTGGAGTTCTATGTAAGATGGTGTACGATGGAGAAAATGAAGTGAGGATCTGAAGAAAGTGAGTGAAAAACGGAGAATATGGTTGGATGGTATGCATAAAAGGAAAGAAATGCAAAGGTAGGCTGAGAAACGAGCGTAGAAGGCAGCAGCCTGGGGGGCATAAAGAGTGGTGAGGTTGAGCTGATAGGTACAGGATGTCCAGTCCTACACTATAGATAGGCATTCTGGGAACAAAAAGATAAAACAACTGTTTGCTCTTAAATAAAGCTTAACCACCAGATCTGACCCTGGGCAACAAAATAATATAATATCCAAGGAACCAATCTCATAATGCTTTTTTACACAAGAGTTCTAAACAGATGTACGATCTACAATGTAATGTTTCCAAAATATTTAAGGCAATGGTTAGGATATTGGCAGACCCAGGCAAATAGAATCTTTGCCACTTTGCCTACTCCCGCATGCCATCCCGTGAGCCAACTCTTCAAGCAGCCCGTCCATCACCTTAAGAAGCTACATTTTGGGGGGGTGTGGTTTAGCCCTCAATGAAGATGGCCGAGGGCTAATAGAGCTCTACAACAACAGAGTGAAAACTTCAGAAGCATACCATTATTTTCACCAACAGACCATATTTCCAAAATGCAGACTTACAGAGGAATATTTAAGGAGTCTCCAGCTGACAGTGACAGTTTTACTGCTGTTATTTATTTTTGCCAATATGATTTGTGCGCCAAGGCTCCGGTCGGGCCCGCAATTTTGAATCCTCTCATGAGGTAAATGCTTAGTCACGCTTCATCATTTCTAATAGCATGGATTATATTGATTTATTTACAAATTAATTGTGACACCTGCGCTTTTCTGGGAACGCTCCTTTTCCACCAACATTTTCTTCATTTGAACATCTTTTTCCCTTATATTTTGCCAATTGACTACCTTATAAAGGTTTTTTTTATGGAATTCAAAACTTTTTTGGGAAATAGACATTTTATACCAATTATTTGAGCTCAATAAACGCTCTTCTGTGTGGGGAAAACCAGGAACTTGAAGTAACACACCCCAGTTATGACTATCTCCCAGTACGCAGTGGAGACAAAACACTCATGTTCTGTCCTAGAACTCAATATGTAGCACCCTGATATGTTATCTCACGAATCATCTTCGTCATGCTCCTCCTCTATCCCTATGGGCTCCACTAAATGAACCTCTAGAATTCCGACCTCAGTCTGATTACCAACTAACAAGCGGCTAAAAAAGACCCTCCATCTCCTGTCAAACCGATTACCTCTGTCTATCGAACTCATTTTAGCTGAGATTCGGGCCATGAAACCTTATATAGAAGACACTAATATAAAACTTCAACGACTCATCACAAATGGTCTCTGATAGACAATAGAATTACTGATATAGAACAACAAATAAGGTCTATCCAAGACACTGCCCAAGAAGTTACACAACAGAGGTAACATATCCTAAAAAGGTGGCTGAGGATTTGGGCAATGTCCCTCTTTATAGCCTAGCTGAGGAAACTGAAGAAACTGAGGGCTCCCACCCTATTTCCTTTTTCTAATCTTTTATCCGCAAAATGTTAGATATGTCCACCCACCAAAGCAAGCCCACAAACTTGGTCATTGGTCTCAGCATGCCTCTCCATCGCAAAAAACGCGGGTGTTATTATCTTTTTTCTAGAATACTAGGATCTTCTCACAGTGATTAAAGCAGGTGAAAAAAAAAGGATGTATTACATGGTCAGGAAACACATTATTCTTTACTCCGGACGTAGCCAAACCACAGTGGATAGAAGGAAAATATTTCTTGACATGCGTCCTGCATTGTGTTCCCTTGGAGCCAGATTTGGCCTCTTTCATCCATGCTTCTTTGAAGTAAACTACAACAAGATTATGACGTACGAAGATCCATCCATGTTGCAGAAATGTATTGATAACTGTAAAACTGGAACAATGGACACTCACTTCTAAATACCCATATACTTGATTGCAGTATTTTACTTTTGCTTCATGTTTCCTGTTGTTTCTAGTTTTAGTACACTTCTTAGTTTACCATTTGTTTATACGTTTTTCATCTATTTCACTTGTGTGTTCCACATAGGATCAAAACATACTTCTTTTTCTTCGTTCCTTAGATAATTTGTGTGTCTCAGGGTCTAGTATTTATCTCCATACCCATGGTCTCGATATCTTTCCTCCTCAATACCACTGGATCCCAGTTATTGTCATCTTCCCTTTTACGTCGCACCACCCAATAATAATATTTGCTCTTGGTATGGCTTTTATTTTATGTACCTGTCATTTTGCTGATTTCTTTCTTCTTATTCATGTTACTTTTACTTCATCCACACCTTTCTTTCTTTTAGTTCATTTAATGAAGTCCATTAACCAAGGTGTAGGTTATATAAGATAATGTGTTGATCTTAGTTGCAGGTAAGTATATTTATAGGTTCTTAGCTTAGATCTTAGGATAGCCCAACCAGGAGCAGCCTCCCTGCTGCTCAGCCGATACTCCAACTGATACTCTCAACGTCAGAGACACCCTATCATTCTATTGCATCATCATGCACTCCAACATTCCACACAGCACATTCATACTGGCTGGGCACCAAGGGCCAGAGTACCAGCGAAGATGCAAAGTACAATGCAACATTCTGTTATTACCTTTACCTATCAACACTTCTAAACCTACTTCATGCTATCTGGTTATCCTTCTTTTATCACTTTCTCTTCTTTAGCATTAATTCTGCTGACACATTGGGGTCGATTCCGATTCGGGGAAAAAATCGTCCGTACGATTTGTATCCGGAGCCCTCTCCGTACGAATCGTACCCGTCCGTCCGAGTCACGAAGTACGATCGTATTCCATGAATCCGTCCGAATCGTCGCGATCCGTACGTATTGCAAGGCTGAAACCGTGAACCGTACTACTCGTACACATACCGTACAACTCGTACACATGCCGTACGACCCGACGAGTACGATCCGGACCGGGGTATGAGGACACGATTTGTACGGTCCACGTCAGGTAAGGGCGAGTCGTACGGAAAAGCACACAGACACATACACACCGTAGGGTCCGTACACTCCATGATCGCAGGGGTACGCACCGTACCCCTGCGATCATGGGGTGTACGAGCCATACCCCCATTGTACGATGGGTGTACGAGCTGTACCCCCAATGTACGTATGAGCCGTACCCCCATTGTACGATGGGTGTACAAGCCGGACCCCATGTACGATGGGTGTACGAGCCGTACCCCCAAAGTACGATGGGTGTACGAGCCGTACCCCATGTACGATGGGGGTACGGCTCGTACACCCATCGTACATGGGGTACGGCTCGTACACCCCATGATCGCAGCGGTACGGTGCGTACCCCTGCGATCATGGGGGTTACGCACCGTACCTGGGGGGGCCGTTCCGTACCTGTTTCGACGCGAACTCTGCTTTTACAGCTGTTTTCAGCTGCCGTAGAAAAAGGGGCGTACGGTGCATACCCGACACGTATCGTACTTCCTGGGTCGTAAAAACCAGCCGCGAACCGTACAGATGTCGCGTACAGCGGGTTCCGAGGGAGAATCGTACGGAGATTTGAGTCGTACGGTCTCTGTACGACTCGTACGGAGTACGGCTCCTGGTACAAATCGTACTTCGTCGTACGTACGGGGGACGTTGCAGGGTACGATTCGTACGGGAAAAATGCTCCGAACGGCTATTCGGAGCGTTTTTTCCCGAATCGGAATCGACCCCAACGTGTTAGGATTAGGGCCCACCCCATTCACCTTACACATCCCTTTAACACGTGTTCCCATACCACTGTGTGCAAAGGTGCGCTGTGGCAAAGCTCATGAGGCAGCTTCCAGTACTTGTTGGTGGGAATGCTGTTTCCATGGTAGGTGATTTGTCTGCCTTTATCTATGTTGTCTTTCTCTCTACCCTGGCTGCTGGGGGGCCTTTAGAATCATTGATTATTTTGCAGGATCATTGTAAAAGTTGAATTGCCTTCAAACACCACAAATCCCATAATGCTTGGGGCATCCACGGAGAGCGTGACGACGCCTACGTCAGCGCCCACGCCCTTCCCTCAATGCTCACTATTCATGAGATCTTCCGAGCCCGGAGCTCTTGATCTCTGCTCCCATTCCGTTTTGTTTCTGGCGCCTTGCAGGTTCTGAGGAGACATTTGGGAATCTCTCTTGAGGCAGCCGGGTTCTGTTCAGCATTCCTGCTTGGGCTCCTCTTCTTTTCCGCAGTCGCTCCCGCGGCTCCCAGCATCAAAGGAAGCATTCAATGGCTCCCGCAGCCTTCCCCAGCATTAGCAGCATAAGAAAGAATATCAGAGTAGGTCGTACTCTGAAGGTAAGACTCATCTTGTTATAACGGAGTTGCTTGAGACTTATCGCAACTTCGTTTATTTATACAGAATTTACATATGTTATACTGACCAGCGCAACAACCGTCTTTCTCTGATTGTTGTCAGGGGCAATCATATGGTTACTTCGTTGTACTAATACTGGCAATCTTGTTTATTTTGTTCATCTCACTTTGTGGAATTTGCAGTTGAGCATTCTTTTAATGTATTGAGCATCTTTTCACATAATGACTTTGTAGATTTCCACTAACCTAGTGGGAGGTTAAGAGAAATCATAGAAGGAATCATTTAATTCTTTATACGTGCGATCAACGTATCTCTTACTGTGAGGCATTTGAAGTACATGATATTTTACATTTTCATGAATGTGCTTATTGTGCTATTGGCGAAACTATACCTGAAAAGAAGCACTCAGATGCTCATAAGGTTTTATTATTACTATTTTATTTAGTGGTGACTACTAACCATTTCCTTTCCAGATCTCCTTCCCAGGTGTTCCCTTCCTAATTTCCCTTCCCCCCACTTGATCACTTCAATACTCTTTTGTATAAAAAATCAGAGTTGAAGGTATCGAGAGGTGGGTTCATTGTATCTTCGCGTCCAGATTCTGAGGAAGAAAGCTCACCCCTTTGACACAATGTTTATAATTTCATTTTTCTCTCAAATAAGAAATCTGTACTCTTGTTACTGTTCATATGTAGAGCACGCTAACTTCATTGCAGTGCTTTATTTATGACTCTACGTGCTATTAATTGGAATGTAAAAGGGTTAGTTTAGCCTATTAAAAGACAGAAGGTTCTTACTCATTTAGCCAAGTTAATAGCAGATATTGCTTTTTCTGCAAGAAACTCATGTAACTGAACTGGAGACCAAGAACCCTGTACATAAATGGGTGGGGCGTGCATTCTCTTCACCATGCAATGGAAAACGTAATGGTGTTGTAATTCTTTGTAAGAAAACTTTAAATGTTGGATTATTATCACAAGAATTCGATCAAGAAGATTGTTGGCTTATTGAATTTAATGGTGAATAAGATACCAATAACTATTTTTAACATATATGCTCACGTACATTTTGACAAAACTTTTTGGCCCATGCTTATACACAAGCTAACATCTATTTCTGATGATTACTTAATTTTTGAAGGTGATTGCAATCTTGTAGTAGATCCATTTCTGGAACGTTTCTCTAGATCCTCTTTTTTCCCTTCCTCTATTTATAAACAATTCACTACCACTATCAAACAAAGATCCCTCATTGACTCTTTGAGAATTTGCAACCCCTGTTTACAAGAATATGTATTGTTTTCACCTGTACATTTCTCCCAATCCAGGACTGACCACATTTTTATTTCTAAACCGTTGTCTCAACATATCTTACCAGCTGAAATATATGATATTTAAACTTTTGACCATGCCCAGTAATTTTAGACTTAGAACTACTTCCTCTTCCCCCAAAAGTGAAACGCTGGCACTTCCACACGTCTCCTTTATTAGATACCTGTTTCACAGAACATTTTGATGCTTTTACAACAGAATATTTTGCCTTGAATGACACATCTGATCTATCTTTTCAAGTAATTTAGGATACATTCAAAGCTGCCTCTAGAGACTACATTATTAGTTATTTATCCACCAAAAGAAAACAAATTAAAAAAAAGCATTACACCGCCAAAACAAACCTCCACGAAGGAATGAAGGCCGTCGACGAATGGATGAGGAACAGCCGACTGAAGTTGAACTCAGACAAGACAGAGGTCCTCATCCTCAGATCCACCCCCTTGGCCTGGGATGACTCCTGGTGGCCTACGGCACTGGGAACAGCTCCAACACCCACCGACCACACATGCAACCTAGGGGTCATCCTCGACTCCACCCTCTCCATGACAAAGCAGGTCAACGCCGTCTCTTCCGCCTGCTTCAACACCCTCCGCATGCTTCACAAGATCTACAAGTAGATCCCCACTAAAACAAGAAGAACGATCACCCAGGCCCTCGTCAGCAGCAGGTTAGACTACGGAAACGCCCTCTACGCTGGAGCCTCGGCCAAACTCCTGAAACGGCTTCAACGCATCCAGAATGCCTCTGCATGCCTGATCCTCGACATCCCTCGCCGCAGCCACATCAAATCCCCCTGAGAGACCTGCACTGGCTCCCTGTCACCAAGAGGATAACCTTCAAGTTCCTCACCCACGCACACAAGGCTCTCCACAACACTGGACCAGCATACCTCAACAGACGACTCTGCTTTTACACCCCCACCCGCCAGCTCTGTTCCGCCGACCTCGCCACAGTCCCCCGCAACCGAAGAGCAAGAGCAACATCAGGTGGCAGATCGTTCTCCCACCTTGCCTCCAAGACCTGGAACACCCTCCACATCCACCTACGGCAGACCCAAGACCTGCTGAGCTTCAGAAGACTCCTCAAGACCTGGCTCTTCGAGCAGTAGCAGCACTCCCCCACTCCCCCCCAGCGCCTTGAGACCCCCACAGGTAATTAGTGTGCCCTACAAATGCTATGATTGATTGAACATTCCTATTTTGCGTCCAAATCTAATGCTTGGTTAGATTAATTGATTAAAGCAACATTTTACTTCAATAAACTTTCAAAGGAGGGTGCCTCCTCTTATCTCCTTGAATCAAGTACACAATGTGATTGAGGCCAAACCAAGGCAGGAAAACTTTTAGCAAACTACCTTATAGTAAAAAGAGAGTGCACCAAATTGGATTCTATCTTATGAGACAATTCCACTCCTCTCTTTAAAGATGAAGATATATTCTCCTAATTTACCAATTATTATCAAACCCTCTATACATCAGAAAAGGATCCTTTGCAAATTGACATTGATTCAGATCTTCCCACTTCATGTAGGGAATTTGATTTAACCACAGACTTTTCTTCCCTTGATACTGAGATCTCACTCCAAGATATCCACAATGCTATCAATTCCATATAAAAAAGAAAGCACCCAGGCCTGATGGGTTTCCTATAGAAATTCTACCTTCATTGCTTTATCAGTTAATTCCTACACTACATCAGCTGTTCAATATTTTTGTTTCCTCTAACCATGCTTCTGGGGCCCTTCAAGAAGCTTTCATTTGCCTTATTCCGAAAGATAATAAAGATCCCAAGTTATGTAAAAACGATAGGCTTGTTTCCCTTGTAAATGCTGATTAAACCTAATTTGGACCACTGTGAGATTCTTCAGCTCAATAAATGGTGCTTTTTAAACATGATTTTCTCCTTTCAGGCTTTCATTGGAATCCACTAAAAAAGAAAAATTTGGGTTCTGGTTCTTAAAAGATATTATATCACTCAATTCTACAAATCTATTCTCTACTCTTTCCTTGCTTCACGATGGAACCCTCTATTTTTTCTCATGGTGGGGTAGGTTAGATTCTAACAAGATATTGATAATTCTTTTTTATAAATCTGCAATCCCTATCAACATTCTCTTTTTCATTAAAAAAATATATATACTACTTTCACTGTGCTTTAATGGAACATTAAAAAACCTTGTATGTCTCTCCCCAGATTACGAAACAACAAGGGGACTTCATTTTCCACTCTTCCAATCTTATTGAACTGCTTTCTTTTTTAAATAATCAAACTGTTATTAATATAATCCCAACATAACTGATTCCCACCCCCACTTGTGGACGAATTTGGAGCTTTCTTTTATACAACTCTTTTCTGTTTCAAAATATTGTCTTTTACTCAATGCACTTCTTCCATGTCACTTCCTGTTCTTAAAAATGCTTGTAGATTATTACATCTAAATTTTTCACCCCTGAATCAGTTCCTTAAATCCTCAATGTGGTGTAATAAACTTATTAAAATTAATAACATAACTATTTTTCGGAAATCCTTGCTTGAAGGAGGTTTACTATGGACTTATCAATTAATTCATGACAATTCACCTATCTCCTTTTCACATCTCAATCCCTAGTTTATTTTCCTAACTCATATAAAAACAAATTTCAGGCTCTGATTTCATGTGTTTCTACCACATGCTCTTCACTTCATTTAACATTCATTTACCCCTCTTCCACTTCCCGTGTCCAATCACTGCTGCTCTACCATCCCTACAGCCTTTTGTATATATGTATACTCCCCCCCCCCCGGTGATGAACGAAAACCAACGCTGGAGTTATAATGGGAAGCAGATTTACATACTTCTTTTTCCTCTTCTCTATGGAACAGAATATGGATCGAAACCTGCAAAACTTCTCATGCTGCCAGCACAACTCAAACGGTATTTAATATTTACAACTGCTTTCTGATTATTCCAGTTTCATTACATAAGTTTGATTCTACTACTCCATCACTCTTTTGGTCCTGTTCGATCTCTGTTTTAAGATCTATAAAACATATTTCATGCCCTACCACTTATCAATTTTGTTTACAAGCCTAGAAACAAATTAACTCAATTTCATACGCACATACCCTTTCCCTTTACTGAATTATTGTTACGTAGCTTTTCAGGCGATTGGCATAGTTGTACTTTCAATATACAAATTGTGGGTTTATTAATTGCTGTTGCATTTTAACAAATCACCAAAAATTGGAAAAATGCTCTTCATATTTCTTTTGAAGCATGGTGGTATGGTGTTTGTTACAATCATAGACTAGATTGAGCTTACATTCTCCCAGTGCCTCTTACTATCAAATGAAATGTTCTTTGGTCACTTTCCTAGACTCCTCTGCTTTAATTTATATCAACCATTACCTGTAGAAGTATCTAAACCACTTTGAACTTACCATTTTTCTCATTTAATTTTATATACCAATGATAATATGTTACCTACTTGTTTCCTTGTTACATTCACTCTACAACTTTTAACTTTTGCTCTTGTTTAAGATTAAGCCAGCTTTAATAATATGACTTGTTTTAGTTTTTCTTTCTTTTCTTTCTTCTCTTTCCTATTTTCACATATAAATATAACTATTTTATTGTACAATTTACTTATTGTTAAATTTTTATTCACTTTACTGTTCATGAATCATACTATGAATCAATGTTTGTATATTTCTCTATTTCTAGTCAACAAACTTCACTTTTAACCTAAAAAAGGAGATACATTTAAAGGGCAACCCATGTAATTGTGAATGGGTGTAGTTCCAAACATAATGCTTACAAAGAAGTCTATTTCAGAATGTGTATGTATGTGTCAGCCTACTTGTCATACGAGAATGCATTTCACAGAAATATTTACATTGGGAACCTGACTTGCCCTCCACCAGAGAATACTCACAATGGAAGAGCAAAATAAGTTAACACTCCTGTCCAGTTGTTTTTCCTGTGATTAGAATTAAAATAATTGTCTGACAAAGCAAGGCCTAGTAAATTGTACTAATCTCAGCAAACTGAAATTAAGACTGAATCAGGTATGCGCCTTGCCATAACGTCCCAGGCTTAGGTAGGTACACACAGGTACATTTCTGTGTTCATGCAAGTTAAAGGTTACACTTATTAGATGGTAAATACACTCTATATAATCCTGAGCCCATGACTTCCTGCCTGTTCTTGACCTTCCTCTTTCCCTTTCTCCTTGAGGGATCCAGGTTGGGGCTTGCTTGGAGGTGTTTAATGCGGACTTGCAGAAGGTGTGTCCTATCCAGCCCCATCGTCTTTTCCTGATTTCTTCATAAGCAGGGAATTGGAATGTCTGCTGCCATAGGTCGTCGTTGTTGCTGATGATGTTTGGCTAGCTGATTTGGAGGATTCTCCTCAGACAGGTGTTGATGAATGTCTGGGCTACATTGGTAGTGGTCACTGTTGTCCTCCAAGATACTGCTCCATAAACCACTTTTACAATGGTGTTAAAAGGCCTAATCTTGGTTTCCCACGTTAGGTCCTTGGAGCTCCAGATCTTCTTTAGCTGAATTATGGCAGCCCTTGCTTTGCCTTCATACACACAATCACAAAACCATGACATTAGGAGGAGCTACTGCAATCAAGAAGGAAAGAATCCCCACAATTTCTTGTCCTCCGTTCTCAGCTGCAGGATAATATTCACTGCTAGCAAGAAGTTCACATGGTCACATTGATGTTCCTGGTGACTTACAAACCCAAAGCTTTCAACCCAGCCTTCACAGCGGGGTTTGTAAGACCTACTTGTAATCATCACCTTAAAATCGCATAACCTCGGCATTCTCAGAGATCTCAACGCCTTGTAACATCGGCCTACTCCGATCTGCACAAGGCAAAATCGTTACTCTAGAATCTGTCAGAAATTAACCAGAGCCGGCTGTTAACTGAAGCCACCAATGCTCTCCACATGCTGAAAAATAATAATAAAATTAAAATAAACACTCACACAGAGTGATCACCATGCAATTGCCTCCCTCCTCCACCAACCGCACACCCATCAAATCTTAAAATCAAAGCACACGAACAGAAGCAAAATAACGTTTTCCTCAAGGATTTCGACATCTTCCTCATTGGAAGCAAATCCCAAAAATTCATTATTTTAGTGAACTATTTGACTAAAGGTTAACATCAGTGCATAAACTCTGATACATTCAAATGTAGGCAAGGCCTCCAAAAAGCAGTGCAATCTTGGATGGTTTACCAAGGGGGGCATGGCCGCACAGGAGTAGAGCTCCAAGACCCAGAGACAAAAATCCCTAAAATCCGCCAACATTATCAGTTTTAGCCCAGTGGTCCCCTGCGCTTCGGGAAGACTAGGTCCCGAGATTGCGGTCCCCCCCATCGGGACTTACAATAAGGTGTCGGCTCCAGGCATGGGCTGGGACGGAGAAAGAGATGGGCACTGAGAGGTCGCCATAGGCCAACAGGGAGGTGAGAGGACAATCTGCGTAAAAGCTGTGGGGTCCCACGGGCAGCACTGAGTGGAGGAGGTCGGCGGGGACATGAGGACATTTTTATATGAATGAAGTACCCCATTTGAATACAGGACTGGGGTCCCCCAGAAGCACAGCCATTTTGGGTGTGCTGATAAAACACTGTTGGTGATCTGCTGCAGTAACACCAGTGGTTGCCACAACTTTAGCCTTTCCTCTATGCTGCTGAAAGACTTGGATCACTCCCAGGGGGTAAAATTTGCATTGGGCCAGAGTGGCCAGTGGCTCGGCACAGGTGATAGGGGGCCTTCTCTTGGTGACTCTAAAATGTTGAAGTTAAAAGGACCCAAGCTAACACATAAAAACAAATTAGACAAATATGCGCATCCTAAGGCCGAAAATGTGGATGAGAAAAATGAGGCACAGGGGGTGAAGCAACAATCGTATGAGGGCGGACATACCCTTCAGGACATTATGGAGGCTATACAAGGATTCCACACCACAACCCTTAAACAAAAAAATTGATTTGGTCACAATGGAGGTGACACTGATGCATGCGGACCTGCGAGAGGGGAGAGGGTGAAAGCCACGGAGGACTCCGTCATTGAGCTCCAACCCTCCACTAAAACATTGGAACTAATGGTGAAGAAACTCCAAGTGACGACAGCGGAACTGAAAGCCAAGCTTGAAAACTATGAAGGGCGGGCACTCAGGAATAAAGTTTGAATCCTGGGAGTACCAGAGGGGGCGGAGGGGCAAGCTATGGACCTATTTGCTGCCGTTCTCTTTTTCTCGTGTTTCCCTTAAGTTCTGTCCCTTTGTCCTCCGTTGTTCCCCACCCCGCTCCCTGCCGCTACTCCTCCGCGGCCCCACCCCCGCTCCCTCCAGCATCCCCGCACGCTCCCCCCCACTCGCCACCCCGCTCCCGCCTCCCAGCTGCTCCTCCCTCGCCCCTCCCCCTCCCCCACTCTCCATTTATGGCAGAGTGCACGCGTATGCGCAGCGTACACGCGCAGCGGGCGCACCGATTGCGCGCCAAAGGCACACCAAAGGCAAGCCCGTCTGCGCCCGTCCGCACCTGGACCGCGCCCAGCGCCAGGACCCCTGGCCCCCGCCGATGCAAGACAACCCGACAAACCTACAACGCCGCCGCCCTCAACGCACTCAATGCCGGCCGGAACCCTGCCTGCTGCCGGGCCACCCCGAAACGCATCCACGGACCCTTCACCTGCAAAACCTGCAAGTTCTCCTGCCTCCAAACCTGCACCGCACCCACCAAGCCAAGCACCAGCAGCAACTACCTCAAGTGCATCCTGCTCAACACCCGCTCCGTCCACAGACACGACGTGGAACTCTGGAACCTCCTCGACACAACATCACCAGACATCGCCTTCCTCACGGAAACCTGGATGAACGTCTCCTCAGCCCCCGACATCGCCATCGCCATCCCGGACGGGTACAAGATCATCAGGAGGGACCGCGTCAACTAGACCGGAGGAGGCATCGCCATCGTCCACAAGAACACCATCCGCATCACGACCAACTTCGACGACTCCTTCGCCGCCGCCGAGCACCTCTACTTCCAGATATACACCGACCCAAAGACGACCCTCAGAGGCACCCTCCTCTACAGACCCCCGGGACCACGCACACAATTCAGCGAAGACATCACGGACTTCATCAGCCCGCATGCCCTCCCCTCCGCCGACTACATCCTCCTAGGGGACCTCAACTTCCACCTGGAAAACAACAAGGACCGCAACACCGCCGCCCTGCTGGACAACCTCGCCAACCTCGGACTCAAGCAACTGGTCAACACCCCCACCCACTACACCGGCCACACGCTTGATCTCGTCTTCTCATCCAGCAAGCACATCACCTTCAGCCACTCCACCGGACTCCACTGGACCGACCACAGTTGCGTCCACTTCAGCTTCAGAAGAACCACGACCCACCACCGCCCACAACAGGTTCCTCACAGGAGCTGGAGCAAGATCACCGCCGACCAGGTCACCACCTCCCTCAGCCAGAACTCACCCGCCAGCACAACAGACCCCAACGAAGCAGCCCGCAACTTCACGCAGTGGCTGACCGCCTACGCCGACGACCTCGCACCACTGAAGAACCCTCCCAGCAGACCCAGAAGCAAGAAGGCCTCCTGGTTCACCGACGAACTCAAGGACTCCAAGAAGACCTGCCGCACCCTCGAGAAAGCCTGGCTCCTCGACCGGACCACCGAAAACATGACCGCCCTCAAACACGCAACCCGCAAGCACCACCAGCTTATCCGCACCACCAAGAAGAAATCACTGAAGGAATGACTGGACAACGACGCCCACGACAGCAAGGAACTCTTCAGCATCGTCAAGGAGTTCTCCAACCCCAGCACCGGCAACAACGACATCACTCCTTCACAAGATCTCTGCGACTCTCTCGCCTCGTTCTTCCACCGCAAGATCGCCGACATCCACAACAGCTTCGGCGCACCATCCACGCACCCAACCGTCGAATCAACGCCCCCCACCGCCACCCTCCGCACCTGGACCACGGTGACCACCGAAGACACAGCCCGCACGATGAACACCATCCACTCGGGATCTCCAACCTACCCCTGCCCGCACCACGTCTTCAACAAGGCCGACTCCACCATCGCACCCCAACTCCGGAACATCATCAACACCTCCTTCAACACCGCCACCTTCCCGGCGAGCTGGAAGCATGCCGAGCTCAGCGCCCTTCTGAAGAAACCAACAGCAGACCCCACCGACCTCAAGAACTGCTGCCCCATCTCGCTCCTCCCTTTTCCTGCCAAAGTCATCGAGAAGATCGTCAACAGACAGCTTGCCGCCTTCTTTGAGACGAACGGAATCCTCGACCCCTCACAGTCCGGTTTCAGAGCCAACCACAGCACCGAGACCGCCCTCATCGCAGCCACCGACGACATCCGAGCCCTGCTCGACAACGGGGAAACAGCGGCACTCATCCTCCTGGACCTCTCTGCAGCGTTCAACACTGTCTGCCACCGCACCCTAGTTCAACGCCTCAGCAACATCGGCATCCAAGAGAAGGCACTGGAGTGGATCATCTCGTTCCTCGCCGGGAGAACACAGAGAGTCCGCCTCCCCTCGTTTCGATCCGAGCCCACCGAAGTCATCTGCGGCGTACCGCAAGGATCGTCACTCAGCCCCACCCTCTTCAACGTCTACATGAGACCTCTTGCAGCCATCGCACGCCAACACAACCTCAACATCATCACCTACGCCGACGACACCCAGCTGATCCTCTCTCTCACCAGAGACCCCAACACCGCCAGAACCAGCCTACACGAAGGGATGAAAGACGTTGCCGAGTGGATGAAGACCAGCCGCCTGAAACTGAACTCAGACAAGACGGATGTCCTCATCCTGGGACCATCGCCCTCCGCCTGGGACGACTCCTGGTGGCCCCCCACCCTGGGCACCACTCCCAAGCCAACAGACCACGCACGCAACCTGGGCTTCATCCTGGACTCCTCCCTCTCGATGACCAGACAAGTCAACGCCGTCTCATCATCATGCTTTCACACCCTTCGCATGCTCTGCAAGATCTTCCGATGGATCCCGACCGAAACCAGGAAGACGGTCACCCAGGCACTCGTCAACAGCCGACTGGACTACGGAAACACCCTCTACGCCGGAACCACAGTCAAACTACAGAAAAGTCTCCAACGCATCCAGAACGCCTCCGCCCGACTCATCCTGGACATCCCCCGACACAGCCACATCTCCGGTCACCTGAGGGACCTGCACTGGCTCCCCGTCAACAAGAGGATCACGTTCAGGCTCCTCACCAACGCACACAAGTCTCTCCACGACCTGGGCCCCAAGTACCTCAATGACCGCCTGACCTTCTACACGCCCACCCGCCAGCTACGATCTACTAGCCTCGCCCTCGCCGCCGTACCACGCATCCAAAGAGCCACCGCCGGAGGCAGATCCTTCTCCTACCTGGCGGCCAAGACATGGAACTCCCTCCCCATCCTCCTTCGGCTGACCCAGGACCATCTTGCCTTCAGGAGACAACTCAAGACCTGGCTTTTCGAGCAGTAACGGACCCCTTCCCCCAAGCGCCTTGAGACCCTTCCAGGTGAGTAGTGCGCTATACAAGTGTTATGGGGAACTGTGTAAAACCTGTCGAGGGCAAGGCAGGAATCTACCGACCTTTTGGAGACTGCTGCTGGGCGCTGGGCTGCTGACACCGCTGGTAAACTCCCGCTGACGGCGCCATTCACCATCTCGGTTGCCGAGGGGAGGAACTACGGTTCCCAGCGTCCCTTGCGGCTGCAGACCACCACTTCCTGCCCCGAGCACCAGGAGGTGCATAAAATCTCGGAGCTCCCTCGGTGGAGCGGGAACTGTGTAAAACCTGTCGAGGGCAAGGCAGGAATCTACCAACCTTTTGGAGACTGCTGCTGGGCGCTGGGCTGCTGACACCGCTGGTAAACTCCCGCTGATGGCGCCATTCACCATCTCGGTTGCCGAGGGGAGGAACTACGGTTCCCAGCGTCCCTTGCGGCTGCAGACCACCACTTCCTGCCCCGAGCACCAGGAGGTGCATAAAATCTCGGAGCTCCCTCGGTGGAGCGGGAACTGTGTAAAACCTGTCGAGGGCAAGGCAGGAATCTACCGACCTTTTGGAGACTGCTGCTGGGCGCTGGGCTGCTGACACCGCTGGTAAACTCCCGCTGACGGCGCCATTCACCATCTCGGTTGCCGAGGGGAGGAACTACGGTTCCCAGCGTCCCTTGCGGCTGCAGACCACCACTTCCTGCCCCGAGCACCAGGAGGTGCATAAAATCTCGGAGCTCCCTCCGCGTCGCGGACGCGCGCGGACGGCGCCGGGCGGCGCCCGGGCAGAGGGCGGGCCGTCTGTGGCCGTCCGTGGTCAGCAGTGGTCGGGCGGGCCATCTCACTAACATTACTAGCTTGCCCATGGTGAGTTTACTTTCTTCCCCTAGTATGGAGTCTGCAGATGCAGTTGTCACACAGGATGATTTCCCATTTCCCCCTCCCACATTTGAGTCCTTACTCGAAAATGCACTTAACCTGGTATCCAATGAGATAGCTGACACTGAAAGAAGAATGTCTATGAGCTGTTCCTACAATATTATTACACAGCCGATGTCATTGCCAAATAGCCCTGGTATTCCACTATCGCCAGCTGTTGTTATTACAAAACCGGTATTGGTATCTACACCCCCCGCATCCCTGTTGACCGAAACTGTCTCCACTATTACAATCGCCTCCCAGGATGTTGTTACTATCTCGGGAACCGTGGAAACTAATAATAAACAGGGAGGGGGAAAATGTAAAAGAGGCACCACCAAGCAAAGTGCTAATAAAAGGAAACAACCTTCAACTAACAAGAATCAGCCCACGCCTCAGAGCTTGTGGAATAAACAAAAACCTACTAGGGCTCAAACTGTTCATGTCGTCGATAAAGACTTAGTGGATGCGAATGACATTCTTACCGCAACCACTACTGACTCAAGTGGGACCTCTAATACGATATGGACCCAAACAACATTAATGGGAGATAATTATAATCTCTCGAAACAAAATGGGAATCTCATCGAAACCATAGTCGATACTATTTTTAACCGATTAGAGAAGCAAATGATCAACCAGTTTAATAATGTTTTTAAAAGACTCGACAGATTAGATAACCTGGTTAAAAATGAAGAAGTAAAAAGAAAGGGTTCTGTTATCTTGGATCAAATCAGAACTGACCGCCTTTTAAAAGGACTTGAATCTGTAAGCAACACATTGTCACTAAAGAAACAGGAAGCTTCCACCTTACCGGGTGGGGGTTTGAGTAACCCTGCAACATTATTACCGTCTACTGTACCACCGACAACTCTACCTCGTTCCGATACTGGAGGAAAGAACCTGGCTAAACCCAATTTACCTTCCAAATCTATACCAACGCCTGCACCTAGAAAATCTGTCCCCCCCGTCATTATCAACAAAAATGCCACCAACCACAATAACGGCTCTACCCAACCTACAACAGCAGCAAGTTCAACTACTGTTAACAATAAAGGTACTGGGCAAGCAGGGACAACCAGGCCTTTTATACATCAAGGGCCCGCGCTACATTTGCCTCCGGACGCTTGCCCTTTTGTCCTGGTTCTTGCAGGAGTACCACCGCTGAGGGAGGAACAGTGGGAATCATGGGTGCAATTGCGAAACAAATGTATAGACTGGCTAACTAAGCACAAAGGTGCCAGATATGATATCTCAAGAGAGATCCTATCGGTGCGCTGGGTGTCTTGGGTTGGGCCCTTATCTAAAGATAAGGACGGGGATTGAATAGTTCTCAATTTTAAAAACCCTGGTACTGTAAGATATCTACTCAACAGAAGTAGTAATTGCTCTGCTATTTCCACTGTTGTAACTATGTTACCTTTGAGTTATTTTTACAGACAACCTCCAACGCAATCCAGGTTACCCTTAATGCAATTTCAACTACCATCAATGCATTTTCAGCCACCCCCTATGCAATTCCAGCCGGCTTCATTTCCACTAAATATGTTTAATAGATTTGCACCTTTGTCAGATTTGGATATGCAAGACTGACCTTCATTGACTAGCCCAGTCGACCCATTGTTGGCATCAACCCCTGAATCCCAGGAAGTTCCACAACCCTTGCCACGGACTGTAATGAGTCATAAATCCAAGAACCATAGAGTGTTGTGTCAAGGTTCCGAATTATCTCTTGTAAGTTGGAACATAGCGGGTGTCAACTCTAAACTGAAAATTAAAGAATGGTCAGATTGGGTTAATGATAACTGTGACATATTGATGCTACAAGAGACTTGGAGTACAACTATATCTATAATGGAGGGATTTTGTTGCTACAACTTAATGGCTTCTCCCTCTCCCATGGGTCGCCCCAGTGGGGGTTTATCTATCTGTACTAAAATAAAACCCGGGGTACAAACCAAATTGATCCCTACACCGGGCAAATGTTGTTTTATGGCTATGAAATACACTAACAGGATGAAACTATGCATAATTAATTTTTATAATAATGATTTTGTTACCCGCCCTAATGATAATTTTTTTATATTATTTAATTTTATTGATGATATTATGGAGGGGCAGAAGCATGGGTCCTTTGATGGCATTTGCATTGGAGGGGATTTTAATGCCTATATGTACCGCAATAGCCCACTATGTAGAAACGGTGAAGAGTTGAAAAAACATCTAGCCTCCCGTGACTTATTAAATGCAATGGAAATTGCTGGTTCCAGTGCAAATAATATATTTACACCTACTTATATAGGTCAGGGCTGTGCTTCCACGATAGATTACATATTTATCTGTCCGACATTAAGTGATATAATTTTAAAAGCAGAAGTCATCTGTTCCGCATATAGTGATCACTATCCGCTTAGAATATATTTATACAATCTGCAATCCACGAAGGATGCATTGAGTGTAGAGACTGGGGCACAGAATCTGGCACTATCAACCGATAGATTAAGATTAATATGGAAAGGGGTGGACAATAAAGATATTTTAGCTAGAGTAATTAAAAAACACCCTAAAATAGTAGAGACGTGTCTGTCACACACTAGCCCAGGCAACGATGTGGTCGTTGCCTTTGGTAAACTTTGTGGGGCTATTAAAATAGAATCCTCTAAACCAGCTAGGCCCAATATTGATCATGGCCCTCGCTGGTTTGACTCTTCCTGCTCCAAGGCCAACAGGGACCTGAGGGCGGCCTTAAAAATCAATCCTAGGGACGCTTCACTGGTGAGAGAACTAAGACTCAAATATAAAACCACACTACGTACTAGATCTGAGGCCCTGGTGATTAATCATTGGGAATCTCTAACACGTACTGCCTCATTAAAAGATACGACAGGGTTTTGGAGAGAAGTTAAGTCCCTCAGATCCTTTGGTTCAGACATCAAACCAATTAATTGTAATATTACTGGCGAGGCGTGGGTAGAGCATTTCTCTAAAATTTATGCTATATCAGACATTTCTCTAGATACTGTCTCCCTACCTAATACTGTTGGACCACTGAATATTTTATTACTCAAGGTCGAGGATGCTATAATTGAGAGCGCTAGTAATAAAGCTCCCGGCCCTGATGGTCTTTCCATTGATCAGATCAAATCTGAAATTAATTTTTGGGCCCCTTTATTATGTAATTTATTTAATAATTTGACTGACAGCTCAATCCCTGAATCCTGGTCGAACAGTGTCATCGTACCGATATTCAAAAAAGGTGACAGGACGGACCCTGCCTGCTACCGTCTGATTTCACTGATCGATAACACGCTAAAGGTGCTTGGAAGGGTAATTTTTAAAAGGATAAGGAATTGGGCTGATGATAATAATGTCCTACACTGCAGTCAATTGGGATTCAGAAGCCATGTGGGTACTGTTGAACAATGTCTTAATTTGAATTTGATTATGGCCAAATATATTATTGTTAAAAAGTCCCCGTTTTATTTGGGTTTTATGGATGCTATAATTGAGAGCGCTAGTAATAAAGCTCCCGGCCCTGATGGTCTTTCCATTGATCAGATCAAATCTGAAATTAATTTTTGGGCCCCTTTATTATGTAATTTATTTAATAATTTGACTGACAGCTCAATCCCTGAATGCTGGTCGAACAGTGTCATCGTACCGATATTCAAAAAAGGTGACAGGACGGACCCTGCCTGCTACCGTCCGATTTCACTGATCGATAACACGCTAAAGGTGCTTGGAAGGGTAATTTTTAAAAGGATAAGGAATTGGGCTGATGATAATAATGTCCTACACTGCAGTCAATTGGGATTCAGAAGCCATGTGGGTACTGTTGAACAATGTCTTAATTTGAATTTGATTATGGCCAAATATATTATTGTTAAAAAGTCCCCGTTTTATTTGGGTTTTATGGATCTGAGTTCCGCGTTTGATTTCGTTAATCGTTCTAGGTTATGGTCACTTTTGCTTGATTATGGTTTGGATGATTCACTGGTATATTTTCTTTCTTACCTACATAGGGATTTAAAGGCTAGAGTACGTATCAATAATGAGGGCGAATTATCTGATGACATTTTTATTAGCAGAGGAGTTAGACAGGGCTGCGTACTCGCCCCACTGCTTTTTATTCTATATATTAATGGGTTGAGCAGCACCTTGAGCAAGATTGCGAAGGATGTACCAATTATAAATGGTTCCCCTATTACTGCCTTATTATATGCGGATGACGCAGTATTAATGGGGCGCACACCTAATGCTTTACGAACTTTAATTATTGGGTTTGTTGCTTTTATGTCCGATTTGGGTTTAAATACCAATTTTAAAAAATCTTTTATTATGAATTGTGGACCTAAAAAGTACAACATTACCTCAATTAAATCAGGTGACAATATTTTAAAATGTACCAGCACTTTCCCTTATCTAGGGTTATTATTCTCTAACACAGGCTCTTGGCAGCCTCATGCTGCCTATGCGAGAAATAAGATTGGTAAGTCAATTAATTCAATCCTATCTCTCCGACAACCCAAATTGGCAGATGTTATTACCCCCCTGCTCAATATTTATCGAACTCAATGCCAACCAACGGGGACATATGGAGCAGAAGTGTGGGGCTATTGTAACAGTATGCCTCTCCAGTTGGAGGAAAATAGATTCTGTAGGAGGGTGCTGGGGGGAGTTCCCTGTGCCCCGACATTTATCTGTCACAATGAGCTTAGGTTGCCATATATTGCTGATTTTATTAGATCAAGGCCCGCGCTCTTTTGGATAAAAATATGGACAAATCCAGCTGCTTCCCTAACACGCAGCATAATATCTGACTGCCTACTATGCGAAAGATCCCACCATATACCTTGGTTAAATGCTGTCGAGAACAGCCTGTTGAGCGTGGGACACGGCTCTCTGTTCAGCTCTCCTAATACCATTGTTCCTGCTCACAAGAATAGTGTAAAACGGGCATTGCTTGACTTATATAAGGAGGAACGGATGAGATCCGAATTTGTCAAATCTGTTGTTATTAAATATTTGCCCCTTACTGATTCAGGTAATGATAATCTAAATAATCCCTGTAGATACCTGTCAACCCCAATAGGAAGATGGAACCGAAGCCTTTTGTTCCGGTTCCGGGACGGAAGCATTGTTAACCTACTAAGCTTCCCTCTTGGGTATAACAAAAACTTAGAAGAGTTGGATTGTCCCTGTTCTGAAGGTGGGAAACAAAGTTTGTCGCATTATTTCCTTTTCTGTGGCCACTATAAATTGTATATCCGCCAATATTTAATGCCGATTTCCGCAAATATAACCTAAGGGATTTTAATCTGGCATTGAGATTTTTACAAATGCTGTCAACAGATGAAGTCATATATACTGTAAGCTGTTTTATAAAAGTCTGTGTGAGATCAAGGGCTAGTATGGACCATGCATAACGGATTACAGTACAGTATTGTGCTATTGAATGCACATTGCACTTTACTATTCTGATATAATTTGCACACAGACTCAATTATATGTGCGTATGTATGATTATTTTAGGGAGTGGATAAATTGAAACCTATGATTAAATGCACAAATAGATTAATGTTTCTTCTTATTATGTACTATGCACCTTATGCCATATATGCTGCTTAAACTCAATTGGAAAATCTTGTTTTAACTTTTATATATGTCTTTTATGTGCTTTTAATGTGTTTCATTCTGTATGTACTTTTATGGATGTACTAAATTCCGAATAAAGATCATTTGACTTGACTTGAAGTGTTATGATTGATTGATTGATTGATCTTGAGGATCTAATACAAAACCAACTACAGCCCCCCTCTCTCCCCCAATATTTCTCCGTAGAAGGTGCCCATAGTCTGCCAGGTGGACCCTCAAAACTGGGTGCACCCCCATGCCCTATCCTTGCCCGAATATTCAACTACAGGGCTAGGGACATAATTCTACAGACAACGCGCACAGCCCCTACTTTGAAGTTTAAGAACTCCACAATCACTCTCTTCCCGGACATCACGGTAAAGGTCCAGAAAATGCAAAGATCCTTCTTGAAGTTAAAAAGAGTGCTCCATGAAAGAAACATTAAATATGCAATGTTTTTCCAGGCAGAGTTGCGGGTGATGGTGGACGGGAAATCCTGGTTCTTCCTGGCCCCAGAAGAGACCTGGGAGTGGCTTGAGGGGTGGAAAACCCCTGGAGCCCAAAGAACTAACTCACAAAGGCGCATGCAGTGGCAAGAAATTCAGCAGGACATCCGTGGACTCAAAGACAGCACTCGAAAGGACACGGGTCAAAATGGTGCAACTAAGCAGAGGCAAGGGTCTCTAGACAATCACTAATCGTTGAATGGCATGCGGGGTGCTGAAGGAGGTTACTCATTGGCCGATGAAGAAGTTGAGGACTGCTAAGTATTTGGATTGTTAAGGGGGAGGCAAAATATGGCTATGTTGAACCATCCAGCTCCTTGTTCTTAACGTGGAGTTGAATGACTAGACAAATTAAACAATGTGTGTTTGATACTACTGGTTCTGAGATTGACACAAAATAAGGGCTTAAATGACATTGAGCTGGGGGGATATAGGATCTTTGACTGTTTCCCGACTAGGCCGGGTTCCCCTATTCAATGTTTGATGGGTGTGGGTATACATGCACTCTGCGAAGTGTTAGGGGGCAGTTCTGAGTCTACATTGCAGGGAGGCAAGGAGGGGGGTGGGTCTGGGGATTGTTATGGCAAGGTTCAATGTTTAATGTGGTATATAGCCAAACTTGTTGACAGTGCATGGAGAGTACATGTCCCAGCAGCAGGACGACCAACTTCACGACAGTCTGAACAGTTGACCACTAAACAACTGATTACTCACAGGGGGAAGATGGGGGTCTGTGTGTACATTTTCTCGGGGTACCTGAGGTGCTACTAACACCAACCAAATGACTGATGACCATGGTGTGGCTCCATGACTGTGCCACATAAAAATACTTTCGTGAAACATTAATGGGTTGAGAGACAGAATAAAGGGGGAAATTGTATTGCAGTACTTGAAGAGACAGGCCCCTGATGTGGTGTTACTGCAGGAAAACCACATACAAAGTACCTCCTATTGAGCATTGAACAGATGAGGGTATAAATTAGTGCCCCACGCTGGGTACACCAAGGGATCAAGAGGGGTGGGGATTCTCCTTCGTAATTCGTTCTCCTTCCAGGTTCAATCCGTGATGCTTGACACGATGGGTAGGTTTGTGACCTCATCGGGCAACTGGCAAGGCAGATTACTCAATATTACATCCCTTTACGTTCCACCGCAACTGCACTCCTCAGCCTTAGCTGACTTGGGATCACAAATACTTAACTTGCCTAAGGGTGAATTGTTGATTGGGGGGGATTGTAACTTAATGGGAACTTGGATAGGAAACCACCGAAACAGGGAGAGCCATCTGGGAGGGCGCTGGGAGAATTTTTAAGAGCAATAGGCCTGATGGATGTTTGGAGAGCTTACAACCCATCATCCCTCCAGTATACCTTCCATTCGAGAGTCCATGGAAGTTCGTTCAGAATAGACTACATATTTGGTAGAGCTGAACAGCTCTCTATGTTTGGGACGGTGGCACACCTTCCTAGAGGTATCTCAGACCATTCCCCAGTTATAGTTAATTATGGAGGTAACCCATGCGCTAAGAGACATGAGATGATACTTAACCCCTGGTATTTACAAGTACCGTCCATGCGGGAGGGGTTCACAGAGGTGACAGTTAATTACTTTAAAGAGAATGAAGGATAGGTGGACTCGGCTTCCACATTGTGGGAAGCTTACAAAATGGTGATCAGACGGCAAGGAGTTTCAGCGATTACGGGATACAAGAAAGAAAAGCGAAAACAGTTACACACAATAGAAGAGGAAATTTCCCAATTAGAACACAAACCAATAAACTCAGCCACCCTAGATGTCAAACATAGATTGTTGTTGAAGCAAAAAGAATACAGAGACATTGCCGAGGAGGCTAAAACCCAATACCGTGCCACTCAGTGTTGTGTATATGAGATAAGCAATAAGGCAAGTAAATTACTGGCGTGGTTGGACAAGCGTGAAAAGGCCACTAGTTGGGTGTTTGGTATTGAGACAGAGGATGGTACCCAGCTTAAAGATAGGAACAGTATAGCGGAGGCCTTGGCAGAACACATTAAACTGATATATGAACCATCAGGAACATCTACCTACAAAGAAGCACAGGAGTTGGTGGCCACCCTCAAACCTCACACTCTTGATGACACAGAGGTAGAAGAGCTATACTTAGACCTCACCAAAGGGGAGGTGGTCAAGTTAATTGGAGTGTTACAATCTGGAAAAGTGATGGTACCAAGTGGTCTTCCTATTGAGCTATTTAAAGCACACACATCCACAATCGCCACCTTACTTGGTTTATATGTAAGAAGAAAGTGTTGCTAATGGTTGGCCTAGGTGGTAGTGATCCACAAGTAGGGGAAAGCTCCCAAGCGCTGTGGTTCATATTGGCCAATCTCCTTGTTAAACCGAGAGGTGAAAATCCTGGCCACGCGGTTTTCACCCTACTCCATAAATTGATCCACCCTGATCAGTCCGGCTTTATCCTATTTATAGAGAGGGGGTACACTAGGAGCTGATTATAAGCTCCAGTGACCCTTGCTCCTGAAAAGTAACTAGTACACAAAGGGAGTCACTGTTCCTTGTAGAGGATGAAAGAGGAAGAAACTTTTTTTCGTGTGCTACTCTATCTGTGGGGGACAGTGTGTCCTCATCATAATGCCCTCACACACCCCGAAGCATGTCATGCTTCATCATTTGGGCTTTGCTCCTCTTCGGGCCGGCAATGCAATGCCCTACGGGTCCCCTGAAGGGTCTCTTTATCGGAGATCTTTTGATGAGAAGCTGTTTGGTGCGTGGGTGTAAGTGGCAGTGAAGTCTAAATGGATGTGTTAAAAAATTACTGGATGGAGAGTGGGTACTATTTATTAGGGTGATCCCTCTGTCATTGTTAAAAAAAAGTGTGTAGTGCTGCTCTAGGGGATAATATGTCCCTATGTAGCTAGGTATATGTCTCTAATGAACATATATAGGGGTCAACATGTTTTGCGCTGTGAGTGGCCTTAGAAGGAGATCCAAAGCGCTTCTTCAGGACCAAAGGAAGGTCAATTTTAGTGTTAGTGGTGGACTGAACAAACCAGTGCCACCAAGTTTGTAGAAGGGAGTAGCGTTTCTGAAAAGAGAGAAGGCGTAGGACAAAAGTATAGTATGGTTAATGTCATGTCATGATAGGTTGTCATTGGAGGGCCTGGTGTGCATTACCCTTAGGGTGAGTATTATCGCTATAAGTTGGCATAAGTGCATGTATAATAACAGTAATGTGAATAATCAAAATGATTTTTCTTAGCATAGTGACAGACATACATAAATAGGTATAAGATCAATGATTAGATTTTGCCAGTGTAGTTCTATATCCATACGTTTATTCTGTCGTTCATACAGTACCCCTAGGTAAAGGACCGAGGTTGATGTGACTCTATAGAAAGGCTCATTCATAAGGTAAGTGTATGAACCATAGTTGTCTAGGCAGATAACACGGCAAAGTAGGCCCCACTATTGATGGCATACCTCTAGACACTGTTGTCTTGTTTTTTTTACAAAATGCATCATGTTTCTCACCCGTTAATATTAGAGTCCGGATCTCATGAGATCAGTGAGGACACTCAGGACTGTGAAATGAGAGAAGGCAAAGAAAATAGTGTTTAAAGGTTTTGTTGTATCCCGCTGTTGTTGTCAGTAAAGATTGTTGTTGAAAAACCAAAAAGCATTGTCCTGAAGACTAAGAAAAACATAATAGCTGTTATACAGAGTCTAGGGATGATCCCCGCATGCTGGAGGGATTTGCCCTGTCCTATTAGGGGGAGTTGACAGCTCACGGAGTTGTCACGTTTCGTTATGATTTAATGGTTTGGGAGGCCTGTGGGGAAAGGCACAGTGCTCTGCGTAGACATATGTGGCTTCATCGTGCCCCACTTATCAGGTCAAAAAGGTTCTAAGTGGGTCAGTGAACTATGCGTAAAACCAGACATTACTCGCATTTTAGCAGGTTTGACACAAAAAAGACAGTACATGTATTAATGAGGCTTCGTTTTTAAGAAACAATCGTTTAAAGGCTAGGTGCTAATAAAGCCAGAGAGATGTTGCCTCAGATACTAAAAGGGTTTTCCTTTTCTATTTTACTCACAGTTCTCATGTAGTAGCAGGGCCGATCCACCTGTGTGCCTCTCCCTGTCTCCTCCGGTAATGGGAAGGTTGGCCCATATCCCGTATATAGCGGAGGTGTGTTGTCAATCAGTGAGTTAATTTCATGTTAATGGAAGAGTGTGTGACATGATGCGTGGGCGCCATCTTGTAATGGGGTGTTTGAGTAGACATAGTTCTTGATACCTATTGTTATTAAGCTATTGTTACCAGCGAGTGTCCTATAATGAGTTCTTTATTTTTCTAAGTGTGATGGTTGGTGGTGCAGGTAGTAAAAACTTACCAGTAGATCTAAGCAGATAGGTTTATAGGGCATATTCTGCATCTTTGAATGGTGTAATTGGTAGGTCAATCGTTTGACCATAGGCGCCATCTTTGAGTGGTATTGTGATATGTTATTTTTCACTCTATGTGAATAGTCAAGCCCATTTCTAATATTCAACATACATGGTTTTGTCCTCAAATGGAGTGTCTGAGGTGGCCTGTATTCGGAAAATACGACATTTGTGTGTTTTGTGTTTTGTCTGTCTCTCTAGTTTACACATCATTATGGTAACTTTGTTTTCAGAATTGGGATAAGAAGAGGTTGATGGTGAGGTGGTCATTAGGCTACACTACTTCAATCCGCGGTATTTTGTTGTTTAGACCATGGTTATTTGTCCGTAGGCGGTAGACATATGTTTGTTCTTTTTGAAATAGTGACCTATTAGATCATGAAGGATTGGACTCTATAACAGTGCAGGTCATTTGATCTGGTGTATGTCCTGTTTTCATCTAGTGTCTGCTCATTTTAGTGGTGTTTGTCTTGCCCCGTATACTACTTCTGTGCTCATTGACTCTCATCCTCACAGGTCTGTTTGTCATTCCTATATAGAAGAGGTTGCAAAGACATTTTACTATGTACACACAGTTTTTAGTATTATAGTTTGTATGTTTCTTCTTTGTCCACTCCTGGTTGTTTAGTTGTGGAGTTATGGTATGTTTTGTTAGGGGGCAAATATTGCAGGTTCCGTATGGGTAATGCCCTTTGACTTTTGGGCGGTCCCACAGTGTCCTATGATTGTCCAGTTTTTTACCCTGTGGTCTTGTGTGCACAACCATGTCTTTAATATTCTGTGTACGTCCGAAGGCGAATCTTGGGCGCTCCAACTGGCAGACAACAGATACTATAGAAAAAGAGAGACAGATCCCACAGATTCCCTCACACGAAGAATCACCATCTCAGTAACTGAACCACAAAGGAATGGATGGATTAGCAAGAATGAAGCAGAATTCCTAGTGAACTCTAAACCTACGGCCTATACTTCTACATCTTGCCAAAAATCCACTAAAACATCATGCCCCCACCTGGAAGACCAATAGTGTCTGGGATTAACTCTATCCTTGAACCACTCAGCCAATACTGTGACCACTTCCTATGACCATTAGTACAAGCAACACCTTCTTACCTCAAAGACATTAAAGAAACCATCAACCTAATTGAGCATATAAGGGGACCGGAGAAAATCACCCTGCTAGTAACCCCGACGTGGAAGCCTTATATACCAACATCCCACAAGAAGCTACACTGAGAGCAGTTGAAGCAAGTCTAAGGAACAATGACTTGGCTGCACCACAACCAGTAAATTATATCCTTGAATGCGCAGAACTAGCCCTAAAAATATATTTTTCAAGTTCCAAGATCAACACTACCAACAAATCCACGGAAGTTGTATGGGCAGCACTTTCGCGCCGAGCTTAGCATGCGTATACATGGCCCATTTTGAGGCAGAACACATCCTACCATCTTCCAACCCCTTCAAACCAGAAATAAAAGAGTGGAAACGTTATATAGAGAACATACTCATGTTATGAACAGGCACAAAAGAATGCTGCACGGAATTCCACACCTGGATTAAAGAACAGGATCCTTTCCAAAATTTACACTGGCTGCCTCAAGTGAAAAGATCCCTTTTCTGGACCAATTAATCATCCTACAAGATGGAAAACTTTTCACCGAAACATACAAAAAACCTACAGACTGAAACAGTTTACTAACCTACGACAGCCATCACACAAAAGCCTTAAAACAGAATCTTCCATTTGGACAATTTCTGAAGCTCAGAAGAAACTGCAGCAATACCAAGGATTACGAAACACAAGCTGCAGAACTAGGAAACAACATGGAACAGAGTAACTACCTATGGAGAATCATAAAGAATGCGTATAAATGCGTACGCAACAATCACCAGCAAGCATTACTAGAAACTCTTGAAAAACCAAAAGGATGAGACTATTACATGTGTGACAACCTACACACCACAATCAAATCAAATAAAGAAAATCCTACTAAAAGACTGGAACATCCTACACGTCGGAGGGATGCAACTGGAGCACTCAAGATTCACCTTCAAACGTACAATGAATATTAAAGACATGGTCATGCACACAAGGCTACAGGGTAAACAACTGGACAATCAGAGGACCCTGTGGGACCTCGCAAAAGTCAAAGGGCATTACCTATGCGGAACCTGCAATATTTGCCCCCTAAGAACACATACCACAACTCTACAAATAAACAACCAGGTGTGGACACAGAAGAAACATACAAACTGTAATACTAAAAACTGTGTGTACATGGTAAAATGTCCTTGCAACATCCTCTACATAGGAATGACAACCAAAGCCAAGAGGATGAGTGAAAGAACACAGAAGTAATATACGGTGCAAGACAAACACCACTAAAATGAGCAGACACTAGATCAAAACAGGACATACACCAGATCAAATGACCTGGAATGTCATAGAGTCCAATCCTTCATGCTCTAATAGGACACTATTTAGAAAAGAACAAAGATGGGTCTCCTGCCTACCGACAAATAACCATGGTCTAAGCGAAGAAATACCGTGGATTGAGGTAGTGTAGCCTAATGAGCACCTCACCATCAACCTCTTCTCATCCCAATTCTGAAAACAAAGTTACCATAATGATGTGTAAACTATAGAGACACACAAAACACAAAACACACATATGTCGTTTTTCAGAATACAGGCCTCCTCAGACACTCCGTTTGAGGACAAAACCATGTATGTTGAATATTAGCAATGGGGCTTGACTATTCACATATAGTGAAAAATAACATATCACGATGCCACTCAGAGATGGCGACCATGGTCAAGCAATCGACCTACCAACTGAACCACTCAAAGATGGCGCCCGTGCCCTATAAACCTATCTGCTTAGATCTACTAGTAAGTTTTTACTACCTGCACCACCAACCATCGCACTTAGAAAAATAAAGAATTCATTATAGGACACTCACTGGTAACAATAGCTTGATAACAATAAGTATCATGAACTATGTCTACTCAGACACCCCATTACAAGATGGCGCCCATGCATCACGTCACACACTCTCCCATTAACATGTAATAAACTCACTGATTGACAACACACCTCCGCTATATAAGGGATAGGGGCCAACCTTCCCTTTACCGGCGGCGACAGGGAGAAGCACGCAGGTGGATCGGCCCTGCTACTACGGGAGAACAGTGAGTAAAATAGAAAGGGAAACCCCTTTCAGTATGTGATGCAACATTTCTCTGGCTTTATTAGCACCTAGCCTTTAAAATGCGTTTCTTAAAAACAAAGCCTCATTAATACATGTACTGTCTTTTTTGTGTCAAACCTGCGAGTAAGGTCTGGTTTTATCCATAGTTCACTGACCCACTTAGAAACTTTTTGACCTGATAAGTGGGGCACTATGAAGATGCGTACATTTACGCAGAGCACTGTGCCGTTCGCCACAGGCATCCCAAACCATGAAATCGTAACGAAACGCGACAACTCTGTGCACTGTCAACTCCCCCTAACAATACAGGGCAAATCCCTCCAGCAAGCAGGGATCGTCCCTGGACTCTGTATAACAGCTATTAAGTTTTTCTTAGTCTTCAAAACAATGCAGTTTTATTTCTCAACAACAATCTTTTATTGACAACAACAGCGGAATACAACAAAACCTTTTAACACTATTTACTTTGCCTTCTCTTATTTCACAGTTCCTGAGTGCCCTCACTGATCTCATGAGATCCTGACTCTAATATTAAGGGGTGAGAAACATGATGTATTTTGTAAAAAACAAGTCAACAGTGTTGAGAGGTTTGCCATTAATGGTGGGGCCTACTTTGCAGTGTTATCTACCTAGACAGCTATGGTTCATACACTTACCTTATGAATGAGCCTTTCTATAGAGTCACATCAACCTGGGTACTTTACCTAGGGGTACTGTATGAACGACAGCGTAAACTTATGGATATAGAACTACACTGGCAAAATCTAATCATTGATCTTATACCTATTTATGTATGTCTGTCACTATGCTGAGAAAAATTATTTTAATTATTCACATCACTGTTATTGTATATGCACTTATGCCAACCTATAGCGATAATTCTCACGCCAAGGGTAATGTGCACCAAGCCCTCCAATGGATGTTCCGGACAACCTATCATGACAAGATATTAACCATACTATACTTTTGTCCTACACTTACTCTCTTTTCAGAAACGCTACTCCCTTCTACAAACTTGGTGGCACTGGTTAGTTCTGGCCGCCACTGACACTAAAATTGACCTTCCTTTGGTCTTGAAGAAGCGCTTTGGATTTTCTTCTGAGGCCACAGACAGTGCGAAACTTGTTGATGTTATATATGTCCATTAGGGACATATACCCAGCTACAGAGGGACATAATATCCCCTAGAGCAGCACTACACACTTTGTTTTAACCATGACAGAGGGATCACCCTAATAAATAGTACCCACTCTCCCTCCAGTAACTTTTTTAACACATCACTTTGACTTCAATGCCACTTACACTCACGCACCCAAACGGCTTCTCATCAAAAGATCTCCAATAAAGAGAACTTTCGGGGGACCCGTAGGGCATTGCTGCGCTGGCTCGACGAGGCACAAAGCCCAAATGATGATTCATGAAGTGCTTCGGGGTATGTTAGGGCATTATGATGAGGACACACTGTCCCCCACAGGTAGAGTAGCACACGAAAAAACTTTTCTTCCTCCTTCAACCTCTACAAGGAACAGTGACTCCCTTTGTGTACCAGTCTGGCTTTATGCCAGGCAGGAATACAGCACTCAACCTTCGGCGTCTTAATGGCGTATTGGTCAGGGCTCGAACCATAAGAGAGGAGGCAGTGATAATGTCCCTTGATGCCAAAAGGGCGTTCAATATGATCGTATGGCCTTACTTGTTTGCGGCGCTTGAATGCTTTGGTTTCGGAGGGAAATTCCTGTCATGGGTGCGGCTCGTTTATTTGGGGCCCCTTACAAGAATGACTGTAAATGGTGACCGGTCTGCAAGTTTTTACCTTGTAGAAAGGGACGAGACAGGGGTGTTCACTTTCCCTGCTGATATTCTCTCTAGTCCTTGAACCATTGGCAATTTGGATTAGAGGAGACCCCCTTATAAGGGGACTAAATTGGACGACAGACTGGGAAGATAGAATATCCCTCTATGCCGATGATATTTTACTCTAATTGGCCAAACCACATTGTTGGACCTTCGATGGGCAAGCCCAGCACAAAGGGGGGTAGCTTGGCTCAAGTGTCAAGGCAGTGAAGGCTGTAGTGCTAAGCCGGCTCTGACCCAATAATAACCCCCTGCACAGTCACACTAAAAAGAAGGACACCACACCACTGCTGTAGAAAAATACGATTCCTTTATGTAAAAGTTCTCTGCTTGTGAATAGGGATCAATTGGAAAGCACAGTTACATTTCACTTTTCATAAAACTCTGGGATTCAGGTTAAGAATAAATACAGGGAATAAATACAATACATAGGAATTCAGTAATACTGGTATTGCATAAATATTGAGAATAGCTCTGTTCAATAAATAGATTAAATAGCAGGCTCAACTGTCACCATTACATGAATTAAATACCACTTGTACATAGCGCATTACTTTCTAGTTCATTTAGTCTTCAAAGCCACATTTCCATTTTAATAACGCTGCCACCAATTAGAGAAAGTCATGCAGTTAACTCTGGTAAGTAACACACTTTTAGTAAACGGTTGTTTACAGTACTTGTGGAGTTCTGAGGACTCCCTGCGGTCACACGGTGAGCGGGGATTCATTTTAGTTCACTCGGGAACTATGCGCGTATGACTGGAAAGCCAAGGAAACCCAGTAAGTCCTTCATTCGGCCCTACGCGGCCACCGGGGAAGGATGTCCGCTGCCGGTGGGGGTTGACTCGAGCCTGCAGTGCTACTGCGGGCTCCTAGGCGGCTTAGTTCGACGTCGCTGGACAGACGAACGGCCGCACACAGGGGTTCTTGCCTTCAGCGCTCACTTAACTCAATGTCGGGCACAGTTCCACTTTACCGCGGCGAACCAACAGGGGAATCAGATTTCCTCACAACGGCTGGATCGATTAGCGATTCAGTCGGGCACAGTATTCTCCTACGCCAGCATCAGGGAACTCACGGGCTTCCAGGACCTCCCTCCAACTTCCTCACACGGGGGCTGGTCCCGCCCACAGCAACAGTTTCTCGGGTCTCGGAAAGGGCAGGGACGCAGATCCCGCCCAGTAAAGGCCGGCCTCTCCCCGCCCCGGCGCACCACCTCACCTTCTCACTTTGGGCACCAACCAGGAAGCGTGCAACGCCGGTGGGGCTCGGAGACGTCCGAGTCCCCCGCGCTTGGCGCTACACGTGAAGGGGGCACAGGATGAGGTCACGGTCACGGCGATCGGGCACACGCCTAGCGACCCGACTTCTTCCTCAGTCTGACGCCACCGGGGGGGGCGGGGAGGCACACAAACTCGGCCACAGTCTTCTGGGGCACAGAGGCGCTAGCTGGGCAGGCGCTGTAGGCGCAAGGGTTCAAAATTACGCCTGACTGGAACGCCAATCAGTATCCACAATATTAACCCTTGCCACACTACTGCCTGTACTCTCAGCCACCTCAAGGGTAAGCAGGGCAGGTGTCTTCTCTGGTGTCAAGTCAGGAATAGGGGTCACACCTCTTCAGCAGCTATCAGCATCTAGGTGTAGTAGTCTAATCAACTCCCCTCTCTCTTCAATAAAATGGCCGCCAGGGTCTGGGCTTTATATAGCCCGAGCCCTGAGGTACTGGCACCAGCCAGAAGGTTCTAGAACCTTCCCTGGCTGTGTCAATGGGTTGACACATTCTGAGGTGTCTTATGGTCACTCACAGCCACCGTACTGGGGCTCTGGAGCGGCCATTTTGTGTACCTGAAGAAATCTTAAGAATTCCTGTCAGGAAGGGCGCCAAAACCTCAGAAGGTCAGGGTTCAAGGAGGCTCCAATGGGAGTCACTCTCATGAGGAAAATATGTGTCCACCATTTTAAGGTTAAACACACACAGGTTGCCAACCTCAGTTTTAATGGCCACAGGTTTCGCCAGGCGCCTTGTACATAGGTGCCAGAAACCTTGTGAGCAACTGGGTGTCAAGGAACACCTAGCCCCATTAAACAACACACAAAAAGGTCCTGGTAGACAAATAAAAAACGACAAATTTTGGGAGGTACAGGGGAACAAAAGAAATTATAGTGGTGAGGGGACTCTCAGAAGCAGACGGGTCCAACACACATTTTTCAATTTATAGAATCTTACACATATTTACCCTTTTTCAAAAGTACTCCGGATACACTATAAATTGGAATAAATCACTCATTTACATACTGTCCAGTAGGGGTTTTAATCTGCCCATACATTGCGTAGCCAAGATAGTCATAGAAGGCTTTCGATATCTGGGGATCTATATCACGACAGACCCAGTGGCATTTTACGATAATAACCTAGCTCCCCGTTCCGTCGGCTACAAGACGACGTGCAGCATTGGAAGACCTTGCCCCTCATGTTGCTGGGTAAGGCGTCTTTGGTCAAAATGATGACTCTGCCCTGCTTTGTTTACGTTTTACAAAACCCACCATACCCTGTCCCAGCCAAGTATTTTCAGGCCGCGGAGTCATAAGTTCGGACCCTTCTCTGGAGTAATGGCATCCACCGCATTTCATTGACTAAGCTCACGAAAAGCTGGTACGATGGAGGAATAGCCCTTGCAGCAATCAAAAGTTACTATTGGATCTCTCAGTTAGTAGTCACTAATCACTGGGTACACTAGCCAGTAACAGAGCCTGCCTATAAGATGGACAGATATAATATGACATCAGGATCTTACCAAAGCGCACTTTATGGGGGGAAAAAGAATGGGCCGGTGCATACCCCAACAGCAACTACCGTTTTATTATGGCATACGACAATGTCCGCTTTGGGATGGAAAAATAGGACCGACCGTTTGGGACGCCTGGCACAATGTTCCAAATTTGACAAATGAGAACTGATTGGTCTCTCGAGGGTCGGGATGTGGGGGCAGGGGGCAAGGTGGTTCCCTTCAGTGACCTCCAAGGAGACTATGAGTTGAGTGTGAGGGAAACCTTTAGATACCTTCAAGTCCAAAACGCTCTATATAAGGTAATCCCCAAAGGTACAGATCTCCCGGTGGCCTCGCTCTTAGAGGGCAGACCCCTTGATGACTATCTTAAAGGGAAAGCGATTTCTTTGACCTACTGGAAGATACTAAATAATACACCAGATGCGTTTGTGAAAATTCGAGCCAAGTGGGAATTAAGCAAGCTATTGCCCAGAGTTGCAGACCCATGATTAGAATAGGCACCGAGGCGAGAATTATCAGGTCCGAGGAAATTGAGCCCAAGACCCGCCGAGGCGGGTATTGAACCCTGGTCCCGGGACAGACCTCTGCATCAGAGTCTGCCGCTCTAACCATTTGAGCCACATCTTCAACCCGCTTATATAAAACTTCTTTATTCGGCTTTTTCACAAATAAAAACCATAAAAGAGACATAAAAAAGTACAATTTACATTTTCTCAGCAAGTATACAAATTATTATCTTTTTCTTTTTTTATAAAAAAGATAACTTCAGAGAAATTCTTGCAATAACATTATTTAAAAATGGATTATCATTCCTTTTCATTTCGTCAGGATATAGTTAAGTAATACTTTTTGTATGATGGTTTATATAGGCTTTTCCTGTGCTTCATAATACATTTTAAGAAGTTAAGAACAAAATAGCAGACAGACTCAGATTCGAGCATTTGGAGTCTAAGAAATGCCGGCCTGCATTGTCTAAGGCCCCAGCTCCTCAATGTGGGCATTAGCCAAATTTTCCTATGTGCATGATGGAATTTGCAAAACAAAATAACGTGTAAGTTAGACTGAGTTGATTTCTCGTCACAAGGGCAGGGAGGAAAGCTTGAGACCCATCCATTTTTCAGAGGAAACGCAACCAGTCTAAAAAATTTATCCAACCTAAATCTGGTCAGCAGCATTCTATCGTATGTCGACACCTGCAATGTTAGATAAGGCTGGATGCTGTGCGTTATTTCGACCATATTCGCATGAATAACCGCGTGTTTCGCAGATTCCGAAACCAATCTCAGTGACTCTAGATGACAGAGGGCTTGTTGTTTTAATGCTCTCTTCGGAAGGTCAACTATGGTCTCTGGGTGAGAATAGTATTTCTGAAGGCCAAGATCTTTAAAAAAGTTTCTAATATAGGAAAGCCATTTTACCTTAGAAGACTTGTCAAGAGCCATTGTATCAGCTATAATAGACTGGGACAAAGCATTATTCACAGATGTCCAGATACGCCGCCACAGCATCAGCGGTTAGATCTTGATCAAGTCCTCCAGGTAGGGAATTCCCAATTCCAAATGTGAGGCATAGATTGAGGTGCCTCTAGGAGTAACTAATAGAAATCTCAGAAAGGCGTTTTCTGCTACTTGAATGGAGCTGGTGTCCGTGTGTCCCCAGACCCCGGCTCCATAGAGAGCAATGGCCTGACATTTGGCACAGTAGATCTTCAGTAACTCCACTGGGGGCCTATTCCCCAATCTCTGAGAGAAACTCATCAGGGCCGCTATTGATCTTTTAAGTAGATGGCATCTTGACTCAACTGCTGGCTTCCATGTCAATCGTCCGTCTATCATGATACCAAGGTACGGATACTGGGGAGTAACCTCGAGTTTATGGTTACCGAGGTAGATCTCTTTTACTCCTTTTTTCTTGGTACCTGCTATCATGACAAACGTTTTCTTGACGTTTACCTGTAGGTCCAAACCTCCCATGAATGTCGTGTATCTCTTCAGGGAGTTCTGTAGCTCGCGCGGAGTACGGGCGAGAATGACGGCATCATCCGCGTAGAGCAGGGCGGGAATCAGGCGCTGTTTTATACGAGGGAGGTCCTGAGCCCCCCTCAGCATCTCCCCCTCCAGACCATTGGTGTAGAGTGAGAAGAGGAATGGGGCCAGGACACATCCTTGCCTGACTCCACGCTCCACTCTAAACGGGGCCGTCAACTCGCCGTTCCGACCAAAACGTACTCTGGCCGAGGCTCCTGAATAAAGCTCTCTCACAAAATCTAGGAGGGAGGGTTCCACTCCCATTTGACTTAAGACCATCCACAGCTTTGAGTGCGAGACGCAATCAAAAGCTGCGGATAGGTCTACATAGACCATGTAGATCATATTCTCCTTAGCCTGTGTGTATTTGCCCACTATCAGGCTGAGATTCAGGGCCTGCTCTACGGTTCCGAACCCCTCCCGAAAACCAAATTGGAGGTCAGAGATAATGCCTCTCTCCTCAGCCCATTGCTGAAGTCGCTCCAAGATTACTCTCCCCACCACCTTGCCAAGCGAGTCCAGCAATGAGATGGGGCGATAGCACTTCACATCTTGGCGGTCCCCTTTTTTAAATATGGGGACCATGATGGACCTAGTCCAGGAATTCAGAACCCCCTCGTTAGCGGCGGCTATGCATACTCTTGTGAGAATGGGTGCCCAGAGGTCTGAGTTGTATTTGAATAAATCCGCTGGGACCCCATCCGGGCCTGGGGCTTTCCCCGTTTTACTTGCTTCCAAGGTCAGTAGCAGGTCGGGTATGTCAAAGTGGAGCGGGATAGGGTAATGTACTTTTGGAAGCATGCTGTCGGAACAGTCTATAGTTGCGTCATTTTTAAAGATCTTGGTGAAATGGGCCACTCAAGTTTCTTCGTCGATAGCTACTTCGATCTTGGGGATATTATTGTCAGTGAGATAAGGGGCTCTAACCGTGCGCCAAAAGGCCTCGCTGTTTTTTGAAACAGCATTCTTGTGCAGATATTCCCAGAGTTTCTGCTTCAGTTCTTTAGTTCTTAAGTTTCGTTCCCTGATGTATTCACGTCTAAGAGATTGAATCTGTTCCAAATCTCTAGGTTTATTATGTAGCGCAAGTTTCAGTTTAGTGAGGGCTGTAGTACAATTATGATTGAACCACCCCTTCTTGCCGGAGTGCTTGGACGTTAGCTTAGACGAAAGTAGCCCCTTAATTTTCTCTAGGATTTGCTTAAAGTTGTCTAGGACTTCTTCGTAATTTACCGAAAGGTCCAAGCATTTAATTATGTTAGAATATGCCAGCTTAACCAGTTTTTTGGTGATTTCGCTTGGGTTATTTTTTTCCCATTTTATTGTATAACCATTCTGTTTGCTTAATTCTAAGTTATTCTGGGCAAGAGTATTTACTATTTCTATGTTTTGGTGCTTATATTTAGGCAGATGAAGATACATCCTCAACGCAGAGTGGTCGCTCAGAGAGTTATCGATAACCTGGAAGTCTTTGGCTATGTCTGACAGTCCAGGGGACAGAAAAATATAATCCACTGTAGTTTGGTGACCTCTGCCCACATAGGTTGGAATTAGGGAACTTGAGTCCGAACTTGGACGGTTAGCGATTTGCAGGTCCAGTTCGGAAAGCACATTGTTTAGGGCGTTCCCCGCCTTTCTATGAGCAAGATGTACTAATAGGAGCTCGAATTCATCCACAATCCCACGGCAGTGTGAGTTCGCCAGTGGGCAAGGGTGAAGGTTAAAATCCCCTCCCCATAGTAAGTGGTTTGCCCCGTGGCTGCTTTTCCACTGATAGAGTTGGCTTAGTCTCTCGTAAACGTCTCTGATAAGAGTCGTAAATTGATCTTCGTCTAAGTTGTTATAGAAATTAGTCAAAAGAATAGTCTCCTTATTCGCGAAGGAAAGTAAAAGAATTTGGCAATTAAAATCAGAATGGATAGTGGTCACTTTTAGGTGGTTCAAGGTATTCGCAATGTACGTTATTAGCCCTCCTTTGGGCCTACCCATTGTACTACGGACCGCTGGGATGAAAAATGTTTTAAATCCTAATAAATGAAGCTCGGTAATAGACCACGACTCCTGCAGACAAATTATTTTATAAGGTTCTAAAAAGTTTTGAGCCGTCCCATCCTCTATCTTGGTACGCAGACCTGCTACGTTCCAAAAGAGGATGGGTATGGGTAGTGTGTCAGCTTTTGGTCCTGTTAGTTCTATTGATACCGGGGAAGGATTTATTTTAGAGCCAAGGTGGGGTGAGCAGGGGTTAGTAGGTTCTGTATCAGTTGGTGGTCAATCGACCATTTCTAGCCCGCTAAATCTATTGGTCATCGGGATATTATACCATGGTTCCCAACGGGGCGGTTCTCTATATGTCGTCCTTTGGGTAGTGGGCCTCCATTCTACCCAGCCACCACCCTGCTGGCGTGGTCCCACTACTTGCCATGAATTATCTTGGTTGTGATATCTGGGGGCCCCTTGATATCCAGTATTGTAAGAGTCGATATGTCGGGGAGCTTGAGTGGGCCATGGGGGATCGTAATCCTGGAAGAAACCCTTCGGATGTCTTAGGGGGTAAAAAAAAGAGAGTGGTTTAACACTGATGCCTCCGTTTACATTCGTATCTTCCCAGGAGCAGATATAATCTGCTATACGAAGGTCCACAAAGGTAATCAGAATGCAATCCCTAGGGAGGGATCGTTTTTCTGGCTTTGCCCACCCATGAAGTCCTACGAACTGACAGAATCCTTCCGTTCCACGTTGGAGGGAAGGGGCGATTGTTCTGTAACCAATGTTGTACCTTGTTTTTAAGGGACCAGCCCGGTTCCGCAATGTGGTCCGCTATTTCTGGGACACCAGTCATGACCCCTACATATGGTGAGGCCTCCGGTGGCAAATCAGCTGGAAATCTGCCCTCCCCGGAACCTCTAGGAATGTTTCTATGAGCTTTGGGGACCGGGGGATCAGGGGCCAATAGTTGAAGGGCCGGTGATTTTGATGTTACTTTGTTTATAGCCTTATTAGTGGCCGCTAAGTTTGGAGCTGGAGTAATTAGTGGGTGGGAGTTTCCCTGTGGCTAGGTAGTAGGTGCCTTAGTCGCTGTGTTCGGTGTGCTCTTGGTGATCGGGAAGGAGGATGTTACAGCTTGGGTTACCTTTTTTTGAGCAGTTGCGGGTTTCGGAGGGGCGTTTGGGGGGTTTGTGGGAGGTTGATTTTTGTGATTATTTCCCCCTGTTTTTTGGGCCCCTGCTAGTTGATTATGTTGTTGGGATCTAACAAGCTTACATATCTGCATCTCCAGCTGTGTTAGCCTTTTTTCTAATGGTTGCAAAGATGATTTGAATAGATCAGCGATCTTCTTTAGGAGCTGTATATTTTCCCCATCTCCTAATCCCCTATTGGTAGGTGATAAGGTTGGGGATTCCAAATCAATAAGGGTGGGGGTTTCATTTTTCATGCTCATTGTGATGAATTAGCGCAGTGACTACTAGATGTTCTACTCTGGGGGGAGGATCCTGTGGGGCGCTAGGAATGTGATGTAACATACCGGGGCTAGAGTTTTCTTGATCATCCGTTCTCTTGCTTATCGCACCCTCCCTCCTGCCCCTTTCATGAGTTTTCTCCAAAGAGGTCGTTTGTGTGGGGGTTTGAGGAAGTAAATCAGGGGTTCTCTCCAAATCTGAGCTTAGCTGCGAATCTGCAAGCTGAGACACGGATAGATCCACGTTATTTGGCAGACTACGTCTCCCGCGACTCACCCTCTCCCCTTCGTTATTATTCCCTACGACACCTGGAGTTCTAGCATCCGCCAAGATACCCAGAGAGGATCTCTTGGCGAATGCAAGATCCAGGGATACTCTTTCTTCTATCAGTGATATGCTTTGGTCTATGAATGTATTCGCTTTCGTTATAAAATCATCCATAGGACCAAGCAATTTACCCACACTACCCGGGGCCTTGGTTTTGTTCCCTCTAGTCACTACCATTTTGCCCGGACAGCAACAGAGGAAAGCAAAATGTAGAGTATAAATAGAAAGTGGATGGCCCAGTCCAGTCTCGCCAGTCCTCGAACGGCCTCAAACGGCCCGCCCTTTGCCCGGGCTTAGCCCGGCGCCAACCCGCACGCGTCCCGCTTGGCGCGTTACCCTCAATGTATTTATACCCAGTAGTTCAACTGGATTCCTGGGAGAAGGAGGCGGGGTCAGAGGGGAAAAATCACCCAGGTGCGGCCGATGACGGAGCCGCTGGTGTTCTTGGGACTCGCAGTCCCGCTCGTCCTTCCGCCTTCCTGTCAAGACACTCGGGCTCCCAGGGACACAAGGGAAACAGCAAACAGCAAACAGAGTCCTTCCTCAGAATCCTTCCACACAGCCTCGAGCGGCTCCCGCGAAGCGGGGGCCGCGAGGCGTGGATTTGAGCACCCGGTAGGAGGCGGGGTCAGAGGGGAAGAGTCACCCAGGTGCGGCCGATGACGGAGCCGCTGGTGTTCTTGGGACTCGCAGTCCCGCTCGTCCTTCCGCCTTCCTGTCAAGACACTCGGGCTCCCAGGGACACAAGGGAAACAGCAAACAGAAAACAGAGTCCTTCCTCAGAATCCTTCCACACAGCCTCGGGCGTGGATTTGAGCACCCGGTAGGAGGCGGGGTCAGAGGGGAAGAGTCACCCAGGTGCGGCCGATGACGGAGCCGCTGGTGTTCTTGGGACTCGCAGTCCCGCTCGTCCTTCCGCCTTCCTGTCAAGACACTCGGGCTCCCAGGGACACAAGGGAAACAGCAAACAGCAAACAGAGTCCTTCCTCAGAATCCTTCCACACAGCCTCGAGCGGCCCCCGCAAAGCGGGGGCCGCGAGGCGTGGATTTGAGCACCCGGTAGGAGGCGGGGTCAGAGGGGAAGAGTCACCCAGGTGCGGCCGATGACAGACCCGCTGGTGTTCTTGGGACTCGCAGTCCCGCTCGTCCTTCCGCCTTCCTGTCAAGACACTCGGGCTCCCAGGGACACAAGGGAAACAGCAAACAGCAAACAGAGTCCTTCCTCAGAATCCTTCCGCACAGCCTCGAGCGGCACCCACTTGGCAACCCATATTTTCTTACAATGGCGCACAGCGAACCATAACCAAATACTCTGTCACATGCTGCACAGTTCCAGTCAATAATCAAACAGCATTTGCAATGCACTAGGTCTCGCATTTACGCGAGTTTAAGCTATTGGCATTGTTAATGCGTTTTATTATTTATGTGTCAAAAAACAAAAGATAAATAAACATCATTGTAATTTACAATGCCAATAGATGAAACTCGCGTAAATGCGAGACATGTTGCATTGAAAATGCTTGTTAATTTAAGCTACACAGGACAACAGCCTATTTTCTCCACCCTCCTCTCTACACTAATTCATCCCCACTACACCGAGCACCCCCAGAATCTCACTCACCTTAAAATATTCTCACTTTTCGTGCTGTCACAAGCTCTCCCAATTACTGTACATGTTTCGGTTCCCAAATGATTGGCCAGGGGTGCAGGCTCCAGCCTTTAACCCATTAGAAAACGACGTTTATGGTTGGGGTAAGAGCCAATCAAAGAAATAATGCTGAAGGATCCCATCAGTGGTAAAGGGGAGCAGCATGCAGGATTATTGGTGACATTTTTTAATGTCCTCTGGGGAAAAGGGGAAAGGTTCTACTTTTGTACCGTGATTTTTATTTTTCTGCTTTAAATGGAACGTTGCTTTATATCAAATGTTGTAATTTTAATAATGAAAACACATTTGTATATCGTGCTTCATGATGTAATCTGCGCGTTTGCTCAAAGCCATCCTGCCAGCTCACAATAACCTTCCACCGTTCTTTTGCTTCTTCCACACTTTGTTTATTTTTGCAAAACTCCGGGGTATATTATCAACAACTAGCGATAATTTTTGTCTCTAACTTGTTTAGAGACAAAAATTATCGCCGCACATCGGCGATTTTTATCGCAGATAAACCTTGCTATTAGCAAGGGTTATCGCAAATGCGATAAAAAACGCCCGCAATGCATGAATATCGCTGAAAAGTCAGCGATATTCATGCATTATCGAGCAAATGCTCTTAGCCATGTTATCCACCTCCCATTGGATAACATGGCTAAGAACTGCTCAGGGCAGGTGTTAGCTTTTGGAGAAATTCGCCCTTAGCGCAAATATCTCCAAAAGTTGGTAATAGGAGATAGCGATGTTAGCGACTGTTTCCAGTCGCTAACATCTTGGCACGCCCACTTTGCATATCATTAGTGATAAATATCACTGACATGCAAAGTGGGGCCCATGATGGTCGCTATCTCCTATTAGCTGTCGCTAACTGGTGTTAGCGACAGCTTGGTAATAGGGAGATAATTTTATCTCCGCTTTCTTGGCTTTTAAAGCCAAAAAAGCGGAGATAAAACCCCTTGATAATATACCCCTCCATCCTTTATCCTTTCCCGTTCTGGATAAATGGAGACTTTAGTTTTTACCTGATATCCGTGTTCACTTGGTGCCAGAAAGCAACTCTGAAACTCAAAAAGAAACGATTTTTGTTTTATTTAAACATCTGCTTTCTCTTTTTTTTGAAGGGGGAGGTGAGAGGGGGTTAAGGGGATGTTGAGATGCCACTCCAGTTATGTACACACTTTAGTGTCATAGCAGACGTGCTTGAAAATAGGACACCTTTCTTTACCACTGGAACACAAACGTTGCAGTACTGTTTAGATCTTTCTGACTTAATACATGTAACTTAAAGTAAATTGCATTAACGTGATGCCTTACCGGCAGGATTCCCATGGTCACATCATGGCACATAGGAATTGATCAACATGCAAAGTGAAGTGGAATTTGCATAGCATTTTTCACTATGGCCACTTTGCTCTTTAAATACCCCCCCCACCCCCACCCTGACTAAGAGTATGAGCGTCAGAATTAAAGTGCGAGGCCTCAGTTGAACCACAGCCCCACATAGTCATCTTATACATCAATGATATCGGTGTATGGTGAAACACATTGTGCTTTTGGGACTGCACTCTGTGGAAGCTTAACTTAACCATCGAAGGTTTAACAATGAACTAGCTTTTCGCTGGATTATAAAATGAACAAATCTGCAACCCTGTTAATAGGTCGGGAGCCTTAGGTAAGCTATTACCACATTGTGTTTTCATTTGCACACCACACGCATAGCCTCAAATAAATTAGGCACTGTAAAAGATGGGACACTACAGATGATCGTGACGAAATCAAGCATTTGCATTGCAAAGAGATTAGCATTTACGCGAGGCCTATTGCATTGTAAACGGTAGTGATCACGGACAACGGGAGGGCAGTGGGGGTGGGGGCGGGGGGAGGAGAAGTCACGGACAACAGGAGTGAGGGCGGGGGAGGCGGTGAGAAGGCATGGACAATGGGAGGGAGGAGGGAGTAGAGAAGGTAGTAGGCAGTGGCGTAACCAAACTTGAGGGGGCCCCCTGCAAAATACATGGAGGGGGCCCCCCCACTTGGCCCGGCCCACCACCTACCACTTTGCCCCACTTTGGATGGATTGACAGATGGGTGGGTGGACGGTGGTACGGATGAATGGATGGATCTATCCCGATGGATGGACTGATGAATGGATGAGCAGACGAAGGTACGGATTGATGGATGGATGTAGATGGATAGGTGGAGGGATGGATGGATAGGTGGAGGGATGGGTGGATAGGTGGAGGGATGGGTGGATAGGTGGATGACAGATGGGTGTGTGGTGGCTGGGCGGACGGATAGATGGATTAATGAACGAATGCGTGCGTGGCTAGGGATGGACGGATGGATATGTGGCTGGGGATGGCTGGACGGGTGGACTGAAGTATGGATGGATGGATAGATGGATGGATGAAAGGATGGGTGTGTGGCTGGGGATGGATGGAAAAATGTATGGATGACACGATAGGTGTGTGACTGGGGATTGTTGCTGGGGCGGACGGATGGGTGGGTGGATGGAAGGATGGGTGTGTGGCTGGGGGGATGGGCGGACAGACAGATGGATAGATGGATGGATGAACGGATGTGTGTGTGGCTAGGGATGGATTTGTGGCTAGGGATGGAGGGATGGACGGATGGATGGACAGAGGTATGGCTGGATGGATGAAAGGATGGGTGTATGGCTGGGAATAGATGGCTGAATGGATGGATGGACGGACGGACGGTTGGATGGATGCAGGAGCGGGTGATGCAGTTAAGCTCGGCGGGCGGGTGATGTTAACTCATGTTGGAATAGGATTTATTTAATTTACTCTATTCTATCGTCTAGATTTCCCCCCTTCGATGCTTAACTGCACCGGTCGCTGCTGGATGGCTGGATGAATAGATAGTTGAATGGATGGATGGAAGGACGGGTGGATGGAATGATGGGTGTGTGGCTGAGGATGGTGGATGATTGGTTGGGTGGATGGTTGGTTGGATGGATGGATGTTTGGGTAAGTGGAATGGGTGGACTGGATTTGAAGGTTAGAATGCACATGACGTACTAGGCAGTGGGAGGTGACAGGACACTAGGGCCAACTGGGGGTCTGATTTCAGAAGTAGGCATGTGGCACTGGTGGCTGGGAGGCAAAGAGGCTCCAGTCACAGACACTCCTCTCCCCAGGCCTGTAAGGGGTGCCACAGTAAGCAGACCCTTCCTTAAGCTTCTCTCTAGAGTCTCAACACCCTAAAGGGACCACGGTCCTTTGCCAGACTGTCCCAGACTCATCAGTGAGTGTGGGCCCCATGCCACCCAGACTTGGCCTGTGATTCTCTGCCCCTAAAGGCCTCTCCACAGCCTCTCTCCAGCGCTCCTGTGAGCCGCCATTGTCCAGGGGAACAGCCCCCAGTGCCCAGAGTCAATGCCCCAATGTTTACAATCAGCCTCGCCAAGTCCCCGGGCACCTGGCCCTACCTCGTAAACACACTTGCTTGCCGTGCTGGCACTCTAGTGCTCCTTGTTAGCCCTCCCAGAGAGCCCTTTAGGAACCCTCAAACTGCCTGTTCTTCGTCAAGCATGCCCCTGACCTCGAATGTACCCAGGCCCGGTTCTAGCGGGAGGGCCAGGTGGGCCAGGCCCACCCAAGGTAGCCCCATGGCTCTCCCAAAGCCGATTTGCAAGCAGAAAAACATTATTTGTTCTTTTTCGTTATGATTTATTTGGGCCAGTGGCCTCGCTTTCTCATCCTAATTGTTTAATAAACATGATAGGCACCAATGCCATGGGCTGCTTGAAGTGCCTGGAGACAGGCGTGAAGTCAGTGAGGATTGCTGTTATCAATGAGCACATGTGAAAAGGAGGAAAGCCTGTGACACTCCTACCAGATCAAAAGAGACACAAAAGCTCTCATCACTCAGTATTTAAGAGATACTACAGGGCCACAATAATCTGATAGTATTTTGCCATCCCATGGTAAGTCATTGAAAATGTGGAATTAGTATTTATATCTTATAGTTCTTTTGTGCTATTCTTAAAGTGCAGCACTATATACTGCAAATACCACATCCTTTGACTTTTCTGAAGTGAAGACCTTTGACAAGTTTCACTAATACAACACAGATACAGCATTGACTGGGGCAGGGCAAGTTCTTATTAAACGAAAAAAACACTGGCGGCTGTCCTGTGGCAGCACTACCTACTTTTAATTTTCCGAGGTACTCGCTAACGGCAGAGTCTAATATAATTAGACCTAAATTATGGCACAAACACCACACACTGCGGCGAGCAACAGTGACTGAGTATTCGTTTTATTCTCTTTTTTTGTCATATGAATAGATACAAATGGAATATAGCACTGCTCTAGCCCCTCAGATCATAAAGAGATAAGATACTCTTGTGGGCTAATGCACTTGCTTCAAAGATGTTTCTATAATCTGTGACTTAGTAAGTTAAAATCTTGTCAGCTTTTCATTACTTACACAAGAGTGGGGCAACTTGTAAGTCCTTACATCAGTATAAATATTCTGAGCTTCTCAGTGTTTCTGATCTGGGTAAACGCAGATATTTAAGCTTCAAATAAATCTCGTCTTTTGGGGCATATCAACAGCCAGAACACATAACACACTAATGTTGTCGATTAACTAGCAGCTGGGATGGTGTCTTTTCAACAGAAGTCCTGAATTTTGATGAGGAAATGGGGATGAGGTGCAGGGATGAGAAATGGAGGAGGGTGATTAGAGGAGAATGTGAGGATACAAAAGATAAAGGTAAGAAAAAAGGATAAAACAAAAGAATGGTAAAGAAAGAGGTAGGTGAAATAAGAGTAACCAACTGAGTAGAAGGCCAGAGAACACATTTAACAGATCTTGATTAGAGAAGAGTATGAGGGTGATGAGTGTTAAACTAGAGAAGGTGATAAAGATGGTGTTTGAGTTGGATGAAGGAAGATGAAAGAGGACTCTGGGAAAGCAGAATATAGGAGCAGGAGAATGATGAGCAAATTGGGTGATGCAAGTAGCCTGATGATTGATAGACATGTACTGGGAGAGGGTAATAAGATGGGAGTAGTAGGAGAGGAGTATGAAATGGTGAAGGAGGAAGATGAGTCTGGTGAAAGATAAAAATGATGAGAAAGGAAGGTGATCAGAGAGAAGGTTGGTGAGCAAATGATAATTTGGGGGAAATGGAGTGTTAAGAGAAGAGTGGTAGAACACAAGGAAGAGGACGGTGATGGGAATAGGATATACTAGTAGGAGAAAGTAGGAAAACAGGAAAAAAGAGGGGACAAGCTAATCACAATTTAGAAGAGATAGTTCAGTTTTGAAGCATTCACATAAGGTGTATGTTTTCTTGGGTTTCACCTAGAATGGATTCTGCTCAAAGAGCTGCCAGTCAAATATTGTTTGACAAACTAGCCACCAAATTGAAGGACCACTTGTCATTCTCAGAAGTTGTAATCTTTGCACAGTGGGAAGCTAGGGGTTGAAACAGACCTCTGTTTGAAGTTTGGTTGGTTCAGCTTAGGTTGGCAACTTTGATTGATCATCCAGTTGTTGCTTCTCTTATTCGGAGTACATGTACCGCAGTAGACACTATCCAATACTTAAAAAAAAGTTGCATAGGTTATTACTTCTTTAAAACAAGTATGGCTTTCAAGTGTTTGTAGATGTTCTACATGCTCAGGAGCACACTATGTAAATAATTCAGGCCTAGTTGCTGTTGTCATTCCAAATGGTAAAGGCCATCAGGAAAGAACAGAAACAGGTGCAGGGTAGCAGGATTGCACACATCCATGCACCCACATAAGTTATGTTATGTTATGTTAATTTCGATTTATATAGTGCCAAATCCAATTCCAATTCCAAAAATTCTTTATTTCGGCCACATGGGCCATAAAAGATGCAATAAAATACAGTACATAAATACACAGTAAAATGGAATGCATGTATTAGAGAATATTTACATATAAAAAGGCTAGAAGGTCTGCATGAGGTAAGGAAACACAGTGGCACCAGTTCAGGGGGACATTTTCTTCCTTATTAACCAAGCTGCCATTAGGAATTTTGATACCGCAAAGACAATATGTCCCAGGGTATTGGTTTTCATAACCCTGTATGCTTGTAGGTATTCCCGAAAACCCAGGTTTCGGCACAGCGGTGCAATCCAACGCTTCCTGGGATTTTGGTATGCGTGGCAAACAAACATTATGTGCAGATCATCTTTGTTCTTGGTTTTACAACAAGGACAGAATTTGTCACCCCCAGTGAGCCATTTGTGGGTAAATACTTTGGTGGGGAGTGTGCCAAACCTCCATTGCAGGAACAATTTCCTTGCCAAAAGAGGAAAAATAAAATCCATAAAAGGTTCAAAGAGGTAAGAATTTTTGGACTCCATAAAACGACTCGTCAGGGTGCCGGTACTATGAGCATTGTCCATGTCAGCCAGATTTTTGTTTTTGTACAGCTGGGCAAGAGTTTTGCGTGTGATCCTTTGACAACCCTGAACTGGATCATCCCAGAGGTCTGGCAAGTTCAAACTGGACAATTCTGATTTAATAAAAGCCAGCCAGGGGATTTTGTTACTGCCATTCAGCCTCAGTACATGGATAAGGTCCTGTCTATAGTGATACAGTTCCTCAGTGGACCATATCCGATGCCAGAACTTCACGGGTTTGGATAGAAGATCTTCAGCGATGGAGTGTAGGCCCAAATCCAATCTTAGGGGGAGGAGTGGCGTTCCCTGCGGGAGAGCAAGTAGGCGTCTCAAGAATGTATTTTCCACCGCTAACAATGCCTTCCCTGCTTTGTAACCCCACAGCTCGCTGCCATACATGGCTGCTGCCTTCGCTTGAGTTCTATAGGTTTCAAGGGCCGGGCTTACAGGCTTAAAGGTGGATTTATTTGCCACCTTCAGGAGTGCGCCCGCTAGCTGGGATAGCTTCAGCCTTGATCTCGCTATCTGGCAGTCCCAGGCCAGGTTTTCTTGTAATGTTACCCCCAGATAGACAAAGGTCGAGACCCTCTCAAGACTAACTTCCCCCAGTTTTGGGTTGGGTCTGGTTCTGGCAGGGGGGTTGAAGTTCTGTGTTGACCTCCAACCCGTGTTGCCGACAGAAAAGGCCAAAACCATTTACAATCCTCTGGATCCCCATGGGGGATTTGGAAAGCAGGAGGGTGTCATCAGCAAACATGATTGCCGGAACCCTCCTGCCTGCCAAAACCGGGGCGTCATTGTCCTCGACAGTGTCAAGATGTTGAATGACACTGTTAATGAAGAGGCAGAAGAGGGTTGGCGCCAGGACACAGCCCTGTCTGACTCCTCTAAGGACAGGGAATTTGCCTGAGAGCTTACCATCCCTCCCACACCTTACTTGGGCATAGTTGTTCTCGTGGAGCCTGATGATAGTACTAAGAAGGTGTGGGGGCACTCCTAGCTTCTGCAAAACCTCCCAAAGTTTCCCTCTAGGGACTAGGTCAAAGGCTGACCTCAGATCCACGAAGACCATGTACAGTCTTCCACCCTCTATGGTGACAGTCTTCCAATATAGGAGAAGAAGGCGGAAGATCTGATCCATGGTCGACGTGTTCTTTCTGAAGCCAGCCTGAAGGGGAGTCATGATGTCATTTTCCTCCACCCAGTCCAGGAGGTGATTAAGGATGAGGCGCGCAAAGAGCTTTTGGGGGACATCTATTAGGCTAATGGGCCTGTAGTTGGCGGGGAGCAGAGTAGATCCCTTCTTGTGGATCGGAACAATCTCTGCCCCCAGCCACGACTTGGGGATTGACATACCTCCTAAGATGGCATTAAAAAGAATAAGGAGGTATGGGCCCCAGATGTCCAGATGGTGCCTAAACAAATCCCCAGGTAGCCTATCTAGGCCCGGCGCCTTCCCCGCTGATAGTTGCTTCAGGGCTGCCTCCACTTCCCCCAGGGATAGTTCCAATTCACGGTCCTGTATGCCACAAGGTGCATCCAGAGCTGTGACAGGACAAGGATTGGTATCTTGATAAAGTTCCCCGAAATGGGCCTCCCAAACCTCGGGGGCAATATTGGGTTCTACTGCATTTTTGAGTTCCCCTGTGCCATTATTAACAAGGGCCCAGAATTTACGGGAATCCCTAACTTTTAGGGCATCACAAAGATCATGCCAGTGGTTCCAGTCCCACTCGGTCCTGGCAGACGCCATCACTGTTTTATAGTGTTTCCTATGGGCACGCACCTTGGCCTTGTTTGACCCCTCTTTTATTGCAGCAATGAGCTCAGACTTTGCTGCCCTACAAGAGGAGGTATACCAGGTGGGAACATGGGTCTTTTTCTTTCTATTTGGCACCAGCGGGTGGAATACCTCAGCCAAATCTCTTACAAGACCCTGGTGGATATCACCCAGTTTCTCATTGTATTCCGGGGTTCTTGGTGCGTTTAGCAGTGCATCCACCTCCATAAACCTTGGGATTGCCAACCCGTATAGTTTGCTAATGGCCTCTTCTGAGCTCACAAGTTTTCCCCACTTAACCCGTCGCCTGCTGGTTGTAAGAACCAGATCCCCCTCCTCTCCCCCTGAGTTTTCTATCACTGTTCCCGCTACATGGGGAGGCCGCTGGATATTTAAACACAGGGCATTATGATCGCTATCTGACCTGTTTATTACCCTGAAATCGTGGACTTTAGGCCAGAGTGAGATATCCACCATGATGTAGTCTAGCCTCGACTCATGACCCCTCCTATTAAAAGTGCACACTGAGGGAGTATCGGAGATGGTGCGCCCATTACAAGCCCTCAGTGCGTAGTTCAGGGTAAGGGACATAAGTTGTATTACAAGGGGGGACCAGGCTTTAGGATATGGGGAGGACGAGGGTGGAACTCCCCAATGGTCATCTTCAGCCGTGAGGGCACCCTCCGACATGCCCTCAAGGGGTTCAAAGTGGCAGTTGAAGTCTCCTCCAAGCACCACCTTGAGGTCTCCCGGCAGCTGCCCCAAGAAGGAGGAGAGGTCGTTTAGGGTGGGGGATTCGACAGGCGCGGCAACCGGTCGAGAGTAGACATTCACAATGGCCCATGATGGTTTGCCAGGCCATGTGAGCCGAACACACTGGATGTCCTGCGAGGACGTAAGTACCTGTTCCGCCTGACATCCGGTGTGACTCGCAATCCAGATTGCCAGCCCGCCCGACGGCCTCCCCCTCCCCCCCCATTTGGCAGGAATCTCAAATACATCAAACCCATTCCTGATTACAGTGTCCCGCGCCCACGTTTCTTGAAGGAGGAGGATGTCGCTACTGGCCAGTAAATGGTCCCACTCCGGTGTGCCTTCCTTGTTTGCAATACCCGCTACATTCCACGAAACAATTCTCAGGCCCTGGTCTGTGGGTAGAGCACCTTGACCTACAGTGGGGGATTGCATAGGGACGGTGGGTGGATAAATTCCTGGCACGATGGTAGGTGGACCAGCCAGCTCGTCCCCCCCGGGTTGCAGGATGTGGCCAGCCCCGGTGATGTGAGAAGTCCCCTGTAAGCCCAGACTGTCACCGCTGTTAGGTGGTCGGTCACTAGCGTTAACCTGCGGGGCGTATTCTATTACGGGGGCTACAGTCATTCCCACCCGACTTTGCGCTTTAACTTTAGCATTAACCTGGGAGCCAGGTTCAGCTGCAGGGGCTCTGCTCTCTCCCACCCCCCTGCGAACCTCATCTACCATCTTTCCCGAGCCAGACGAGGTGTCACTGATTTGTAGTCAGTCGACCTGGTCTAGGCAGGAGAATCTATTGTGATGAATAAAGTTTGCCTGGGCATGTGGAAGGTGGTGCCTTGGTCTGTAGCGTGAACCATCCACAGCAAAGCCCACTCTAGTCCACCCCTTCTCCCCCCTTGCCTCTGTGCTACTTGCATTTGGGTAGAAGTACGAGAGGGGGACTAATTCTATGTTGGACTTGTCAGGCCTAGCAAGCCAATTAGAAATGTAGTTGGCTACGTGGGGGCTTTTAAAACTTATGATGATACAATCCCCAGCCCTATTCTTTGGGGTGTGACCAATCCAGGGGATCCTCCTAGCCATCAGGACCTCGCCTTTCAGGTTAGGAGGCAGCGGCCTGTTGATGCTAAGCCAGCTTATCACCTTGTTGCGTAACGAGTCTTGGGGCTCCCTCATATCACCAGTTAACTCAGGTACTCCCACCATGATTACCGTGTAAGGGACCGCTTCTGGAGGCAGGTTGACCACCCTACGCCTATCACTTTGGGGAGCGGGACCATCAGTAGAGCCATTTGTAGGGATCACAGCTCCCCCAGTCTGTGGCGCTGGAAGTTGCTTTGATCTCCTTGGGGCCGGAACAGGGGGCCTGGGAGCCGAGGGCAACAAAGGGGGCGCCTGCAGAACAGGCGCACCGTCCGTGCCTAGCAGCACCGCATTAGCGCCCTGTGACGGTGTAACGGACCGCAGGCTATTCCCCAGGGAGGCCCGGGGGACTGGAGGGAGGTTAGTCACATTTCTGTCTGTCCCAGGGCTTTTCCTTAGATGACTGCTTTCCAGGGCCTTCAATCTGGACTCTATGGCGTCCAGTTTAGCTGCAATGGGGGTTAACAAGTTCCTCATAATATCAGTGAGTGTGTTAACTAATGAGTCAGTGCTAGTAGAAGTGGAAGTTGCCCCACCAAAAATAAAAGGGCCCGTGTGCAAGGGTAGGGAAGCAAGAGCTGGAGAGCCCGTGCGAATCGGCCTGGACCCTGATAGGTTGAGGTCAGGAGAGGCAGAAATGTCTATGCTGTCAGTCTGGTTTAGCTCTACTGTGTCCACTTTGGCCCTCTTTGCCTTCTTTGCTTTCCTGGACCTTTTCCTTTTGGGGGGGTGTTCTACTAAGCTGCCTACATCATCTATGGGCAAGTCGGCCTGACCTGCATCTTGCAGGACTGTTCCCCTGCTTTCCGGAATGGTAGTATGGTCAGAGATCCCAGATAGCCGGGAAGAGTTCCTGTCCCTCTGCGTCAAGGGAGTTCTTAACTGCTGAAGGACCGACTCAATCGTCTGGTCAATGCTGTCCAGTAGTGACATGTGGGTGGCATCCAGTGTGATCGGTGTACTCGCATCTGTAGAAAAGGTATCCCCCTGATCCAGAAACACACTTTCCGGGCCCATCTCGAGGTGGGCCTCAGGGATTGACGAGCATATACTAGCTAGGTTACTCGTCTTTGGGAAAAATTTATCCAGAGTGCTTGTACCTTGTTGGGCAGACTTGCTTCGTGAGGTTCTGGTCGCCATGATGGAGTATGTAAGGGGAGCTAAAGAAAGCCCGGGGCGTCAGAGGGGTGGCCCGGTCCGGTCTCTGCCGGCCTCTAACGGCCTAGAACGGCCCGCTCTTTGCCCGGTCTTCGCCCCGGTGACCGCCCCGCGCGCGTCCCGCGATGCGCGTGGGCGAGTTCACCTAAGTATAACAAGGGGGCGTGGCACTGGGAGGGGGCGCGGCGCGGCGGGAAGAGGAACCAGCTGACGATGACCAATGGAATGCTGGTCCTCGCAGTCCCGCTCACCTGCGCCTCTCACCTCCACTGCGGCCGGACTCTCAGGCGGTGTCTCCCCAGGCAAGCAGACGTTGGCTCCCAGCCAGGACAGTGGCGAGCAGGTCAGCAGGGCAAATACTCCACACGAGCGGCACCCGCGGAGCGGGGGCCGCGAGGAGTTAAGTAGTGGCTCAGGCGGGGGGGCGCGGCACTGGGAGGGGGCGCGGCGCGGCGGGAAGAGGAACCAGCTGACGATGACCAATGGAATGCTGGTCCTCGCAGTGCCAAATCACCGACAGGTCTCTTAGCGCTTGCTTTGGGAGCCCGTCCTGGCTTTCCCTGCTAGATAACCCCTACTGGGCATCCCCAAGGTGAAGACCAGGCATCCCATCACAGTGGGGCCATAGTGGAGATTAAGCAAGCTATTGCCCAGAGTTGCAGAGTGTGAACCCATGATTCGAGTAGGCACCGAGGCGAGAATTATCGAGTCCGTGGACATTTTGAGCTCAAGTACAGCCACTATCCCTCATGCAGCAGTAGCAAAGGCAAGACTGACAAAAGAGGGTGAGGTGGAGAGAGTCAAGGTTGAGATAGATAGCAATAAGAATAGGTGAAGCAGAGAAAAGGGAGGGTTATAGGTAGAAGAGTGATGATGAGAGGGAGGAGGGTGAGGCAGAGGGAGGATAGTGAGAAAGAGAGAGGGATGGTGACTGGTGAGGCAGAGACAGAGAGGAGGGTGAAGAAGACAGAGTTGGGTGAGATAGAGAGAAGACTGGAGTGGAGGTGGAGACGCAGTCAGACTACGGAGAGGTGGACAGAGAGGGGAGAGTGAAGCAGAAAGAGGTGAGTAAGATGAGAAAAAGATGGAGGTGGGTCAAACAGAGGGGGAGCCGAGCCAGGGAGAGAGAAGGAAGAGGTGGATAAATAGGATGGTGAGGCAGAGGAAGTGGAAGGAGAGATGAAAAGAAAAGGGGAAAATAGAAAAGAAAAGAGGGGGAGGTGGGTAGGTGAGCAGGGTGAAGTGGAAAGGAAGGAGGTTGAGGTGGAAAGAGAGATAGGTGAGGTGGGGAGAAAGGATCATGTGATGGAGAGAAAAAAGCCTGATGCAGGGAGAACAGAAGAGATTAAGCACTTAGGTGAAACCTCAAGAAAGGCAGGACGAAAACTAGTGTACATGCTCTCAGCAGTAGGTACAGTATGCAGCTCAGCCCCCCTTCAAAGCCCCTCCAGCATGCCTGATCCCAACTCACTGATACCTGGGAAATGCTATGCACCTCCATTCATCTTCACGGCCCGCCCATGCTTTCTCTTGGCCCTCCCAGATCCTGAATCCTGGAGCCAGGCCTGAATGTACCCCTCGGGGCAACTCCTAGTGCCTGGAGTCAGCAGCACCCCGTGCCCACTACAAGCCACGTCGCTTGCCCGTAACCACCCGCTCTTGTATGGCTCTACCCCAAACCACCAAAGGTGTGTGAACACCCCACAGTGCCCTTGGCAGAACCATCACCCCAAAACCGTGAGCTGGTTCTGCCTACCTCCCTCAAGTGAATTGCCATCGGCGGCCACCCCTCACCCACGCAGGCAAAACTCTGCCATGAAGAGCACACAGCGAGCCACTGGCAGAGCAGCTCTGCTCAACAGTGTTTGCTCTTGCTGGGTGAGGGGGCCCCTGGAGCGCGGGGGGGACACAATGCAGGGACTGTGGGGGCCTGTGTTACGCCCCTGGTCCACAGTCAAACACTGAATCCTACTGTAGTCATCCTTCCAGGCCTTCTGCAAGTCCATCACCCACTCCTGCAATTAAAAAACCCTGGCCTGGCTTCCTGTAGAATCAGTGGCTTACTAAAATTCAACAATAAAGGGTTACTTACATTTCTTCAGAGCTGTGTCACCTTATCCACTGTCTCTGCAAAAGAACAGAGCATGCTGGTGTCTGCTGAATAGCAGGACAAACAATGTGCAGGGCTGAGGGGTCCCAGGCCTCCTGCACCTGGGGCGGGGGGGGGCTAGGTGGTTAAACCCCCTTGTGTGCACACACAGAGTTCTATCACCTGTCTCTCCCTCTCAGCATTGCTTCTTCCTTTGAACTTCCTTTTGACCTTCTCCTGATCACTGCTCTGTCCACTGTTTCTTTCTGCACTCCAGCGCTCTGGTTTCCTTATAAATCATGGGGTGCCTTCCCTTTCAGGCCTCCACACACAAGCAAGAAACAAAAGCAATAAATTGTAACTGGTTTTTTTTTTGTGTGCAAGATCTTCAGAAAACTGCTTCCTGCTCAAAGAAAGGCTACAGCTGGTTAGATCTAGAGTGCAGTGCTCAGGCCTGTGCTTCAGCATCTCTTCACTGTGGGGGGAGGGGGCCCCTTCAAGTGTAGGGAAGCCTGGAGCTGCAAACTTGAAATTCTCCAGGTTAAGTCAGCTCTGTGCTCCCTCGGAGGAGCTGGGCCCTCTCTGGGGCCCCCACCCCCATCCTTGTCCCGGGCCTGGCTCGTGGCTCTGACTGAAGAGAAACAATGTTGATATTTTGTTTCTCTTCAGTCCACAGCGCCTGCAGGGCAGGCTGCTTTAGGGAGACAGAGGGGGCCCCTTCACTTATTGAAGACTGCCCCCCCCACTGTGTGTGTCCTCTGTCTTCCATGACCGGCCTGTCTTCTTCTCCTCAAGCTCCTTTCCTTATTGGTTTCACCTCCTCTTCTCTTGCTCCTCTTGCCTTTCCCCCCCATCTGTCTCCACTCCTTCGCTGTTTGTCCTTCCCCTGCTTCGTGTGCCTGGTACACTTTCAGAGGCCCGGGTGGGGGAGGCCCGGGCCTGGACTGGAGACCAATTATTAAGAGGGGGGAGCCTGCGCACCTTAAGTAATAAAGAAGATGCCGTGGCATGCCTTGCTGGCTCTGCTCAGACTGAGGGGCCCCTGATGGGGCCCCCAGAGCGCAGGGCCCCCCGCACTGCGGGGGCTACGGGGGCCTGTGTTTTTCGCCCCTGGTAGTAGGAGAACCTAATTAAAGTAAATAGTGCTCACAATCTAAATAACACATACCGTGTAACACTTGAAGTAAAGATGCCAGTCGCCATGGATGGATACAAATGACGACATGGCCGTCATAAGGGGGGACTAACAAGCCTATAAACTAATCCGAAGGCAGCATTTACAAAGGACAAAGACAGAAGCCAATCAAAAATATGGGCAGAGAGTGGGGGCAGCTTGTCTCCCATACTCTACTACCGCAGTCTTGCAGAGCGAGCAGCGCATGCGCACTGCCGCTAAAGCTCGACCGAAAAACAAGACTAATGCCAAAGTACACTTCATGGATATGCTGAGAGGGAAGCCTTCAGGTAGTTAGGAGTATTGCATGTAGAACAATAGCATCTGAATGAATACTTAACCCTGGTTTCGCCTGGGCGACTGCACAAAAGCATCAATGATTGCCTTCTGGGATGACCTTAAAACAGCAATTGACCAGAATATGGTGACCGCACTCCTAACTAACCTCTCTGAAGCTTTGACTGGAATGAACTTGGATTTCAAGGTGTCATATTGGATTAGATCTCTTACCTTGAAGAGACATCAAATAACCACGTTTCTACCTGAAGGCCTTGCTCTTAGAATGGCTATAAGCAAGGCTGGAGTACTTATTCCCCAGGTAAGACATTGGATTACATGGTTGAGGGGAGTGAACCCCTCCTCAAGCAGCAACCACAATCCTTGTCAAAGTGAAGTCACAAGCAAACCCCCAATTAACTTGTGCTCCACCCTCTGGTAAATTGGCAGAGATCAGTCAGGATTAATTTAGAGGCAATGTGTGAAGTATTTATGCAGCACTTCAAACAGTAATAAAGTGAAAACACAACACAAGAAAAATCTCAATGTAAAACAATAGATTTAAAGTCAATAAATAATTTGACACCAAAATGACAAAAATCCAAGTAGTAGAACTGGAGATATGCATTTTTAAAGATTTAAGTGAAAAGAGCACCAAAAAACACAAAACACCTACCTCTGCTATCTGGCCATGCAAGACGGGGTGAAAGTTGCAAGTTGAGACTGTAGTTGATGAAGCGCGGGCCGGATACATGGCCCAGATTAGTCCCATGGAAAAAGTTACTCTTACAGTCCAGCACAAAGAGTTCCATTTGCAGTGGAAGGAGTTGCGAGGAGCAGTGAGAGTGTTGTAGATTGTCGTCGAAGTAGTGCAAAGAGCAGGCTGGGAGCTGCAGACAGTCATCGATGTGGTGCTCAGTTCCCCTCGGCATCCTGAACGATCCTTGCCAGATTTTAGAGTTGGTGGTCCCTGTGAGCAGTCGATATTGTAGCACAAATATTGGGTTTGCTGGAGCTCCGCTTTGTTGGTGGGCACGGAGAGCAATGTTTTGGAAGCAATGGGACCATTCTAGAAGAGCCTCAAAAATGTCAAGGGGGCTCAACTGAGACCACAACTAGGGTCCAGGATCTGAGGGCACCACTTGGTGGTCAGGGAGTCAGTCCAGTAGAGGCAAACAGGGTTCAGGCAGGTCCAGTTGCAGCTCCAAGCAGTAGGACAGCGGAGCAGTTGCAGGGAGCTTCTGCAGCTTGTTATGTCTCTGTAGCTCAGAACAGGTCAGCTAGCTCATCCTTGAAGTCACTTCAGCCTGGAATGAAGGGTGCAGGTTTAATCTTCCTTCTCAGTAAGCAGGAAAGCAGAGTAGCATAGCAGGGCAGCAGAGTGGCAGTCCTTCAGGTTAGAAAGCAGCTCAGCAGTCCTCCTTCTGTAGTTCCCCAGGTCTAGAGGTGTACTGAGGAGTTGGTGTCTGAGGTCCAATAATTATACCTGGTGCATTCTTTGACGTGTGAGAAACTTCTTGAGGATTCCCTTTGAAATGCTCAGGTTTCCTGCATCCCCTGCCCTGGTTCCAATCTAAGTAAGGCAGTATACAATCCTTTGGGTGAAGGCAGAACACAGCTAATTCAGAGGTAAGTGGGCTATATTTAACTCCGTCCTCCCATCCTGCCAATTATCATCCATCCAGGCACGAAAAACAAAATCTATTTTGTGTGTGGTTGCCTATGAGGAATACACAAAGACCAACCACCACCTACATCCTGTTGTGTGACCCAAAGACACACTGCAAGCACTAAAAATGGCTAGGGCAGGAAAATTCCAACTTACTAAAAGTGGCGTTTTCAAAATTGTAACCAAAAATCTGACTTCACCATCAAAAGGGATTTTCATTGCAATTTCAAAGACAACAAACATGAACTGTTTACCTCTTCCCATTTAGAAGTTACAGCTTATTAAATGTAATAAGGCCACTACAATGTTATCCTATGGGAGAAGCAGGCCTTGCAAACAGAATCGGACCTGCACGCCGAATTAGATACACAACGGCGTCCTTCGAAGGGACTGAAGCCCATTTAGGGACAGCACATAACAATAAACTTAGACATATGTTAAATTTAGTCGTACATGCTGTGTAAAGGGACAACAAATCGTATAATATTTACGATGCGCTGAATATACAATAAGATGTGTAACACAGTATGAAAACAACATATGTCTGTTGCATGTGTGCGATATTAATCTAAGCAAAATGAAAATAAAGTGTTAAAAAAAAGTGCTGAAAGGGTGTACTTAAGGCCCGAATTGGGAAGAGCAACCAGCCCTAGCAGGTTGTTGCACGACCGGCCCTGGGGGAGGGGGGTGTTAGCCACGAAGCAATTGCTCCAGCTTTTCTTACACTGTAAGAAAAGTAGCCCCTGTGGCCCCAAAACCGTCCCCCACCCCTCCGGCCCACTGGGAAAATGCCCAGTGCCCGCTACGGCCAGTCTGGCCCTAGTGTACTTTGTCCTCAGTTTTGGGTCTCTCAGTTGGAAGGTCGCAGGAATTCAATAGTAAACAGACCATAAGCATACAATTGAGGCCAAGTAGCCATTGTTGGGTCTGCGGACCCCAAAACAGTTCTCGTACCCGCCAAGTCTGATGGTGAGCTGTGTCGTTCCCCCCCTGTCAAATGGGATTTATTGTAGTTCTTTGCAGAAGCACATCTCTGACCATTTCAAGGGTGGGAAAGTGCTGAAGAGTAGTTTGCGAATGCTTAAAAACCACAAACCGATGTTCAGAAACTCAATAGACAAATCAAGCTTTCTTCCTCCTACTTCCCACTCCTCGTATGTGACTTTCACCTGCATATTGTATGCAGTTATGGCTACAACTGTGTAGGAGTAAATGGTGTTATGACTGTCAGTTACTTTACGTGAATGTCTAGCATACGTAAAGCATACAATTCACGCTGATTAAGCTGAGTTACGAGGGCAAATGGCTTAGTGAATTCAATGCAAAGACTTGTGTTGCACTTTGCAGTTCTCTTTGAGCGATTTACTTCCTGGATCTGAGTTTGCAGTTAGGACTGAGGGAGCATGAATGAAGGATCACCTTTACTATACTGGAAAAGAGCACATTTTCTCGCAATCCAGCCTGTTTTCTGCATGAAAATTCTTACAGGAATTCTGGAGCAATTTTCATGGACAAAAATGGTTAGTTCAGGGATACAGTACCTGCAAAGCGGCAACGGGATTTGGTACAGACACATTTGCGTCCAAGTATGGAATTACCAAAAGGCCTGAAATAAGGGCCCATGTGTGTGACTCTGGGCAATAACTTGCTTAACATGCACATTTATAACAATAAAAAAAAAGGTGAAAGAACGTAGACGTTGTGCCATGAGTGCTGTGGTGGTAGCTACTTTTAAAGTTAGAGAGGCATAGCGCTCTATACGAAAAGCAGCCGCCATTGTCCTGTGGGGGCGCGCTGCAGATACTAAAAAAAACAGCCACCATTGTCACCATTGGTGAATAAACAAAATAGTGCTCTCCAACTTTTAAAGCAGACGTGTAACACCACCTGTAAAAGGTCCAGTCGTTATGGGAGGTAACAAATGCAGACAAGGCGATACCAAGGAGGGACTAACAAGCCTAATAATGAATAGGAAACCAGCATTTACAAAGGACATTGACGCAGGGCAATGACAAATATGGGCGGAGAGTGGGAGGGGCTTCCAGTGCATACCCCAATACAGCATGCCTCTCAGAGTGAGCAGCACATGAGCGCTGCCCTTAGGCTCGACCTAATTCAGGGGCTGCGCATGCCCTAGGCAGTACAAGGAGAACTATCTAAGTGACTGGTGGTCTGTCTGTCCTATGCTGGGCAGCCATGCGCTGCTGTGTTGGCTCTAGGTAACCAGATATAACACTGGAGACGAGGTGGACAATCCACTCTACCTCATTGATAATCCAACTGCAAGTAGCTGAACTTCCATCAACCCGATGTGAGCAAATTAAAAGACTGTTGATGCCAATACAGTGTAAATGCTGAGCTGACCTGTCGGACTAAGGAGGAATGAATAGTTTACCTACCTGCCCAAATGGTGACTGGGAACTCAGCAGTAAGGCATGCATGGCCTGTCCAGTCTGGCACTACCTAAGCACAGTGTAACTCCAACTTGCGTAGAAGCCCTAACCCTGCTAAAAGAGATGCATTCCCTCCGCACAGTGTCAGTGGCGGCTCCTCCACAATGGCAGAGGAGCAACGCCCCACTGGCACAGAGCAAGCAGCTGAAAAATAAAATGATATTTTACTATTGTTTCAATTTTCAGCTGCTGGCTCTGAGCCAGGGTGAAGGGAGGGGCAGGGCCGGGACATGGGAGAGGGGAAGAGGAGTGGTAGATGTGCACTTTTAAGTGCAAATATCAGTTTGGCTAGCTGTCTGTCTCAGGCCGGTCAAACTGACATGCACATTTAGGTTTCTCTAACTCGGCTGTATTGCACAGCCGGGTTGGAGAACCAGTACAGACTCCCTGTGCCTGAGCGAGTGTTAACCCAGCACACTAAGGCCAATTCCCACGCTTCTCTCATGCTTGAGAGCAGCGCTGGGATTGGATGGGGAGTTTGTGTTGCCAGGAATTGGAAGCAGAGAGCTGCGAGGCGTCCGGCAGCAGTGTTTTTATTTTTATTTTTTCATTATTAACTCCCCACCGGGTACTTCTCTCACGCGCCTTCCGCCGTCCCCTTTCCACCAGTATTTATCGGTGTCAGCTGCCACTGCACAGTGTGCTACTGAGCTTACTCCAACACACAGAAGTGACAAATAGCAGAGAAGAATCTAGAAAGTAGAACGTGCCTGCATTGTAAAATAAGACTCACCTTCTACTCATGCAATACCATATTTAACTGTACTAAATGCAGTGTGGCTGAAGAGATTAGGTAGCTCTGTGCATACTTGCTGTGAATAGAAGCAGCGCCATAGACTGAGATTCATATTCGGCAAAGCCGGGGAGACTCATCCTACAAAAAGGCAGCAATGCATATTTACAAACAAATGGCGCAGCGCTGCAAGCAATTCAGATGTGCCACGCTGCATAATGTAAAAAACGCAGAGATGCTTCATATTTGCAAGAATATGTTGCACTCCTGTGTTTTCCCTTGCGCCAACGCTAAAAAAGCTGCCTAGCGCCAGCACAGGCACTCTTGCACTATGTGCAAGGGTGCCTGCAATGCAGGGATGATTGTGTTTGTTCAGGAAGGGACAGCTTCCTGCACAAAAACTATAATTAACCGCGTTTTGCTCCTCTATAAGAGCTGCAGAATGCAGCACACAAAGAGAGAGCAAAAAACAAGGAGAAATAAAAGTATTTCCTCTCATTGTGCCACTCTAATGCCACATTTTCAAAGGCGTTAGTTTTTGGTGCTGACTAGGATCTACAGATCCTTATAAGCATGGCGCAGTGTCAAAAAGCAATGGGTGTTGCGTGGAGACCCCCATATCAACATCCATTGGACGCCCCTTTGTTGCAGAAAACTTTGGCGAGGAGGGCCAAATTTATAAGGTGGCATTAACCCACGCAAAGTGGCTTGGTGCCACCTTGTAAATATAGAGCAGGGCATTAGGACACCTGAGCTTTGGGAAAAGTGACACTCAGGTGGCGCAATGGCTTTGTAAATAAATATGTTCCAATGACACTGTCATCAATGCTCACAATAGATCGCTCTCATGAGCTGTTGGAGTCACCTGGAAGCAGGTGCTGTACAGGAAATGTCACTGAAAAGTGCTTCCAAACACTATAGATGGTGATGCCGAAACTCAAGCTGCCCATAAAAAGATAAGCAATCCCTGGCAAGTCAACAACTTTTCAAAACTATACCAGCCACCACAATCACTCCATCTGCCCCCAGATGATGTGTAACAGCATCATATAAATCAATGATGCAGCTTCAGAACTGTTCTGAATTGATCCAGACTCTCCGGCAACAATAACTTCTGAGGACATGCGTACGTTGCTCTCACATGAGCATGACTCACGCGGATGTCTCAAGTTTTCCAGATGGTCAGCTTCTCTTGGTAGTGGTATATGATCATAGTAAGTACCCAGTCAACCTAAGATAAAGAAATAATCCTTAAACTAGAAAACAATATCACAATGCATGGTCTTACTTTGGATTCACAACGGCCCTCCTTTCCACGTGCAGGAATTTGCAGCTTTGCTCTTTCCACTCATCATCAAGCACAGCAAAATCACACCCCAATGGCCGCAAGCTAACAGCGGAGAGAAGAGTTTTATGAAACTCTCTTTTTTTTTTGTCCTCATCTCACCAAAGACATTAGCAGGTTTGACAAGCCGATTTTTCCAATTCTGTTGGGCGCCCTTCGACTCATTGTGTCCGTCTAGGCCACCAGGCCTTCCTCACGTGTTTGAGGACTGGTGTAATCATAGCACTAGTGGGCTGGATCTATGTTGGTCCATTACTCATTGATCAGGCGCAGTCGCCGACCCCAACTTATCAATGGAAGCCAGATACTTGGTGGACTTTCCTCCTTAGAGTCTTGTTCTAAACGTGCCATGCTGAGGGTAGCTGTTAGCAATCAACAACACAAATGCCAATACTGGAACTGATTTACTATTTTTTTAAATCACCCCTATTATGAATAAAACATATCGGTCCGTTTTTTTCTAACGTCACTAGTTTGTTTATTTGTTTATTTGTTTATTTCACTAGTCACTTTAGCTTTTTGTTTCTGGAAAATAACTTTTTTAGGTGCATATACAACAATGTACAATAAAACATCAATTACACAAAAATATATACATAATCACTGTACATATTTACAGCACATCCAACACCCACTATTGACTAGTCCATTCATCACACATTCACACACATATATATATAACAAACATATAGTATGGCCCTTTGCCAAAACAAAATGTATCAATGAACAATATTGTGAACCTTATTACATATCCTACTGTGACTATGTTACATGAAATTATATAATAAGAACTACATTTCTTTTAATCTAACACAGTCCTTCTAGCCTTATTATTGACTCAGTGCCAATTAAGGTCGACGCGTTTCGAACCCCCTGATTGCGGGGTTCTCCTCAGGACCAAAGAGTTCTACAAATAACAACAAAGAATGCCAGATTAAGTCACCTGTAGGATAACACTATCTCTTAATATACCAATAGATAGCCACCTGCCGGCTCAAGACCGCCCACCTTTTGTCTAAAGAAATGCAATCCCTTGGGAAGTTATAAGATGTGATCACAATGTTCTAGACAGAAAAACAAAAAATGACACGGAGACATTAACTATACATGTAAAAATGGCCTAAAACTGCTCATCATTACTAATGAGGAGGCATTTTAATGGGACTCACCTCATTCAGCTGGTGTTAAAACGCTAAATGAAAGAGAGGTTTAACGGTTATTTTGGGGCTCAAGCTGCAGTGGCGTGCTACACGCAAAAACTATGTTTAGAACTAACCTTATTCACGCGTTGGTGGGGCTCATAGTGCCTGTGAAGAAGAACACATGTATAAATTTGAAAATAAGCCCTTCAGTGATGATAAACTCTTTAAAAGTGCGAGGAGTCTGGAAACAAACCGACTTACCCGGTCTTAAGCGAACTGTACCCTCGTCGGGCTGATAGATCGCTGGCGGTGCTAGAGTCACCTGGCGATTCTACAACAACGAAAATGAGCGGGCTCAGTACGCACATTCTAGGCTGCCAGAAAACACAGAGAAACGCTTGGTTCATCTATATTGAACTTACTTGGAAGCTCGATCTTCTCTCAGTAAACAATCCGACGGTTTGATCGTGAACGCGGGTCCGTGCGTATGTAACGCCCAAAATGCACACCACGTGATCGGGTTTTTTTTCTTAAAGGTGCATAGTCTGCTTATACCAAATGTAACTTTATTGCAAGCCCATTTGTGCTCACAGTTCAAAAATAGCATAGTGCTGTATGGTTATCCCTCGAACTGCAACAGTTGGATTTGTTCAAAAGACTATCCTTCGCTCGCAGTCAGCGTATTATCGGAAAGAGTAAACTGAGGGTAAAAAATCCCCGCAGCATGGGCAAGGGTCTTCGAGTTAAATTGACTCTTGCTGAAACATCACAAGAATTATAAAGGGAGTAACATTATATTAGTTGAAATGTGATTATTTAGATTGAAAGATGATGATTTACAATGAACTAACCTAAATTCTTCCCGTGTGCTATAACTCAAGTTGCCGCCAGGGCGGGTTGTACCATGTATCCCCTCTTTGTGCAGGTCATATTTCAGGTTGTCAAAGATATGGTAGCTTAAGGAGTAGATCTAAAAATTTCAGAAATCTCATTCAACCCATTGAGGGCTGTATTATATTTCATTATTAACAGCGCCTCCCGCTGTCCCAGCTTCAAATCCATATCGCCACCTCGAGGGTCGCGATCTATTTTTGAGATGATAGCCAGCGTAGGTCATCCTCCTTATGTTTTTACGATATCCAATGCTGTACCAATGGTGCATTGGGGACTTCTCTTCTTATCCGGGACTTGTGCTGCGTGATTCGCTGGCGTGCCTCCTGCGTGGTTTTGCCAATATACAGTTTTGGACACGGGCACCAGATACCATAAACCACATTTCTTGTCTGGCAATTCGTGAACTTATCGTGTTTCCAATGGATTCCCTCAAAGCTAAACACTTCGCCCTCCTCCGTTTGTGCACAACACGTACAATTTCCGCACTTATGATGGCCTTTGATCGGGGGTAGCCCCAGCATTCCTCTTAGTGTCGATTTAGTATCACGAGGTAAAGCAGCACGTACTACATGGTTAGCCAAACTTTTCTCTTTTCGAAAAGCGAAGAGCGGCGGTTCTTGGAAATCACAATATAGATCTTTGACCAAGTGCCAGTTTTGCATAACCATTTTGCGCAGCTGGTAGTAACTGGGGCCAAATGTGGTCACACAGACCAACCTATTCATCTCAGGTCGTTCCTTCTTTTGTAACAAAGACTCACGAGGGACCCACCAAGCTCGCCTAAGGGAATGTTTCAAAATCTTTTTTGGATATCCTCTTTCACGCAACCGGTCCATCAATCCATTGGCATGCTTGAAATATTCGTCTTTATTGGAGAAATTGTGCCGAATTCTTAAAAACTGACCAAATGGCACATTTTGCTTGAGGCTTCTAGGGTGCTGACTTGTGTAATGGAGGGCTTTGTTCCTATCTGTTGGTTTCCGAAACAATGTTGTTCCCAGTGTACCTTCCGTTGCATACACTTCCACATCAAGAAAAGTGATACTTTTATTAGAAGCGGTGTGGCTGAATTTAATATCCTCAGTTCTTTGATTTAGCCATGTCACAAAATTATTTAATGTCTCTTGGGTCCCTGACCAAATGAAGAATACATCATCGATGTATCTGATGTACTTAGTGATGGATTCAATGTACGGATTGTTGTTGTAAACAAATTTGGTTTCATAAAGCCCCATGAACAAAACTGCCAATTCTGGTGCAAAGGGGCAGCCCATGGCCACCCCCTTCGTTTGAAAAAAGAATTCAGTATCGAACTGAAAATAATTTTTTTGCAAAGCAAACTTGGCCAGTTTAACCAAAAAGCTTGTGGGTACTCTAGTCGGTTGTTCTCTTTGCTCGAGGTAAAACGTTAAAGTCTCAAGCGCTTGGTATAAGCAGACTATGCACCTTTAAGAAAAAAAAACCCGATCACGTGGTGTGCATTTTGGGCGTTACATACGCACGGACCCGCGTTCACGATCAAACCGTCGGAATGTTTACTGAGAGAAGATCGAGCTTCCAAGTAAGTTCAATATAGATGAACCAAGCGTTTCTCTGTGTTTTCTGGCAGCCTAGAATGTGCGTACTGAGCCCGCTCATTTTCGTTGTTTTAGAATCGCCAGGTGACTCTAGCACCGCCAGCGATCTATCAGCCCAACGAGGGTACAGTTTGCTTAAGTCCGGGTAAGTCGGTTTGTTTGCAGACTCCTCGCACTTTTAAAGAGTTTATCATCACTGAAGGGCTTATTTTCAAATTTATACATGTGTTCTTCTTCACAGGCACTATGAGCCCCACCAACGCGTGAATAAGGTTAGTTCTAAACATAGTTTCTGCGTGTAGCACGCCACTGCAGCTTGAGCCCCAAAATAACAGTTAAACCTCTCTTTCATTTAGCGTTTTAACACCAGCTGAATGAGGTGAGTCCCATTAAAATGCCTCCTCATTAGTAATGATGAGCAGTTTTAGGCCATTTTTACATGTATAGTTAATGTCTTCGTGTCATTTTTTGTTTTTCTGTCTAAAACATTGTGATCACATCTCATAACCTCCCAAGGGATTGCATTTCTTTAGACAAAAGGTAGGCGGTCTTGCGCCGGCAGGTGGCAGGTGGCTATCTATTGGTATAGGTGGGCAAGTGGTGTTTGATTCTAAACTAATATTTGGGAGAGGACATTGGCTTCCTCTGCTTCTTGGATTCTTGCAAACCAAAGAGATATTTCTTTCTTTTTTGGCCTCGTGTCTTGCAATAACTGCTCAAGTTCCCACCTTCCAGTGATGTCACCTGCTTCTGCCTCATACCATGATCTTAATTGGAGAAACTTGAACCTGGAAAAAAGAGGGCCTATCTTAGCTTGCAAAACCTCCCAAGGAAGTATCCCGTCTGAATCCACAAGATCCGACCACCCCACCAAACCAGAGCTTTTGATCGGGGCAGCCAAGCTATCACACAGACAAAGTGGAGTCCCAGGGGATTCCAAAATAGGGGAAAAGTCAGAAAAATAACCTATACCACAGATACGCCTGATTTTATACCAGGTAGTCAGAGCTGTTTTCAAAACCTTTAGTCAGACCCGTTTAAAAAACCTTGGGGGCCCGAATTTATATAGAAAACCTCCTTGCCCACTGTCTCCCTCAGCCAGCACCATTTCCCCCAGCACTCTGCCCCACACATCTCCTCTGGACTGGTCAGCATCATCCTGATACCCTTAAATTGAAAGGCCATCAAATACCAGTTAATGTCCGGGAGGGCCAGCCCACCTTTAGGAAGCTTCCTTCTAAGCTTTTTCCATGACATCCTAGCACTTTTCTGGCCCCATATAAAGCTACTAATTTTGCCCTGAATCCACCTTATATTTGTTGGGGGGAAAGTTAAAGGAATTGCATTGAAAATGTATGTCAATTTTGGAAGCACAGACATTTTCACAAGATTTACCCTCCCGTAGATGATCAAAGGGAGGTTCTTCCATTTAGCAAATAGATAATCGATATCCTTTTCGATTATCCCCAGATTTATCAGGGGGATTTTGTTTAACTCCTTAACTATTTTAATACCTGGGTATCTAATTCATCGCTGACCGGGCCGCCTCTGTATAGGGTGTTCCAGCATATTACTTCAATCTTAGCCGAATTAACAAGGTACCCTGAAATCATATCGAATTCCCTTAGCCTGTGTTCCAATTGTGGGATGGCACGCTCTGGATCACTAGTGTAAACTATCACATCATGAGCATACAACGCCAATTTGCACTCGTAGCTTGATGATTTAAATGGAGTGATGATATTATCCAGTCTGATAGTTTGAGCTAAGGGCTCAATATAAATATTAAACAAGAGGGGAGACAGGGGACATCCCTGCTTTGTTTCTCTCTGGATAGGAAAACTTGGAGTCAAGGAACCATTCAAGAGAATTTTCGCAGATGCGCCCAGATAGCAATATTTTACGGTCTGCACAAACACTGGCCCCATACCCATGGCCTCTAGGACCCCCCAAAGATACCTCCAACACACACGATCGAAGGCCTTAGCGGCATCAATTGCCGCTACTACCAGGGGATCCGCCTTTTTCTCCGCTAGGTCAATATTACCAATCAGCAGTTGGGTTTGTTCCTGGATTACTCTCACCATAAAGCCCTTCTGATCGGAATTAATTAAATTGGGTGCCAGTTTCGCCAATCTCCCTACTAGAACGCCCATAAAGATCTTATAATCGGCGTTCAGCAGGGAGATCGGACGTTAAGAGTTGGCCAACAAGGGGTCCTTCCCAGGTTTTAATAATAGGACTATCGTGGCCTCTCTCCAGGATCTGGGCATCACCCCATTAGAGCAATAAACTGAATTAAATAGCATATGAATTACCGGTAAAAGATCATCTTGTAACAGTTTGTATATTGCATTGGGGAGGGCATCAAGACCAGCAGCTTTTTTATTTTTTGATCTCTTTATTTGGTTCCTGATCTCCTCTATTGTTACAGGTGCATCAAGCGCCTCCCTGGAGGCCTCAGTGTGAACGGAAAGGGACTTATCCCGTAGCCAAGAGGATATCTGGTCCTGGGTATGTTCAAGATCTTCCCTGTATAGATCTGAGAAGAGTGATAATAGGCCTTTTTGCATCTCTTCTGGATTACTTGATTTATTCCCACTGCCATCAGTGATAAGTACATTGATGTTATTCTTTGCCCGATCCAGCCTCGCCTTCCAAGCCAAGAGGGCCCCTGATTTTTCCCCGTACTCAAAATTTTCCATGTTTCTGGTTTGCCATTGGGCCTTGCATTTCAGATCTAAGAAGGACCTAAGACCTTGCCTGACCTCCTCCAATTTCCTGTATTTCTGCTTTAGTTCCCCTATTTTGTCTGGGGTTATATAACTCCTTTCCGCCTCTAAAGCTGATATCTTACTCTCCAGGGCATGTAGTTCTATAGTCTTTGTTCGATTTTTGGAACTTATTAAGGCATGTAGTGCCCCTCTCAAACTAGCCTTATAGGCGTCCCATACATGATCAATTGAGGTAGATCCTAGGTTGATAGAAAAAAATTCTAGAGAGGATCTACTGATGGATTGAACAATTCCTAGGTCTGACAACATTAGTCTGTTCAACGTCCAAATTGGTTGGGAACAGTTGCCTCCCAGTGAATATACAAATAGGAGCGGAGCGTGATCAGATAGATGGGTCGGCAGGATTGATATACTAATAAAATTATCAAGAGCTTCTCTATTAACCAACACATAATCTATCCTTGAGGAGTGATGATACTTTTTACTGTAAAAAGTAAACCCTTGGGCATCACCCATCTTAGATCTCCATAGATACACTAAATTTATGTTAGATCCAGCAAAACGGAGATCCTCCCCATGGGAAAAAATACTACCTTCTGCCCAGCTCTCTGGTGGCCAGAAAACTCTGCTGCCCCTCCCCAGACCGTAACCACTGCAAGGAACCTCGGCGTCCTGTTTGACACCGATCTATCTTTTGACCATCACGTCAGGACCGTAGCGGGCCGATGTTTCGGAATTATTAAGTCCCTGAAAAAATTCTTTGACTTCCTACCGCTTGACTCGAGGAAAACGGTAGCAGTGGCCCTAATAATCTCACGCTTGGATTATTGTAATGGTCTCCTTGCTGGAGCCAAAAAGGCCACACTCAACAAGCTTCAAAGTGTTCTTCACACCGCAGCCCGACTTGTCCTGAAGCTGCCCAGGAAATCGTCCATCTCCGCTGCCTTAAGATCTCTGCACTGGCTTCCGCTTCACAAGAGAATATTCTTCAAGATGCTGCTTGTCGCCTTCCGGGCTTTCAATAGCTCCGGCCCATTATACCTTACCAAACGTTTCCCCCATTACAACCCGGACAGATCTCTGCGTTCCTCCCATCACAACCTCATCCTCCCTGTCAAGTTCAATCTGAAGACAAAAGGTGGCAAAACCTTACACCACTTGGCCTCTAAAGCCTGGAACCTCATGCCCAAAAATCTGAGATTCCAAACCCATGAAAAACCTTTCAGAAAATTGCTAAAAACCTGGATCTACAGCCTTAAGGATGACTACATCAAAGCCGCCATATAACTTTTTCTCCCTCTGGAAATTGATCTGATCCTCTACCGGGAAATTTAGCGCCAAGATGCTCCTTCCGGAGCGACCGTTGCGCTCTACAAATACCCCCACAAATTCCACAAATTCCACAAAATAGATATTAGGTTTTTCATGGCCCTACGCGATTTATGGGATACTGTTGTGTGTCTCAAGTTGAATCTATCTTTAACTGGGTCAAGCCTAACATTGAAATCCACTCCTATTACCAGGGGGGGATTTACCGTAATTAAGCTTTCTTGTAGTTTGACTAAAAAGGATGGTTCGTCCGTATTTGGGCCGTAGAAAGATGAACAGGTCATTTCCACCCCCTCAAAATCCAAAAGGGCTATTATCCATCTGCCTGATTGATCTGTTGGGCTGACTTGATCCTACAGGGAACACCCTTCTTCACCACTATTGCTACCCCACGACTACTTAATGGTTGTTGTGAAGAACAAAAACACTGTACCGAAGGAATCTTGGAAAAAACTGACTGTAGCTCTGTTGGGTTTAGGTAGGCCTCCTGCAAAAAACATACTTGTGCTGAAGAGAGCTCTAAGTACTTTAAAATCAACCTTTGCCTGCCCGGGCCCCTCAGACCATTCAGATTCCAAGAAATACAATGAATATTACGACCATCTTTCATATTACCTATCATGGGCTTGGGGATTTTCTACTAAGTATTGAAAAGGTGCCTTGCTAAGCACGTGTGATGAGGCATTTCTATTATTTTTTCCCCTCTCTGCTCCCCACCCTGTGCTCCCCACCCTCCTTCCCCTTCCCCCTCCCCTTCATACCCCCTGAAAACCCCATACCCCCCTTCACCCTCAGGAACCCTCCCTTGCAATAGGCTTCACCTTTTCGGGCGTTGCTCCCTCGGACTACATTCCCTTACTTAAAAACTTAGTATGTATTCTAGACCAGAAAAAGACTGTGCTCCTGGGGAAAAGTTCGATGTTCCTCCCTTACTTCCCTCCGTGTTTTTCAAGATGGATTTTGTAAATTAGCGTATCAACTTCTTCTGAAGATTGTATCATGTGCATGTGGTTGTTCCATATCACCCGAAGGGTAGCAGGGAACCTCAACTGTGCTTTGCCCCAAGACTATTGAGCTCATCCAATCTTTTCCCCAACTCCCATTGTCTTGTGGCTGTTATGTGCGAGATACTAGATCTGATGGAAAAAGAAAAGGGGGCTTGGTCAGAAAGTGAAAAGGAGATAACCCCTTCCTTTAAAGCGGCTGACAGGATGACCTCCTTCACGGAATATGAAAGAAAATTTACCAAGATCTTACGTCGTTTCTGCTTCCCCATTTTTATTTTCAAGGGGTCCTTGTGAAATGGAGTGAATTTGGGTTTTATTGCAGATTTTTTTTTCTGTCCTGAGTTTTCGTCTTGCCTTGTTGTGGCTTAGCTTTGTCTGGGGTTATACCTCCAGGGGACCCTTGGGCCCATTGCCCCTGCTTATGCTGTCTTGATACGGTTCTAACTTCAGCTCTAGCTTCTGCTGCTGCTGCTACTGGCGGGGATACTCGTGGGGGTCCTTGTTGACCCTTTGCGTTTCATAATTGAGATCAATATTCGGGTGGCTTTTAAGAACTGTGCCCTTCAATAGAGTGATCAGGAACCCCCTAATATCGTCCCACTCCACTGCTTCCGGAACATTTGTGAGCTTCAAATTATTTCTCCTTGAGTGGTTCTCTAGGCGTTCCAGATCGTCCTTCAATTCTTTGTTCTGGGAGGAGAGTGTCTCTAACCGGGAGGTAGTGGACACTATTGATTCTTTCAGTTTTGACATCTCTTCCTCGAGTACTTCGGTCCTTGTCGTGATCTCCTCTCATTTTTTAGCAAAGATCTCGCAAGATGACCAGATTGCAGCCTAATTTGCCTCTGAGACAGAGAACCTACTGGCCATTTCTGCCTGATTTGTTTCGGAGACTGTAAATCTTCATGCCATATCTTCCTTCATGGCCAGGAGTAGATCTGCTAGTGAATGTGGATTTAAAGTTGACATGGAGGGACTCGGATTCTTCTGAAAGAGATCTTGCCCCATATTACACTTCCCCTGCACTTGGCCCTGGTCTTGATTGATTTCTTGTACTGCCTCTTCCTGCTCCTCCAGCACCGAGTATCTGTTGGTAAGACTGATCTCTGGGTGGACATCCCGTTCTACCATAGTTGTCACAGCAGATTTTGAAAGCTGGGAGATTTGATCTTGATTTAATTGTGCAGGCTTGCAGCTCTTCTCCGTCATCCCCTTCTCTTTGGACGAGGGGGTTGGGGCAGAGACCGAAGGTGGCGTGTTTGATTTAGAGACCGGTGAGCAGCCTGAGGTACCCTCCAGGGTAGAATTAAGCATAGTTTTATTCCCTAATTGGGGTGATTTGTCTGAATACGAGAGTGACATGACCTGATAAAAGGATTTCAAAAATGGAGTGAATTTGGGTTTTATTGCAGATTTTTTTTTCTGTCCTGAGTTTTCGTCTTGCCTTGTTGTGGCTTAGCTTTGTCTGGGGTTATACCTCCAGGGGACCCTTGGGCCCATTGCCCCTGCTTATGCTGTCTTGATACGGCTCTAAATTCAGCTCTAGCTTCTGCTGCTGCTGCTACTGGCGGGGATACTCGTGGGGGAAAAACAGAATGTGTTATATCTTTATTAGCTGCCAAATGTGCTGCCCTAGCCTGTAATGTGTATCTATTCAGTTTGGGGCGGGGGGATAAGCCCTCTTGGATGTTTATGCTCTTCTCCTTCTCCATTGTAGTTCAAGTTCAAGTTCAAAATTTGTATAGCGCACTACTCACCCAGAGGGTCTCAAGGCGCTTGAGGGAGGGGGGGGGGGGGTACTTTACTTATCGAATATCCAAGTTTTTAGTTGCTTTCTGAAGGAGAGGTGGTTTTGTGTGAGGCAGAGGTGGGTGGGGAGAGAATTCCACGTTTTCGCCGCTAAGTAGGAGAAGGATCTTGCCCCCATGGTGGATCTTTGGATGCACGGAATTGCGGCGAGGGCTTGGTTGGACGATCGTAGTTGGCAGGTGGGGGTGTAAAAGGACAGGCGCGTGTTGAGGCATTCGGGTCCTAGGTCGTAGAGGGCTTTGTGTGCGTGGGTGAGGAGACGGAACGTTATTCTCTTGTTGACGGGGAGCCAGTGGAGGTCTTTCAGGTGACCGGAAATGTGGGCTTGGCGGGGGATGTCTAGTATGAGCCTGGCTGAGGCGTTTTGGATGCGTTGGAGTTTTTTCTGTAGTTTGGCTGTGGTTCCGGCGTAAAGGGTGTTTCCGTAATCCAGTCTGCTTGTGACCAGTGCGTGGGTGACCGTTTTTCTTGTTTGGGTGGGGATACAACGGAAGATTTTTTTGAGCATGCGTAGGATGTTGAAGCATGATGATGAGACGGCGTTGACTTGTCTGGTCATCGAGAGGGAGGAGTCCAGGATGAAGCCTAGGTTACATGCGTGGTCCATTGGTATGGGTGCGGTTCCCAGGGCCGGTGGCCACCATGAGTCGTCCCAAGCAGAGGGGGATGAGCCTAAGATGAGGACTTCCGTTTTATCCGAGTTCAGTTTTAGGCGGCTGATCTTCATTCACTCGGCTACATATTTCATTCCTTCGTGTAAGTTGGTTTTGGCGGTGTTTGGGTCTTTGGTGAGGGAGAGGATCAGCTGGGTGTCGTCTGCGTAGGAGATGATGCTGAGGTTGTGTTGGCGCGCGATGGATGCGAGGGGACTCATGTATATGTTGAAGAGGGTGGGACTGAGTGATGATCCTTGTGGTACGCCGCAGATGACTTCGGTGGCCTCTGATCTAAAAGGGGGAAGGCGGACTCTCTGGGTTCTTCCGACGAGGAATGAGATGATCCAGTCCAATGCTTTTCCTTGTATTCCGATGTTGCTGAGGCGTTGTATGAGGGTGCTATGACAGACTGTGTCGAAGGCTTGCGAGAGGTCAAGTAGTATGAGGGCAACTGTTTCTCCGTTGTCCAGTAATGTTCGAATGTCGTCTGTTGCTGCGATGAGGGTGGTTTCGGTGCTGTGTTTGGCTCGGAAGCCGGACTGTGAGGGGTCGAGGGATTTGTTGGTTTCGAGGAAGGCGGCGAGCTGACTGTTGACGGCTTTCACAATGACTTTGGCAGGGAATGGAAGGAGCGAGAATGGGGCGGTAGTTCTTAAGTTCAGTGGGGTCTGCTGTGGGTTTCTTCAGAGGGCGCTGAGTTCGGCATGTTTCCAGCTATCCGGGAAGGTAGCGGAGTTGAGGGAGCAGTTGATGACGTCTCGGAGATGGGGTGCGATAATGGAGTCTGCTTTGTTGAAAATGTGGTGGGGACATGGGTCGGTTGGCGATCCTGAGTGGATGGAGTTCAGCAGGCGGATGGTGTCTTCAGTGGTGATTGGGTTCCAGGCGCAAAGGTTGTTAGAGGGGGGTTTTGGTTCGGAGGTGGGTGGAGTGGATTGGTCTCCGGACTGGTTTTCAAAGCTGTTATGTATGTCGGCGATTTTGTTGTGGAAGAATGAGGCTAGGGAGTCACAGAGGTCTTAGGAGGGAGTGATGTTGTTGGTGCCGGCGGTGGGGTTGGTAAATTCTTTGACGATGTTGAATAGTTCTTTGCTGTTGTGGGCGTTGTTGTCAAGTCGATCCTTGAATGCTGATTTCTTGGTGGATCGGATCAGTTGGTGATGTTTGCGGGTGGCGTTCTTGAAGGTGGTCAGGTTGTCAGTGGTAGGGTTTTTTCTCCAGGCTTTCTCGAGTATGCAACAGAACTTCTTGGATTTCTTAAGGTCATCGTTGAACCAGGGGGATTTTTTGCTACCTTGCTTGATTTGATGGTTTTTCAAGGGTGCTAGTTCGTCGGCGCTGTGGGTGATCCATTGTGTGAGGTTGGTGGCTGCTTGGTTTGGGTCCGATGATTTGGCAGCCGGGTTTTGGTGAAGCGATGTGAAGAGCTGGTCGGTGGTAATTTTGTTCCAGTTTCTTCGGGGACTTGGTTGTGGGAGGTTGTGGGTGGTGGTCTTTTTGTAGTTGAAATGAACGCAGCTGTGGTCCGTCCAATGGAGAGCTGTGGTGTGGTTGAAGGAGATGTGTTTGCTGGAGGTGAAGATTGGGTCAAGCGTGTGTCCGGCATAGTGGGTGGGGGTATCAACAAGTTGTTCGAGTCCAAGGTTGTCCAGGTTGTCCAGAAGGGCGGTGGTGTTGCTGTCGTTTTTCTTTTCCAGGTGGAAATTGAGGTCTCCCAGTAGAATGTAGTCCTCGGAGGGGAGGGCGTGTGGGGTGATGAAGTCAGTGATGTCTTCGCTGAATTGTGTGCGGGGTCCTGGTGGCCTGTAGATGAGGGTGCCTCTGAGTGTGGTCTTGGGGTCGGTGAGGATCTGGAAGTGAAGGTGTTCGGCGGTAGCGAGGTTATCGTCAGAACTGGTCGTGATGCGGATGGTGTTCTTATGGACGATGGCGATGCCTCCTCCTGTTTGGTTAATGCGGTCCTTTCAGATGATTTTGTAGCCGTCCGGGATGGCTATGGCGATGTCGGGCGCTGATGAGGCGTTCATCCAGGTTTCTGTAAGAAAGGCGACGTCCGGTGATGTGGTGTCGAGTAGGTTCCAAAGTTCAATGGCGTGTCTGTGGACCGAGCGGGTGTTGAGTAGGATGCACTTCAGGTGGTTAACGTCGGAGTTCTGTTTGGATTCTGTGGATTTGGTGTGGGTCCTGATGCAGTCGAACTTGCAGGAGTGGCAGGTGAATGTTCCATGGGTGTGTCCTGGGGCGGCTTGGTAGCAGAGTGGGAGACGGCCGGAATGGAGTGCTGAGAGGGTAGCGGAGTCGTACGTTATGTGGGAGGAGAGGAGTTTGCGGGGGCCAGGGGGTCTGGCGCTGGGCGTGGTCCAGGCGGGGACTGGCGTAGACGGCCTTACCTTTGGTGCACCTTCGGCGCGCATGGGGCGTGTCCGCTGCGTGTGACCGCTGCGCGCGAGTGCATCAGACATAAGAGGATAGTGGAGGGGGGCGGAGCGAGGGAGGAGCAGCTGGGAGGCGGGAGCGGGGTGGAGAGCTGGGCTGGGAGTCACAACAAACAAACAACAAAATGGCAGCAAGCCAAAAGTGAAACAGGACGAGATTGGGGCACAACCTGGCGATTTAAACGGGCAGTGGCACCGGCACAATCAGGCACACAAAATTAAATTGGGCAAAGCGAGCAGCGCACAGATGATTAACAAAAGAGCAACAGTCCAGCAGTTAAGCGCTATGAAACGATACAATCAGGCACAATTAATACAGTCAGGCACAATTAAATGCAGCAAGCAGTGCGCATTTAGACTCTAATGCAATGATCAGTCTGGCATACTGGCAATAAGCGCTACGATACCAGGGCAGGGAGCAGCGTGAGGAGCGACCGCTTCTGAGAAGTCAGGACGGTAGTGTAGTTCCTATATTCCCAATAGGCTCTGTGCATTGGAATAATATAAACAGCAGTGTAGACGTAGGACTAGGGTCATCTAGGTCTCTACTGACTATATTAGACTTAAGGTTTGCCAGCTAGCTCAGAGGTCACTAGAAACTTTCTCGAATAAACGAGGAGGAGTTTAACCTCCCTGGATAGACAAGAAGGGATTAGCTTCTGACAACCTTAAAACATGACAACTTTGCTCCCTCATAATAAGAGTGTATCTCTAGAGTCGTGTGAAAACAATAGACAGCTATTTCACTCAGTCAAGTGTGCATACTTAGTTTCACCAGAGTGCAGAGAAAAGAGAGACGGGCGTTTTCAATAAAAGGTGTTATTTATTGAGCAATCTTCTTTCTCATGCAAGAGAAATGAATTGCCATAATTGCAATACTTACAGTAAAGTAAAGTGCGTACAGTAAAAGGAGGATTATAAAATAATACTGTAAAAGCATTGATATGGTTTCTTAGCCATATGATACTTTAAAATAGATAAAATATATACATACATATATACATTGACTAACGTACTCAACTGGTGCTTCTAAATACGCCTACCCCGGTGTACCTGACCTAAGCCTAATACATGGGAAAGAGTAAGTAAGTAGCAGTTTAAGTTAAGTTGGGTTTGCCAAGAATCTGACTCAAGAATTCTCTTTAAGGGTTTAGTCAGCTCCGTACCTGGGTAATAGAAAGCAGGAGGTCTTCTATCTCTCTCTCAGGACTCGATATCCCAGTAACCCACGAAGGTATCTGGAAACACCGGAGCTGGATTTCTCGGCAGGAGAAAAGACAGCGTCTCTCTCAGTGAGTCAAAAGGGAGGGGCAGCATCCGTGGGCTCTCGCATCAGCTGGGCTCTCGGGCAAGTAGATAGCTGCTCTGCTCCAAAACCATCACCGTGTGTTTGCTTAAGGCAACGTTGGTATATTTATACCTGAAAGGTGCCGGGTTTGACGTAAGGTTGGTTATAAGACGTCAATAAGGATGTCACTAAGAACTGGCCGTTCTTACAGTGCTTCACAGGAGTTCTAGGACGGAATCAAAACAAAAGCAAGGGGGATTTCCCAGGTTGCTGGAGGTTTGGTTTGTTTAGAGAACTCGTTGTGCTTTCTAGGAGTCCGGGGAAGTAGCCTTGCTTAATGTGACTGCATGGGCTACGACTAAATATGGATATGATTCCTATGCCTTTATAGGGATATTATTGATTATAACCGAACAAAGGCATAAAATAGAAATATCGATTTAGGTTCCTAGATAAAAACACAATACCCACTCCACGATCTAATGTCCATCATTACTAAAACTAAGCAATAGTAAACATTTAAAGGTGCATGTGTATTCCAACCCACCCCAAAATACATTTTCTGCATTTGAAATGGTGTATGCGAAATACATGAAAAGGATTATTGGTACTGTACGCTTTGCAAGCAGTGTAATCATTCAGTTAAAATGATGCATATATACATTAGCTGAACGATTTGCGAAATTTACACATGAAATGGCTCTTAATACAGAAAAGAAGGTCGAGACCATTCCATCACATATAAATACAGTTGCTGTAAATGTGCTAGAGGCTGAGGTAATATATTGTCTCTAGAGTTTCCTAAAAATAGAAGCTCCGTTCTCTAAGAATAGTTCTACTTTAAGCAGAGTCCAAGTGCCTGAAAAAGGTAAACATTTTGGAATCGGGTAAAAAATTATTTTGCTTTCAGGGAAAAAATAGTTCCAAATATTTTCAGTAGCTTTTGTTTATCAAAGCCGAAGGCCAAATTCAGAGTTCAGGGAACGCTGTGTGCTTGTTGCTTAAAAAGTTATTCTTTCCGTTCAGGGGAGAACATCATTTCAGACAGACTCGCAAAAAAGTTGTCTACGGATTCAGGTGAAAGTTCGACCAAGTTTGAAAATGCTGCAACTGTGCAGTCGTGAGAATGATTGCTATCATTGATGTCAGGATCAGCAATGCTCACAGAAGGTCGTACCTGGGTGATGTTGCTCTCATCTCGTACTTCACTACCCCCTAATCGTAGTGGCGAAGTTTCAACGAATGCCGTCATCAGAATGGGTAGCCGCTGGGGACAACACGATGCATGAGCCGTTACAGGACTTAGCAAAGTATCTGTATCCAATGGTACTGCTGATGGTAGTGTAAGACAGACGTCCAACACGCATTCTTCTCCGCATAGCATACATCGAAGCACAGGTAAGATGCAATTCTGCCAGATGGGTCTGAATGAAAGAAACCAGGTCATATTCAGATCTCTTAGCCGGGCTAATCCAAGGACTTTAGTTATGCGGTCCCGATAGTTTATAGCTAGGATCGTTTCTTCCACCGTTGCTGGAGTCTTGTCTGCGACTTGGCTTGCCATATCGGAGCAGAAGTATCAAAAATAAAATTCCTGCTACGAGTCCCAAAATAAGTGGTAGGCCGCCAAAGACAGAATGGACAAAATTAGGAAAAATGCCCAGAACTGTTTTGAAGGGTGTTAACAGTCCCGAAAAAATTGTCTTAAATACATGTGGGATACCACTGGTATCTGACATATTTAGGATTTGGCTTAGCATTTCTGCGAAATGCACGGGGCAATTTGTTGATAAAAGGCTATGTATCTCTGCCGTTGTCCTTGCAACTTGCAGATCATACGTTTCTTTTGATGACGTTAAGGGCACCGTTGTCTGTAAAAGAACAGACTTCATTCTGCTTAAAGTATCAATTCGAATAGAAGAGATATTCAAAGAAGGCCACATTTTTGCCTCCGTGTCTGGAGTGCTGTTTGGATACAATACTTGCATACAGCAAGTGACCATGGAACTAACGCTCACAAGATAAGCTTTTCCTGGCACCATGCCACAACAGCTGTGGTCCACTATTAGAATATACCGCGCACGCAGCACTACAAACTTGCTTATCCCAAACTGAGGGTTGTGCTGATCCGTCTGTATAGATTACACAGGCGTAAAGTTGTAGGGGCAGAATTTCGATTGGCAGAGGATATTCTTTTTCATATGTTAGATTTTTCAGTTTTTTCATTTCCGGGTCAAAATAGTATTTTACTTTTTCTGTAGCAAGATAATTTTCCCATTGTATCCATTTTGGATCTAATGCCACGGTAGTCAAATTTCGTGGGCTTGTTAATGCCTCTAAGGCTGATTCTACTGTTAAAACAGTTATCTGTCTGCCTTGGGCTTGGTCTCTTTCTTTTGCTACAGCTGTTTGAACCGCATTTACATAATTTTCCGCAAGACTGAATGTTTTTTCAGCTTGTGTGTACAAGTGTGATTTGTAAGCTATTGGTACCTTTTCTCCCTCATTAGAGGTCAGGTACGTGAATCCGCATCTTCCTGGGATGACTCGGATTACAAGGATGGGTGTATTATCGCGAGTTTGCAATTTTGTTTTAGCTAACATATCTGTTTGTAATGATCTCAAAATTTCTGTGTGTTTTTGAGTCCAATTGATTGGTTTAAAATCAGGTTTTATTAATTCATAGAGAGGTTTAACCCTCTCTGCATAATTTAGAATGTAAGTTCTTACGAAATTCAGGAAACCTAGTATTAATTGTAAGGTCTTCAGCGTTTTTGGTGCTCGGAGTACAGCGCATTTCTCCAAGAAATTGTCTGCTAGGCTTTTGCCTTCACTTGATAATTCATATCCTAAAAACAGGACAGTTAGATGGGCAATTCGTGACTTTTTAAAGTTGAATTTGTAACCCTCTGCTGCGAACCCAAGTATTATGGTGTTCACTCTTTTCAAGTGAGTATCCAAGTCATCATCTGTTAGATAGATGTCATCGACATATGATAATGCTTCATCATCATATATTGGTAGTAACTCTGTTACTCTTGCTGAGAATAATCCTGGGCTATTCTTGAATCCCTGTGGGAGTCGACAGAAATTACTGCGAACCCATTATTGAGAAAGCGGTCAAATACCTGAATTCAGGTGCAATGTTTTGACAAAAGAATCCATTAGAGATGTCTAATGTTGTGTCATGTATTCCTATCGGTTCTGAATCGATCCCCCTATTCCTGACCCTATTCTAGTTAAACAAACCAACAAGTTAACTAGCAGTCAGCCCATGAGGCAGAAATTCCCCATGATGCAGATACCGTTATCTAACGCAGTCACACTACGGCACAGGAACGTGTTATCTGATTAGGTCATAACGCTTGCGATCTAATTAGACAAGCGATATTCCTCCAGCCCCTGATAAGGCATACGGAGTTCTCATAACAAATCAAACCTATGACAACCTGGACAAAACCCTGCGGCCATTGTTTTGATTTCACCGAGAACTTTAGTAAAAGAATGTGCTAACGAGCAAATCGTATGACATCTTTATTGACGTATCTATGTCCATCCTTACGTCAATCTCGGCACCTTAAAGGTATAAATATTACCGATCTTGCCCTACGCAAACACACGCGTGGTGACGAGACGGAGCAGCCATACTTGCCGAAGCCGAGAGCAGAGCAGACCCCGCTGGCAGCAGCCCCGCCTTCCTGACGCGCTGAGAGAAGCTGCTTTCTCCTGCCGAGAATCCAGCACCGGCGTTTCCGGGTAGCCCTCGCAGGCAGCCTGGAATATCGAGACCAGAGAGAGAGATACCATTCCTCATTCATCCTAACTTCCAGGTACAGAACTGAATAACCCCTCACAGAGAATTCTTTAGTTATTCACTTGGCAAAAACAAACTTAACTTAAACTGTAACTTTCTATTCCCGCCCACGTATTAGGCTTAGGTCAGGTACACGGGGTAGGCGTATTTAGAAACACCAGTTGAGTACGTTTAGTCAAATGTATATGTGTATGTAAATATATTTTATTCATTTTAAAACATCATATGGCTTAGAAACCATATCAATGTTTTTACAGTATTACTTTATACTATTGCTTTTAATGTATGCACTTTACTTAACTATAAGTATTGCAATAATATCGATCCATTTCTCTTGTATGAGAAAAGAGACTGATCAATAAATAACACCTTTTTATTGAACACGCCCGTCTCTTCCTTTTCTCTACATTCTGATGAGACTAAGAATGCACGTACTGACTGAGTAAAATAATTTGCCTTTTGTTCACACGACTCTCGAGATTGACTCTTGATTAGGGGAGAGCAAAGTTGTCATGTTCTATGGTTGTCAGAAACTAAATCCCTTCTTGTCTAATCAGGGAAGTTAATTCCTCCTTGAACATTCGAGAAAGTTTCTAGCGAACTCTGAGCTACGCTGGCAAACCCAAAACTTAAGTCTAGTATCGACAGTAGTAGACCTAGTTAACGTCTGGCCTAGGCCTTTACTGCTGTAGGTATTATTCCAATGCGCAGAGCCTATTGAGAAGATAGGAACTACACTACATGGCGCCCAACGCGTTTGGAAAGGGCGATAAAACTAACGTAAGACATTTAGAGTAACTCAGTCGTGCTTTCTCACTCAGACCCCTTTTTCCACAATACTCCAAAGACGTCTGGAGTGGGTGAAAGGTAATATCCTCCAAAACCTCGCAGGAGGGAACTCCTATGTATGGTTCTTGGTATAGTCAACGTTGAAGGATAAACAGTTCCAAAATATTGTGCATCTAATCTTTGTTTCCATAAGAAACCTGATCTGCAAACAAACAAAATAACCTTCAGGACAGTAAAATGTCAGAAAATGATGAAGAAAGAGAGGCAGTTAGATTAGCAACTGAACTCGCAGATGCTGATGCTATCATGCAAGCAGCAGACGCGGATATAATACTCATTCCGGTCATCAAAAGGAGATCTATAACTCTAAAACTTATAGAAAATGGACTGACACCCAGAGGTGGCACAGTCATATTCGTAATTGAGGCACACGAATATCGGCAGACAGAGGTATATTATTCATGGATACATTTTCCAGCAGCTAATGCTGTAACAAAGTACTTCCACTATTACAAAATAGAGGAACCTCCTAATGAGTACACTCCTTTTGAGGAGGTGGAAGTACCACTCAAATTCCAAGAGCATTTGCTCTTATTTGATGGCGCCCTAAAACATAACAATCACATCACCAGGCTCGGTCCTTTAGGTAGACCAGGAGCAACGTGGCCGGTCCTAGCCGGATACACACCACATCCAGACTTCGAAAGAATGCCTGCAGCAGATCTTTTAGTACAACTAAAACAATTAATAAAAATTCATAGACAATTAGTTCAGTATGTGATGCGGACTTCAACAATTCAGCCAGCGATTAAACTTCCACAGCTGACCCCTCACCAGGGGAACACAAATAAAATTACACCACAGAACATCCAGTCTTGCCTAGGTAAAGTACCGGCTAAACGGGAACAAATACCATTCTGGTTGGCACAGAAAATTACCCAAATAGAGGCGGTGTTTCCTGACACCACCCCATTAGAAAAACACAGGATTCTGACTATCTGTCTCCCAATGGGAATCGCACCACACATTGAGGACTGTGACACTTGGGGTACAGTCTTTGCTTCCATCTACACAAAAACGCACGGTGTTCCATCCATTTCGGTGATACCAGATGTGCTAAAACAAATTCAAGACGAATACAGTCCAGAGCCCGCGTTAACTCTTGGTATGAAATTACTGAAAGACTTCAAGCAGGTCTCGGCTATATTATTAGCCAACATAAAAGGTGAAGCAGCCAACGTGGCGATCCGCCAGAGGTTAAAAGAGACAGATATAGCAGACCAACCAGCTGAAATTGCCAGAATCATAGAAAAATCCTATGAGGAACTAGGTAGAGATAGTTTAGGTGGAATACCAGTAAAACCGCAACTGACTGAAAGTCAAGAAAAAATATTTTTTAATAATAATTCACCAAAAAAGAACTGGGATGGAAACATACAATCCAATCCAAAAGAAAAGAAATTCCAGTCCCGAGGAAGGTCTCCTAGGCGAAGGGAGAAATCTCCGAACCAGAGACACAGGTCACCCCAGAGTGACCCCTCTGGGAAAAGATATAACCTTAGAAATAGGGATAATATAAAGAAGCCTGATAGATATCAAGACATTGATACACGTCCATCTCAATCTTTTCAGAATTCCTCGCAGAAATCGGAAAGAAGAGGACGATCAGAACAAAGAGAAGAGCACACCAAGTCCAAAGACAAGGAACCTGCTCAGCTAAAAAAGAAATTACAATTTCCCAAAAAGAAGGTAGCCAGTATCAAGGTAGTTAACAATGCCGAGAATACTGAGGACACAACTGAAAAACGGAGAATGGGCTCAGACAATGCTAGACAGCGCAGCAGAAGTGAGCATAGCTCGCAAAGTCCTTATGAATCATCTGGAGACAGTGGACACGAATGAATATCTTCAAGTGGAAACTGCAGACACCAGGGTTAGCAAACCTCACAAGATATACGAGATAACATTACGTATAGAGGGAGATAAGACTAGGAAAATAAGGGGACTATTTTGGGATAATCTCTCCAAGGGCTATGATATCCTTCTAGCTGAAAAAGACTGGCCACCAGAGTTTGTCAGGGAGTGCCCTCATGGCGAAGAAGTAATTATGCCTGCCTTCTCAAATCAAATTCCAATTCATAAAAAATACACACTTGCTAGAAAGTGGGCAGTGGCTCTAGCACCTGCTTTATATAAAAATCATGTAGGATGGGATGAGGACTCCCCTCCTCACAAAATCCAGTTAAAATCACAACCTACTGCACAAAGGCAGTACCCAATTAAGCAAGAAGCTAAAAAACAGGTAAATGAAATACTAGATCAGCTAGAATACCAGGGGGTGATTGAAACTTGCACCTCACAAATGAACAACCCTTTGTTTCCGGTCTCCAAACCAGACAATTCATATCGTCTAGTTTTGGATTACCGACACCTTAACACATGTTGCAAAACTTTTGCAGTGCAAAACTCACACAGTGCTGCACTAATGAATAACATAGTGCGCAAAAAATACAAAACAACCTTGGACATCTCCAATGGATTCTTTTGTCAAAACATAGCACCAGAGAGCAGATATTTAACTGCATTCTCAGTAAATGGCACTCAAAAACAATTCTGTCGGTTAGCCCAGGGGTACAAGAACAGCCCGGGAGTATTCTCAGCGAGAGTAACAGAATTACTACAACTATATGATGATGAAGCATTATCTTATGTCGATGACATTTACTTAACAGATGATGACTTGGAGACTCACTTGAAAAGAGTGAACACCATAATACTTGGGTTCGCTGCAGAGGGTTACAAATTCAACTTTAAAAAGTCCAGAATTGCCCATCTGACAGTCCTGTTCTTAGGATATGAATTATCAAGTGAAGGCAAAAGCCTGGCTGACAATTTCCTAGAGAAATGTGCCGCACTCCAAGCACCTAGAACACTAAAAAACCTACAGTCAATTCTAGGCTTCCTAAATTTCGGAAGAACATACATTGCAAATTACGCAGAAAGGGTCAAACCCCTTTATGATCTAATTAAACCAGATTTAAAAAAATCCAATTGGACTCAAATACACACAGAAATTCTGAGATCCTTACAAACAGACATGCTAATTAAAACAAAATTAGAAACACGTGATAACACACGCAATCTTGTGATTCGAGTCATCCCAGGGAGATGCGGATTCACATACCTAACCTCTAATGAGGGGGAAAAGGTACCAATTGCATTCAAATCACACTTGTACACAGAAGCTGAACAGAAATTCAGCAACAAAGAAAAAATTGTTCATGCAGTTCAAACCGCAATAGCTAGAGAGAAAGATCAAGCGGACGGTAGACATATCACAGTCAGAACAGCAAAATCAGCCTTTGAGGCACTAACAACACCGTGGAATTTACCAACAACAGCATTGAATCCGGAATGGATACAATGGGTGAATTCTATCACAACGGACAAAGTGTACTACTACTTTGATCCAGAACTAGAAGAATTAAAAAATCTAGAATATGAAGAAACATATCCTCTGCCAATCGACATTCTGCCTCTACGACATTACGCCTGTGTAATCTATACAGACGGACATGCTCAACCGTCCGTTTGGGGAGAACAAGCATACAACCCCACATGTGAGATTACAAAAGAAGTGTGGCGCGGAGGTAAACTAAAACCTCTATTAACAAAGACACACTCAGTAGAAAGTAATTCAGAACAACAAACTGAAATAATAGCATTGAAAATGGCGCTAGATAATGCGGATTGCGAATTCCCGACACTTATAGTGTCAGATTCATATTACTGCGTCAAATCATATAATAGCGATTTGCAGACATGGATTCAAAACGATTACAAAGATGACACAGATGCACCAATAAAGCAGAAACTGCTCTGGGAACAAATAGCTCTTTTACAGAAAGAGCTACCAAAGACTCACGTGACTCACTCACTGAGTCATCAACGTGATGGCGTTCACGTTGTAGGGAATTCATTGGCTGAAACAGCCGCAGCGGCAGCCACTAAATCGGCTCCCGTAGTTCGAAAAAAGCGTACATTAAAATACATTGACGGTGAAACAGTGCTGGCGGTGAAAACGTCATCAAAAGGCGACTGCTCAGCGTTACCGATCAACTATCCACTCAATTATACATACATAATCGATGCAAACTCCGTCCCTTTTGCCCGAATCCCTGGAGTGGGGGATAGAGTGATTCCAAACATGGACAGGAGAAACTTGTTAATCGCAGACGCACACATGGGCGAGGGTCTCAGACACCTTAAATTAAAAAATTCACTGGAAGAATTACAATCACGGTACTGGTGGCCAGGCATGAGCCTGCGTCACACCATGTTTGTAAAACGCTGCCCAAACTGCAATAGAGATCGCAGTGGGGAGAGAAACAGTTTGATACCTCGTCGTATTACGGCAGATAATATTACCAGTAAAAAGAATGGCTTGCGATTAACATATACAGGCTAGTTTCCACTTATAATGTAGATCACCAGCACTCGGCTGACGTCCGGACTGTTATACAAAGATTTGCGAGTCTAAATGGCATATACGCTAAGAGCATGCTACGTTCGACCATTGTTTTCACTCAGGCCTACCAGCCTGGGGGGAAACATGGCCGAATGAGCACAGTCCAGCGGGAATCTTCTCACTTCCTTCCTGAGGGTACGGGATGGTGTAAAGAAAAAACCAAGACATAAAGCAATCTATAGCGGAAAGGATATTAGGTTCGGGAGCTGGGTGGGTCAAACATCTAATAAGTGTCCAACGTAGTCTCAATAACTTGCCAAGAAATTCTCTGAAGGGATTCAGTGCGTACGAATTATTATTTGGAACTAGGATGATGATCTCTGACATTAATAGTCAGACTTCAGTGGTGAAAGAAAAAAGCTTTGATATCAAAGACCGTTTGGCTATTTTGCAGGACTTAAACAAAACAAGAAAAGACCTGAGCAACATAAAGTTGAAACAACAGCCAACAACCACTGAAGAACCACCACCTGTCCCAGCAAGACCTGTCTGGATTCCAAAAGTCGGGGATCTAGTCAGGGAAAAGATCGCGGTAAAGAAGGAATTTGGGCCTTCTTACAGAAAAGCAGTTCCTGTCTTGTCTGTCAACGGGACAAGATCAGTTGTACTACCGCCACTTGCTGGTAAAAAGGAGAACCGAGTTGTATCCATCGACCTGGTAAAACCACAACATGTGGCCGATAACAAACAGTAGGCCAAGTGGACTCCCAATAAGTAGCAGAACACCAAGGTTTGCTACCAGTACAGAGGTCCTAACGAAGAGGCTCATCACATTCGAAACGCCTACAGAAGAACAACAAGGACTATGCAACAATGCAATAGAACTAAGACCTCTGAATACCCAAATAAAAACATTTAGCAGAGACACACCACTCTATAATGAAGTACCAAGTGACAATGCAAGAAACAAAAATCCTGAACCAATTGGAACAATTGACAGAACTGCATCCGGCTACTTCATAAACTTCGATGATTCCTCTGAAGGCTTCAGTGAATCAAATACACAGCCATCGTCAAAATCCTTTAAAGACAAAGCTAAGGAACTTTTGAAACAACTGAAAGAAACATATCTGATTTCTCCATGGATTGAATTTTGGGTGGGTTTTGGTGCATTTATCCTCATACTTTGGCTCATCATGGTACTTACTTTGGGACGCTTCATTGAGGGAAAATATGCAAAAATGGACACAGCAAGTCAGAAAATCAACTTGATCCTCAAACCACACACATCTTCACACATCGAGAAAAGAGAACTTTCTTCAGTCAACTTCACAGCCAATCCAATACCTGGTGGGGTAGCCTGGGACAACACTGACTATGAAATTTATGGTCCGGTCGAGATCCTGAAATATCCACACCAAATTAAGATCTCATTGAGTGACTTTGCAAAACCAAACTCATTTGCTGATGATTGGGACTTCGAAAGCATTAATAACATGATGTCTGACTTAGTAATGTCTGCTAAATTTACCAAACATGATTATTTGCAGGGTTCTACAAATTATGACAGTATGTATTGCTATAACCACTATGGTAACCACTTTTTACATAGATCTGCACAACCTAGAAATGTTTTAAATTATAATCAATGGGAACATTGTGCAACACCTCCAAAAGGGAGCTCAAGAACCGTTTACGACAAATATTCATATTTTTCAGGTTTTAACACAAGTAATGCTGAAACATTTTATTTTAAATTGTCAAACAAGACAGGAACCAAAACCATGATAACCAACACAAAATTGTTATATTCAGACTCATTTTTCGAACAAATGAATACTTTTGGTTTTGATTATTGGGACAAAAATGTTGAATTGAAAAGTGTTTGGGGTACAAAAGATTGGCAAGTACAGGGTACAGAAGCTTTGTTTAGAGCCTGCATGATCCCAGAACAAATGATATTTTTAAATGACACTGTTCAACAAACCAACTGTCTTGGTCTAGCCAAAATCAAAGATTTAATTAAACCGTCTATTCCAAAGCCAACAATGTTTAGCAATAACTCTGATACAGATGAAGAGATAGACGTAAACCATATATTAAACCAAAACAGAACACATCCAAATTGGAAACAGTGGTTGATCTGGCCCACAGATACTAATAACTGTCAAGACAGATTCCTGAACAAAACACAGGGTTTCAAAATGAACAGGCCAGACCCTAGATATCCCCAAAGACATCACCCAGGGATAATTACCACCTACAGTGTGGGCAAATTATGCCTTCAATGGCTACAAACTTCCACACTGGCTGAAATTAAGCAACACCTAACTTTACTTACTGATGGTGCTGACTTGCGTGATTTCCCTTTGGGACCACGCAAACAGCGTCAAAAACGTTTCATAGCAGCCTCTGTATATGCAGCATACAATGAGGCCTGGAAGGTTACTCAAATTGAAACAGCAGAGAGAATACGGGAAATTGACCGTATTAATTTGGAAAAATAACTTTCTGTAGTGGACAATGGGTTAATGACTCTGTCCTCCAGAATTTTTTCATTGGACAGCATTGTGTCGTCAGAAATCGATATATTATCGCAAGACTTACTGTTATTACAACATGGTCAGTCACAATTGCGTTCTATTGTACAGCTTGGCTGGACGTTACAAAATCTGCGTTCAGGCTATGTGCCTTGGCGTTTAATCAACACAACGTCACTATTCCAAATCTTTAACCTTACTGATAGACAAATCGGTATGGCGCAAAAGGGTGCTGATTATACAATCTTGAGCATTGAAAAACTAGAAAGATTACCAATGACAATGTCAGAACGACCTGTCAGTGAATGGATAATACACGGAATCATAAATATTCCAATCTCAACCTTCAGGTTTCAATACTGCCAAAAATATATACAGGCTGGCATGTACGAGAAATTGGGAAAGGGGTACCTTAAAACAACTTGGAACCTGCCCTATTCACATGCATGTGTCAGTAATAAAGGACAGAAAGTGTTTCTTAGTGGCAACAATTGTGAGATGTCACTAAGCGGCACGCTTCTGTGTAACGGAATTAGTTTGCATGGAGCCTGTGAAGGGAATTCATACAACCTTTCATGTCACCAGCAAGGCGCACCTGCAACAGAAATAGAACCATTCTTTCAAAGACTCTATAATGGGAGTTACATTCTTATTGTAGACCGCAGATGTTGTAGTCTTATGCCCGGGACTCCTTATCTAGTAACTACTACTGCGAAGGTCAAGTGCTGTGGACGCACATTGTTCCCCAGCTCCTTCCCAGACAGGGAGGCAAGGGCATGGCCCGATTTGAAAATTACTTCTATTCGAATAGATACTTTAAGCAGAATGAAAACAGTCCTTCTTCAGACGCCTACCAGGCTCTCGTCATCAAAAGAAACGTATGATCTACAAGTCGCAAGGACGACTGCAGAGATACATACATTATTATCAACTAATTCCCCCGTACATTTCGCGGAAATCCTGAATGAAATCTTAAATATTTCTGATACCAATGGGGTCTCAAAGGTATTTAAGACAGTATTTTCGATGGCATTAACACCATTCAAAGCCATACTGGGTATTTTTCCAGATTTCGTCCATTCGATTTTTGGCGGACTTCCCCTGATCCTGGGACTAATTGCAGGAATCCTATTCTTAGTCCTTATTTTTCGTTATGGCAACCCATGTCACAGACAAAACTCTTGCGACAAGGGAAGAAACAATCCTAGCCATTGGATACCGGGACCGGATATCAAAAATCCTGGGACTCTCCCGGCTTAGAGACCTGAACATGACTTGGTTTCTATCATTTCGACCAATGTGGCAAAGATGTGTTTTACCTGTATTGAGGTGTCTGCTATGCGGAGAAGAATGCGTGTTAGACACCTGTCTGACGCTACAATCGGATGAGCCAATGGATGCAGAAACATTGTTGAGCCCGATTAAGGTTCATGCTTTGTGCTGCCCTCAAAGGCTACCAATCCTGATGACGGCATTCGTGGAAGCTTCACCACTACGATTGATGGGTAGTGAAGTTCAAGATGAAAGCAGCATCGAACAGGTACGACCTTCTGTCAGTAATGCAAATCAGAATGTCAATGGAGACAATCATGCGCAAGAATGTATGATTACACCTATTTCCGAGTTAGTGGAACTTTCCCAGGAAGCTGTTGACAGTTTTTTCGAAAGCCTAAATGATATGATGTTCTCACCCGAACAGAAATAGAAACTTTTGAGCAAGCTCGCACACGGCGTTCCCTGAATTCGGCCTTAAACTTTAAAATAAAGTCACATGAACATTTTCGCTCCAGTTCACGGACAGCAGTTTTTCCAGCAGCCCCAAAATATTTTTGCATATTTTTCGGGACACTATCTTCTGCTTAAAGTAAGAACTATTCTTAAAGAACTAAGGTTTCTAATACAAAAAATGTTTTTAGATAGCTTATAGACATTAGCTGCCCGCTGGCATGTTCATAAAGATATTTTATTCTGTGATGGAATGGTCTCGAAACTTTTTTCTGTCAGAAATCATTTCATGTGTAATTCTCATATACCAAATAAGCAATAATGTATACAAATGCGATTACTTTGGCATTTTTCTACAGCTTGAGTGCACACCATATATATATGTCTGCAATTTTTTCCAGTATATTTGAAAATTTCTAAATGCATTTATGTATTTTGGGGTGGTAAGGTATACACACTACTCTATAGTATGTTGTACTATGTTATACTATGCCTAGATTAGTAAATATGTCCATAGTTAGCGTGGAGTGGGTGTCATGTATTCCTATCGGTTCTGAATCGATCCCCCTATTCCTGACCCTATTCTAGTTAAACAAACCAACAAGTTAACTAGCAGTCAGCCCATGAGGCAGAAATTCCCCATGATGCAGATACCGTTATCTAACGCAGTCACACTACGGCACAGGAACGTGTTATCTGATTAGGTCATAACGCTTGCGATCTAATTAGACAAGCGATATTCCTCCAGCCCCTGATAAGGCATACGGAGTTCTCATAACAAATCAAACCTATGACAACCTGGGCAAAACCCTGCGGCCATTGTTTTGATTTCACCGAGAACTTTAGTAAAAGAATGTGCTAACGAGCAAATCGTATGACATCTTTATTGACGTATCTATGTCCATCCTTACGTCAATCTCGGCACCTTAAAGGTATAAATATTACCGATCTTGCCCTATGCAAACACACGCGTGGTGACGAGACGGAGCAGCCATACTTGCCGAAGCCGAGAGCAGAGCAGACCCCGCTGGCAGCAGCCCCGCCTTCCTGACGCGCTGAGAGAAGCTGCTTTCTCCTGCCGAGAATCCAGCACCGGCGTTTCCGGGTAGCCCTCGCAGGCAGCCTGGAATATCGAGACCAGAGAGAGAGATACCATTCCTCATTCATCCTAACTTCCAGGTACAGAACTGAATAACCCCTCACAGAGAATTCTTTAGTTATTCACTTGGCAAAAACAAACTTAACTTAAACTGTAACTTTCTATTCCCGCCCACGTATTAGGCTTAGGTCAGGTACACGGGGTAGGCGTATTTAGAAACACCAGTTGAGTACGTTTAGTCAAATGTATATGTGTATGTAAATATATTTTATTCATTTTAAAACATCATATGGCTTAGAAACCATATCAATGTTTTTACAGTATTACTTTATACTATTGCTTTTAATGTATGCACTTTACTTAACTATAAGTATTGCAATAATATCGATCCATTTCTCTTGTATGAGAAAAGAGACTGATCAATAAATAACACCTTTTTATTGAACACGCCCGTCTCTTCCTTTTCTCTACATTCTGATGAGACTAAGAATGCACGTACTGACTGAGTAAAATAATTTGCCTTTTGTTCACACGACTCTCGAGATTGACTCTTGATTAGGGGAGAGCAAAGTTGTCATGTTCTATGGTTGTCAGAAACTAAATCCCTTCTTGTCTAATCAGGGAAGTTAATTCCTCCTTGAACATTCGAGAAAGTTTCTAGCGAACTCTGAGCTACGCTGGCAAACCCAAAACTTAAGTCTAGTATCGACAGTAGTAGACCTAGTTAACGTCTGGCCTAGGCCTTTACTGCTGTAGGTATTATTCCAATGCGCAGAGCCTATTGGGAAGATAGGAACTACACTACAGTTGTTTTGTATTTTTTGCGCACGATGTTATTCATTAGTGCTGCACTGTGTGAATTTTGTACTGCAAATGTCTTGCAACATGAGTTAAGGTTTCTGTAGTCCAAAACTAGACGATATGAATCGTCTGGCTTGGAGACAGGAAACAAAGGATTGTTCATTTGTGAGGTGCATGTTTCAATCACCCCCTGGTATTCAAGTTGATCTAAGATCTCCCTGACTTGTTTTTTAGCTTCTTGCTTAATTGGGTACTGCCTTTGTGCAGTTCGTTGACATTTTAACTGGATTTTGTGAGGAGGAGAGTCCTCATCCCATCCAACATGATTTTTATATAATGCAGGAGCTTGGGCTACTGCCCATTTTCTTGCATATGTATATTTTTTATGAATTGAAATATGATTTGAGAAGGCAGGCATAATCATTTCTTCGCCATGAGGGCACTCCCTGACAAACTCTAGTGGCCAGTCTTTCTCAGCAAAAAGGATGTCATAGCCTTTGGAAAGGTTATCCCAAAATAGACCCCTTACTTTCCTAGTCTTATCTCCCTCTATACGTAATGTTATTTCGTATATTTTATGAGGTTTGCTAACTCTGGTATCTGCAGTTTCCACCTGAATGTATTCATTCGTGTCCACTGTCTCCAGAAGATTCATCAGGATCTTGCGAGCTATGGTCACTTCTGCTGCGCTGTCTAGCATTGTCTGGGCCCACTCTCCGTTTTTCAGTTGTGTCCTCAGTATCCTTGGCATGTTTAATTATTTTAATACTGGCTACCTTCTTTCTTGGAAATTGTAATTTTTTACTTTGATGAGCAGGTTCCTTGTCTTTGGACTTGACGTGCTCTTCCCTGTGTTCTGACCGTCCTCTTCTTTTCGATTTCTGCGAGGAAGTCTGAAAAGATCGAGAGGGACGTGTATCAATGTCTTGATATCTATCAGATTATCCCTATTTCTAAGGTTGTATCTTTTCTCAGAGGGCTCCCTCTGGGGAGACTTGTGTCCTTGGTCCGGAGATCTTTCTCTCCGCCGAGGAGACCTTTCCCTGGACTGGAATATTTTTTCTTTGGGAATGGATTGTTTATTTCCCTCCCAGCTCTTTTTTGAAGTGTTTAGATTATTTTTAATAAATATCTTTTCAGGATTTTTAGTTAGTTGGGGTTTTACCGGTTTCCCACACAAACTATCTCTTCCTAGTTCTTGATAGGATTTTTCTATGATTCTGGCAAGTTCAATTGGTTGGTCAGCTATATCTGTTTCTTTCAATTTCTGGCGGATCGCCACAGATGCTGCTTCTCCTTTTATGTTGGCTAATAATATAGCCGAGACCTGCTTGAAGTCTTTCAGTAATTTCATACCCAGAGTTAAAGCAGGCTCTGGTCCGTATTCATTTTGAATCTGTTTTAGCACATCTGATATTACCGCCATGGACGGAACACCATGTGTTTTTGTGTAAATGGAAGCAAAGACTGTGCCCCAAGTGTCACAGTCCTCCACATGTGGTGCGATCCCCATCGGAAGACAGATAGTCAGAATTCTGTGTTTCTCAGTAGGGGTAGTATCCGGAAATACTGCCTCTATTTGAGTTATTTTTTGTGCTAACCAGAATGGAATTTGTTCCTGTTTTGCGGGTACTTTACCCAGACATGATTGTATGTTCTGTGGTGTAATTTTGTTTGTGTTCCCCTGATGAGGGGTCAGCTGTGGAATGTTAATAGCTGGTTGGACTGTTGAAGTCCGCATTACATACTGGACTAATTGTCTATGTATTTTAATTAGTACTTTTAGCTGGGCTAAAAGTTCCCGGTCTGACATCTTTTCGATGTCTGGATGTGGTGTGTAGCTGGCTAGAACCGGCTACGTTGCTCCTGGTCTACCTAGTGGACCGAGCCTGGTGATGTGATTATTATGTTTTAGGGCGCCTTTAAACCAGAGCAGGTGCTCTTGGTATTTTAATGGGATTTCAACCTCCTCGAAAGGAGTGTATTCATCCGGAGGTTCCTCTATTTTGTAATAGTGTGTTACAGCGTTTGCGGCTGGAAAGTTTATCCATGAATAGAATACCTCTGTCTGCCGATATTCATGGGCCTCTACCACGAATATGACTGTACCACCTTGTGATGTTAGTCCATTTTCTATAAGTTTAAGAGTTATAGTTTTTCTTATGTTGACCGGAATGAGTATAGCATTCGGGTCATTCTGTAGGAGACTTGTGTCATCCTCTAGGAGTTGAGCTGCTATTCTAGCTGCCTCCCTTTCGTCTTCACTTTCCCCCATTTTACTGGCAGAAATGTTTTTGTTGCAGATCAAGTTCCAAGGAAACAAAAGATTAGGTGCACAATATTTCGGAACACTGTATCCTTCAACGTTGACTAAACCAAAAACTATACATAGAAATCTCTTCCTACTAAGTTCCGGCGGATTTTAACCTTTTACCCACTCCAGACGTCTTTTGGAGTAGTTACGGGAAAAAGGGTCTGTGTGAAAAAGCACGACTGAGTTACTCTAACGTCTTGCGTTAGGTTTATCGCCTTACCAAACGTTGGGCGCCATGTAGTGTAGTTCCTATATTCCCAATAGGCTCTGCGCATTGGAATAATATAAACAGCAGTGTAGACGTAGGACTGAGGTCATCTAGGTCTCTACTGAATATATTAGACTTAAGGTTTGCCATCTAGCTCAGAGGTCACTAGAAACTTTCTCGAATAAACGAGGAGGAGTTTAACCTCCCTGGATAGACAAGAAGGGATTAGCTTCTGACAACCATAAAACATAACAACTTTGCTCCCTCAGAATAAGAGTGTATCTCTAGAGTCGTGTGAAAACAATAGACAGCTATTTCACTCAGTCAAGTGTGCATACTTAGTTTCACCAGAGTGCAGAGAAAAGAGAGACGGGCGTTTTCAATAAAAGGTGTTATTTATTGAGCAGTCTTCTTTCTCATGCAAGAGAAATGAATTGCCACAATTGCAATACTTATAGTAAAGTAAAGTGTGTACAGTAAAAGGAGGATTATAAAATAATACTGTAAAAGCATTGATATGGTTTCTTAGCCATATGATACTTTAAAATAGATAAAATATATACATACATATATACATTGACTAACGTACTCAACTAGTGCTTCTAAATACGCCTACCCCGGTGTACCTGACCTAAGCCTAATACGTGGGAAGGAGTAAGTAAGTAGCAGTTTAAGTTAAGTTGGGTTTGCCAAAAATCTGACTCAAGAATTCTCTTTAAGGGTTTAGTCAGCTCCGTACCTGGGTAATAGAAAGCAGGAGGTCTTGTATCTCTCTCTCAGGACTCGATATCCCAGTAACCCGCGAAGGTATCTGGAAACACCGGAGCTGGATTTCTCGGCAGGAGAAAAGACCGCGTCTCTCTCAGTGCGTCAAAAGGGAGGGGCAGCGTCCGTGGGCTCTCGCATCAGCTGGGCTCTCGGGCAAGTAGATAGCTGCTCTGCTCCAAAACCACCACCGTGTGTTTGCTTAAGGCAACGTTGGTATATTTATACCTGAAAGGTGCCGGGTTTGACGTAAGGTTGGACATAAGACGTCAATAAAGATGTCACTAACAACTGGCCGTTCTTACAGTGCTTCACAGGAGTTCTAGGACGGAATCAAAACAAAAGCAAGGGGGATTTCCCAGGTTGCTGGAGGTTTGGTTTGTTTGGAGAACTTGTTGTGCTTTCTAGGAGTCCGGGGAAGTAGCCTTGCTTAATGTGACTGCATGGGTTACGACTAAATATGGATATGATTCCTATGCCTTTATAGGGATATTATTGATTATAACCGAACAAGGGCATAAAATAGAAATATCGATTTAGGTTCCTAGATAAAAACACAATACCATGCGGTCTGTGAGACAACCGAACCCCGCCTCTGCGCTACCCCCTCTATTTTCAATCAGGTGTTGGGTACTCTCTTTTTTTGTCCAAAGCCCACGGTCCAGTCCACCAACCAGTGGGCGTTCAGCTGGTTCCATTGAATCACACACACCCTTGGAGACCAAGGTCTGAGCTTCACGCACAGACCGGGCCCCCCCTACCTGCACCAAGCTCAAGGAACTGTAATCCGAGCGGGCCGCTCCACTTCCCATACACCGCAGCAGCAGAGAATGAAGCCCGATGTGTCTTCAAGCGGCTGCTGCCGCCTCCCACCTCCAGCACGGCTTCCCGGGGACTGCTCTGCCCCTACCCGGGAGGCCTAGAGCGCCGACCGCGACCCCGGCGGAGTCAGCTTGCCAGTATTCCCGCAGATCTTCTCTCATCCCCGGGGGCGGAAAACACACCAATGTCGGGCCAGAACTTTTACATCAATGAAAAAACTAAAGAAAATCAGGCACTGGGAATGCACGTCAATAAACAGGTGTCCGGACGGACATCTAAGCCTTGGTTCCTAGGTGCCATGAGAAAGTCCGAGGAAGCGAGCCCACGGCCGATCACACTGCGGCCGCCATGTTCCTCGCTCACCCCCGATAGCGTTTCAGTGGCAGTTTTATGAAACTCTCAACCAAGTTCTGGGAAAATCCAAGTGAGAAAACAAAAATACCGAATGGGCAATTTACTAGTTCCTCATAGCGTTTAGGAACACCCAACACTCATCCATCAAGAACACATTAGTTGCGATGCTGTTTACTTGCCGACTAAAATATGTGATCTTCTAAAAAATGTTGTCCCCACTCACTGCAAGTGGGAGCCCATCATGACAACCGATAAATCCATTGATAAAAGGATGTCAATAATTGAGTACAAAAAGCCGGGAAAGAAAAAGAGAGTGGCATGTCACTTAGAGAACGTGTCCTATTTTGGGACAGATTTCAAGATGGCAAATGTTCTCAAGAAAAGCAACCAGTGTGTCTGCAATATTCAATGGTACAAGTGTTACTCGAAACATGTCCCAGTTCATGAACTTGAGTGGAAATGACTACTCCATGATCAACGTTGAAAGGAGTCGAGTGTGAAATGCCACAGATGACCACCAACAACGATTCATCTGTGAAACATTAACCAGTGACTACGCCTGCAGTCGCCATTCCTGTATTATCCCCAAAACACCAGCGATATGGAAACAAGAGGCAACAAGTTCAATTAGTGTCTGAGGTTGAATCCTACACCACACCATTGCTGAAATAATAAGATGGTGTACTATAAACGTTTGTGATCACTCCACCAAAAGAGCATTAGGTTTTATTTTGATAAATACATTTTGGATGCAATGTTGTGTCCACAACCTGAGGTTGGCATGTTAGAAGTTAATGCAAACCCCCTCAGGATCTGTTACAAGTGGGCAGCCCTAGTTACACCAGTATACATTAAGAGGCTGCATGTGTCCTACCAGGGCGAGCTGAACTAGCTAACTGTCTGATGGTCTGTATTACGCCGTGCTGCAGTGAAATGGCACTGAGTAAGCCCCAGATAACCGGACCCACAGTTTTAAACACATAGGGCCAGATGTACAAACATTAAGAATGCCGATCTCCTAATTACGATCCTCTCTGACTTGCAATTGGAAAATATGTATTTCTAGTTTCTGAAACTCATTGAGTTTCATTTAAGGACTCCTTGTGGGTCGCAAATCAACCTACCTCATGAATATTAATGAAGTATGTTGCAGTTTGCGACCCATTAGGAATCACAGTCATCATAGCCATGGTGGCCTGCTGTGGTCAGCAGGCCACTAGCTCTGTGATTGGTTTTTAATAGCCCAATCTTTTATAATACAGTCCGTTTTCCTTAAAGGAAAACGGGATGAATTTAAAAAGAACAAAATGAAACTTTGAAGTTTAATTTCTTAAGAGTAGGCGGTGGCCCGTGGGACCACTGCATGCTCTTCCAAAATATTATTTACATTTACATTTGCAGAGGAGAAGGAGTCACTTGGGAGCCCTTTCCTCTATGCAAATGGGTTACCCCCAGTTTCAAACGGAATTCTGTCGCAAAACAGTAATACATACCATAACAATTCAGTATTTGGAAGGGATGCCCTAAACACACACCTTTCAAATATCAAATCGCAATTTCAAAATGCGATTCGGTAACAAGTTACCAAATCGCATTTTGTACATTTAAAAAATAATTTTTCTGTTTGTAAACGGCCCACAAATTGCTTTGTACAGCTGTCCTAAAGTTCTCTCTTTCCTTAAGTCACTCACTAGTTTTGGCTTGTGGGCATTTCTCTATCTGACTTGCCACTGTCTTACTGCCCTGCCACCTTTCATATGGAACTTAGCAAGCTCCTACAGCTTTAGCTGAATTAGCCGCTCGCACAAGTATCACCCACTTGCACTCAGCTATAATGCCCATTGTATTGGAAAAATATGTTTTCAATGCTTCCAAGGTAAAGTCGTCAAGCTTAGGGACATCCTCCCACTTGAGCCTCAAGTCGGAGAAGTGTTTCTGCTTTCTAAGCAGCTCCTCGTGGGCGAGCCCTCTGATTCATCTTTCCGCGCTCTGTGGAATTTAAGGTGCTATACCTTGGGAGTGTAATTATAAGGTTTCAATACATTTGAGGTGATAAACGTAGCGAGTGTAATTAAGTGCAAAGACTTCGTCAAGGAAGTATAATTCCCCACAGTCTCCAAATGACGTTCTGCAATTAAATTGAGTATTTCCCCGTTGCTGTGCTCTCCTTTGGCTACAAGTTTCTTTCTTGGAAGTCTTCAAATTCTTGGATCCGAGTTTCACACTCTCCTGTCCGAATCCTAGCCCTTCCCTATTATTCCTTCCACATATTGTGTGTGTGTGTGTGTCTGCGTGCGTGTGGATATATACATATATATATATATATATATATATATATATATTCACTGAAAAAACCATAGGTTTCAGGAGTTATATAGTTAGGAATTAGCTTTTACAAAACCTTTGAAATTTACTCAAAAAACTATAAGTTTTAGTGGTGTTATAGTTAGCTGGACATTTTACTCGTACAAAACCATTGAAATTGCTCCTATATAGTTAGTTGTACTAAGTATAGGGAGAGGTGTGGCGCCGCGGCCAGGGCGACTGACGCTGGAATCTGGGGATCAGGGTTCGATCCCCGGCTCCGGCGGCAGGTTAGCCCAGCACCATGTGACTCTGGGCAATAGCTCGCTTAATCTTCCCGACGGCCCCCAGCGCCTAGAGACCCTTATGGGTGATTGTGCGCTTTACAAATGTGGATTATTATTATTATATATATCGCGCACCCGCAATCCACTGCTGATGATGTCACATATTAGATAATTCATGACATGGTCAGTGACATTTTTCTTGTAAAAAAAAGAGTACCGTAATCGTACCCCGCGATTTTCCGTTTTTTGGTTTTTTTTGGGCCTTGGGGGTCCTTGTGGGACCCCCTGAGCAGGCCTAGGGAGTCAGGATGCTTCTACCCTGCCCCCTTTTTGAGTTCTACACGTTTGTTTTTCTGCTTTCCTGTACCTCAGTCTACCGAGGCACAAGATGGCTGCCAACAGTTTCTGTTTTGGAGTGTTGACAGACATTGGCAGCCAATCAGAATGCAGCTCGCGCACTAGAGGTACGCGTACGGTACGCGTACGTGCGCGTACCGTAAGCGTACGGGTAAGCTCACGGGTAAGCTGCCATAGATATATAAAAAAAAATTAACCTAAATTACTCAAAATTCTCTGGAGCACATATCTTGAGACATAGCAAAGGCACATCGGGCTACCAGTCCCTACAATTTTGCCAAGTTTGGTGAAAATCCATTCAGCCGTTCGAGCTAACAGTGAGTCCGACCGCCCTATGGAAATTAACATGAGGAAAACACGTTTTGGGACCCCCCTTTTATCTCGGCCCCCGCTTGACGAATCCCCCCCAAACTTTCAGGGAAGGACCGGAGCGTCGCGAGGCAAAGTTAAGAAAAAATTCAGGAAGATTCCTCAACCGGCGCCAAAGTTATTCCCAATAGAATGTTGCGATTTCCCTATGGAAACAATCCTAACTATATATACCTACTGGCGACCGCCAGTAGGTAATATATTTAAATCGCTGCTTAAACGCCGCCTTCAGATATTGCCTCGCAGCAAGCAGACACAAACCCAGGTTTAGTGCAAAAATGCTCTCGCGTTTAATCGGCAATTACGCGTTTCAGCACCGAAGAAGCTTGATCACATGTATATATATATATATATACACACACACACACACACACCTCCGCTTTCCCAGGAAACAGAAAGGAGCACAACTGCGGGTTGTCAGTTTCCAATTTATTTCAAATCCGCACAACGCTTTTCAGCCCCTTGCCTTTCTCAAATGCTGGTAACACGCCTCAATCAAGCTATTGCCGCATTCCCACTGGCGGATACAAATTACGTGTGCAGAATGGAGGGACAACAGACTTTTACTACCAGGCCAATAAGCATCAAAGCTTAAAGAACAAATAGCAGCTTTTGTGCCTATGGCGCCCGTACCTCACTATTGCAGTGTTGAGACAGCGTGAAGTCTCTAAAATTAGGGGATTGCAATTTGCGATTTTGTAAGCACATGTACCAAGCATTTTCTAAATGAAAACTGCATTTAGGAAATGCTATTACCACCAACTCCAAGTTGATGGTAACCATTACAATTTTTGAAAAATGCACAATAAAGCATTTTACAAAATGCCATGGAGGGCACACATGCCCCTAACGCATTTAGGTAATCACAAATTAGCTAATGCAAATCCATTCACACCTATGGGCCTGAACGAATGCAGTAGTATTGCCTAATAGTGATGACCTAATCACGATTGCAAATCCTTAGAAATTGCTAATTTCTTACATAACATTTTGCATTAACTTAAATAGCGATTATCTGAGATTCGCTATTTAAGGAATGCAAAACTAACATGGGTGAAATTGTTATTACACTGGTGTATTCTTGCTTAATATCGGGCATTTTGTGTTACGTTTTTGGGCCCCGAAATGCCTGCTGTTACACCATTCTGCCACATGTGCAAACAAGATTTGCGCAAACAAGAAACTTACGGCAGCAACATAGAAATAATGCTAAAAGTCTTCTCAAACTTGAGCGACTGCTATACCCTCATTTTTTTTTTTTTTCGCCATGCACCAATTATTGAAATTCATGACTATATACTCTGGTGTGGTTACTGTTTGGGACCTGGTCTAATCTGCTGATACCCATTGATGTTTTGCTTAGTTATTTGTTCAAATTTTCACTGCTGCATGTATTTTAGGGACCTGAGAATCGCCTTGAATTCAACTAGATTTATAACATTTCTGTCTGCATGTGCCAGGTGGTGACTAAGGGAGTGTTCCAGTTTCCTCCTACCTTACCATCCTTTATTTTGTGTGCGCATGTGTGTATGTGCAGATGATGTGTGTGAGTTAATGTGTGAGAGAGAGAGGTGTGTGTGTCCGTGGTTGTGTGTGGGAGAGAGAGATGGCTGATTACTTTCTGTTTTCTGCAACTTTTGAAAGTGTTTGACTGGGTAATTGTTGCTTGTGGCTGGGAATTTTAAATTTTATTTTAATCTAATTTATTATCAGTTTCCATGCTACTGTGCTGCCCTATATGACGGAAGGGGCCCCTGTAGGGCCTTATTTAGAGCGTGGCTGAGAGGTACGCACTCACAAATCTGACAAATTTGACAGATGTTCCGTCCTTCTCATTGCAAGGGCCACAGGATATAATGTACTTGAAATAAGGTGGATGAGCTATTCAGCACATTTTTGATGGGGCAAGCTATCCAACAAACTCAAAATGCCATTAATCTTTTGTGATTACGTTCTCACTGCTGCTTTACTGATGTTGTATGGTCGAGTGGGTAAGACAAGGTACAGTTTGGGCATGTATTTGTACAATCCCTGCCATGGAGTGCTGCACGGGTTTATTCATTATCAACCATTTTCTGGAACTTTTAAAGCCTTCTACTAGGAGCAGTGAAGTTTATGGCCCTTTAGGAGTCCACAGATATGTTTTTCTAAATTTTACTTTTCCCTGCGTATTTTATGTTATTGTGCTAGAAGGCTGGTTGTAGTCTACAGGACATTGTCATTCTTTTTATTGAATTTTTGCCAGCATTTCTGTTGCTCTTATCAGGGTCTCACAGACAACGGGGGACACCAGATAATATTTGCCCTTTACAGAACTGTTTTTCAACATTTTCTGCCATAGTGAATGGGACCACAGCCATGGTTACTGTTGGGGTTTTCTTGCAATCGATTTTTGATAGCCCGTCTTAGCACTCATTGGGGTCCTATGGGCCCTGATAAGACACCAGAAATGTATTATCTCTTTTACCATACTTTGCCATACATGTAGTGGTGGTATGGAAGACTCATTGTATTAACTGTCAGTATGAAGTCAGTTTTTAGTATGGAAAATATGCTTTTAATGGATTTTAATATTTTTGTAATATTAGCTTTTCTACAATTGTAGTCTAACTTAGGGTCTAACTTAGGGTCCAGGCTAACAATTGCATTACTGCATTCACTATAATGGCAAAGTCTAACAGTCATTTTTCATATTTAGTATTTCTTGTAGACAAGACAGAGAAGGAGATACGTATGTGAATTACCTGACACTGGAGTCCAAATACCATTCTTCTGAGTGCTAATGACCTAAATGACAAAAATGTGGTAGCCAAGAAACAGATTCCTCCTAAGAAATCAGCCAATGAGGGTAAGTCTTTCGCTTTCACAAGCCGATGTCTCTCAGCAAATACGAACAAGAACAAGAGTCTTCAGCCCCTGATCTTTCTGTAGTTGAAGCAGAGCAGGAAGTTTGCTTGCAGTAAGAAGGATGCCAATCATACACAAAGAGCCTGATTCACAAACTACACGTGGTAGTGTGTTTTGTAGCACTACAGTTGTACTAAAACACTTACCAAAAAGTGCTAGTCACAATTTGCACATTTGTACTAACTTACACATTACTTCTTTTTAATATTCACAAATCAAACTTTTGTTGTCAATTATACAATTCTAGTAACTTACACTATCTTTAGTATGTTCCTACATCTGTTATGTTCTATGGAGGTGGTTGGCCATGTGTAGTGCTGGACTTACTACAAAAGTGTAAGTTACTAGGAAAGTGCAGGTTTTAAATGCCAAACAGTAATAAACTTTCTCAAAAGTGTAAACTTACTCCAAAAAGTAAGCTACCTTGATGAATCAGGTAGTCTTCACCATCTCCTCCTCGAAGAAAAAGAAGTGAAACTCCAACATCTTCTTCAAGCCCCATCACATGCAATGCATCTTGGGAAGCCAGGCAGATAGCATCGTATCAGAGGCTCTGTAGTCTACATGAAAAAAACACATTCAATCATTTGGGAATAGCAAACAAAAGAAAGATTGGTGTTGCTGAGACAGAAGGACCCAAAATTAAAGGTTTTGGAGATGATGTTATCAGGCAACAGTTCTGCAGCTCACACTGTGGGGCCAGCACAGGCAGCACCGCTGAAAGGCACAATTAAAAGGAAACAAGGCACAAGAAAAATGGGGATCTCTCAGTGACCCAAAAGCAGTAGTAATGGGTGGGGGTTGGTGGGGGGGGATAGGACACAGGGAGGGGGTGGGAAATAATAATTTTAAAAAAACGTACCTATAACACAAACCGCCAGTCGCCACCTCTTCTTCCTCCGTCCTCCTGTCCGCCCATGCTCAGCAGGAATCACACAGCTTCACAGAATCCCCTGACCAACCACAACGTTGCCTTACTGCAGCATTGTGATTGGTCTGAGCTCCACGGTTCGGCGCTCAGACAGGCACTGCCAGGCTCTGCATGATCTCCACCCGGGCTATAAAGCAGCCTGGGTGGAGAACATGCAGAGTGCTCATGACGGTTTGGCCGGCCTGAGACGGCAGGCAAAACCATCATGCGCATTTTAGGAGCTGCCACCACTCCTCCCCCTGTGGCATGGGGAGCCCAGTCCTGCCCACCTGGTTTCAGCTGCAGGCTGAATACAGAAAACAAAATGATAATAACAAACGTTATCATTTTATTTTGTGTATTCAGCTAGCAGTTGAAGCGCGGGGGGGGGGGGTCGACGCTCTTCCGCCTTATCGAATAAGCCACCATTGCCCAAAAGTGTCAGAGCTGTCTACCTGCATGGAAGTCACAAAAATGAATACAACCCACTATGTGGGATATACTCAGCAAGGATGCAATGTATGCAGCACTGGGGAGGAGATGTGGCCTAACAGCCAGGGCTCCCGACTTTGGAACAAGGGACCAGGTTCAAGTACCAGGTGTCAGCCCCACATTCTGTTGCAAATCACGAAATCTCCTCATGCCAAAATTTGATTCTCATGTAAAACTACAAAAAAACAACAGCATTTGGCCCATTTAAAAATGGGAAACTTGCCAAAATACTGGCACTTGATCTTCTCTTCTTTTCTTTGGTGGAAGGACAGGGTTTTTGCAATTCGTGGAGGACCTATGCCCAAAATGGAGGGCTCCAAATCCGACCCATTTTGCAACTGTTGCAATGCCACAGCTGCACTGTGAAGTACTGGGATTGGTTGCCAATAGGAGAGTACTATGCAGGCCAGTAAGCAAGGTACAGATTAAATGTGCACCACTGCATGCAGACCAGTAAGCAAGATACACATTAAATGTTCACCACTGCACTATGGCTCTCCTTCAAGGGAGTCAAGGCTGTTAGTTAGTGCCATCAGTACCAGTGCTCTTCAAGACATTGATTGCCATGCAAAAGTTGCAATGTTTTCCATGGAGAAAGCACACACAGCAATCAACATCTGAAAAGAATTCAATACCAAAGTATACAAATGTCTTGAAATCAGGTTCTCCGGATTTGAATCAGTACCACTGACATTATTTATTTATTTATTTATTTTAAACATTTCTAAAGCGCAACAAATACCCGTGGGTGTCTTGGCGCTGCGACTTAAGCTGGCAATCTCATTTAATCATGCAGTCTACCTTGAGAAGAGAGGTATTGGACAGTTATTGGTCAAATAGCCATGTTTTTACAAGTTTTCTAAATTGGGTTAGTGAAGGTGCCGATTTTAATTCCATTGGAAGCATGTTCCAGAGTTTGGCTGCGGAGTTGATGAAGCATCGATCGCCCCATTTGACAGTCCTGGTTCGAGGCACCACCAGAAGAAGTCTCTGTTCCGATCGAAGCGATCTTTTCGGGAGATAGTAACATAATTTCTGTTTAAGAAACGCTGGGCCTTGACCTTTGAGAGCTTTATAAGTGAGGCATAGGGGCTTGAATCTGATGCGGTTCCTCACCGTTAACCAATGAAAGTTTCTTATTGCCTGTTTGGTCGACTGGAATCTGGGGATGCCTGCTAGCAGCCTTGCCGCAGCATTTTGAATGAGCTGCAGTTTGGCCACCACCTTTGCCTGCGCATTTACAAAGAGTCCATTACAATAGTCGAGGGACGAGAGTACTAAAGAAGTCACCACTGTTTTCCTTGTACTCTCGGGTAAAAATGGCAATATTTTCCTGATAATCTTAAGCTTGTAGAAAGCAGAGGACGCTACCTGGTTGACATGGTTAACGAAACTGAGGTTGTCGTCAAAGACAACTCCCAGATTTCTGACTTTGTGTACCGGCTCTGGGGGGGCTCCAAGCGAGGTTGGCCACCACTTATTTGACCAGTGTGGGGATAACTTTCCGAAGATCATTACCTTAGCAGTAACATCGTCAGTGCCACTGTAGAAGATGCAGGATACATCAGCGTTCTCTGTTTAGCCCATTGCATCAACCTGAGTGCGTAAGACTTCCACCAAAGGAACGCGGTAGGACATAATATGCTTGTCACATGTCAGGGGATCTGCACACAATTTGGCCATTCCTTTACAGCCCGGAAATGTTTGAGTATCAATCCCAGTAAAGTGTATCATAAAGGAAGTGCCGATGCATTGGAACTCAATCTTATACATGCTGCAATGCCTCTTTGAGCAGTACAAGTATATAAATGATCATGTGTTACAAATGATGATGATGATGAGAAATTTGTAAAGCGTGGCAAATACCCTGGGGTGTCTATGCACTGCCTTTGATAAATACGAGCAGAGTGGAACAAGGGGTGAAATTACACTGTAAAGAACCACGTTTTAAGGCCCTTTCTAAATTTAAGGAGACTGGATTCTTTCTTCAGCATGGTTGGCAAAGAGTTCCATAGGCTGGCAGTTGTAGCCGAGAAACTCTTGGCTCCCCATCTAACCTTGTTTACTCTAGAAGCAATTACATTTCCCAGTTTGGCAGATCTAAGGGCTCTGGCTGGAGTGTATGGCTTTAGCAATGTCTTCAGCTGTGTAGTCCTCATGTTGTTAAGAGATTTGAAAGCAGTACATAGTGATTTAAATTGAATCTTCTTGGCTACGGGTAGCCAGTGGACTCGGACTAACGCTGTGGAGACTGAATCAAATTTAGGGACGCCCAACAGTATTCTTGTAATAGTCCAGTCTTCAAATCAGCACTGACACCACCGTCTTCCTTAAATCCATAGGTATTGTAGGAAGGATTTACCTCAAAATGTTCATGATACAGAAACAAGCAAAAGTGGCCGAGTTGATTTGTGCTTCAAAGGACAGCTTGGAGTAAAAAATGACACCTATGTTTTTGGCCTTGTGCACTGGATTGGGTAAGGAGCCAAGTTGAACTGGCCATCAATTATCTGTCCAAAATGATGGATTGTTCCCCAGCCGCAATACTTCGGTCTTGGAAGAGTTCAATTTCAGACAATTGTCTGTCATCCATTTTGCTACATGACTCATACAGTCGTGGAACCTGGATGCTGTCTGGCTAACAGAGCTGCTCACCGAGATGGCAATCTGATTGTCATCCATGTACGACACAATGGAAATGCCATAGCTTTTTACTAGGCTGGAAAGAGGGGTGACGTAGAGGTTAAAAAGCATTGACTTAAATACGCCCTGGGGAACCCCGCAAGGCACCGTGAAGGGGGATGACTCAATTTTCCTCAAAGCAACTTTCTGAGATCGCTCAGACAGAAAGGAGCCTGGTAGGGACAGCACCTTGCCCCTGATCCTGATGGAACTCAGTCGATCCTGCAACAGCCCATGATAATGAAGAAATGGCAGTTAAAATAATTTAAAAAGAGGTTCAAAGCGGACATAGTAAAAGCCCAGTAATTGTTCCCCTCCAATACAGTGAAGAGCAAAGGCTAACACAAGTGGGACAGTGCTTACTTTGTGCGTACAAAGGGAGGAAGATGCTATTGCCAAAGCTATGTCAATAGATTTTTGACAAACTAGAGCTATCAAAATGCTTATGCCCTTTTAGATTTTGACACAGGAAGTCAACAAGGACGATTGTACAAGAAGTCAAACTGTCCCAAATGTTGCATTTGCTGAAGGCTCAAGAAATATTTACCAATGTTACTGGTGAAGCAGCTGGTGGTTTGGTCAACAGTGTGTCTTCTGAAGACTACATCTGTGCCAATATCCTGTCTCTCTCCATCACTCAGTCTCTATCACTCACTCTCCTCTGTGTGTGTCTCAATCATATAATATTGTTGTTGTCTCTGTTCATCACCCCTCTCCCCATGCATCTTAATCATATAATATCCTCTTTGTCTCCCTCATCACTCAGTCTCTATCACTCACTCTCCTCTGTGTGTGTCTCAATCATATAATATTGTTGTTGTCTCTGTTCTTCACCCCTCTCCCCATGCATCTCAATCATATAATGTTCACTTTGTCTCCCTCGTCACTTATTCTCTATCACTCACTCTCCTCCCTGTGTGTCTCAATCACACAATAACCTGTCTCTCTCCCTCCTTTACTCTGTTGCTCTATCACTCGCTCTCCTCCCTATGTGTCTCCATCAGACAATCTCAACTGTGTGTATCTCCAACTATTCCTCTCTGTCACTCACTCTCTTCACTCACCTCCCTGTCTCTTTATCATATATTATCCACTTTGTGTATCTCACCACTCATTCTCTATCACTCACTCTCCTCTGTGTGTGTCTCCATCATCCAATATCCTCGTGGTCTCTCTCTCCCCATCACTCTGTATCATTCACTCTCCTCCCTGTGTGTCTCCATCAGATTATCTTCTTCAAGTCTCTCTCCATCTCTTCCTCTCTATCCCTCACTCTCTGTGTGTCTCCATCACTCAATATTGTCGTTGTCTCTCTTTTCATCACTGCCTCTCGTTACTCAGTCTCCTCCCTGCATGTCTCCAGACATTCTCCTCTGTGTCTGTCTCCATCACTACCTCTCTATCACTCGCTCTCCATAATATAATATCCTCTTTGTCTCGCTCATCATTTATTCTCTATCACTCACTCTCCTCTGTGTGTCTCCATCACACAACATCCTTACTGTCTCCATCACTCATTCTTTATCACTCACTCTCCTTTGTGTGTGTCTCCATCATATAATATTGCCCTAATCTCTATTTACCACTCCCTTTCTTCTCTCAGTCTCCACCCTGTGTCTCCAGCATATAATATCCTCTTTGCCCCCTCATCACTCATTCTCTATCACTCACACTCCTCCCTGTATGTCTCCATCATACAAGATCCACATTGTCTCTCTCCCTCCATCACTCTGTTGTTCTATCATTCACTCTCCTCCCTACGTGACACCATCAGACAATGTCATCTGTGTCTGTCTCCATCACTTCCTCTCTATCACTCACTCTCTTCACTCACTCTCCTCCCTGTATCTCCATCATATAATATCCTCTTTGTCTCTCTCTGAGTCTCCATTAGATGATGCCCTTCAAGTCTCTCCATCACTTCCTCTCTATCACTCACTCTCCTGTGTGTCTCCATCACTAAATATCCTTGCTGTCTCTCTCCATCAATCATTATCTATCACTCACTCTCCTGTGTGCGTGTCTCCATCAGACAATATTGTCGTTGTCTCTCTTTATCACTATCCTCCCTGTGTCTCCATCATATATTATCCTCTTTGTCTCTCTCATCGCTCACCCTTTATCACTCACTCTCCTCCCTGTGTGTCTCCATCAGATCATCTCCTTCGAGTCTCTCCATCACTTCCTTTTGATCACTCACTCACTCTCTTCCCTGTTTCTTACTGTGTCATTTCCTTCCCCTTTTATCTTTATCTGTCGCACTCTTACCTTCCATTCTCAACCACACAAAGGTCTCTTCTCCATCACTTATGTCTACTGCTGTCCCCATCATTCTTTCCTCTGTTGCTGCCTCTCTCTGTTCATCACGCCCTCTAGTCCGTCTCCTCCACCCACCCTGTACTCACTAGTCTTTTTCTCGATCACTTCCTCTCACACTCCCTGCTTGTCTCCATCCATCCTTATCTGTTTCTCTTTCTGAGTCCCTCACTTCTCCTTGTTCTCTTCCCGTCCCAATTCTTCGGTGCCCTCACTCCTACAGTTTTTCAAGTAATTCCCTCTATCTGTAGTCTTATTCCCCCATCTCTTTCTTCGTCCTGTACACTCTCTCATCAGTGCCATCTCTTTTATCTGTTTCTCCTTTATCTGCTCTCGGGTGTCAACCTTTTATTTCTCTCTCTGTCCTTTCTGCAACACTCTATTCACTTTCTCTGCACATCTTTCCTAAGTATCTATTTTTATTCTCTCTCTCCCGATCTCCTTCTTCGACGCCTTGTCAGGGGTAGTAAGCGCTATATAAATACAATTCCAGTGACTTCTGTATTGGGCGGCCGCTTCCTCTCTTTGTGTGTTGCTGTCTCCTCTCCACCTCTCTCTCCTCGCCTCTCTTTCCCTTCTCGTTCTACATCAATCAACTCTTTCATGCACTTCGGGACTTCTCTTACCTGCCTTATGTTCACTGATCACCCTCCCCAGTCTGTCTCTTTCATCATCACCTCAACTCCCCTCAGGCTTTCCCTTCCTTTTCTCCCACTCCAAGGCTTCACCCCCGATCTGTTTCTGCCTCTCGTCCTCTCCACCCGGCTCATTTCAGGACGTGTCCACCCACTCTACCCTCCTCGCAGCCCCTCGCTCGAGCTCTCGGACGAGAGTACTGTGGTGAGGGGGCCCCCTGAAGCTCGGCCCCCCCGCGCCACGGGGGCTGTGGCAGCCTGTGTTACGCCCCTGTTCCTTCGGATTGGAGACACGCAGACATTATCGTATTTCCCAAACCTTGGGCGCCCACTGGAAGCCCGTTCCTCATATTGTCCAATTTTGCTTCTGAATATCAAAGCCCTGACTGCTAGAAGGTTGGCACATGTGCCTGACCTGGTTCACCATATCAGGCCGGTTTCATGCCCCATCAGGCCACTAGTCATAACATTAGGCGTGCGTATAGCGCCATGGCCCTGGCAGACCGGCTGCGTTGCCCTGCGGTGCTGCTATTGGCAGACATTGATAAAGCCTTTGATTCTATGAGCTGGGAATACCTATTTGTACTCCTCCTGAGACTTAATTTTATGCCTCTATTTCTTTCATACATACTTCTGCTATAGACTGATTTGACCACCTCTGTCTGACTGGCAGACGCGGTTTCGGCCCCCTTCTCTATTCGGCATGGCACCAGACAGGGCTTCCCTCTGTCTCCTTTATTATTTGCCCTGACAATGGAGCCTTTGGCTGCCTGGGTTAGGATTGATACCCAAGTGAGGGGATTTGAATGGTCAGCGAGATTGTCATACAGAATTGCATTATACGCCGATGATGTCTTGTTCTTCATAACAGACACCACAACCTTGGGACCTCTTATCTTACAAATTATGCAAGCCTTTGGTGAGACATTTGGATTGTATATGAACATTGGCAAGTATGTGCTGTTGCCACTAAGGGGATAATGGGGTGACGCAGGTTGGGCATCAGGGTTGACTCAGGCTGTTGGAGGGTTTAAATATCTTGAGGTGTTTGTTTCGCCCATTCCTGCTGTCTCTTTGGATCATAGCCCCGTTGCTTTTGTGTGTTAATGAAGAAGTTGAGGCTTAAGCCCCGTTGCCTCTATCCCTATTTGGTAGGTCAGTCATTTTAATTTTTTAACAACATATTTTATTGTGTCACCAGCCAAATACAGTCTGGTTTGACCGAGGTTGTGGGTAGAACTGGCAATATCTTGCAATACAGCTATAATGTTGACATCCATTTTGTCAAAACCATACAAGAAAAATATAAAGTGAAATACAACTTTAGCATTCAGAAATGCAATCATATGTGCTACATCTGCTCTACAATCTCTCGTATTTGTACCCCCCACCATTGAGTCATAAATGTTAATGGATCACATAATAGTACAACTGCCCGTCTCCTTAGTGCCCCATTATTCTTGAATCTGTTCTCATCGAGGTGAGGGGCTCAATATAAAGGCCCCTATAGTCCGCTCAGCTCTTCCAGATTTTTTTTTTTTTTAATTCTTTTTATTAATAGAAAGAAGAAAAACCAACGGCAGGTGCCTTACATCACGGAACTAACAACAATTATACAATCATAACAACGGAATAGACGGGTGATCCCCGAGGAAAAGCTGAAACATAGATTGTAACTGGCGTGCAGTCATATAATGTACAGGAGATATAAGTTCAGTTCAACCAGCACCAATCACAAACCTCACCATCCATAGAAACAGAATTGTAGGGAACAGGGCAATTTCGAGTGGCAAGAGAGCGTAACATTATAGGGTAGTGAACTGATCAACCACCGCAACTAACACGCAATAATAAACGCAACACATTGTAAAGGTCGAAATACTCAATGTCACCCTCAGGGCCCGTCCACCCAGTAAACGGGATTACCCATCAGGAAGGCACCTAATAGCAGGATAGTAACAGGATATTAAACATAAAAACAAAAACAAAGACAATACAAAGAACCCCTTCCCCCCACCCTGCACCCCTGCATATGGCTTTCGCCTAACCCCAACTAGCAGTGTGCCTGTCGCCCCATCTAACTAAGTGCTAAAAGTAGAAAAGTAGAGGAGGAAATCTTCATACAGGCTCCCGGTCTCCCCTCCCCCCGCCAGATACAAACAACCCCTGTAGTATAACCAAAAAGCTATCAGGAGATACAGGCAGAACAAAACAGGGGATGTTGTGAACACCGCCCAACCTCCCGCAAGCATAATGGTAGCAAATCCCGTGTCCATTGAAGCCATGATATCAGACCCAGTCAGTCAATCTCATCCTTGGCCCTTCCGATCTTTCATGCGAACTCCTTCCGGTAGAACCACCGCATCCACAGGAGAATCGAAGTGCGAAAGGAGTTCAAAAAAGTTCTGTTTGGGATAAGTCAATAATGTTAAGTCTTTGAGAACCCCAGCCGCACATAAGCTCTCCCTCACCGACATTAAGTCCCGATGCTGTTTCCTCCGTGAACGTAGTAAAACTGCCAGGGAGGGGAAAGAAGTTGTTGCAATACGAAAGTCACTAATAGAAGTCTCCGGGAATGGAGAACCGAGTGGTTCTACCTCAGTCGGCAGCAATGTTGGTTGTAGCGATCCTTTCGAAGCCCAAAGCTCGCAATCATTTATTCTCACACTGACCAAGGGCTTCAATACTTCTTTCTGCACGGGGCCCTCATCCTCCGTTAAGATGTGCACCGTGGGAAACTCAGCTCGTTTTGGATCTTGCAATGGATCAGAGTCCGCTCTCAGACACCCTATCTCAACTGCACCAGCGATCATTTTGTGGACAATGGCTTCCACATGCGAGTGTAGTGCCCCGATGGCGGCCAATATGGTCCTCGGCGACGGCTCACACTCCGTCCGACCCATCTCAGCTCGCTCGATTTCAAACATGGTTGTTTTCCCCAGAGAGCCGGGTCTCTCCGGGGGAACAGGCAAGAGCGGAGCGGACGGCGACTTATCGATTACCACGGCCCCAACCCATCGAACCCCGGCGGTGGCGAACCGGGTCTCCGGGACGGGGACCCTCGCCCACAGCCACAGACGTGTCTTGTCACCGCTCCTTCGATGTTAACCAGACCAAATGACCGCCATCAGAATCGGGCAATGATAACATCCACTGCGAGAGACCGGACCCTGCCTGAGTCCCACAGCCGATGTTGTTCAACTGTAACCTGGCTGGGCCAATACTGGAGGCCCCGGCTCACAAGCTGGGCTAGGCCGAGAAGTAAAACACGATATAACTCCGTCAATCAAGCCGGTAAAATTCTCGGGATTGCACCATCAGACTCTGCAACGATTCATCCGCACGGAGGTCGGGCGTAAAATCAGGATACATGACAGGATCATCCGGCTGAAGACGGAGGTTGGCGGAGCCGGGAGCCTAAGCGGCCATCTTGTTTGCTAGCGTAGCTCCTGAGCTCTTCCAGATTTTAAGGTGTTTTTTTCCGGGAATACCCTAGCTTTAAATATAGGCAGCTCCATACCCATGCAGTTGTCCATCCCTTTTTTCCAAACAACCAATGGGGGTTGGGGGGAGAGGCAGCCTTCCACAATTTAGCAATATCCTGTTTCGCCGAAGTGAGGCCCAGAAACAGTAGGTGATGCTTGTAGCGATTGCCTCCGATCCCTTCTGTAATGTGCAATAGTGCCAGTCTCTGAGCCATAGGAATGTCCCAGTTCAGCACCTCAGAGATGCATGTTGTGACCCCCTTCCAGAATTTGGTGAGTACAGCACATTGCCAAATTGTGTGTAAGAAGGTGCTGTCCTTATTACCACATCGCAAACATATAAGGGAAGACACGAGCCCTGCCCTTCAGAGCCTATGTTTGGTATAGTATACCCAATTCAGGTATTTGAATTGAATAAGCCTCAATCGCGAAGCGATGGCTACTTCACGTGGGAAATCCAGCACCTCTGTCCAGTCATCATTGTTGAGAAGGCCCAGGTCTGAGTGCCAAGTCTCTCTGAGTGTGCTTAGTGTAGTAAAGCTGTTTGTTATGAGAGATTGGTATATCTTAGTAATTTTGTGGTCCCGAGGGCCCCATGAAAGCCTTAGCTTCTATTGGGTTATAAGGTCAGGCAGGGTTTCAATTTGTGGAATGTAGGGAGATAGGGCGAGCCAGAATCAAAGATATGTATAAAACTGTGTACGGGACATACCATATTCTATTTGAAGCTCTTTGAAAAACTTCAAAACTTGCCCCCCCACATGACCGACCTGAGTGTAGATCAGCGATTTTTTTTATGGTCTCCCTTCTGCACCACTTATACCAGCTCCAGAACTACCCCTACACTATCCCTCCCACATCAGTTTGACAGATCGACACTCTCATGGGTCAATTCTTGTGAGGAGGAGCCACCAACTGTATAGCCCAACGAACCTGTTTTCAATCTAATTACTGCAGCGGCATTGTCGCTGCAGATGTGCAATCATATTATGTTGCCTCTCACTTGAAGATCCTTAATGGCTGGTGGTATAGTTCACAGAACGATCAGGCTTATGCCTCTCAGAGGTGGCTGATGGCTGATGCCTCTCTGTACTCGGCCAACTGTATAGTGGGATGGATGTAGGTGCCCTTCCGCCAGCAACTAGAATGTTGGTGCAGGTCTAGCGACCATCCCTTCACAAAATGCGCTTGTGGGGATGCTTGGTGTGGGAGACACCGCTGTGGCAGGTGCCCTCCTTGCACATGTGGTGGACTAAGGGGATTTCAAAGGTGGGACCACATTGGCATCTCTACACCGGGAGATGTAATGCATGGCATCATAGTCAAATAGTTTCAGGAGATCCAATCTGAATTCATGATGCATCGTAGCCAATTTTGTCAATATCTACAGTTGCATCATTCTGTTTCCCCAAATCTGAGCAACATTTCAGACCTCCCAGAATTCCATTAGTCCCACACATGCTTCTCCTTCACAGCACTGAGGGAATAGGTAGGAACCGTTATAAACGCTAGTTCCTATTTCTTGGGCTCACACTACGAAAAGGGACATTGCTCAACAGTGGAAGGCCAGTACACCGCCGACCCTGGGGACATAGAAACATGGGATTGACTTCTGTATGGGCCTGGAGAAAGTGGTGTTCTAAATCCAGGCTAGTATCTGTACCCAAAAGATTTGGCAGATGTGGGATGACTATCAGGCTTGTTTCTGGAGCTGGTACGCACAGCCGGCCTACTACTTGAAGCCGAAATCAGAAACTATGGACAAGATATACAGGGTAATAGGACCAGATCCAAGCCTGCAACTGTATCAGATTCCAGACACTGTGCTGAGATGGGAGGGAGGTTTTGCCTGGGATTTTTGTGAACATGTTTGTGTTTTACACTTTTGTGGTCTCTCATTATGCAGAGTACTATGTATGTACATGACCTGTTGGGATCCTATTGCTGAAGAGAACCCAATAAAAATAGTTTTGAAAAATAAATTACCAACTGTAAAGTTAATTTGCCACATAATAAAAAAGTGGTGCATTAATTTCTGCAGCACAACTTATTTAACTTTTCAAGAAACATGATTAATTGAGTTGACCTTGTTGTGTGCTTTTATCCAACCACTGCTGCAAAACATCAAAACCAAAGGCCCTGCGCTTCCTCTACCTGAATCCAATCCACATCATTCCATGCCCCTAGTTAATTATCAATACAACAAATAATGTTCATAGATTAGGAAGTTAGTGGGTGTTAGGTAATGGCAGCTTAAGGCAATAGACTAGGTTTAGGATTGGTTATGGTTGGGCTAGGTTACTGGAAGGTAGAAGACAGGCAGAGTGAGAAGGGCTTAAGAACAAACCTAGAGAGCATCCCTTTCTCTATGACAAAATGAGTCCTACGCTTTTAGGGCAAAAAGGACCAAATGTGTTTAGGCTTTCAAAGAGCCTTGTTCACACTGTCACGCGCATTGCCCTTTTTTCGTAGTGACATCATAATGTGAATAGAAAATAGACTTCATGTTCCAGAAAACATTCTTCTGCAACATTGTGCTTTCCTCACAGTAATTATCAACACACATTATTTTCTTGAGATCCTAGATAAGAGACTACATTGCAGTGGCTCACAGTAATTCAAATCATTGGCTTTTGACATCAATTTTGGGATTATCAAGAATTAATATGTTATACTTTGATTATTCCTAAACAATGTCCTTCTTGTTCAGGGATTACCATTTCATGAGGTTTATGTGAATCCATATCTAAACAATTCATTTGCCATTTACTTACCTTGCCCAAGTGGAGAAATTCATCAAGCGTAATTATGTATTATTATACCTAAATCCCAAGTAGGTTAAACAAGAAGAGAACGTACTATAGAGCTGTAAACAATTAGCATACTTCATTAAATCAGTCCTCATTTTTTCAAATTATTCCACAATGTCTAGGTTGTACATCAGCTTGTGAGTATATTTTGTTAAGCACTTTAAACATGATCATAACTTTGGTCTGCAAAATAAATAACATTATACAAATACTTTCTTACAATCGCAGAGAAGGAAAAACAATCAAATCAAAGGAAAGATTAGAAACTCCAAGAGAACAGATTATCATGAAATATCCTCACTGAAAATGGTTCCTTTGCAACTCATACTACTACTATACAAATTTGTAAATAAAACAATAATGAATTGTTCATTTCATGCTAATGTTATAGTAACTCATAATGAAACAAAGTTATAAATCTTTTTATAAATGAACGCTTCCTCAAAGTTCACTCCCATGGGCTCACAGCAATCTAAATCTAAAATGAATCTGGATTCTCACCTCTTTAACTGGATAATTGAATTTCATTCTCTAGGAATCTGTAATGTATCCATACCAGAATATGTCAGCCACTCCTAATTGCTTATTTTCAATTCGTTCTGTATGTAAACTGTCGATCTACTCTGACCAAGATGCCCATAACTATAGCTCAGGAGAGACAAAGAATCAAAACCAGCATGCAAGGGGTCAATTGTGTACCGTATTGTAAAACGACAATGAAGAGACCTTAAGACTATTTAATGAATTATTTCTCAGTTTAAAAAAATTATATATGTGCAATCTGTACAGTGGTCTTAAACTCCAAATTGAAATAGACACCATACTAATTAATGTGTGAATGTGTGTTTTTATGTACAGCAGTTCTAAGATACACATGTTGTAGGGCTATACTTATTGACTGACATGAAAAGCCATAATTATATATTAATTTCATATAGACTTATATGCAATTTAATGACTCTAGTGAAGTGCTAAAAATAAAACTAAAGGGGCATATTCCCAAGGGCCATTATCGCCGCTTTAGCGGGACTTTTTCCTGCTAATGCGGCGATAATTATATCGCCCTATTACCAAGCTGTTGCTAACACCAGTTAGCGACAGCTTGTAGGCGATAGCGGGCATTTAGGGGCCCACTTTGCATGTCAGCAATAATTATCGCTAATGACATGCAAAGTGGGCATGCCAAAATGTCAGCGACTGAAAACAGTCGCTGCAATTGCTTTCGCCTATGATCAACACAGGCGTAGTTTTGGAAATATTCGCGCTAAGCGCGAATATCTCCAAAAGCTAACGTCTGCCCTGACCAGTTCTTAGCCATGTTATCCAATGAGAGGTGGATAACATGGCTAAGAGCATTCTCACGGTAATGCCTGAATATTGCTGTATTGACAGCGATATTCACGTATTTCGCCTGTTTTTTATCGCTCCTGAGATAAACCTTGATAATAGCAAGATATCTCAGCGATAAAAACAGGTGAAGGGCGGTGATAGAAACATTCCCGCTAAGCCAACTTAGCGATAATTATCGCTAGTTATTGGTAATATGCCCCAAAGAGTGTTAACTATTACTTGCCTGTTCCTGGCACCTCCAAGCTAAGCAGCCCTTGCTGCTGGTCTGGGATATTGGACCATTGGTGCAATGCCTGCCACTGGGAGCATTTGATGTAACTTCTGTGGCTCATGCTGCGCTGGTCATGCCTCCAGTGGAGTTGGCACTACACCATGCTGTACTGCCCATAGGGCCTGCTGCCAACATGAGGCAGAGGTGGCTAATGCCGGCACCTCCTCTTCATAAAAAATATTGCATGACGTAACACCCATGCAGTGCCGACAGGAGTGGGAGCTATGGGCCAGATATACATACCTTTGTGTTTGCAATTACCTAATAGAGAATCTTTGCTGTTAGGTAATCACAAACAGCGATGTACTATAGTATGTTATACACTGTTTGGGATTCCCAGTGGGTCGCAAATAGAGCTAACTCATTAATATTCATGAGGTAAGTCGCAATTTGTGATCCATTAGGGGTCCCTAGAATTGCAGGGGTGGTGGCCTGATGGGGTCAGCAGACCACCATATCTGTGATTGATTTTAAATAAGCAATGTTTTTTTGTTGTTGTTTATTTTAGAACAGCCCATTTTCTTCAAAGGAAAATGGGATGCACTTCAAAAAGGAAAATGACTGGAAAAAGCATTATCATGCACCTATAGGAAAATAATCAATAATGCCCCAGATCTCCTGATAAAATTAGGAGAGTCCTGGGAATCGGACGTAGGCCTACTAGAAGATAACGACTGGGCGGAGGTGATACAAAGCCCCAGGGAGGTGGCGATTAGAGCAAGGTTCAGGCTGGTTCAATTACAAATAATTCACAGATCCTATTCCACCAGTATACTCAAGTTTAAGCTGGGGCGCATTCGTACAGAACAATGTCAGAGGATGTAATAAAAGAGGCACCTTCTTTCATATGGTGTGGGAGTGCCCGGTCATCCAGCGTTACTGGTGGAACGTGATACGCATAATGTCAGAGGTGGTGGGACAGGTAAGTTCCTCTTGAAGCCTGGTGGCATGTATTATGTGCATCAGGAGAACCAGCATGGCCTAAATTCTAAAAAATATGACTATTAGTGGCCGCAATGGTGGCCAAACTGAACATGGCCAGGGCTTGGGGACCCACAGAAACACCAACACAATGGAAGCGAGACATAGACTGGTACTGTACTGCAGACCGTGGAACCACTGCCTGCTCTTAAAAAATGGTGCATGCAAAGTTTGTACCAATTAGCATTTTGCAAATTGCACATAGTACAGTACCAAAACTGTGCTGAATCACGTAGCGTAGCGTATCCTCAGATGCTTTGAAAAAGCAATTTAACATGCTTAAAAGCATATAATCAATTCACAAAAGTGAACTTTTACAAAGAAAACATTAGGCAATGAGAGAGCTGATGATTTTGGGGTCCCCCCTAACCTAGGGGGAGGACCAAGCAGATGCCTTGAACACAAAGAGCATAAACAAAAAGCACATGTTGTTGAACTTCAGTGGTCGTCCCATCATTTTAGGACCACCCCAAGCACACTTATTGGCAAAAACACAATCCCAACCAAAGGCCCTGCAAAGCATTATGGGACGAGATTAGCAGTGGGCAGTGAACGTTATAGTATCCAATATCAAAATAATTCTGCTGCAGTTCACCTAGTTGTTACTAGATGTCCCTCACGAGTCAAATGCAAAACCATTGAAACCCTTTCATCAAGCATTTGCATTTGACTCGTGAGGGACATCTAGTAACCACTAGTTGAACTGCAGCTCTTTGTAGAATTCTTTTGACATTGGATACTATATAATATTCAAATCGTTCAATAAAATGTGCTTTTTTGTTTTCAAAGCATCTGTTTGGTACTCCCCCTAGGTTAGGGAGGATCCCAAAATCATCACATCTCCCACTGCTTGCTAATTTCTCAATTTCACAATTGTGAAAGTACTATATGCACTTTAGCATATAAAGATAGAGATACTTATTTTATCATAATTGGCACTGTACAGGATGCTATTTGTAATTATTTTGCATTTTTTTCACAGTGCAGACAAGTACACAGTGTTATCAGCTTCTCTACGCAGACTAGTGACAGAAAGTAAAGATGAAGTTAAAAGAAGGACAGATGGAATGGAAATTGCTAAAAGGTGAGTTGTATTGGCAAGATAGGGTTAAGAAGTCAGGCAGGAGGGTGGAGTGCCTCACCTTAGTCCAAAATGGCCGATTGCTTCATTTTTGTCACATGAAATTCATGTTCAAGTCAGTTTTTTCAGAATACTTATCTGAAAAATATGCAAATTATGCACATATCTAATAAAAACCTACTCAATATCCCTCAAATACCCTGTAACTCTTTGGGGCCCATTAGGATGTCGGGCGGATTGCCTCCGCCAGGGTAGCGGTGGCCACCACCACCCTGGCGGAGGCAATCCGCCCGACATCCATGCCTGCATTCCCCCCCGCCAGATTAGGATGGCGGTGGGGACAGCGGCGGACGGAAAGACCGTCCGCCGCTTTACCACGGCGGTAATAGAATAATATGGTGGCGGTGTCCTATGGACACCGCCAGCCATATTACAATGTCCACATGAAGGGGCCTTTCCGCGGCGGCAATGCCGCCACGGAAAGGCGGGCGTTGTTTGCTGCGGGGGCCCCCTGCGGGGCCCCCAGGTGACGCCAGCCTAGTGGGAGGACAGGGGGGGTACCTATGGTACCCTCCCACATTTGCATATGCAAAGCGGCAGGCACCGCGCGGTGCCTTCCGCTTTGCATATGCAAATGCGTTCTCTTATGTTTTGCATTGTGGCGGGCGGTGCAGAGAGCTCCGCCCGCCACAATGCAAAACATGTAGGATGTGCCCGCAACTGTGGCGGCACATCCTAATTCCCCCTACGGGACCCCCGCCCTTATGGCGGGCGGTCCCGTTCTCCGTTAGGGTGTTGGGCGGGCAAAGTCTGCCCGCCATCCTAATGAGCCCCTTTATATTCCAAGCACCTATAAACAGGGCACACTATAGTCAAACACCTAGCCTACAAAAACTAACTCCTAACTTAACTTTACTTAATGCACCCTCTACTCCAAACATAAGCAGTTTGAGTCAATTTAGATCTTAGAGCTGCAGTACACAGAATAATTAAATGGTGCATTAGCAACACTAGCTCGATAGAAGCTAGGGTGCCCTCTGACAGCTAGATTAAGTGAGAAAAGGGGGACACCCCGGGTGTGATAATTTAAAAAGAAAAGTGCACAGACTAACGACGGCTTAGCAGAGCTGTTCCTGCAACACACAGTGCGCCTGCTCCAAGCAGGGTGCACCACCGTGGTGTTGCAGGCTCGGCAATTAAAGCACTCTAATCTTCAGATTTCTGGGCACTTCTGACATGTTCAACTGCGACTATAACATAATCACCCCAGGAGACTACTTTTTTCAGAAAAATGTTAATGTTTGCCTACTAGTGGTGGGATGGTCACATCTGCACTTGAAGGCCCATCACAAGGCTGCCAAGTGGCTTCATGTCTTGCGATACCATAAGCTAGTCATGGCTGCTCAGCAAACAGTATGTGGTGTTTGAGGTTTGTGCTTATGCTTTGAATACTCATTATGAGCTCAAATACAGTAATGCAAATTATTTTGCTAAAAAGCCAGAAAAGGTGGAAGATGTCATATTGACATAAAACCACGTGGCAGCTAGGTTTTTAAAATTCTACGTAATAATGTAGACGCTTTTAAAAACTGTTTCACATGCAACAAAATATGTAAGATGCTCTGACATATTTACTAATACGGACTTCTAGCCGCAGATTCCTGACCTTAGAATTATCCCCAGACATCATACTGGATCTTGAAATTTTTAGGTAAGCAGTACCACTGCTTGCCAGTAGGTGACGTCATTCAGCTCCATGTGGCATTGTCAGCGCTGAAAGTAACGTGCACAGTGCCTATTTAGGAGCCACCCTAGCACCCTAACGTCAGTTCTTTTCTTTCCGCACCAGTCAGCTTAAATCCAGAGATAACGACCCCAGTCATTTTTTGACTGACCTTTTTTGACTTTTTCTCAAACTGTTTTCAGAATCTTCTCCTGATTTGGATGTTTGCCAACTAGGATATGTGCTTGAAGCCCTGTGGCACCTGTTACCAGCAGATGTTCGATAAAGGACCCGGACCTTGTTTGGCTCTGTTGTCTCAAGCATGACCACGAAGCAAAGACCTACATCAACTGCTGCGCCGTGCACCCCAAGGCCTTGTAGGAGCACTCCCCCAAGCTCCTTGCTGCTTGATGTATGACGCTGCAACAGTCTCGATACTGGTTGAGAGGAAGGTCCCAGGATCGATCATGGAGCTCAAGATCCTCGTGGCACTCAAAGTAACCCTCAGGCAAGTCCCACATGAAAAAGAAAAGTAAGAAGTCAGAAAGGTCTTCAACTATGCCCCATACATCTATATCAACTGACAAGACAAGGGAGCATCATCATTCGAGGCCTAGCTCCGCGAGTGAGCCTGCACCTGAGCTGTCTCTGCACCTGCCTGAGTTTGAGGGAGCCAGAGTGACCCCTGTCCCCTCTTCATGAGTTCCATGAGGCCATGCACCTCATATTTTGGGTGGCCCATTCCTGCTGACATGCCTTCGAGCCCACAGGTTCGGGATGGGCCCCCACTGGTTCACTGTCTGCATTTCAATTGGATGGATATGGACTGGTGCTGATCATACCACCTGGACCTTGCCTGGAGCCAGTCCTGATGCCGACGCACCCGGCGCCGCTGGCGCCATCCCCGTTCTCATTCCCCATTTCTGACACAGAGCCGGAGGGGTGTCATCAGATGCCGTCACCAACTGGTGGAGAATGCTTCCATGCTGGAGCCCGAGCCCTATTCCTATGGGCCGGGACTCGGAGAGGATTGGGAGGGGTTGCTAGACTCTGAAGAAAATCAGCCTCTAGACCCTATCATGGACTGGTGTGAGGATTTGGCGGATGCCAGTGTATTGGACACCTCTCCAAATATTGAAATGGTCTTTCCTCCTATCATGGCTGTGGAGGAGAGCCTCTTCTGCTCTGGTGGTGAGAAGGGCAGCTGAGGTTCTGGCCCTCAGCCTAACCTCAGTGGCAGTCAAGACTAACGTCTTGACAGTGGTGCTTCAGTCAAGAGTGACCCCCTCAGCTTTTCTCAGTTAATGAAGACTGCACAGACTTGGTCCAAACTCCGCACAGAGGCTTCTGTGAACAGGACAATTGCCCACCCCCAGATCTCCACCCCAGGGGATCCCAATTTCCTCATGCAAAACCCTACCTCAGTTAGCTTGGTGGTCCAAGCTTCTACCCCCCAAATAAATCCTGTCACATTCCCTACCTGCCTTTTGCTCATTTCGTGGCCACTTAAGAGTCTTCCAACCGTGCCTTTACAGGGTGCACAAGGTTGCCAGCCTCTGTGTGGCCAAGGACACAGTACCCACAGTCCTCGTGGGTTGGGCAGCCAGAGGTTGGGCCAGTTCACCACCACTCCGAATACCAACAAGTTGGAGAGAGCTGCCCTCCTGACTCTGACGAACAATAAGGATATTGTCATCAAATCCATGGACAAGCGCTGAGCAATCGTAGTACAGGACACAACAGCGTACAAATCAGAGATTATGAAACAACTGCAAGATGGTGTCACATATTCTCCGCTGAGATCAGACCCTTCCAAGGATTTGGCTGAAGAAATCCTCAAGACCATATTTGAAGCCCATTAACTTGGGGTTTTGAGTAAACTTGAATTTGAGTATCTTAACCACAAACACCCACAGCTTCCCACAATGTACACTCTGCCCAACATCCATAAGAATATACTTAACCCACCTGGACGCCCCATCTTATCCGGTTGCAGATCATTACTTGAACCCATATGTAAATACATAGATTTCTTTTTGAGACCGATTGCCGAGAAGACTGAAGCATACTTGAGAGACACTATGAAAACTATCACCCTGATAGACCAAAAACCTTTCAACCCAAATGAGCAATTACTTGTGACATGTGTCATTGTATCATTGTATACGAGAATCCTACAAGAGCCAGCATTGGAGGTAATGAGAGATGTCCTGAACCAATGAGAGTCCCCACGGAATTTATCATAGCCCTACTGACCATTGTGTCGTAATTTGGCAGCACCTGAGTTAGCGTTTAGCTCAGCTACACGAGCTTTTCTGTTAACTTCACTAAACGTACGGGGGCCATTTTGTATTTGGTGGCTTCCATTTGTATGAACATGCGGCCTCGTGGTCAGCGTGCCCTTTTGTCCTTCCTCCATGCCAATGAACCTTTACCCTGCCCAGCAACAGGATATTTTTAGCACTGGTCAATCTCACGCATGCTTACACACGAACTTTGGACTAACGAGTGGTCACTCTTTAGGAATGTTCCCCAAACTGACCAGTGGTATCAAGCCCCTCCCACATGCTGGTTTTGTTCCAAAAATGCCCTTATATGTACCTAAACTGTTCAAATGTATACCGCCTACCTTTTTATTGCTGTTAACTTGTATAAAAGAGGTCACGCACCGATGTTCGGTGTGATACTTTTTGCATTACCGAAGGGTGCTGTAGGAATGTACCACCACCCCATGGGGTCCTAATAAACTCGTCTTTTGCATTTTCCAGTTTCCGTGCCAACTTCTATTCTATGGTCTTCGTGAGTTTTTGCAGAGTATGTAGGCCTGACGAAACCCGATACCACAATTGGCGACCACGAAGGGACTCATCGGCGACTCGGATGCCCGAAGGAGAGGTCGCGACGAAGGATTGGAAACTCGCTATGGACGCGTACGCTGCCATTGAGTGACCCGAGTCTTGGCACCCACGGTGTTTTTCCTTTCCTTCTGATCTGACCTTCCAGGTGGCGCCGGTCCTCGACTGAGATCCTGATCGTTTGGATTGTCGTGTAGTGCCCATTGGCTGATTCGATTATGGTACTTGGCAGTTGGAATCTGGACACTTTTGAAAATATTTGGTAAGCTTATGATTGGTAAGGTAGTCTACTGACACTTACTGTGGCTTTTTGAATCTGTATGAGTTAGCTAACGTTTGGACCTATGATTTGAATTATATGTAGAGTGCACCTCACATAGGCAGGCATGTAGGGATATTTCTCTGACTTTGAATTTGTTTGAACGGCACACCGTGCGTAAAGTACATTTAAGTGCCATTTGTTGTAATATCGCGCTTTCGTGATATTTTGACATGCCTGTTCTAAGCACACTCCGAGGAATGTGCTGTTTTGGAAATGGTACCAACTATCGATTAAATGAATCTCAGCCGGCTCCTCCAGAGGGAACTCCTAATCGCGAAATGTACATTAAATTTGGCCTTCCTCCCATTATGTATAGCACATTATGGCATAAATACACCAAAAGTGATCGTGAATTGCAATGGCCACTACATGGGTCGTTTGACTTACGAAAAGTTCAGTATGTGGAACAATGTCTGTTTCAGCGCAGGTCTAGACAGGATATGTTTGATTGTGTGCGTATGTGGGAGAAAGCGGTGCGTGAACGAATGAAGCGTGAAGAAGCCTTGGCGGACAAAGAGCAGCGAAAGGCTGCTCGGGATAAAGCTTTACAGCTACAGGAGAAAGAATTGCAGGAACAGAAAGAGAGTCGAGAACGTAATTTACAAGTTAATGGTCAGTTTCCTATTCGACGTCCTCTTTATCCTGTCCTTACTAATGAATTAGATGATTTTTCATTGTTAAATCGTTGCCCGCCTCCGTATGTTCCGCCTACGGCTCCGGACGAGGATTCGGACGAGGATAATCAGGATAAACAGCGTACCAGGTTACCTACCGATCGTATGACGGAATTGCGTTCGGTTGCTCGCAAACTTAATATAAATGCAATAACTGTTTCAGGGGTTGATGATCTTATGAGTAAGTGGTCTGAAAAGGAACGATTGTATTTTTTAGATCATTTTGCAGATGAAGTTGTTGAGCGGTTTAGGAAGCAATCTCCTGAGTTGGAACCTAAAGATATATCAGTTGGTCGTGAAAATTTCCGTAAAGGTATTTTTGCTCTTTCAGATGCGGATGAATTTTTCCGGCGTTTGATTCAGCTACGGGATGAGGCGACACGATTGCGAGCGGCGAAAAAGGCATCGGATCCATCAGCGTCTGGATCGACGGAAATTTCCAGAGAGTGCCCTATCTATGGATCAGATAAGAGCGTTGCAGTTAATGTTATGCCAATGCGAGAGGCTGCGCCTTTATATGTCCCTCCTAAAGGGGCAGGCACGGATGAAGATAAGACGTCTGTAGATGCGAAGGGTTATTTCATATATAATTGGTTTTATACGCCATGGAATAGAGCAGATGTTATGGCACTTAAGAATGCTTTGCCTGACCCCCGTAAAAATCCAGCAGCTTTCTATGAAGGAGTGGAGGGCGCTATTTCTTCGTGTATTATGACACTAGTCGATATTGATCTTTTCTTTGGGTTGATATTGCCTCCTGATATGTGGAGGGCGATTCGTAAGTTTGATGATCGAGCGACATTAGGTGCAGAGTGGAAGGACATAGCTCGAGCCGATTTGGCTAGGGAACCTGCATGCAAGCAGTGTCAATTGATTTTAGATTTACAGACGGCTATTTTCAATAAATTAAAAACGCTTGTTCCCCCTAAAAAGATTGATTGGACAGTATTGGCGTCTTGTAAACAGAAGTCGGACGAATCGGTCTCTGATTTCTTTTCCCGTTTTGAGGAAGCATCCCATGATTACAGTGGTCAATTATTAACAGAGGACACGGGCAGACATTTGTTTGTTGACAAGTATGTGGCTAATCTCCTACCGGAGATTGCAAAACGGTTAAAGGCTAGCGAAAGTTCATGGACCACTGCAACCCCCGCTTCTTTATTAACTATGGCTCAGTATTATGAAAGACAGGAATTGGAGGCTAAGGAAAGTAGTGATAAGAAAGCGAAGGACTTAAAGACGAAGGTGACGTTGGCTCAGGTTCATGCTACGCAATCGAGAGGGAATGATAGGGGTAGACGAGGATCGTATGTTGCGTCTCCCCCTCGTTCTGACATTTCTGAGGATCAGTGTGCATACTGTAAGCAGTTTGGACATTGGATTGCAGATTGTCCGGTACTTCGTGAACAGCGTAGTCAGCGGGGACGAGGAAGTGGAAGGTCGCGGAATAGTTATGCAGGACCAAGGGGTGGAGCGAATGATCGTGGTAGGTTTGAAGCAAGGGGTCGTGGTCAGGCTGAACATAATACTTTTGATCGACGGAATCAATATCAGATAGCTGAAGAAGAGAATACTAAGTCTCAGGATAATAGATATGCATAGGATTGCGTAGGATGGGGTGTGGAATCGGTTGAAGTACCAGTCGATCAAAGGGGTCCATATATATCAGCACATGTTTTGGGTTCTACTGATCAGTTTCTGGTTGACACAGGAGCTACTCGTAGCGCTCTGTCCAAACACTTGGTTCCAAGGGCTCCCCTGTCTGGCGAAATAATTACTGCGATAGGGTTCGATGGAACACCTTCTCTAAGCCCATTGTCTCAACCCCTTACATTTCACATTGATAAATTCATTGCCCCATGTCCGTTTCTATTATCTCCAAATACACCAGATAATATTATGGGACTTGATATGCTAAAGCATTTTCGTGCAACCATACGCTGTGCCCCTGAAGGGGTGCGGGTTATCTTGAATGAGAACTACCCAGAAATTGGGAGATCGTGCCTCATGCAGGAGGCCGATGCGTTAGCTTCTCTCCCAAGCACTTTATGGGCTACTTTCGATACTGATGTGGATTAAATGATTATTCCTCCTGTACGTATTACTGTAAAGGAGGGAGCGACTTTGCCTCGTGTCCCTCAGTACAAGATCTCCAGAGAAGGCGAAATAGCTTTGACACATATTGTGCATGATTTGATAATGGCTGGGGTGGTGGAGGAAGTTCCCTACAATGTTTGCAACAGTCCAATTCTTCCGATCCTAAAGAAAGATACAGATACTAACATTTATCGTTTTATTATTGATTTGAGGGAAATTAATAAGATAGTTGTACCCCAGTATCCAGTAGTGTCTGACATCACCACTTTACTCACTTTGGTTCCACCCACATCTACTACATTTACGGTAATCGATTTGAAAAATGCTTTCTTTTCGATCCCCATTCATCCTGACAGCCAATATTTGTTCGGTTTTACACTAAATAATAAATCTTATAGATTTTGTCGAGTTCCTCAAGGTTACACAGAAAGCCCTAGCATTTACAGCCAGGCTTTGAAAAGACAGCTTGATTCTTTTGATTTGCAGTCTGGGGTGGCGCTTATTCAATATGTCGATGACATTTTGCTCGCGGCGGACACACAGGAGCAATGCGAGGAGAGTACACTCTCCCTACTTTCTTTCCTTGCTAAAAACAATCACAAGGTTTCACGGAAAAAGTTACAATATTGTAGACCAAAGGTGACCTACCTCGGTCATCTTTTGTCTAAGGAGGGACGTGCATTGACATCAGATCGAATTCAAGCAATTTTAGATACACCAGTCCCTTGCACTCAGAAGGATGTTCGTACTTTCATAGGGTTGACGTCCTTTTGTAGGCAATGGATATTAGGATTTTCATGCATTATAAAACCTTTGTTAGCATTGCTGTCCAAAACTGCACCAATCCGCCTTGAATAAACGGACGAATGTCAGAATGCTTTTGAACAATTGAGACAAGCTCTTTGTTCTGCGCCAGTGTTAGGTACACCAGATTATACAAAGCTCTTTACATTGTATGTACATGAGAAGGATGGGTGCGCATTGTCAGTCTTAGTACAGTTACACGGAGACAAACAGAGGCCTTGTGCATACTTTTCAGCAGTACTCGATCCTGTGGCTCGAGGACTGCCTGGATGCTTTCGAGCAGTTGCAGCAACAGCAGTAGATATACGGCAGAGTGAGGGAATAGTCTTGTCACGCAAATTGTTGGTATTAGTTCCCCATGCGGTAGATGCTCTATTGAACCAAACGAAAACGCAGCATCTAACCAGTGCCCGTCTAACAGGATACGAGTTAACACTGTTGGCGCCACACATTACATTGAAGAGGTGCGCCACTCTGAACCCTGCTACTTTATTGCCATATCCTGTTTCTGAGACCCAGAAGGAAGAACAACATGACTGTGTTTTTCTGACTGACGAACAAACAAAGGGTCGTGTCGATTTACAGGATACGCCACTTCCAGAAGTAGATGGGGAACTGTGGGTTGATGGATCGTGTGTGAGGTTGCCAGATGGCACAGCTTCCGCAGCCTATGTGATCACGACACTTAAAACAGTGGTAGAAACAGCACGAATACCGCAAAAATCGGCCCAAGCAGCTGAACTGATAGCCTTAACGAAAGCATGTGAGTTAAGTGCTGGTTTATGTGTGAATATCTACACTGATAGCTGTTATGCTTTTGGAGTAGCGCACGATTTTGGCCTACTCTGGAAGGAACGAGGGTTTATGACCTCACACGGAACACACATCATGTACGGAGAGCTGGTATGTGACCTCCTGAATGCACTGTTATGTCCAAAGAAAGTTGCGATAATCAAATGTACTGCACATAAGAAGCTGACAGACAAAATAGAGCAAGGAAATGCTTTTGCAGACCGCATACCGAGAGAGACTGCCATGTTACAAAACGACTCCCCTATGTATGTGGTGAGATCGCAAGCTGAGCGATGGCATGATGCTAGAGAAGAAATTTTAGACATACAGAAATCAGCATCTGAAGCAGAACTCGCAAACTGGGCAACAGAGGGAGTGCTGGATGATGAGGGATGTTGGAGAAGCAAAGACATGGAGAAATGGAAATTGCCTGCTGCTTATTTGCAAGCAATGGTTCAAATGACACATGGGCTGGCACATGTTGGAGCTCTCGCAATTACTAAATTGCTTACACGAGTTTGGGAGCATCCTGAGATTGCCAGCACGGCTAAGAGAGTAGTGCAGACCTGTCTGATATGCCTACAGTACAATCCTGCTAAAGGGACCTATACTCCTAAAGGAGGGTTCGTTCCACCTACTGCACCATTCGAAGTACTGCAAATGGATTACATCCAGCTTGAGCACTGTAATAACCTCAAATATGTCCTAGTGGTGGTGTGTGCCTTCAGTAAATGGATTGAGGCCTACCCCACGAAGGATAATACAGCATTGACAACAGCTAAGGTGTTACTCAAAGAGTACTTCCCGCGTTATGGTGTTTGTAAATTTTTGGGGAATGATAATGGTCCTCATTTTGTTGGGAAAGTAGTGGAGCATGTCCTGAAAGGATTGGGAATTAAGCAAAAGTTTCATGCTGTATTCCACCCGCAGTCAGCAGGTCTAGTAGAGAGGTACAATGCAACTCTGAAGCTGAAGCTAGCGAAGATCGTGGCATCCACGTCTTTGAAATGGCCGGACGCTTTGCCTTTGGCATTGCTGTCTATTAGATCAGTGCCACATTCCCGATCTGGCCTCACACCCTATGAAGTGGTGTTCGGAAGGCCCATGAATATTTGGGGAGTTCCAAAGCCTCGTTTGATACATGATGTGCCTTGTATAATGATGAAGGATTATTTGGCACGATTAACAAATGATTTACTTTCTATTCACCAACAGGTTCGAGAAGCGCTCCCCGACTATTCCATTGGAGAGGCTCACGATCTCCGTCCTGGCGAGTATGTGATGATCCGAGTGTTTGAGAGATCCAGCAGTTTGGAGCCGAGGTGGCGTGGCCCTGAACAAGTGCTGCTGGCAACGCGAACGGCTGTGCGCGTCACGAATAAGAAGCGGTGGATACATTCAACGCACTGCCGACGTGTCTCCCTGGATCTGGTGAACCCTACAGTGTTGTCTGACTATCAAGACATCTTGGACGCAGAGAGGAGCCCAGCTGTTACGCCTTACGAGTCGGAGGAAGCCTTCCCGGACCACACTGTTTCTGGTGGAGAGAAGTACAACCTGTGGCCAAGGAAATAATTTTTCTTTTTTGTATTTTTCAAGACTGGTTAGTAACCGTTCCGAGGTTTGTGAAAACGGAGGCCGGGAATATCAAGGGGGGGGGATCAGTTCTGCCCAGTGTAGCGACACCCGTCTTGAATCTCGGAGAAGAAACCAGCGGCAGCCTCGGTTCTCAGCACTATATTTTTATTTTTTAGTTTGGTTCTTGAGACTTTGTTCTTTGTACTATGGCACCTATGAAACTGAGAAATAGAAGAATTTTGGGTGCATTTCTTTTTGCTACGACAATAGTGGTAATAGCAGTAATAACTTGGACTATAGAAAGACTGTTTCCTGTACGGGAATATTTACTGCCTACCACTCCAATTCCATCCGAACATTTCCATTTTACTTTGCCCTATCATGAAGAGAGACATAGACAGACTTATCTGAATAACAGTTTCATTCAAATCCTACACCATACACACAATATGACAAATACCTCCAATTGTTGGGTTTGTGGGATGTTGCCTGGACATCAGAAGAGAGGAGGAACCCCTCTTATTCCACTTCCTTTTTCTCACAATGGTTTGTGTAATGCTTGGTACACTCTTCTCTTTACCTTAAGATGGCCAACAAAAGGTGGACTACTTTTCCGATTGAACAAGGTCTGTTATAACGATCGAGATGGCTATCCACAAGCTGAAGGAACTAGATTCGAGTGGGAAGAATATCGACCGGACAATGTATCTGCACCCCGTATCTTCACTAATCAGAGACTTACAAATATGTCTAGTTTACATGTGATTACAGTTATTGATACCAAAGCAGATCTTTGTGTAAGAAATAAAGGAACAATTCCGGTAGGGAGGAGTGAATGCAATACTACTCTCACATTTGATACACCAAATGGTATTACTTTTGTGGCCTCACGAAACACTTATTTTATTTGCGGTAATAAAGGTTATCATCGTCTTCCTCTTGGATGGTTAGGCACTGTGATGTATTCCTATAGGTTCTGTATCGATCCCCCTATTCCTGACCCTATTCTGGTAAACAAACTAACAAGTTAACTAGCAGCCATCCCATGAGGCAGAAAACCCCCATGATGCAGGAACCGTTATCTGATAAAGCCACACTACGGCACAGGAACGTGTTATCTGATTAGGTCATAACGCTTGCCATCTAATTAGACAAGCGATATTCCTCCAGCCCCTGATAAGGCATACGGAGTTCTCAAAACAAATCAAACCTATGACAACCTGGGAAAAACCCTGCGGCCATTGTTTTGATTTCACCGAGAACTTCAGCAAAAGAATGTGCTAACGACCTGGTCGTATGACATCCTTATTGACGTATCTATGTCCATCCTTACGTCAATCTCGGCACCTTAAAGGTATAAATATTACCGATATTGCCCTATGCAAACACGCGCGGTGGTGACGAGATCGGAGCAGCCAGACTTGCCGAAGCCCAGAGCAGAGCAGACCCCGCTGGCGCAGCCCCGCCTTCCTGACGCGCTGAGAACGAGAAGCTGTCTATTCTCCTGCCGAGAAATCCAGCTCCGGCGCTTCCGGGTAGCCCTCGCAGATAGCCTGGAATATCGAGACCAGAGACGAGAGATACCATCCCTCATTCATCCTAGATTCCAGGTACAGAACTGAATAAAACCCTCACAGAGAATTCTTTAGTCAGTCACTTGGCAAAACAAACTTAACTTAAACTGTAACTTTCTATTCCCGCCCACGCATTAGACTTAGGTCAGGTACACGGGGTAGGCGTAGTTAGAAACACCAGTTGAGTACGAGTAGTCAAATGTATATGTGTATGTAATATATCTTATTCATTTTAAACCTTCATATGGCTTAGAAACCATATCAATGTTTTTACAGTATTATTTTATACTTCTGCTTTTAATGTATGCACTTTACTTAACCATAAGTATTGCAATAATATCGATCCATTTCTCTTGTATGAGAAAAGAGACTGATCAATAAATAACATCTTTTATTGAACACGCCTGTCTCTTCCTTTTCTCTACAATCTGATGAGACTAAGAATGCACGTACTGACTGAGTAAAATAAATTGCCTTTTGTTCACACGACTCTCGAGATACACTCTTGATTAGGGGAGAGCAAAGTTGTCATGTTCTATGGTTGTCAGAAACTAAATCCCTTCTTGTCTATCCAGGGAGGTTCAACTCCTCCTTGCCTATTCGAGAAAGTTTCTAGTGAACTCTGAGCTAGCTGGCAAACCCAAAACTTTAAGTCTAATATCAACAGTAGTAGACCTAGTTAACGTCTGGTCTAGGCCTATACTATTGAAGGTATTATTCCAATGCGCAGAGCCTATTGGGATAATAGGAACTACACTGCATGGAGCCCAACGCGTTTGGAAGGGCGATAAAACTAACGTAAGACATTTAGAGAAACTCAGTCGTGCTTTCTCACTCAGACCCCTTTTTCCCATAATACTCCAAAGACGTCTGGAGTGGGTGAAAGGTAATATCCGCCAAACCTCGCAGGAGGAAACTCCTATGTATGGTACTTGGTTTAGTCAACGTTGAAGGATAAACCGTTCCAAAATATTGTGCATCTAATCTTTGTTTCCATAAGAAACCTGATCTGCAAACAAACAAAGTAACCATCCTGTCGGTAAAATGGTAGACAGTGATGATGAAAGAGAGGCAGTTAGATTAGCAACTGAACTCGCAGCAGCTGATACTGCACTGCAAGAAGCAGACCAGGATATAATACTCATCCCGGTCATCAAAAGGAAATCTATAACCTTAAAACTTATAGAAAATGGACTGACACCTAGAGGTGGTACAGTCATATTCGTAATTGAGGCACACGAATATCGGCAGACAGAGGTATACTATTCATGGATACATTTTCCAGCAGCAAATGCTGTAACAAAGTACTTCCACTATTACAAAACAGAGGAACCTCCTGAAGAGTATACTCCTTTCGAGGAGGTGGAAGTACCACTTAAATTTCAAGAGCACCTGCTCTTATTTAATGGCGCCCTAAAACACAATAATCACATCACCAGGCTCGGTCCTTTAGGTAGACCAGGAGCAACGAGGCCGGTCCTAGCCGGATACACACCACATCCAGAGTTCGAAAGAATGCCTGCAGCAGATCTTTTAGTACAACTAAAACAATTAATAAAGATACATAGACAATTAGTCCAATATGTGATGCGGACTTCAACAATTCAGCCAGCAATTAAAATTCCACAGCTGACCCCTCACCAGGGGAACACAAATAAAATTACACCACAGAACATACAATCCTGCCTAGGTAAAGTACCAGCTAAACGGGAACAAATACCATTCTGGTTAGCACAAAAAATCACCCAAATAGAGGCTGTGTTTCCAGACACGACCCCGTTAGAAAAACACAGGATTCTGACTATCTGTCTTCCAATGGGAATCGCACCACACATTGAGGACTGTGACACTTGGGGTACAGTCTTTGCTTCCATCTACACAAAAACGCACGGTGTTCCATCCATTTCGGTAATACCAGATGTGCTAAAACAAATTCAAGACGAATATGGTCCAGAACCCGCTTTAACTCTTGGTATGAAATTACTAAAAGACTTCAAGCAGGTCTCGGCTATATTATTAGCCAACATAAAGGGAGAAGCAGCGAACGTGGCGATCCGCCAGAGGCTAAAAGAGACAGATATAGCAGACCAACCAGCTGAAATTGCTAGAATCATAGAAAAATCCTATGAGGAACTAGGTAGAGATAGTTTAGGTGGAATACCAGTAAAACCACAACTGATTGAAAGTCCTGAAAAAATATTTTTTAATAATAACTCAACATCACAAAAAAAGAGCTGGGATGGAAACAAACAATCCAATCCTAAAGAAAAGAAATTCCAGTCCAGAGGAAGGTCTCCTAGGCGAAGAGAAAAATCTCCGAACCAAAGACACAGGTCACCCCAGAGTGACCCCTCTGGGAAAAGATATAACCTTAGAAATAGGGATAATATAAAGAAGCCTGATAGATATCAAGACATTGATACACGTCCCTCTCAATCTTTTCAGACTTCCTCGCAGAAATCGGAAAGAAGAGGACGATCAGAACAAAGAGAAGAGCACGCCAAGTCCAAAGACAAGGAACCTGCTCAGCTAAAAAAGAAATTACAATTTCCAAAAAAGAAGGTAGCCAGTATCAAGGTAGTTAACAATGCCGAGAATACTGAGGACACAACTGAAAAACGGAGAATGGGCTCAGACAATGCTAGACAGCGCAGCAGAAGTGAGCATAGCTCGCAAAGTCCTTATGAATCATCTGGAGACAGTGGACACGAATGAATATCTTCAAGTGGAAACCGCAGACACCAGAGTTAGCAAACCTCACAAAATATATGAAATAACTTTACGTATAGAGGGGGATAAGACTAGAAAAATAAGGGGACTATTTTGGGATAATCTCTCCAAGGGCTATGACATCCTTCTAGCTGAAAAAGACTGGCCACCAGAGTTTGTCAGGGATTGCCCTCATGGCGAAGAAATAATTATGCCTGCCTTCTCAAATCACATCCCAATTCATAAAAAATACACACTTGCTAGAAAGTGGGCAGTAGCCCTAGCTCCTGCTTTATATAAAAATCACGTAGGATGGGATGAGGACTCTCCTCCTCACAAAATCCAGTTAAAATCACAACCTACTGCACAGAGACAGTACCCAATTAAGCAAGAAGCAAAAAAACAGGTAAAAGAAATCCCAGATCAGCTAGAATACCAGGGGGTGATTGAAACTTGCACCTCACAAATGAACAACCCTTTGTTTCCGGTCTCCAAACCAGACAATTCATATCGTCTAGTTTTGGATTACCGACACCTTAACTCATGTTGCAAAACTTTTGCAGTGCAAAACTCGCATAGTGCTGCACTAATGAATAACATAGTGCGCAAAAAATACAAAACAACATTAAACATCTCTAATGGATTCTTTTGTCAAAACATAGCACCAGAGAGCAGATATTTGTCTGCATTCTCAATAAATGGCACTCAAAAACAATTCTGTCGGTTAGCCCAGGGGTACAAGAACAGCCCGGGAGTATTCTCAGCGAGAGTAACAGAATTACTACAAACATATGACGACGAAGCATTATCGTATGTCGACGACATATACTTAACAGATGATGACTTGGAGACTCACTTGAAGAGAGTGAACACCATAATACTTGGGTTCGCAGCAGAGGGTTACAAATTCAACTTTAAAAAAATCCAGAATTGCCCATCTGACAGTCCTGTTCTTAGGATATGAATTATCAAGTGAAGGCAAAAGCCTGGCTGACAATTTTCTAGAGAAATGTGCCGTACTCCAAGCACCTAGAACACTAAAAAACCTACAGTCAATTCTAGGCTTCCTAAATTTCGGAAGAACATACATTACAAATTACGCAGAAAGGGTCAAACCCCTTTATGATCTAATAAAACCAGATTTTAAAAGAACCAATTGGACTCAAATACACACAGAAATTCTGAGATCCTTACAAACAGACATGCTAATTAAAACAAAATTAGAAACACGTGATAACACACGCAATCTTGTGATTCGAGTCATCCCAGGAAGATGCGGATTCACATACCTGACCTCTAATGAGGGAGAAAAGGTACCAATTGCATTCAAATCACACTTGTACACAGAAGCTGAAAAGAAATTCAGCATTAAAGAAAAAATTGTTCATGCAGTTCAAACCGCAATAGCTAGAGAAAAAGATCAAGCTGACGGTAGACATATCACAGTCAGAACAGCAGAATCAGCCTTTGAGGCATTAACAACACCGTGTAATTTACCAACAACAACATTGGATCCGGAATGGATACAATGGGTGAATTCCATTACAACGGACAAAGTATACTACTACTTTGATCCAGAACTAGAGGAACTGAAAAATCTAGAATATGAAAGAACATTCCCTCTGCCAATCGACATTCTGCCCTTACGACAATACGCTTGCGTAATCTATACAGACGGACATGCTCAACCATCCGTTTGGGGAGAACAAGCATACAACCCAACATGTGAGATTACAAAAGAAGTGTGGCGCGGAGGTAAACTAAGACCTCTATTAACAAAAACACACTCAGTAGAAACTAATTCAGAACAACAGACTGAAATAATAGCATTGAAAATGGCGCTAGATAATGCGGATCGCAAATTCCCGACACTTATAGTGTCCGATTCATATTACTGCGTCAAATCATATAACAAGGATTTGCAGACATGGATTCAAAACGGTTACAAAGATGACACAGATGCAACAATAAAGCAAAAACTACTTTGGGAACAAATAGCTCTTTTACAAAAAGAACTACCAAAGACTCACGTGACACACTCACTGAGTCATCAGCGTGATGGCGTTCACATTGCAGGGAATTCATTGGCTGAGACAGCCACAGCGGTAGCAACTAAATCGGCTTCCGTAGTTCGAAAAAAGCGTACAGTGAAGTATATTGACGGTGAAACAATGCTGGCAGTAAAAACGTCATCAAAAGGTGACTGCTCAGCGCTACCGATCAACTATCCACTCAATTATACATACATAATCGATGCAAACTCCGTCCCTTTTGCTCGAATCCCTGGAGTGGGGGATAGAGTGATTCCAAACATGGACAGGAGAAACTTGTTAATCGCAGACGCACATATGGGCGAGGGTCTCAGACACCTCAAACTAAAAGATTCTCTGGAAGAATTACAATCAAGGTACTGGTGGCCAGGCATGAGCCTGCATCACACCGTGTTTGTCAAAAAGTGCCCCAACTGCAACAGGAATCGCAGTGGTGAGAGAAACGGTGTAATACCGTGTCGTTTCACTCCAGAAAAATTCAACAGTAAAAAGCAAGGCTTGCGATTAACATATACAGGCTAGTTTCCACTTATAATGTAGATCACCAGCCCTCGGCTGACGTCTGGACTGTTATACAAAGATTTGCGAGTCTAAATGGCATATACGCTAAGAGCATGCTACGTTTGACCATTGTTTTCACTCTAGCCCTCCAGCCTGAGGGGAAACATGGCCAAATGAGCATAGCACAGCGGGAATCTTCTCACTTCCTTCCTGAGGGATACGGGATGGTGTAAAGAAAAAACCAAGGCATAAAGCAATCTATAACGGAAAGGATATTAGGTTCGGGAGCTGGGTGGGTCAAACATCTAATAAGTGTCCAACATAGTCTAAATAACCTGCCAAGAAATTCTCTGAAGGGATTCAGTCCGTACGAATTATTATTTGGAACTAGGATGTTAATCTCTGACCTTGACAGTCAGACTTCAGTGGTAAAGGAAAAAAGCTTTGATATCAAAGATCGTTTGGCTATTTTACAGGACTTAAACGAAACAAGAAAAGACCTGAGCAACATAAAGTTGAAACAGCAGCCAACAACCACTGAAGAACCACCACCTGTCCCAGCAAGACCTGTCTGGATTCCAAAAGTCGGGGATCTAGTCAGAGAAAAGATCGCGGTAAAGAAGGAATTTGGGCCTTCTTACAGAAAAGCAGTTCCTGTCTTGTCTGTCAACGGGACAAGATCAGTAGTACTACCGCCGCTTGCTGGTAAAAAGGAGAACCGAGTTGTATCCATCGACCTGGTAAAACCACAATCATGTGGCCGATAACAAATAGTAGGCCAAGTGGACTCCCCATAAGTAGCAGAACACCAAGGTTCGCTACCAGTACAGAGGTCCTAACAAAGAGGCTAATCACATTCGAAACGCCTACAGAAGAACGACAAGGACTATGCAACAATGCAATGGAACTTAGACCTCTGAACACCCAAATAAAAACATTTAGCAGAGACACACCAACCTATAATGAAGTAACAAACGACTATGCAAGAAACAGTAATCCTGAAGCAATTGGAACAATTGACAGAACCGCATCCGGCTACTTCATAAACTTCGATGATTCCTGCGAAGGTTTCACTGAATCAAAAACACAGCCATCAACAAAAACCTTTAAAGATAAAGTTAAAGTACTTTTGAAACAACTGAAAGAAACATATCTGATTTCTCCATGGATTGAATTTTGGGTGGGTTGTGGCGCATTTATCCTCATACTTTGGCTCATCATGGTACTAACTTTGGGACGCTTCATTGAGGGAAAATATGCTAAAATGGACACAGCAAGTCAGAAAATCAACTTGATCCTCAAACCACACACATCTTCACACGTCGAGAAAAGAGAACTTTCTTCAGTCAACTTCACAGCCAATCCTATACCGGGTGGGGGTAGCATGGGACAACACTGACTACGAAATCTATGGTCCGGTTGAAATCCTGAAATATCCACACCAAATTAAAATCTCATTGAGTGACTTCGTAAAACCAAGCACATTTGCTGATGATTGGGACTTTGAAAGTATAAACAATATGATGTCTGACTTAGTGATGTCTGCTAAATTTACCAAACATGATTATTTGCAGGGTTCTACAAATTATGATAGTATGTACTGTTATAACCACTATGGTAACCATTTTCTACATAGATCTGCACAACCTAGAAATGTTTTAAATTATAATCAATGGGAACATTGTGCAACCCCTCCAAAAGGAAGCTCAAGAACCGTTTATGACAAATATTCATACTTTTCAGGTTTTAACATAAGTAATGCTGAAGCATTTTATTTCAAATTGTCAAATAAGACAGGGACAAAGACCATGATAACCAACACAAAATTGATATATTCAGACTAATTCTTTGAACAAATGAATACTTTTGGTTTTGACTATTGGGACAAACATGTTGAATTGAAAAGTGTTTGGGGCACAAGAGAATGGCAAGTACAGGGTATAGAATCTTTGTTTAGAGCCTGCATGATCCCAGAACAAATTATATTTTTAAATGACACTATTCAACAAACTACCTGTCTTGGCTTAGCCAAAATCAAAGACTTAAATAAACCGTCTATTCCAAAACCAACAATGAACAGCAATAGCTCTACAGATGAGGAGATAGACGTAAATTATGTATTAAACCAAAACAGAACACATCCTGATTGGAAACAGTGGTTGATCTGGCCACAGATACTAATAACTGTCAAGACAGATTCCTGAACAAAACACAGGGGTTCAAAATGACCAGGCCAGACCCTAGATATCCCCAAAGACATCACCCAGGGATAATAACCACCTACAGTGTGGGCAAATTATGCCTTCAATGGCTACAAACTTCCACACTGGCAGAAATTAAGCAACACCTAACTTTACTTACTGATGGTGCTGACTTGCGTGATTTCACTATGGGACCACGCAAACAGCGTCAAAAGCGTTTCATAGCAGCCTCTGTATATGCAGCATACAATGAGGCCTGGAAGGTTACTCAAATTGAGACAGCAGAAAGGATACAGGAAATTGACCGTATTAATTTGGAAAAATCACTTTCTGTAGTGGACAATGGGTTAATGACTCTGTCCTCCAGAATTTTTTCTCTGGACAGCATTGTGTCTTCAGCAATCGACATAATATCGCAAGACTTACTGTTGTTACAACACGGTCAGTCTCAATTGCGTTCTATTGTACAGCTAGGCTGGACGTTACAAAATCTGCGTTCAGGCTATGTGCCTTGGCGTTTAATCAACACAACGTCACTTTTCAATATCTTTAACCTTACTGATAAACAAATCAGTATGGCCCAGAAAGGTGCTGATTATACAATCCTGAGCATTGAGAAACTCGAAAGATTACCAGTGACAATGTCAGAACGACCTGTCAGTGAATGGATAATACATGGGATAATTAATATTCCAATATCAACCTTCAGGTTTCAATACTGCCAAAAATATATACAGGCTGGCATGTACGAAAAATTGGGAAAAGGGTACATTAAAACAACATGGAACTTGCCCTATTCACATGCATGTGTCAGTAATAAAGGACAGAAAGTGTTTCTTAGTGGCAATAATTGTGCGATGTCACTAAGAGGTACACTTCTGTGTAATGGAATTAGTTTGCATGGAGCCTGTGAAGGGAACTCAAATAACCTTTCATGTCACCAGCTAGGCACACCTGCGACAGAGATAGAACCATTCTTTCAAAGACTCTATAATGGGAGTTACATTCTAATTGTGGACCGCAGATGTTGTAGTCTTATGCCCGGGACTCCTTATCTCGTAACTACGACTGCGAAGGTCAAGTGCTGTGGACGCTTATTGTTCCCCAGCTCCTTTCCAGACAGGGAGGCAAGGGCATGGCCCAACTTGAAAATTACTTCTATTCGAGTAGATACTTTAAGCAGAATGAAAACAGTGCTTCTTCAGACGCCGACAAGGCTCACGTCATCAAAAGAAACGTATGATCTCCTAGTCGCAAGGACGACTGCAGAGATACATTCATTGTTATCGACTAATTCCCCCATACATTTCGCAGAAATCCTGAATGAAATCTTAAATATTTCTGATACCAGTGGAGTCTCAAAAGTATTTAAGACAGTATTTTCGATGGCATTAACACCATTCAAAGCCATACTGGGTATTTTTCCAGATTTCGTCCATTCGATTTTTGGCGGACTTCCCCTCATTTTAGGACTAATTGCAGGAATCCTATTCTTGGTCCTTATATTTCGTTATGGCAAACCATGTCACAGACAAAACACCTGCGACAAGGGAAGAAACAATCCTAGCCATTGGATACCGGGACCGGATATCAAAAATCCTGGGACTATCCCGGCTTAGAGACCTGAACATGACTTGGTTTCTTTCATTTCGACCAATGTGGCATCGATGTGTTTTACCTGTATTAAGGTGCCTGCTATGCGGAGAAGAATGCGTGTTAGACACCTGTCTGACGCTACAATCGGATGCGCCAATGGATGCAGAAACATTGTTGAGTCCAACAAAGGCTCATGCTTTGTGCTGCCCTCAACGGCTACCAATCCTGAAGAAGGCATTCGTGGAACCTTCACCACTACGATTAGGGGGTAGTGAAGTTCAAAATGAAAGCAGCATCGATCAGGTACGACCTTCTGTCAGCAATGCAAATCAGAATGTCAATGGAGACAATCATGCGCACGAATGCATGGTTACACCTATTTCCGAGTTAGTGGAACTCTCCCAGGTAGCTGTTGACAACTTTTTCGAGAGTCTAAATGATATGATGTTCTCACCAGAGCAGAAATAAAGACTTTTGAGCAAGCTCGTACACGGCGTTCCCTGAATTTGGCCTTCAACTAGAAAAGCATAATACCATGAACATTTTTCCCTCCAGTTCACGGACAGCAATTTTTACAGCAGCCCCAAAATATTTTTGCATATTTTTCGGGACACTATCTTCTGCTTAAAGTAAGAAATATTCTTACAGAACTAAGATTTCTACCTTTTAGATAGCTTATAGACATTAGCTGCCCGCTGGTATGTTCATAATTATTTTATTCTGTGATGGAATGGTCTCGAACTTTTTTCTGTATTAAGAGCCATTTCATGTGTAAATTCTCATATACCATTTAGCAATAATGTATACAAATGCGTGATTACTTTAGCATTATTTCACAGCTTGAGAGCATACAATACATGTAAATGCTTTTTTTCCGTATATTTGATAATTTCAAAATGCATTTATGTATTTTGGGGTGGTAAGGTATACACGATACTCTACCGTATGTTTTACTATGCATAGATTAGTAAATATGTCCATAGTTAGCGTGGAGTGGGTGTGATGTATTCCTATAGGTTCTATATCGATCCCCCTATTCCTGACCCTATTCTGGTTAACAAACTAACAAGTTAACTAGCAGCCATCCCATGAGGCAGAAAACCCCCATGATGCAGGAACCGTTATCTGATAAAGCCACACTACGGCACAGGAACGTGTTATCTGATTAGGTCATAACGCTTGCCATCTAATTAGACAAGCGATATTCCTCCAGCCCCTGATAAGGCATACGGAGTTCTCAAAACAAATCAAACCTATGACAACCTGGGTAAAACCCTGCGGCCATTGTTTTGATTTCACCGAGAACTTCAGCAAAAGAATGTGCTAACGACCTGGTTGTATGACATCCTTATTGACGTATCTATGTCCATCCTTACGTCAATCTCGGCACCTTAAAGGTATAAATATTACCGATATTGCCCTATGCAAACACACGCGGTGGTGACGAGATCGGAGCAGCCAGACTTGCCGAAGCCCAGAGCAGAGCAGACCCCGCTGGCGCAGCCCCGCCTTCCTGACGGGCTGAGAACGAGAAGCTGTCTATTCTCCTGCCGAGAAATACAGCTCCGGCGCTTCCGGGTAGCCCTCGCAGGCAGCCTGGAATATCGAGACCAGAGACGAGAGATACCATCCCTCATTCATCCTAGATTCCAGGTACAGAACTGAATAAAACCCTCACAGAGAATTCTTTAGTCAGTCACTTGGCAAAACAAACTTAACTTAAACTGTAACTTTCTATTCCCGCCCACGCATTAGACTTAGGTCAGGTACACGGGGTAGGCGTAGTTAGAAACACCAGTTGAGTACGAGTAGTCAAATGTATATGTGTATGTAATATATCTTATTCATTTTAAACCTTCATATGGCTTAGAAACCATATCAATGTTTTTACAGTATTATTTTATACTTCTGCTTTTAATGTATGCACTTTACTTAACCATAAGTATTGCAATAATATCGATCCATTTCTCTTGTATGAGAAAAGAGACTGATCAATAAATAACATCTTTTATTGAACACACCCGTCTCTTCCTTTTCTCTACAATCTGATGAGACTAAGAATGCACGTACTGACTGAGTAAAATAAATTGCCTTTTGTTCACACGACTCTCGAGATACACTCTTGATTAGGGGAGAGCAAAGTTGTCATGTTCTATGGTTGTCAGAAACTAAATCCCTTCTTGTCTATCCAGGGAGGTTCAACTCCTCCTTGCCTATTCGAGAAAGTTTCTAGTGAACTCTGAGCTAGCTGGCAAACCCAAAACTTTAAGTCTAATATCGACAGTAGTAGACCTAGTTAACGTCTGGTCTAGGCCTATACTATTGAAGGTATTATTCCAATGCGCAGAGCCTATTGGGATAATAGGAACTACACTACAGCACATGCTATATATCTTTTGTACTACCCCCTGTGTTTATTGCCCCGCCTATGTACCATAATGATTTTGTATTGTACCACGATTTTATATTGAATAGAGTTAAGAGAACATTGGACCTTGATGATGTTGACCAAACCGACACCTCACTACAACAATATGTGGATTTTAATTTAGGCCTGTTCTCTTTTGTTGGTGCTGCTTCAAACAGCAGGATAATAAGGCGGCTAACACGTGTTGTGGAAGCTGTTGCTAACGAAACTGCCTCTGCTTTAGGGAATATAACTGAAGAACTCCAGATTACGAGAATTGTTACGCTTCAGAACCGAATGGTTCTGGACGTAGTATTAGCTGATCGTGGGGGTGCATGCCGCATCATCGGTAGTAGTTGTTGTGTTTATGTCCCCGATAATTCACCATCTGTGTATGATGCCATTTCCAAATTGCACAAAATTGCTGCTGAAATTCACCCTGATAACGGTACTTGGACTTTCTCTGGCTGGTTTTGGACTCTGCTCAGTACATGGGGTTGGAAACTGTTAACGGTTCTATGTGGGATATTCTTCTTCTGTTGTTTATGTATCCAATGTGGCCCTACTTTATGCTCTGTATGTATTACAGCCTGTATCCCATCCAAACGAGCTATTGCTAAAAATGTACAGATGAGTAATGTCGAAGTGATGAAAATAATGATGATTGACATTGATCATGAACATCCGGATTACGTCCATTATGAGGTAGCTTCAGCTAAACGCTAAAAGGGCCGTCTGTCGTAATTTGGCAGCACCTGAGTTAGCGTTTAGCTCAGCTACACGAGCTTTTCTGTTAACTTGACTAAACGTACGGGGGCCATTTTGTATTTGGTGGCTTCCATTTGTATGAACATGCGGCCTCGTGGTCAGCGTGCCCTTTTGTCCTTCCTCCATGCCAATGAACCTTTACCCTGCCCAGCAACAGGATATTTTTAGCACTGGTCAATCTCATGCATGCGTACACACGATCTTTGGACTAACGAGTGGTCACCCTTTAGGAATGTTCCCCAAACTGACCAGTGGTATCAAGCCCCTCCCACATGCTGGCTGTGTTCCAAAAATACCCTTATATGTACCTAAACTGTTCAAATGTATACCGCCTACACTTTTATTGCTGTTAACTTGTATAAAAGAGGTCACGCACCGATGTTCGGTGTGATACTTCTTGCATTACCGAAGGGTGCTGTAGGAATGTACCACCACCCCATGGGGTCCTAATAAACTTGTCTTTTGCATTTTCCAGTTTCCGTGCCAACTTCTATTCTATGGTCTTCGTGAGTTTTTGCAGAGTATGTAGGCCTGACGAAACCCGATACCACAATTGCAATGAAGAAAAATGTTTTCTTTTTCCAAGGATGCTACTACATAGAGGCAAAGGGCGTAGCTATCGGGGCATCCTTTGCCCCAGACCTAGCCAGCATCTACATGGATAACTTCGAGAGATTGTATGTATTCAATAACAACCACCTTCTACCACTGAGTGGATCTATGGAAACAGTACATTGACGACATACTGTTTATCTGGAACGGTGATGCAATCGAACTGGGCCATCTCCACCAGTGGCTGAACCTATGTGATCAAGATATAAAATTCACCATCCAATCAGACGCCAATGAAATAGCCTACCTCAACATCAAAATTTGCTGTGAGGACAACAAACTATTCACTACACTTTACCAGAAACCTGCCAAACGCAATTCCCTCCTTAGATACAACTGCTACCACCCACGCGGCCTGAGGGACAATCTTCCGGTGGGGCAATTTCTACGAATTCGTAGAAACTGCACAAAGAGGGCAGACTACATGGCCGAATCTGAAGATTTGAGTATCTTCCTGATGTCCAGAGGATACCCGAAAAGACTGGTGAAGAGAGCTCAGAAAAGGGCCTGGTTCAACCCAAGGGAAACCTTATTGACCCCAAAGGATAAGAATGACACAATGTCACAAAGAAGAATTTGCGTCACAACATTTTCTACCAGAAGCAACGCGGTGAAAAAGATAATAAATAAACAGTGGAATCTAGTATCACTTGATGTTGACCAACCCAATCCACCCATGCACTCCTTCAAAAAAGCCATGAGCGTTAAAGATCATGTGGTAATTCTTTCTTGGAGAGCCCGATAGAACCCACAATCCAATCACTCTGGAACTTACCACCTGTGAAAGGATACTACAAATGCGGACATTGCAAAGCGTGCCTTACCACAATACCAACCAAGACATTCACCCACAAGCAACATTCAATCACGCTGCAATCCTTCCCCAATTGTAATTCCAAAAATGTGATCTATGGGATAGACTGCCCATGTGGATCTCTGTATGTGGGTCAGACACAGCAGAAGATTAGAGCCAGGATACTGCAACATCAAAGTAGGATCCATTGCTCCATTGTAGGAGCGCCCCTAGTAGAGCACTTCACACAGATGGGACACAATCAAATGCAATGGTTGGTGATTGAGAAAGCTGAACTGGGACCAAGAGGGGGCAACATTGCCTCGATCCTAACTATTAGAGAATCAAAATGGATGGTAAGTCTGGACACCATTGCCAATGGCTTGAATGAATTGGACCCCTGTAATGCCCAACTGGCATGCCTCAATACGTAATTAGGCCTTTATTAACCATGATTATGTCACTCCTAACAATGCACATTTCTAACTTTATCACCATTAATTAGGATGTATTCTCTTTGTTTGAACTATGCTATTTTAGGAGTGCTGAATTAGATATTTTCTGCAACACTGACCCGTTCACGAGTATGATTAGATTGTAAAATTCTCACATGTTCAATGCCACCCATGCCAGTGTTTCTACCAATTTACAAAAATGTTTCATGGATAACTAAATCTGTTTGGAATGTGAGATGGTATTTGATCCAAGGACTTCCACAAATGGTATTTTTATCAAAGGTCTCTTATTGTTGTAAGATTGACTCTGTCAGTCCAATATGTCCTATGCTTTTACATGAGGAATTGTGTTTTTGCAACCCATCTACATTTATGTAACTGTATAGGTGTCTATACCCTTAGGCATACATGTGTGTAAAATTCGAATATGTCAATCTTACCAATATTCTCAATGCCAACCGTTCTTATAATGTGTTGAGATAAATGGTACAAAAGGGGGTGATGATGGACGGAGCATCTGAACCAATCAAACACTCACACCCAGTCAACAGATCTGGGTTTGATCCATCACCATTCTTTAGCCTTCTCTGCCACCCCAGTTCAGACATGGCCATATGCAAATCAGTCTGACCCTGTGCATATGTAATTTATCTATCTTGTACCACTTTGTTCGCCATAAATTGGCAGGGTATGCTCAGACGCGAGTCCCAGGCTCTCCACACCACTGGAGTCAAGCTATCCAGGCTGATGAAGGCTGATAGCCAGAAACCGGTCCTTGGATGCTTGATTTCGGTCTGGGAAAGACATGGCTTGGTAGTTCGGACTGGACTGTTCCCATGAGGCACAGGGTCAGAGCTGATCTGCATATAGCCAGTGTCTAACCCAGGGTGGTGTGGAGTGCAAAAAAGCGGTGGATTTAGGCCCAGATCCTTGTACTGGGGTGAATGTATGACATTGTTCTACATTCTGTCCATCAACTGTGTTTTTTGCCCTTTGTCAAGAGGACCTGCATCTCTGGACATGGTTGCAATGTCAGGACATATCCCTGGTGGTTTAACATCTTGGTGAGCTCACTGAATGCCAGGGTGGGCGAACTCAGCAGAACATGACTAGCGAATCACAAATGGTGTCTCCATACAGAGGTGGTGCAAAGTGTCTTTCAATAGGGGAGACAGGATTGGTTAGATAGGTTCCCTGCTGCCAAGAATGTGCAATGTCAGCACTGGAGTTTCCACGGCGGCTCTTGTTTGGAGATGCTTTTTGTCTCAAGTAGAGCTTGGGCCTCCTGTATGCTTTCCTTCCAGTACTACTCCTGCCCAGGATTCTCGAGAAAATTGGGAACGACTAGGCCAAGTAATTCTTGTGGCTCCTGACTTGGCTTGGAGAGTTTTGTATCCTGAGCTGTTGAGCTGGCATTCAGCCCTCTGATGAGGCTGCCCCTTCATGAGGATCTTCTGTCGCAGAAGCCTGGGAGTGTTCTCCACGCGAACCTGTCAATGCTCTGCCTTCATGCTTGGAGATTGAGCGGTGGCAGTTGTCAGCCTTTGACCTTCCACTCGAAGTCTGCAATGTTATCATGGCGATCAGGCGGCCCTCCACCAGGAATGTATGCGCTTTCTGTTGGGGCAAGTTTGTGGCATGGTGTGCAGGGAAACAGGTTGACCCTCTTTCTACTCCCCTCTTTCAGGTCCTTCTCTTTATCATTTCTCGTGCACAGCAGGTCTCTGCTTTGGGCACCTTAAAAGGCTATCTTGCTGCCATCTCAGCCTTTCTATGGTTGAAAAATCAGCTATCCCTCTTCAAATACCCTGTTGTAAATAGGTTCCTGAAAGGTAGGTTTGCAACACGTTTCCACCTTTGCCATTCAACATGGACCTTAATTTAGTCTTAACTTTTCTTATGTGTGCTATTTTTGAGCCATTGCACAATTGTCCTCTCATGCTCATTATCATCAAAACGGTCTTCCTGGTGGCAATAACATCTGCCTGTCGGATCAGTTAGCTTCAGGCTTTGTCATCCAAGCCCCCATACCTGACCATCTACCCAGAGAACCTGGTTCTAAGCTCTAGAGCTTCCTTTCTGCTGAAAGTCATCATTCTTTGTTATGTAGGCCAGTCCATCAACCTGCCTATTTTTAATGCTCAGCAACATCTCTCCAAGGAGGAGGCCAATTCTTCGTATGGTGTCAGAGCAAAGAAGGAAATCAACACAGAGGGGCTAAAGAGTGTAAAATAGGAAAAGTGTGGCCGAGAATATGTGTAAGAAATTAAGGTGGGAGAAATTATTGCAAGAGAGGCGGGTGTGCACAGACCTTGTCAGGTAGGTGCAAGTAAGAGATGAGGGTGAAAAGACACATTAAGGTGAAACAAGAGGAAGATGAGTAAAGTCTGAGGAGAGTGAAATGACAGCTGAGCAAGTGAGCTGCACAGAAATGGACCATCTCCCGATAGATAGCGTTTTGAACATTGGCCAAGAAGCTGCAGGACTTTCTAGAGTAAAACATTTTCACAGACCCACCTCCAGCAGGTTATTGCTTGGGTATCTATTCTAAGGTAAGGAATCTGCAGTTAGAAGTCTTACTTTCTGTAGCACCTTATCTCGTAGAGACTTCATCTACCCGCAGATTCCTTACATGCCCACCTATCCTCCCAGCAATGGGAACGGATTTCTAAGGACAGGGCTGTTTCCTTTTCCGGGTCCTAATTTTCCACATCAGTGGTCAGTGTTATTCCTGGCTCCATGCTACTGGTGTGGAAAGTCGGGGAAAGAAACTGACATTAGCACTCACCTATACAGGCACTGCACACAGCTCTTCCGGGGCGTATGACACCACTTAGAGCTGAACTAAGCCACCTACTGGTGCGCAGGGGTACTGCCCACGAATATTTTTACCAAATCCAATCTGATGCCTGGGGATAATTTTAAGGTAATGAACCTGCAGCTAGATAGAGTTGCTAGCAAATAAGGCGTTACCGAAGGTAAGTAACTTGTTTTATGAGGATCACTCTTTAGCATCATGCATTCAAACAAATATTCAGGATGCCAATAATTATGGCTTTGATTTCGAATGCAGCTATTTACACCGAGATTTACTAGCTCACTGCAAAGGAATTGGCAGAAATGGTGCAACCTTTTCGAATAGAAAAAATAGGTAAATGATAAGCGGCAGCAATAGAGGGAACAGCACAAGATTATCTTACACATACACACACACACAAAAGGTACCTACAGTGCAAGCTACCCTCCCAAAGAATGGGGCCAACTGGGGCTTCAACAGTGCAAGCTTCTCTGCCTCACAGAACAAACACCGGTGGGCACAGCAGCTTTGCAAAAGGCCTTTTTATTACAGCAGGTGCTGCCTGCAATTTAAAAAAAAACCTCTCAGAACAGATACAGCTTGAGCAGCAGCAATGCAGCTTCCCTCTTACAAGACATGTACAAATTAGACAGCATCAGTGCACATTTGTTTCTAGGATTTGGAGAAATGTATATTATGAAGCATAATTGAAATAATTTCAGAAAATTCATGTTATGATTGGTATGCAAAATTCCCAATATTATGCTATAATACCACTTTGCGTGATTATTTACCATTCACAGTAAACATTAACAGCAAATTCACCATTAATGGTAAAAATGTACCTCAAATTCATGTGAATAACATAAAGCGAGCAGTGTTGGTTACAGAGCTTTTGTTTTTCTGAGGGTTTTTTCAGTGCAAAAACCGACACGAGGACACATCTTGCTAAAATATAGTGCAGTGTGACACGTTTGCAGTTTGAAGAATCACGCGTAAATTCACATAATTCGGGCGTAATTACATGCTAGCAAATTTCGCACATCTCTACTTGTTTCCTCGAAGAGCAGGTGCAGCGTGGCAGTAGCAAAACCAGTTGCACTGCCATTGGAAACAGGTAGAGGCAAGGTTCTCTCGTCTGCAAAACAGATGCAGCGCAGCAGCAGTGGTGAAAGTTTCCATCGCTCACAGAGCGTGCATAGATAGATAAGGCATTAGTGGTATATGTAGGTTATGTATGGGTCTCTGGAGCAGATGCTCAATTCAAGGGGATACGTATGTGGGTGGATGAGAGAATGAATATGCGATTGCTGCCACTGCTCTCACTAAGGTGACATTACCTACTCCTTGTGTGAAAGCGGCAGGAAAGAGAGTGGTGCCGAAGGGGGATATTTAAATAAAAAATAGCAAAATAAGGTGCCTGTTTGCTGCACTTATTTTCTCCCCTTCCAGAGCCTATTCTGATTTCTGTGTTCTTTATCTCCATTAAATATCCCCCCCTCACTCTCAATCTATTCTTTCCCTTCCTCTTTTATAGATTTACTTTTTCTCTCGTGTTCTCCTCCTCTGACATAATTAGTTGCTCAGCTGTCATTACACTCTTCTCAGACTTTCCTCATCTTCCTCTGGTTTCACCTTAATGTGTGTTTCTTCCTCTTCTCTAACTTGCACCTGTCTCACAATGTCTGTGCACACCTGCCTCTCTTGCACTCATTTCTCCCACCTTAATGTATTACACATATTCCCTGCCATGCTTTTATTATTGTTCACTCTTTCTCCCCTCTGCCTATCACCACCCTTACTTCTCCCATCGTATGTCCTTCCCCACCACTTAGCTCCAATGCAAGGATGTGTTGCCACCCTAAAGGAAGACGCGTTTTTCTGTACCATTCCCTCTAGCAATGGTGCCCAATTCTCTGCATTCATGGTACACTAGCATCCCATGCAGTTGGCAGCTTAAGGGTCGACCAAGTATCCTTTCGTCCATACAATATTGCACCAGTCCTCTCCGCTCCCACACACCATCCACTCGTTCTCAAAGCTCCTCTCTTGAACTGTTTTCAATCATTCATTCCCTTCCTCCTCTTGAACACACGCTTCTTATACATCCTGTTTTCCGGCCTCCATTTTTCCATCTCACTCTCGTCTTGCACCCTTCTCTGTAACACTTTACATGTACTCACTAGCCCTCATCGGACACTGCTTTCTCTCTCTCAATTTCCGTTAGCTCAGCATACACAGAAGCACCCCCTCCCCCTATTCTCTTCCTGACATCATCTGCCTATCTCTTTATACGTTCCTTTTGCACAACTTCCTTTCACGTCTTCTAGCCTGAACTCCTTCCCACACCCTTCCAAAATCATCCTCTATGCCACACACTCCACTTTTCATCCCACTCTCAGACGCAGTCCATCCTTTCACAAACACCTTCCACCATCCACACACTTCCTGACCCTCTCCTCAATCCTCCTTTATGTCACTATCAACATCATCATCATCAAAGAAACTTTATTCGGCATTTGAAAACACCATAAAAGTACAATTTAAAACAATATCATATATGTACATTTTTCCCTTCAAGGGGATTTCACAGACTGATCTATTTACAATCCATTTGATTCTAATCCCCTCCCCACACTTTGCTCATATATTCCTTAGGGGTTCCTTTCAACAGACCTCTATTGTCTCTCTTAACTTGACTGCTAATCTTAAAAAACTCGAAATGGAGAGTAGAGTCAGGGGGTCTTGTGCCATTTGCAAATATAAAAGGGCCACCTTAGCCTGTTTGAATTTATTCTTCTTCAGCAAATGTACTAAAAAACATCGCCTTGGTAATGAATAAAAAGGGCACAATAATACAAAATGAAGGGTATCCTGCAGAGATCGTTGATCGCAGCCGCAGGGACCCTTTGGCTCAATAACGCTACTAAAACCTGCTGGATCGGCTAATAAATAATGTAAAAGATTGAGCCTAAAACGTGTAATTAACAATCTGTCCTGGGCGTTATGTATGAGGGCCAGGTATGGTTCTATTCCTTCACTTGACCTCACCAGCCCATGGGCTTTGACCGACTTTTTGTTCCAATCTCTCTCTTCTCTAGAGGAGGCTTTGTACATAAAACCCCCTTCTTTACACTGACCTTATCCCCACCTGTTATTCCACCCGGGTTTGAGAAGAGATCTTTACGACCAATCGCTTCAAAAGCGGCCTTTAGATAGTTTAGCCATGGAATGTTCATTCCCCTGTTCCTACTTAGACAGTCCGTAATTATTTGTCTGGTTAATTCTGCTTCCGGGTTGTTCCAGATTTTTAGCCAAGCTAACAGGGGTCTGACCTGAACCTTGTCCTCTATATGGAGAGCCGCACCCAGTTCTTTGTGAACAATGTAGGAGGGGACACACTGTGGGACCTTGAGGAGTCTTCTCATGAATTTGTTGTCCTCTACCTGTAGTTTCTTGACCTCAGCAAAACCCCAGAGTTCCGCCCCATACGCCGCTTTTGCGTAACAGATCGAGTTATATAAACTCATCATTTGGTCTGGGGACCAGCGTCCGAGCCTGGTGCCAAAATTCTTAATTGCTTCTCTGCTGGATGCTAGCTTGTTGCAACGTTCTTCCATTAGAGATTTAAAATTTAAATGCCCATCAATTAAAATGGCCAGATACGAGAAGGTTTGTACCTTCTCTAGTTTATGGGCGCCTAGTCTATAGTTATAGCTTTTCCTTATTTTACTCCCTGTTTCCAGTACATACGACTTGGTCAAGTTGGCCGACAGGTCTAAGTTGTTCATAAAGTCCACGAAGCCATTTATCAATCTCTGTAGGCCCAGTGGAGTGCGTGCCAACAAGACCACGTCATCTGCATAAAGCAGAACCGGTATGGCTCTACTTCCTACTCTCGGTGAGTCCATATTTAAACATAGTAGGGCTTGTTCTAAACCATTTATGTATAAGGAGAACAAAAATGAGGCCCGAATGCGCCCCTGTCGTACACCACTGGTGCAGATAAAGGACTCAGTGCATCCCCCCTCTGTGTTATGCCTTACTTTTGCCGAGGTGTTCCAATGCAGAGCTTTCATGATCTTTATAAGTTCTTGGTCTGCCCCCAGATTACTCATTAGAGCCCACAGCTTTTCCCTATTGACGCAGTCAAATGCTGCGGTAAGGTCCATAAACGCCAGATAGACCGCTTCATTGCTAGTGATAGTATATTTTGCCACTAGTAGATATAAATTTAGACATTGATCTGTGGTGGATCTACTTGCCCTGAATCCGTATTGGACATCAGTGATGACGTGCTGGTCCTCAGTCCAATACATCAGGCGATTTAGAGCAGCACGTCCCAGGACTTTTGCAGTAACATCTATCAGGGAAATTGGGCAGTAACACTGGGGACTATCCCTATTCCCCTTTTTGAAAATGGGCACTATTGTTGCCGTTGACCATGATCGGGGGAGTCCTGTAGCTATAGCGGCATTTATTATTACTGTTAGGATTGGTGCCCATAAGTCTACCTTACTTAAGAAGAGGTCCGGAGGTATCCCATCTGGGCCTGGTGCTTTGTTTCTGGTGAGACCCATGATACCGGCGGTAATCTCTTCTAAGGTAAATTCAATTTTAGCATTCCATTCCTCCCTCCCTTCACCGTTGTTCGACTGCACAGCATTGGGCGGCTCCTCGCTGCTCCCCCGATTGTACAGCCCTCTAAAATGCTCCACCCACTGTTCTGGAAGGACATTAGAGCCTATCTGTTTACTAGATGCATCGTGAAAACAGGCGTTATTTATTATTTTCCAGAAAGTGGTCATATCTTTCTTTTCAGAGGCTTCTCTTAGGTTCTCCCAAGTTTGGGTTTGGAGAGCACACTTCCTTTTCTTAACTGCCTGTTTATAGTTTATCCTGCACTGCATAATCCTGTATCTGTCCCTTGGGGTGAGTCTTAAGGCTCCTCTAAGCTTCTTCTGTGCAAGGGAACATGCCTTATTGAACCATCTAGGGTCATTTTTGGCCTTATCCTGTCCTGGTATTTTTAAAAGGCCATCGATTAGTCCTTCAAATAACTCCACCAAGTATGTCCCTTCCATTGATAAATCTAAGCAGTCCTCCAAGAGATGTTTACCCTCTGCTACTAGTGACCTATAAAAGTTTTCTCCATTGATTCAGGTCCATTTTAGTCGCCTACCCTGGTCGGTGGCCTTTTCTAAATTTACCTCGCTTCCCTTTTTCTTAAATTTATTTGGGGTTGGATCTACTAGCGACAGTGTTAAGGGGTTGTGATCACAAAAACCTCATTTCAATTGAAAAACCCTGCAATCTAATTTTAAGCTGTTGGGACACTAGAATAAAGTCAATAAAGGGACTACCACCCTTTCCTTTGAAGGTCGGAGTGACAAATTTGTTTGGATTAATCATCAGTAGATACATTGTGTGTTCCAGATTGTGGGTTTTCATCACCCTAGTCAACTCCCTGCCCTCCGGTGTGTGTTCAAATTGTGGGCCCTCCTCTAAACTACAGGAGGTCCAATCTTCCTTGATGGGTAGTAAGTTGGGACACAAGTGACAATTGAAATCCCCCACAATTAAAAGCAGGGGTGCTATCGGCCCCTGCCTCTGCTTAGTTTGGCCACTTAATCTGTACTCAAGCTCCTTTGCTTTCTGACCTCCCGAATTATAAAAATTTACCAGAGTTATGTGGAGACCCCTCATTCTTAAACCGAGGCCCATCATGTTTTCTGAGTTCCATTTCAGATCGACCCAACTCCCTTCTGTACATTAATCTACAAGTACTAGAAGACCTCCCCTTGCTCTTCTGGTTGTGGATGTGCTTGCCGGGATCCCAAACGATTTATACCCCACAAGATGGAAGTTAGAAAGGTCTACCTCCCAGGTTTCCTGAACACAAATTATTTTAAATTTACTAATATACTCTAACCATTCCTGGTTCTGGAACTTGGTTGATAAACCTGCTACATTCCAGGATAATAATTCAATGGTACTCACTGGTACATGACCGTCCAAACCTTGGACTACTTTGCTTCTTGGGGATTTTATCTTATCTTGGACTGACTGGTACCCCTGCAATGGCACTTCCTTGGCCTGCCCCTCCCCTCTTGATTTTAAATTAATTGGGGCCGTCCTCTGAACTTGTTCTTGTCCAGTGTTCTTACCCAGTAGTCAATCCACTTCACTGAGGTGTCTTCCCCATTGGGGTGGTACATCTCTACTGTATTGAGAGAACACCGGGCCTGCCCCCTCTCTCAATGATATCAACTGTTGGCCATGCACATTTCCTCCCCTTGATATGGCCGACAATTGCACGTTCCTTGCCTCCATAGCCCCCACTCTTAGCCTTCCTGGGTGGCCATACCTGCCCTCATCAACTTGCGAGTAATCTGAATTTACTGAATAATTGGGGGCCTATAAAAATAGCTTAGATCTCGTGCCTGGATGTGGGATCGTGAGTGTGTCCAGATGCCCCTACAGATATGATCTACCACCTTAGGGTCATTGAAATTAATAACAATGCAATCTCCTGCTAAATTTTTGGCCCTGCCACCTACCCAGTTCACTGCATGCAGAATTTTGCATTTTTCGTCTCGGGCGGTGGGCTATTATTATTTAGCCAGTGAATTGCCTTGTTTTTCAGCTGATCATAGGATTCAGTCTTACTATCTTCTAGTACCGGGACACCGGTCAGAACGGCCACATACGGTGTGCAGTCTGGGGGTAAATCTAGACAAGGTCCCGATTTCTTGGCTATGTTCTTGTCCCTACCCTTATCGTTACTGCTGCTAACTCCGCCTGTCTCAGTTAGGGGTACATTTCCACCACTCATTGTCCCACCCCTCGGATCTTCTGGGTGCATTGAATGCACAGTCGGACCCACAGTTGATGACACAGTGACGTTGGGACATACAAACAAATCCGTTCCTTCCTCCCTCCTTGCTTCCTCTGCAGGGCCAGAACTCACTATTTTATTTTCAATACCACCCAAAGTGGACATTATCAGACTTTCTGTTTCCACAAGTCTATTTTCAATTAGCGAGAGTCTTTTCATTTTAGTGGCTCCAGTGAGGAAGATATTAGAGCCCCTATTTTCTGCCAATATAGTTCCTCCGACATAGGTAAACCCATTGTGGTTCCGCCCGGGATTATGGGAGTTAGTGCGCACGCTGTTCCATATGATTCTTCAGCGATTGACAAGTCTGCTTGGGGTGGCTCTCTTTGTTTGCTCTGATCCGTGGTTTTGGGCTTCTTTCCCCTGAGCTGGGTGCCTCCTCGCGTGCCCCCTCTTTTCCTTTTGGATGACCCTCCCTGCATTTGATTTGTAAGGTTGGGGGGATCGGTGGGCTGCTCATGAATTTCTGCCCCGCACATAGCCGTCTTCTTCGGCAAGTCACGCAGGTTGCTACATTGTAACATAGCTGGTTCTGGGATTTCTCGAGCTCTAGTAGATGATACCGTGAGATGCTGTACACTTTTGATGGTAGGTTGGGGGCCGGTGTTGGATGCAGATTGACAATGTCTTTCTGGTGAGCGTGCATTTGTAATACTTCCCAGGGACGATCGCTTTGCAAATATGGGTTCAATCGAGAGGCGCCGCTCCGTGACCACAATCTCGTGTGCGAGCACTGATGAGGCCCTAGTTATAAACTGGTCAAGGGTCCCCGCAACATACCCGACACCCGTCACTTTCCTCCCCCTTCCTTCCCGTGCGGCCATTATAGATAGTACAGTCACAATTACTAATGATCTAAGATAGATTGCAAAGTTCAGGTTGACTCTAGTACTGATCTTGGATCCACTTACTGGCTGCTGATCTGCTTATCCAATTCTGCCGGGGCCTTAGGGGGATGGCCCAGCCCAGCCTCTCCAGTCTCGAACGGGCTCAAACGGGCCCGCCCTTGGCCCGGCGCGTGCCCGCACGCGTCCCGCGGGGCGGGAGTCTCGAGGCGCTTTTCAGGCACTGCAGATTGTGGTGGGAGGGCTAAGCACGCCCTCAATGTCCCTCTGGCTCCTGGGACCTGTAGTCTCCTCTCCTCGCGGCAAAACAAAACGAAGCGTCTCCCGCGGGGCGGGAGGCACGAGGCGCTTTTCAGGCGCTGCAGGTGGTGGTGGGAGGGCTATGCACGCCCTCAATGTCCCTCTGGCTCCCGGGACCTGTAGAAACTTTGTTTCTCCTCGCGGCAAAACAAAATGAAGCATCTCCCACGAAGCGGGAGGCTCGAGGCGCTTTTCAGGCGCTGCAGGTGGTGGTGGGAGGGCTAAGCACGCCCTCAATGTCCCTTCGGACCTGTAGGCTCCTCTCCTCGCGGCAAAACAAAACAAAGCGTCTCTATGTCAGTAACTCTTCTTGCCCTCCACACATACAAACACTAGGCCTGGGCATAAAATTACGCTCTTCTCGCTGAGTTTATCCCACTCCTTGTTGAGCTCCAAACAACTCCGCTCCACAGAGCGGGGTTTTACCTCGCTCGCCAATGTTAAGTTCGCAATGGCGCGCGCCAGCGAAGACAATCCTACTTCAGACCACCTCCCAGCAAACTTTTCAACGTGAGTAGTCACGATGGCTGCTACCACTTGCATTAAGAAACCTTCAGTTCGCGTTGTGGTGAGGAAGTTGCCACTCGAGTAGAACATCTGTTCGAACAGCAGAAAGAATCAGCGCCCTCTTGCACTGCGCATGGTGTTGTTCACGCAAACAGCCGGAGCTCAAAATCAGCACGAACGCAACGATCTAATGCACTCCGCCGCTTGCAGAACCCCACTTAGCTGAGCAGAGTTTTTTGGGCCACTTCACAGTTCTGCATTGTGGAACTCCGCCCAGGCCAACGCTTCTCTGACATGCCTTAATCTGCCCTACACCGAGCTTTCTTTGTTCATAGCCTTCTTTCTTTTACGACCTCTTTCTCACATAATTTCATGAACTCTCTCACACAAATAAACAAACGGGTGCATTTTGGCGCTTGCTCTTTATTAGATGTGCAAACGCTGCAATTTCATTTTCAACTTTGCTGTTCTAAAGTTATGCTGTGCTCCACAATAAGGCAACATCGATTTAGGGGCTCTGTGGATGATGTAAGGACAAAATGCTGAGAATTATAGATACATAAATTATAGATACATAAATTCAGTGACGATTTCCAGCGGAAGCTAGGTGTTTTCCGCCTCCATTCCCAATGTTTTACCTTTACAAAATGTTGATGGTCGCCACTGGCGCAGAGACAGCCAAATACGTAGGCAACTAAAATATCCAGGTAACTTCAACCATCTCGCTTTTAAAGGACGAACCCACACACTCTCTCTATAAAGTGTAGGAAAGCTTCCCTGTGTTACACTGCCATCTGGTGGAGCAAGGCAAGCAGCGTTTTATTTTTAATGCCAGATATTGGACATTGGGCCGCACACATTGCAAAACGGAGCAGATTATAAAGTCCAGCGACAAGGTGACAACATGGTGAACTGGTAAATAGACAATGTGGATTTTTACTAAGGTTTTGCACCAGGCAATCCCGTGACGTCATGTGCTGTGATGACACGCATCATGATGTCATTTGCATACTGCCAACTTGGTCAGTCCCCCCACTTCTTTTTATAGGACTTGTGCCCTGCTTTTACCATTATAGTCGGAGTGCATTAGCACACACCTCTGCAACACCTCAACAAAGCCTGCGCAAACTTTACAAAATTTACCCCACCTCTGCTGTGAGGCGAGGTACAAAATTACAAATGCACGTGACCTAGAGAGAGAAAATAGATACAACAGAGAACTTGAAGTTCCTAAATGTAACATATATAAGTAACCCACCAATATCACTGAATGTGGAAGGACTTGAATAGGTAAGTTCTCGTTCAGTGATCCAATCACAGAGTGGAGGTTCAACTACAGTGGTTCAGCCTCGCAGCGTGATGCTGAGAAATCCACAGCACCGTCTGCCGCCATGTTCTACTAGCAAGAATAACATAACACCTACAAAACAGTAAACTGGGGATATAGATAGAGAGGTCACTTTTCCCAGAGAAAAAAATACCTGCCTTATGTTCATATTTTAAATTCTGAAGATGCCCAGACATGCTACTTAATTATAAATAGAACGTTATATAAAGTCCTCTGTATTAATTTTTAACATGGCTTTTCTGTCTTTGTGTAATTTTATTATAGCCTTATGGCCTTCTGCCAAGGGTCATACCAGCTGTTATAGGCCCTGGACCCGAGTTATATGCCCAAGCCGCAGGTGAGGTCTATAACCAGTGAGAGGGCCTTTAACGACCAGTGTAGCCCATGGCAGAAAGGCTATAAGGGTATTAGAACATTCCACCCATTAAGAGTAGAATGTTCTAAATTAAAAAGGGAGACACATGAATACAAGCATTGGAATGTTCGAACTCCGCAGTCAGGGATCATTAAGGCAACTCTAGAACACATTTTAAAGTGCTTTCTTCTTATGTTTACTGTTAAACTATGTACGAATAAGGAGAAAAATACTGGCTTTTGGCAATTTTACTAATTGTTGTACCATTCAGGACTTTAAATACTGGCCAAGGTGGTAAAATAAAAAAAAAACAGACAAATGAGCAACCTTAGCTAGGAAATATATGACAGAAGAGAATACAGTCTACACAAACAAGGAAATGATAGAACATCACACACAAACTTTTACTTAAAGTACTGCAATAAATAGTCCGGACGGAAAGAAGAAAGATTTGCAAATGCAGAGTAAAGGTGTTGCATCCTGATCATATTATTCCCTGCTGCTCAGCCTGAGTATGTATGATGTCATTGGAATGTTACTGTGTGCATGATTTGAATGTGTGGTCAGTTTGATTGAGTGGGCTGAGCAGCTGGATGTTGCTCCCGGTGGGGACTGATTCATTACTCCTATTTCTTCCTTTTACCTAATTATAACTAATAAACACCATCTTAAGGATACCTACGTCTACAGGAATTTATTCATTATAAATTACATCATCAACATGCAATAAAAGGCTTCCAAAAATCTAAGTCTACTCTGCCTCCCTCACCTACTTTTCCAACGTCTCCAGCTCTGACCCTCTTTTTGAGCTCCCCACGCCCCTGTTGCTTCTGAACATCAATACTTCCCTTAAATTCCATAAATGTCAGCCCCCGGTCTTCTTCACATTAACAAACACTTCACCTCTTGAGTGAAATCTGGAAATCTTTATGGCCTCTTCTTCACCAGACCAAGCACACGCTCACCATATATTGGTCATCATTTGGTGTAGCAGAAATAGGAGTCGAGAATGAGCAGGTTGTTTCACTCTCAACAGACTACCGTTTAAGAAAATGTATAAAAAATGCTGGTAATTGGGGCAGGGCAAAGCAGATGTGCCAGTTGCTGCAGGAATACTGAGACAAAGCTCCAACTTCAAACCTTAATGCATATCGATATGCCAGGTGATACATAACTCAACATAGTGTAAATCAAACCTTGCTTTATATTACCTAGTTATAAGATAGAGAGCTCTTAGACTAATAGGCTATGTATGTGCGATGAAATATGGTTGCATACATTTAAGGAGGCATTGTGGGGTTACTCATTCAATTATTTTGTTTACTGTGTTACTACTAATTGTGGCTATCGTTATCAATCATATCAAATTTGTAGGCTAATAGCTCATGATTAATATTAGTTTATTGTAAAGTCTGTGTACTGTTTTGGGGTTCGGGCTGGGGCTCCACACTTTCACCTGCAGATGAGAGATTCTGTGATAGGTTTGTCTCAGTCTTAGCAAGCATCATCCGTGGAAGGTTTAAGAGACACCTGTCAGGTTGCAGTTTCATTTTGGGGCTTAGGAAATCCACCAGGTGTGACCCATGAAATTTCGGGTAACACAACATGGCACCCCACATTAGGCATGGCCCCAGAGAGTCTTGTAGCCAAAACATTTGTTGCACAAACAAACGAAACCAGAGACGTCCAGGGGTACTTTACAACCTGTCTCAGAACACTAGCAAAGGTGTCTCCTTGTCCAACTGACGTTTGTTGAGCTCTTAACAGTTACAAAGGATATACCCGCATTGTACTGATTCTGAGTCTTTGAAAAGTGGCTGGAGAAGACAAAGAAAAAGATACACACACTATGGATATGCCAGAAAATTATTATGCTCTTTCTTCCCATTTTATCGTAAAGGGATTATGACTTATGAAGGGAAAGACATCTTGTTACTGGTCTGAGGTGACCTTCTTTATATCACAGTCCTGTTCTATTCATGGATTGAAACAGGAGTTGATTACTAGATATGCTCTAATAGAGGAACCAGCGGGATATGATGAGTATAGATTTCTTGAAATATCTTTGACCTCCATAAAATATGAATACTTAAGCCAAAGGAGATATAATACAACCATTATTCTTAGGACCAAAAACCCTACCAGGACAAATGTGGCCTGGATTACCTACATACACACCTCGCCCTGCTAGTGATCAACTCACTGTAGGTGAAAGTAGGGAAATCTTGCCTGAGGTGACAGGGATTTTCAAGCAGTTAAAAAATATCTGAAGTGTCATTCACAACGCAAAGACCTGCACAAGCTCAAGAACTTGTAATTTATGTGCAAACTATCAATCAATCAATCAATCAAAACATTTGTAGAGCGCGTTACTCACCGGTGAGGGTCTCAAGGCGCTAGGGGGGTGGGGGAAGCAGCTACTGGAACGCCAGACGGAAACATTAGCCAGCCAAGAAACAATAGCCAGGTCTTGAGTAGTCTCCTGAAGGTCAGCAGGTCCTGGGTCTGACGCAGGTGGGCGGGGAGGGTGTTCCATGTCTTAGCGGCAAGGTGGTCATTCCGCGGATGCGTGGGACGGTGGCGAGGGCGAGGTCGGCGGTCGGCGGAGCAAAGCTGGCAGTTCAGGGTGTAGAAGGACAGTCGTTCGTTGAGGTATGCTGGTCCGGTGTTGTGGAGTGCTTTGTGAGCGTGGGCGAGGAGCTTGAAGGTGCTCCTCTTGTTGACCGGGAGCCAATGCAGGTCTCTCAGGTGGGTGGTGATGTGGCGAGGGAGTCCGAGGATTATTCTTATTATTAATATACATTCTTGATATAGCGCATGGCTTCCCGTATGCATCCCAGCAGTCAGAGGATGAGGCGTGCGGAGGCGTTTTGTATGCGTTAGAGTCTCTTCTGCAGTGTGGCCGTGGTTCCTGCATAGAGGGCGTTACCGTAGTCCAGCCTGCTGCTGACGAGTGCTTGGGTGACCGTCCTTCTGGTTTCGGTGGGGATCCATCTGTAGATCTTGCGGAGCATGCAGAGGGTGCTGTAGCAGGAGGAGGAAACAGCATTAACTAGCTGGGTCATAGAGAGCGTTGAGTCCAGAATGAACCCCAGGTTGCATGCATGGTTGGACAAACTAAGGCTTGCGCCTCTGCGGTGCCCAGTGATCAGGATAGAAGGCTTAAGTGGGGTTGAGCAGTCGAGGAAGAATTTATGGCCACCATCCTGCCCAAAATAGAGGACTCAATTACAACCTGTTTGGCCCAAGGCTCTTCAAACCTATTAATTATACAGGCCTTTGATTCTATCTGTGCCCAGGTCACTAGGGACCTAACGGTACCTAAACCACGGTTCCCACCAAGGCCCTATAAATGGTTTGATTCCCAGTGCTCACGTATTCATAGATCTTTAAAAAAAGCCTTAAGGGACAATCCGAGAGACAAGGCTTTCATTACTTGTCTGAGGCGGGAATACAAATCAACCCTAAAAAGAAGGAGAAATGCCATTAAAAACGAGGCCTGGAATAAACTTCTCAACATAGATGTCCTGCGAGATAGTAAAAACTTCTGGGATACCATAAATAACCCGTTTTTTTCGGGTACTGACAATACTGGCCTTGACTGTGTCATCCCGGATGAGAAATGGATTGACCATTTTCAAGATGTCTACGGTAATAAATGTGGCACATCTCTGGTTTGCTCAAGAACAGTTCAGGTCCACCTTGAGGTAGAGTTTGGGGAAGACGAGGTCTTTAAGGCTATAATGGATTCCTCCACAAATAAGGCGCCAGGGCCGGATGGCGTACCAGTTGATTTTTTTAGATATTCCCCAAAAATTTGGTCACAAGTTTTAACCAGAGTATTTAGAGCCGCAAATGATAATATTTTTCCAAATACATGGGCCACTGCTATCATAGTCCCTATTTTTAAGAAGGGCAACCGGGAGGACCCAGGGTGCTTTAGACCCATCTCCCTCCTTGACTCTGCGATTAAAATCCTGGGCAGAGTGTTATTGGGTAAATTAAGGGCAAATCTGGAGGCTTGTGGGGGACTCTCAAACATACCGTACGGCTTCCGGGTAAAGCGAGGTACCCTGGACCAATGTTCCAATCTGCACCTTCTTGTCTCTAAATATACGGTGGTCGGAGAGGGGTCAGTTTATCTGGCCTTTATGGACCTCTCTTCGGCCTTCGACCTGGTTAACAGGTCCAAGCTATGGTCCCTGCTAGAAGAGATTGGGATAGAGGCTCCTTTGGTAGGTTTTGTGGCCAGTTTACATCAGGACCTGTTTACTAAGGTACGGGTCAATAGGGAGGGGAGATGCACTGATAGTTTCAGGTCAGAGAATGGGGTGCGACAGGGGTGCATCCTGGCCCCCTTCTCTTTACCATTTACATTAATGGATTAGGGAAACATCTTGAATTAGGGGCAGCAGATGTTCCGCGTGTAGGAGGAGCCCAGGTACCGGCCCTCCTAAACGCGGACGACGCAGTCCTAATTGCGCGTACTGGCAATAGTTTGCAAGTCCTACTGGATCGTTTTGGCTCATTTATGGAGAGCCTTGATCTGAAAGTAAATGCAACAAAATCGCACACTATGATCATAGGTCGCCATAGAAGTAAGACTACCCGAGTAACCTTCACTTGTGGGGGTGATGTCGTTTCGAGGGTTCCTGTCTTCCCTTACTAGGGGGTCCTTTTTGATGAGAGGGGTACTTGGGCCCCCCAGATAAAGGCAAAGAGTGTCTCCTTGGCTCGTTCAACAGCTGCTCTGATGGGCTTTTCGAAAAGATTGGGGGCTAAACCAATGGAGGCCTTGGTTAAAGTCTATAATAGTGAGTGTATTCCTATTGCTACGTATGGGTCTGCTCTGTGGGGATACGTCAACCAGGATCGTATTCAGAGAGTTGAAAACGGGCTCATCCGTCAATTTCTATCTGTCCCAAATTCTACCCCTACGTTTTCCATTCATGAGGAACTGGGCCTACCTTACATTACTGACAGACTGAAGCTGGCACCCCTACTCTTTTGGATTAAAACATGGCTGAACTCTGAGTTGACGCTGAACCATGGTATTCTGTTGGATGTGGTATCAAGGGACCACGCCTTGAGAATACCCTGGCTGAGATACCTTAAAACCTCATTTGCCGCGCTGGGGAGACCGGAGATCTATTCGGCCCCATCAAGTATTAGAAAACAAGATATTGGGTGGATTAAACATCATTTCCTTGAAAGGGTACGGTTAGAGAGAGAAGAGAGGGAAGTAACGAAACCGTCAGTAAGAGCTTTCCTGATCCTAAGTACCACTCCCTCTCTGGAACCTTATTTGAAAATAATTACTAATCCCCTTCACAGAGTTTTGCTTATTAAATTTAGGATGAACTTGATCCCCTATACACTTGGTTGTTTTCCTACCTGGGCAAAACCCGAGTACGCTCCACCTTGCAAATGCGATAATTTTTCTACCCAAGACACTCTACATTTTATGTTCTTTTGTGGACTTTATGCCACCGCTAGGGAGAAATATTTAATACCTATTCTGAAGGATGCAGGCTTTCTTCAGGTTAGGCCAGCATTAATTTTCCTTCAAATGTTGGGCAACACGCACATTATCTTTCGTGTTGCATCTTACCTAATGGCTGCATTTAGATTAAGAAACAAACAAGCCCCAGGGAATGTCTCATTTTAAATGCTGGTCTTGAGTGTTTAATCAAATTAAATTTTAATCTAAATTGACTATGAATTGTATTCTGTATGTAAATTACAACGTGATTTTTATATTGTTCTGTATCTATTGCCTTTTATGATTTTAACAAAAATCGAATAATGCGTATTTTGACTGACTGGGTTGGAAAGTGTCGGGGCAGCTCCCAGCGTGGCCGGCCACCAGGAGTCATCCCATGCGGAGGGGGTGGAGCCGAGGATGGGGACCTTCGTTTTGTCTGAGTTCAGTTTCACTTCATCCAGTCTGCTACAGCCTTCATTCCCTCGTGGAGGTTGGATTTGGTGGTGGCTGAGTCCTTGGTGAGGGAGAGGATCACCTGGGTGTCGTCGGCGTACAAGATGATGTTGAGGTGGTGTGCTCAGACAATGTTGGCGAGCGATGCCAGGTAGATGTTGAAAAGGGTTTCGCTGAGGGATGATCCTTGGGGTATGCCGCAGGTAAATGTGGCTTCAGATCGGAAAGGGGGAGGCGGACTCTCTGGGTTCTGCTGGTGAGGAAGGAGGTGATCCAGTCCAGGGTTTTGTCTTGGATAACTGCGTCGCGAAGGCGTGTGCGCAGGGTGCGATGGTAGACGGCGTCGAAGGTGGCCGAGAGGTCAGGAAGGATGAGGGCCACGGGTTTGCTGTTGTCCAGTAGGGTCCTGATGTCGTCAGTGGCTGTGATGAGGGCGGTTTCGGTGCTGTGGAAACCGGATTGAAAATTGTCCAGGACGTTGTTCTCCTCCAGGAAGAGGGTCAGTTGTCTGTTGGCGGTTTTCTCAATGACTTTCTCCGGGAATGGGAGCAGGGAGATGTGTCGAAATTTCTGGAGGTCCTTTGGGTCCGCCTTGGGTTTCTGGAGTAGGGCATTGATCTCGGCGTGTTTCCTGCTCTCCATGAACGTGGCGGTCACGAAGGAGCTGTTAATGATTTTTCGGAGTTGGGGTACGATGATGGAGCTTGTCTTGTTGAAGATGTGGTGGGGGCAGGGGGCAGAAGATGAGCTGGAGTGAATGGTGTTCATTATTTTGATGGTGTCTTCGTCATTGACATGGTTCCAGGATAGCAGGAAGACGGTGTGTAGGGTGTGTATTGAGTCGGGGGTGTCAGCGTCTGTTGTCAGCGTTTGGGTGTCGAAGCTGTTGTGGATGTCTGCGATCTTGCGGTGGAAGAAGGTAGCCAGGGAGTCGCAGAGTTCTTGTGATGGCGGGACATTGTTGGAGCTGGAGCTGGGGGTGGCGAGTTCTTTCACGATGTTGAAGAGCTCTTTGCTGTTGTGTGTGTTGATGTCGATGCATTTCTTGAAGGAGGTTCTTTTGGCAGATCGGATGAGTTGGTGGTGTTTCCGTCTGGCGTTCATGAGGGCTGCGTGGTTGTCTGGTGTCTGGTCATTGAGCCATTGCTTCTTGAGTCTTCAGCAGGTGTGCTTGGAGTTCTGGAGGTCGGCGTTGAACCAGATGGCTCTTGTGTCGATGTGCCTGTTGGAGGGTTTCCTGATCGGGACGAGGGTGTTCGCGCAGTCGTCGATCCATTGTCTGAAGTTGTGGGCTGCTGCATCGGTCTCGAAGGGATTGGGTGGAGGGTCTCGGGCGAGTGTGGTGATGAGCTGGTCTTTAGTTACTTTTTTCTAGCTGCTGTGTGAGATACATTGCGGCTGGTTGTGCGCAGTGTGTTTCTCGAAGGAGAAGTGGATGCAGTGGTGGTCGGTCCAGTGGAGTTCAGTGGTGTGGCTTGAGGTGACTGATCGCTGGAGGAGAAGATGGGGTCGAGCGTGTGTCCGGTGGAGTGGGTGGGTGTCGTGACAATCTGTTTGAGTCCGAGGTTGGTGAGGTTGTCGATCAGGGTTGTGGAGTTACTGTCGTTGGCGTTCTGGAGGTGGAAGTTCAGGTCTCCGAGGAGGATGTGGTCTGTGGAGGCGAGGGCGTGTGTGCTGATGAGGTCGGAAAAGGATTCGCTGAACTGTGGCCGGGGTCCCGGGGGTCGGTAAACAAAGGTTCCTCTGAGGGTGGTGTTGTGATCGACATGGATCTGGAAGTGTAGCTGTTCGGCCATGCTGAGGGAGTCTTCGGTGTTGTTTGAGATTCTGATGGTGTTCCTGTGGACGATGGCGTTTGTTGTTTCAATCTCTGCAGGTGATCTTGTAGCCGTCCGGGATGGCTATGGCTATATCGGGTGCCGAGGAGGCGTTCCTCCAGGTCTCCGTCAGGAAGGCGACATCTGAGGCAGAGGAGTCGAGCAGGTCCCAGAGTTCGATGTCATGCTTGTGGACTGAGCGGGTGTTGAGAAGAATGCAGCTGAGATAGATGTGGTCTTCAGTTTTGGGATGGGGAGGACATGCGGGTGTGTGCTGGCTGGTGTAGCTGCAGTTTTGGCAGGTGAAAAGTCCATGGGGAAGCTTCGGGGTGCCCTGGAAGCAGGTGGAATTTTGACTGGCACTGAGTGCGTGGAGGGTGTTGCCTTCGTAGTTGCGTCGGGTGTTGTGGTGGTCGCGGGGGCCAGGGGGTCTTGTGCTGGGCTCGATCCAGGCGCGGACTGACTTGCCTTCGGTGCGCCAGCGGCGTGACCGTGCATTGGTTGCCATAAGAAGGGGAGGGGGTGGGAGCAGAGGTCGGGGCGTGAGCGGGCTGGATCGGTGGGTGGGGCAGCAGCGGCGGGAAAAACGGCAACACACAGCGCAGAATACAGTAATCAGAGAAACAGGGGGAACAGTAAAATAAAAGAAAAAGAAAGGAAAACAAATACGAAGTGCTGTCACGCGGGGGGGCCTCTGAGCACAGCAGGCAAATAGCAGGGTGGAGCAGCGGCGCCCAAGCCTGAGCGGGGACATGGAGCTGGGGCAGGAGACTGGCAGACAGGCGAGGCTGCTGGGGAGAGTGCTGGCCCTGATCCAGTGGTCAGGGTTTCACTATCAATGCAATAATGGGGGCAATTCTTTTCTGAGAGAGCTGTATCAGCTAGAAGCACCGCCCTCCTTAAATACCTATGGATAAACACAGAATAATGAACATGTATCTTCCAATGGGAATGATACCCAGCCCCCAACAGTGTCAATCAAGGGAAGTTTATTCACGCCCCTTTATACCACGTCATGGTATTCACTCTATTGCGGTGTTACCTGAGGTTCTGAAACAAATTCAGGAAGAATACATTGCTGCTCTGACTGCAGACCTTGGTATGAAATTCAAGGCAGAAAGTGTTGTTGGTATTATAACCCGTGATGTGGCAGTGCTCGCCATAAATCAAGGTTACTCTGCCACTCCACTGGATCAAAGAGAAGTGTAATTGCCAATCTTAGTTCAATGTCGCTACGGAAAGGGAGACCCTGGGAACCAAGTCGGTGAAACCCAAATTACAACCCAAATGTGAAACTGAAGCAATTTCTAGAGAAAAGAAACAAGAAACTCAAGGACAGCATGAGTTTCCATCAGGCAGACAATTAAAAAACTCAGAGTGGGCTCTGTACAAAGAAATGTCAGTAATACAATATAGGTGAGTATCTTGACAGGATAAAACTTGATATAAAGAAAAGATATTAGGTCGCCAGAACCAAATCAATCCTCTGATAAGCATTCATCTCAGTCTTTGGAAGAACAAGGGGATGGAGGGCCTGAGTCTGCATTACACAGTGTGCCGCAGGGGCGCAACGGGCATGTGCACCTGAATTGTGCACTCTTGGGGCCATTCGTATTACAGAAGCGGACGCAGATGCTCATACGGCCCCTTCTGTATTAAAGATAGCGATGGCGCACATGTACACCAGTGCTATCATTAGAGGGTGCTCCCTCATTTGCATGGGGGCGTGGCCTGATGCAAATGAGGGAATCAGTTTGCTGCTGCACCTGCACTATATCATGGAAGCAGGTGCAGGGGCAAACATGCCTTTAGGAGGTGCACTATAGTCCACCTCCTAATGATAGCCTACTGGAGGAGACAAAGAGGTTCCATTGCATCTGCCTGCAAGGGGATGTCTGGGGTGTCTGTCACTCACTGCACCTGACTTCAAGGGATTCTCGCTCCCCTCTTTAAGATACAGGCCGGTTGCCGCCTCTACAGTGAAACATAGCGTGGCTTTGAAGCAGCCCCTTCGTATTTCACTTAAATGCTCTGCCCCCAGCGCAGCACAACTTCGTGGCCGCCCTGTGGGCTTCACCTGAAGATGCCCCATTATTATCCTGGTAATATGGCACACTTTCCCTGATTGCACACGATGCACCTATTTAAAAGAAGCACCAGAGCAACCTGATAAACCAATCTTCCACTAACCACAAAGTCACAAAAAGTTAACCAAAGGACCATTTTTGCACAGCAAACTTTGCACAAGAAATTTCTCACACCATATAAGGCCAGTCGACCCTCAGCATTCTGGAAGCTGCAACCCCATCACGATCACCGCGCAAGACCCAACAGCGAAGATAACAACGAAAATAATGATTGTCAATCTTTTTCCTGTGAACAGGAAGCAAACGAGTCCGCAATACACTTTATGATACCATACCTCTGAACCAACTGCTAGAAAGTACAAAGACTCCCTCAAGCAGCTTGTATTTTATGGCAGTTTTATCCTTCTTTCCTCTTTTAATATCCTACTTTGCGTATGTAAATGAATTTGCAAAATAACACATGTATGCAACGGTTTTTACTAATCATGCAAAATAAACTCTTTGTACCACGGCGCAAACAGGAAAGTACGCCGTATACGGGCCCTGATCCGTAGAAGACTGCCCAGACCTCACAAGGATTTGGAAAGGAACAGGAGCAGAGGAGAGAGATGTGCTTCAGGACTAAAGCTGTTATTCCAAAAGAAGTAGTTACTGCACAAAACAAGATGCCTCACAGAAAGAGGTTTCTGGACATGGAGGGGCAGCAGCCATTCTAGATAGGGAAACAGAAGTTAAATAGCTGACTTTAAACTCTTCTCACTCTTGAACATGGAGAATAGAGACTACATTCAGGCTGAGTAATTGTGCAAATAAGCTGAGGGCAGTACAGACCGTTATGTGCTACTATTTAGAAAGTTCTGCAAAGATTGGTCGTGAAAAAAACTGCTTTCCTCAGTCCCTGGTCCTCAACACTTTTGAAACCTGTTTTGCTGGGAAAACTAATAAAAGCTAATAAATGACCTCCACACGCTGGAAGAAATCGCCAAGAATGTCAATGGCATTTGCTTTTGTATTTCGATAACAAAATCGCACTTTGGATGTTTGTTTTTGAAGATCAAATCTCTGCTGAGTGGCCTCATTTGACATGGTGACCGGTCACCAAAGTTTCAGTGCTTGATTTATCTATTGTGAGATTTTGTATAGCGCAGACGTGACCCGGAGATGTCACGGGTGCTTAACATAGTAATAGATCAAGAGAGTACAACATCAAATAGTAGCATCCACACTTATTTAGAAATATATATATATATATATATATATATATATATATATATATATATATACATATATATATATATATATATATATATATATATATGAACAAGGACACAGCCCCGTGTCTGAAACGCGCCTTGAGGCATGCACCGTTCCAGCACAGAAAAATAAAATAAAATTGAAATCTGGCACCAGCATACTTTGTGTCCGTGATCCTGCTTGTGCGAGGAGGCACTAGGGAAAAGTGGAGTATATATATATAAATATATATTACCTACTGGCGGTCGCCAGTAGGTATATATAGTTAGGATTTTTTCTCTATGGGTTTTTTGAAAATTCTATGTCTAATAACTTTGGCGTTTGTGGACGGAATCGGCTGAAATTTTCAGGAAAATGGCACATTTTGTTTCTGAGCAGCCCTTGAAAATTTGGGGGGGGTTCGTCCAGTGGGGGCCGAGAAAAAAGGGGGGTCCCAAAACGTGTTTTTAACATTGAGTTTTCCATAGGGCGGTTGGCCTCACTTTTAGCCCGAACGGCTGAATGGATTTGCACGAAACTTGGCAAAATTGTAGGGACTGGTAGCCCGATGTGCCTTTTGTAGGTCTCAATATATGTGCTCCAGTGGATTTTGAGAAATTAACGTTTAAAAAAAGATATATATCTGTAACAGCGGACCGGTTAGCGCTCTGGTTCGCGGACTTTTCGCGCAACGGAGCTTTGTGAAGCGAAGCTGATTGGTTCTCCGGCGTCTGTCAACATTCCAAACAGTCCGTAGCGGCCGCCATCTTGTCTCTCGGTAGGATCGAGAGACAAGAGGAGGTCAAAACAAAGGGGGAAATAACTATAAGGGGGCATAGTAGATCCTCGCTGACCCCCTAGGTTTGATGTGGAGGTTTTAAAAGGGCCCCGCGGGGCAAAAAAAAAACAAAATAATAATAATCGAACGGCTGAATGGATTTGCACGAAACTTGGCAAAATATTAGGGACTGGTAGCCCGATGTGCCTTTGCTAGGTCTCAATATATGTGCTCCAGTGGATTTTGAGAAATTAACGTTGAAAAAAAGATATATATCTGTAACAGCGCTCCGCTTCGCGTACTTTTCGCGTTACGGAGCTTTGCGAAGCTGATTGGTTCTCCGGCGTCTGTCAACATTCCAAACAGTCCGTAGCGGCCGCCATCTTGTCCCTCGGTAGGATTGAGAGACAAGAGGAGGCCAAAGCGAAGGGGGAAATGACCATAAGGGGGCATAGTAGATCATTCCTGACCTCTTAGGTTTGATGTACCATTTTGCCAAGTTTGGTGTAATTCCGTTCAGCCATTCAGGCTGTAGACGTATGTAAATGTCCTATGGAAAATTGCATGGGGAAAACACATTTGAAAGTGTTGAAATTTAGAACCAATTAAAATGTTACTTTGGTTTTGTATTTGTGTGTGATGAAAGTTAATTGGTTATGTATATATGTCAAATGAGAGGAAACCACAGCCATTTTGTGATACTACTGTCTGAGGTACATTTGTGAGGAATTTTTGGTGGTGAATTTCTGGTGTTTGATTTACACAGTACTAACACTTCTGCTACTTTTAAAAAGGTGAGTTGTTAATTTGTAAGGGGAACTATGTTGTACACTTGAAGATAATTTGAAAAATGTTTTCTGTTATTTATTTGCAGTCCTTCTGTTATACTAAATACTTGATGAAGTTAGTTTTATATTATGTATTACTAAAAACGATAAATGAAAGTGATTATTTTTTTCTGCAATTTACAGCAAGCAATTTCAAAATAAAATGGCTCACAATGAAGAGACCGTGGCAATTTCTTTTGAATTGTCCACTACATTGATTGAAATTGAGAGCACCAATAATGAAATATTGTCACAAGGAGGACATGACTTGTATGATTCCATTAGATTGATTGAAATGGACAGCACCAAGAATGAAATATTGTCACAAGGAGATGACTTGAATGATTCCACTACATTGATTGAAATTGAGAGCACCAATAATGAAATATTGTCACAAGGAGGAGATGGCTTGTATGATTCCATTAGATTGATTGAAATGGACAGCACCAATAATGAAATATTGTCACAAGGAGGAGATGACTTGAATGATTCCACTACATTGATTGAAATTGAGAGCACCAATAATGAAATATTGTCACGAGGAGATGACTTGAATGATTCCACTACATTGATTGAAATGGACAGCACCAATAATGAAATATTGTCAGAAGGAGGAGATGACTTGAATGATTTTTTTGATCAATCTCTTGATGGCGAATTTATCGAGTGTTTGGAGACCATAGAGTTACAAGAATCATCATTGCAGACTTTTAATGAGGAGATTCCAGATGAGATGATTGAAGAGGAAATTACTGATGAGGACATGTTACTAGTTGTTTCAAATTTAGAAAATTCTGAAGAATAAATTTATATTTAGAAATCAAAAATTGTTTGAGACATTATTTATTTTTATTTTTAATTTATGAGGTTGTAGCGAAGTGATTGTAGTATAAAATGAGACTTATAGTATAGAGTGCAACATTTTTATGTTACATGGTAAGTTTACTCATATTTACTTCCCTTCTGCCACTATATTATCTCCAATGTGTATTTGACATGTCTTCTTCATCTCCGGCCTCCTTTCTCTCACTGTGTGTCTCCGATGCATCTTATCGCTGGTATTTTGTGTAATTACAGAAGAGAGTAAAATAAAATAGTTCGGAACGTGAAAAGGGGGCAAAGTAGAGTACTCCTCACCCCCTAGGCCTTTTTAGGCGGTCCCAAAAGGATCAGTTTCTGCTTTCCTGAGAGATTATGGTATGAGTTCCATATACCACAATAACTTGCATTACAACATGCAAGATATCTATCTCCTATTACCAACTTTTGGAGATATTCGCGCTAAGCGCGAATATCTCCAAAAAGTAACACCTGCCCTGAGCAGTTCTTAGCCATGTTATCCAATGGGAGGTGGATAACATGGCTAAGAGTATTAGCTCGGTAATGCATGAATATCGCTGACTTTTTAGCGATATTCATGCATTGCGGCCGTTTATTATCGCATTTGCGATAAACCTTGATAATAGTAAGGTTTATCTTCGATAATTTCTGACGATGCTTAGTGGTAAAAAATTGGTTGGTAAGCATCGTTAGCGATAAATATCGCTTAACTTTGGTAATATGCCCCAACGTCTGTTAACGTTCGATTCGAAGGAAATGAGGAAGTGTTGAAAAACATTGTCTGCGCCATCTTGCCTTTTTTGAAATGCCACACTTTTGTCGTGCACGGCAGCCATTTTAGATGTCTTGACCAGACCCACTCTCTGCACGCTGTCGATTCGTAGCATGGCTCCTCACCCTCGTAAGCATCTCCCCCAGGCACTGGTCACCACCGCTCTCTGTCTTATGCATGGGCAATAAACCTTCCCCCATCTGCGCTGCTCTTCCCTGAGAATCACACTCTGTGCCCGCCCGACACCTCCCTTTCGCCCTATTCACTACCGCACCCTCTGACACTCCTCTTCCTCTGTGTCCGAATGTCCAGGCCGGTCCTAGGCTATCAGCTAGCCCTGCAGATGTAGTTTATGGCCCCAGCTGTAAAGAATCACCCCTCTTCAAAGGAGTTATAGTAGATCAAGGCCCACACCCGATGTGATCCGTCACAGCACACGCGTTCCTACTATCTGAAAACCATCCTGTATTGTGATTGGGGAGGGGACCGAGCCTGAAGCGGAAGATTCCAGGAATGACTCTTTGTACATCAAAGTTTTTACAATTATGTGTCACATTAAAAATATATAGCACTCCAACAAAGTAGTAGGAATATAAAACTTTAATAACATATAAATATATACAACAAAACAAAAACAGTAAAAACATTTAAACAACGAAGAGACCGTGGCAATTTCTTTTTAATTATCCAATAGATTTATTGAAATTGACAGCACTAATAATGAAATATTCTTGTCAGTAGCGGTCTGTTGTGCGAATAGTTCCAAGGCAGCAGAACGCGCTGAAATCTAGATGGCACGAAAGTGATGTCTAGTAAGTTGCCGCCCAGCAAAAAACGGCGTGGGGCGCCGCGGGGGTGAGTGAGTCCAGTAGGCACCACAGCTATTCTTACCGGCATTGCAGAATTACTGCTGGGGACAATGCCTGTGCTGTAGCAGGGTCACAGCAGAAACAAAAAGGATTCTGTTGAAGATGTTGTTGGTTTTCAATTTGAAAACAGTTCTGGTGTCAACTGCTATGCTAATGTAGTGGTTAATGTTTTGTTTTCTCTAGAAAATGTAAAAGAGGGGGAGGCAGTCCAAAGTTCCGTTAAAAGGGCAAAGGAAAGGATCGGTGGTTTGAACTATCAGTCAAAAAGGGGAGGGGGTGCAATAATTTTTCCTACCGGGTCACACTGTGCTTTCACCGGAAGTAAGGTCTGCAGGATTGTAGTAATTCAAAGTGAGGCTGGCGCCAGCATGGGAGCGCCGACGTCCCGCGGATACAGTTTCGTCACTCCACGGGCGATCATGGCAGTCATTCCCCATCGGGGGTCGGAGACTCCCGCGGCTCCTCTAGAATCTTCAAGGTCGTGGAGGACTACGGTGGTGGAGTCAACCAGTGACCGGGCCATTTCTTTATGTTGGGCCCGCTCTTGCCAGGTCGACCGCCATTTTGAGAGTTCGGCAGCTACCGGCGATCGCGGGGTCACATGAGCGGACGGGCTCCACCCTGCCGGGCGAGACGTTGCAGCATGGCCACAGTGGAAGAACCGTTATCTAGGTCGTTCCGAAACTGTGCAGCACTGTAGTTGTTAGGATGCCACCGCCTGGAGCGCTGAGGGTGCAGCTGGGAAGCCTCCACCTGGGGAGGCGGGAGAGGCCTGTTCGCACCGTCTCTCCCTCCCAGTGCACCCCACGGCGTCTCGCTTGAGATTTGTTATGGCCGGACCAGGCGATGAGGACGAGGGGGGGGTCGGAGGCATGTGCAAGACATCCCCCTCCAGTGTTGTCGCAGCCATTATAAAAGAAAGAAGTGTCCCGTCCGTCTTCGGGCCGGGCTTCCGGTGGATGTCGGCCGGACGCCCCTGGCTCTGGCCCCATGAACGGGTTTCTTGGTTTATCGGCTGCAGCCGGATCCCGTCGGCCTCGGCCCCCCGACCGTTGGTGGTCGGACCGGAAGAGCATGTGGCGGGACTACCTGCAACTCTCAAGGGCCACCGCGGCCGGACTGGGAGAGAGAGGGGAGGGTCGAGGAGACATTCCCCCCCCCTGCAACTGTTCAGCGTTGTAAAGGCAATCCCCTGGCCGGGTCCCGCTGGTCTCGGCCTCTCCTCCGGCTACACCCTACGTTAGGATCTCCTGGCCGAGGCGTGGCAGCAGGACCTGCCTTATATGGGCTGCTCCCGGCTGGGCGTAGCCGGAACCCTGCCCCACCTTGGAAGTTTCCAGAGTGGGGGTGGATGTTCTACTGACTTGCATTTTCCCTAGTCTATCGATTTTTTTGGCGTGGCAGGCGGTGGGACAGCGAGGGGTGATTTGGTTTCTCTTACTGTTTTTCTGGTCTCTCACCACTGGCATATTTTAACGTTTTCTTGTTTCTAGGACATTAATAGGTTTTATCATTACGTTATGTTATCGTTTCTTTGTTCGTTGTTTAATAAAAGTTCATGTTCATCAGTGGCCTACTGATTTTCGTTTTCCTATTTTTTTCTTTCCAGGTTGTTTCATGGTAAAGTTTCTGTTAACAGGATACAGTGATCACTTCGTTATTATTGCATATGTCCTTTTCACTAGGGGTGCTCTCTGGTCGGGCCAGATGACGTATCTCTAGTAAATGGTCCGGGTGAAAAAGGTGCATCAATCAGTGGGGAGTAGATAGGCATGACAGATTACAACGGGGGAGAACGGTCCGCATTACGTACCCTTTCACTACTTGCAAAGATTTTCCTACGTTTATTTGCAAACAGGGAATACCTCCAAAAAGAACTAATTCCCAAACAGTCAATGTTCGGACAATCAATCAATCAATGAGGAATGAAATAGGTACGACGTGTTAAAGGCTTGCGTTACCTACCCTTCACTATCTGCAAAGGGAGATAGAATATTCCTATTCTTCCTCGTTTGCAGGTAGAGAAGATCGTTAAGAGAATTAACTTCGAACAATTCAATGCTCGATTGAAACAATCAACAAGGGGTACTGTGAACACAAATGAACGCCGCTTATATACATACGCATTGCTATTTTCAACAGGTTGTTCCTAATGTTTCTATTTTAGCGAGGTCAAAAGAGATCCCATTAGTGGCCTACTGATTTTGCTCGATTCCTTTTGTTTTTTTACACGATTTTTCGCTATCTGCAAAGACTAAACAGAGTATTGCGACTCTGTGCTTGTTTGTAAATAGAGAATGAACCAAAGAGAACAATCAATCAAATGGAGAGAGAAGCAGGCACGACGGATTACAAAGGGGGAAAGGGCTGCGTTAACTACCCTTCACTATCTGCAAAGAGAGAGTACTCCTAATAGAAATGAGGGGTGGGGGGCAGCAATCAAAGCAGATCAGTGTGCATAAACACGAAAAAAAAAATTCTTACCACGTACTTGACATTCGACAGCTTATGATATTTGCTATTAAAAAACCATTGAAATTCACTGAAAAAACCATAGGTTATAGACCATATATAGTTAGGAATTAGCATTTACAAAACCTTGAAAATTCACTGAAAAAACCATAGGTTATAGACCATATATAGTTAGGAATTAGCATTTAAAAAACCTTATTTTACTCACACAAAACCATTGAAATTCCATATATAGTTAGTTGCACTAACTATATATTGCGCACCCGCAATCCACTGCTGATGATGTCACATATTACATCATTCATGACATGGTCAGTGACATCACTGATGACATCACTGATGACATCTCAAATGACATCACTGATGACATCACTGATGACAACATCCAGTGACTATGTTTCTGTAAAGTTAAAATATGTCTTACATATTGAAGAATGAGTGGATGTATAAGTGTCTGGACGAAGGATTTAGTAGGTGCATGACTGAATGTATGAGTGAGTGATTAAATGTGTCTCACTGAGTGCATGGGTTAGTGACTAAACTGTCTTAATTTGTGCATCATTATGTCTGTTGTTCTGTAAACTGCTGCATGTGTTGATCAGTAGCTATATGAGTAACTATATGGGTTATTGATTGATTGCCCAAGTATTTGCATGGGAGACTGAGTGTGTGTGTGGCTGGATGGGAGGTGTGTGACTCTGTACAGATCAATGTGTACTTGTATCAATGATTGTATAAGAGAGTAAGTATGTGTTAGTATATGGTTGAAAACGTAAGGTGCTCTATGTTTAACTGTATAGAGTAGAAAATGGAAGTGTGATTGATTCTTTACAGGACTGACTAGGTGTGTGAGTAACTCCATGGATGAGTGGCAGAGTGTGAGTGTCTGTATAGGTGTATGAGTGCATATGATAGTGTTGTAAAGATGAGTGATTGTATGTATGAATGATTGTATGGGTGAATGAGTGAATGTGTGTGTAGACGTAGGAATCAGTGAGTACGTATGTAGTAACTAGTATTGGTGTGTCAATGGTTTCAAAAATTATACTCTGTTTTTAACACTGGGTGAAACAGAGGTTATATTAAAATGTGAGGAGATGCATTGTATTGTCACATGAATGATATCATCAGTGATGTGATCATTGATGTCAAGTGAGATGTCATCAGTGATGTCATTTGAGATGTCATCAGTGATGTCATCAGTGATGTCACTGACCATGTCATGAATGATGTAATATGTGACATCATCAGCAGTGGATTGCGGGTGCGCAATATATAGTTAGTGCAACTAACTATATATGGAATTTCAATGGTTTTGTGTGAGTAAAATAAGGTTTTTTAAATGCTAATTCCTAACTATATATGGTCTATAACCTATGGTTTTTTCAGTGAATATATATATATATATATATATATATATATATATATATATATATATATATATATATATATGTCAGTTGCAAAAGTCCCATGTATTTCTTCTGCCAGTTTGGAGAAGTGTTTGGATTAATATATATATATATATATATATATATATATTATTTTTTTTTCGATACGCGGCTGTCTGGGGTGAGGGGGTTTGCAATAAAATATTCTTAATATCGGAATTCCCGTGTGCTTGCCGTTTTTCTGATGACACAAAGTCAGATTGTGTTCCAATATATATATATATATATATATATATATATATATATATATATATATATATATATATATATATATATATATATATACTAGCTTACCCGTCGCGATTTGCTGCGATCTCCGAAGAAAGGAAATTCAAGGGAACTCGTTATAACATTCAATTTACATTGTGTCATTTTTATTGAAACTTCTTCATTTTAATTTTGAAAACATTTCAAAGTGTTGTTTTAATTCTATTTATTTATTCGAGTGCTTGTGGATACATGATTTTTTCTTTTTCCGTGAGGTGCGTACATCAGTATTTGAAAGATTATAAGGGCCCTGGGGGGCCGATATTTTAAAAAAATGTATGCCAGAAACCTTCGTGGGAGTGTACTCAACAACTTCCCAAAGTTTCCTGGCAATCGGATGAATGCTCTTTTAATTCTATTTATTTATTCGAGTGCTTGTGGATACACGATTTTTTGTTTTTCCGTCTTGTGCGCACATCAGTATTCAAAAGATTATGAGGGCCCTGGGGGGATGATATTTAAAAAAATTTAATGCCGGAAACCTTCGCGGGAGTGTACTCAACAACTTCCCAAAGTCTCCTGGCGATCGGATGAATGCTGTTTTAATTCTATTTATTTATTCGAGTGCTTGTGGATACACGATTTTTTGTTTTTCCGTCTTGTGCGTACATCAGTATTCGAAAGATTATGAGGGCCCTGGGGGGCTGATATTTAAAAAAAATGTATGCCAGAAACCTTCGCGGGAGTGTACTCAACAACTTCCTAAAGTTTCCTGGCGATCGGATGAATGCTGTCTTAATTCTATTTATTTATTAGAGTGCCTGTGGATACACGATTTTTTGTTTTTCCGTCTTGTGCGTACATCAGTATTCGAAAGATTATGAGGGCCCTGGGGGGCCGATATTTAAAACATTTTTTATGCCAGAAACCTTCGCGGGAGTGTACTCAACAACTTCCCAACGTTTATTGGCGATCGGATGAATGGTGTAGTAATGCATAAAGGACAAACAGACAGACAGACAGACATACATTAGTTTTTATATATATAGATAACACCTACTGGTGGCGCCAGTAGGTAGTTATAGTTAGGACTAAGTTTCCATAGGAAGAGCATTTTTTGTTTTGCGTATAACTTTGGCGTAGTTTGATGAATCTTCATGAAATTTTCTAAACTAATTCTTTGTTCATATCAGCTCCTGTTAAAAGTTTGGGGGTGATTCGTAAAGGGGGGGGGTAGAAAAAAGTGGGTCCCAAAACATGTTTTCTCCATGTTAATTTCCATAGGAAACTTTAGACAAGGCTACAGGTCGAACGGGTGAACGGAATTACCCCAAATCTGGCAGGGAGAAGGGCCTTGGTCAAGAAAGCACGCTTTTGTTTATTTGGTGTAAATCCGTTCAGTAGTTTTTGAGAAAAATAAAAATTTACAGATATCGATATTTGGGAATTCTGCTATCTGATTGGCTGAGGAATTACGAGCACGAGTTTGCTGCTTATTGGCTGCGAGCGGTGCGAGCGGTTGCAGCTAGGAAGTATTGGCCGCCATTTTGTGATTCCGTTGATGCGAGTAAGGGGAAAAAAGGGCGAAAAGAGTAGGAAAGAGGAGGGTAGGAGCGCCGTGAGCTCTGTAGGGTGGTAAGAGTGTGCTATAGAGAGAGTGTGAAGCGAAGTATTTACCCTTACCGGTGTGAAAGTGCTGTTTTGCCCAGAGTGAGATGGTGATGAGGTGCCGGTAAACTCTGAGATGAAAGCGTGCGCCTAAACCGTGAGCTGAGTGCTGTAAACTGATGTGCTGTGGGCGCTGTAGCATACTGGCCGCTGTAACATAGCTGTGCAGGTGGTGTTAGTATGCATTTAGACTATAGCGGGAGTGGGAAGTAAACTACTCACTGGCACCTGTCTGAAGACTCAGGGATGAAACTGTGAGTCATGAGATGATTGCTGTAAAGTGATGTGCTGTGGGCGCTGTAGGATACTGGCCTCTGTAGCATACCTGTGTAAGTAGTGTTAGTATGCGTTTATACTATACAGGGAGTGGGAAGAAAACTATTCACCCCTACCGGTCTGAAGACTTGAATGCAGTGTTTTAGCAAGCAGGAATCAAGAAATAATTGTGAAGAATATAATGCAGAATGTTGCAATGCCACAGAAGACAAATTGTGAAATCAGGTGTGTCTAAGAAAGTGGCTGTGTGTAATAAAGCGATGGAGTTTGAAAGTTATATAAAAAGTGTCTTTATTTAAGTGCCATAAATGGACCGACTGGTGCAATAGCTAAGGCATCCAGCTGAGGCAAACTCTAAGCTGTTCTGCTGGATTCAAACGTAAGCTCCTGTATCAGTGAATTCCACATTACATGTTACAGTTCCATGTGACATAAACAATACCTATTAGACTTGAATGACTCTAAATTCTATAAGAAAAATAAAGGTAGGATACGATTACCACATATATCCTTTAAGAAATCAAAGGAAAAAAAAGATTTTGCAAAATGTAATCATCACACCTTTTAGGTACCCTGGTACTGCTTTTTTGTAACATATGTTATGTTATGTTATGTTATGTGATTTTTATTTGGCGCACAGATGCTCCAGCCAAGGAGCGTCCTGGCGCCCGACAAGGCAGCTACACAACACAACTAAACAATAGACAACACAAGTATACAACTAAGGGAATAAAAACGTTTTCACTGCGCGACGAAAGGAAAGCAAATCGCTCATAGCGCGAATTGCCGGGGGTAAGGAGTTCCACAGAACAGCTGCACGCACTCGAAATGAGCGTCCACCGGCCCTACTTCGCTTAAAGCGCGGCACAGCGGCCAATTCGAGGTCTGCCGATCTCAAGGGTCGAGCTGGGATGTAATTGGCCAGAAGGGTCGTAAGGATAGCTGCCGGGGACCCCTTCAAGATCTTATAGGCGACGCAGAGGACCTTAAACTGGATCCGCTGGGCCACCGGAAGCCAATGCAGTGACCGTAGGGTGCTGGAGGTAGGACAGAATCTTGGGAGGCCTCCCACCGCTCTCGCTGCGGCGTTCTGGATCCTCTGTAAGCGCCCGATCTCTGCCACATTCAAACCGGCCAGCAAGGAACTCGCATAATCCAGCCTGGAGATGACAGTAGCTTGGATCATGAGTTGCCTGGTGGGGGCATCGAAGAACTTTAGCACAGGACGAGGCCCACGCAGGATGCCGAAGCAGCATGCAGCCGTGCGTTTAGTGTGGCATGCAAACGTAAGGGAAGGGTCCAGCCAGACCCCGAGGTTTTTAAGCTCGGCGACTGGGATGGGAGCAGGACCCAGCTCCCCCGGCCACCATCTCTCTCCCCACAGTTCCGGTTGTCTGCCAAATACCATGACCTCGGTCTTACTAGCGTTTAGCTGAAGACAATTGGACGTCATCCAGCTAGCGACCGCCCTCAGTCCTTGTTGAAACCTAGGGGCGTCGACTTCGGCATCCCCGCTGATCGTGACCGCTAGCTGGGTGTCATCGGCATATGACACCATGGTCATACCCCATTGTTTGACAACCTCATATTGACAACATAAAATTATCAACAGTAGAACAGTCAGGAATCTGTTGTACAGTGGATTTAATCTGGTGCCTGTCAGAATTGGTAATAGTTCTACCCACATTGGAACTTTGAGGAAGCATACAAACATTGCGCTTCTGAGAAGCACATTCGGTACCCTTCTGACCATACAGTCTTCAGCTGTTTAAAAAGAAAATCCTTGAGCAGAGAGCTAAGGCATCGAGCTGAGGCAAACTCCAAACGCTTCTGCTGTATTCAAACCGAAGCTCCTGCATCAGTGAATTCCACATTACATGCTACAGTTCCATGTGACATGAACAATAGCTATTAGACATGAGTGACTAAATTGTAAAATGAAAATAACAGTAGGATACGATTACCACACTCTGCCAACCAGTTCCTAAACAATGTTGTGTTTTTTTATCTTGATCGCAAGCTTGTGAGCACAGACTGAGGAAGAGTTAATTTGTGTGAAAGGGCTTTGTGGACAACAGGCAGGCAGACAGACATATGCACAAAGAATAGACATAGTTTCAAAATGGATGTCGGGTTTAGGCTAATTTAGCAAGTAAATAGCACATTTGCATAGGCCATACATCACCAATCGCGGGTTAGAGTGGAGACGTAAGGGGCAATAATAAAAACAGAGTTTAAATTCGTGAGCATACTTAGAAAGTTATTATATGAAAATAAATCAATTTAAGTATACTAAAAAAATGTAAAGGAAAAATTAAAAAAAAGTTGAAAAAAATCAATCCAAGAATACCGTGAATTTCTTACAAGTCTTGGAGATTGCAGTCCGGAAGTTTTTCAGCGGCTTGAGATGCGTAATTTTCCAAGAGGTCATTGTTGCCATCGTGTGACAAACAACAGGTACACCTAGCAGACACAATGACACTACGTACTGTGGGAACCATGGCTAGCCATGTATACAAACCAAACATGGCATGGCACCTCTGCCACCCAATGCAGAATGTGGGAAGAGATTGGAGCAAACTATGTGGAAAGGTGGGAAGTGATTCTCGATTATAAAAGTATACAATGCAAAGTATTGAGGGGATGTGTCGGACAGACTTGAGTATGCAGTGCACAGACATGTACATGTGAACATACACTGATGGTCTATTGAGTGAAGTAGACAGTGGAAGCAACCATGATAGTACAGTCAGTAGGGAAGATTACGAAATCATAACGCGTTCGTGCCCCTTCCCCCCAAATCTTTAGCGTAGTGGGCTGGCTCGGCATACGCAAGGCTAGCATAGGAGTATGAATAAATGGCATGTTTCTCTGGGTGTGGTTCTCTTCCCGAAAGGTGAACGTGTCTGCCAGGTCTGCGCAGCTTACACCGCCTTGAGGTTGACCCCGTGAGTGAAGGTGTCTGCGTGAATGATGCTCTCAGCCTGCTGGTACTCAGAAACTGTCATGGCCGCTGCGACACACATATGCCCCACAGTTCACCTTTCACTACCGCATTATGTGAAAGAGGGTCCACCGCGTGCCGGCGGAAGCTCCTATGCCGAGGTCTGTGAGGTTGGAAGATTCATGAGATCAACGCTGGCTACTGCGACACAGGCACACAGCACCTAGCCTGAGGCCCAGCACTGTGGAGTGCTCTGTAATCTATTAACACAGTAGTCCAACAGGTACCAACAGTAGAACAGTGTCTAGATCACACAATGGACGTTGTTAGAACAGCATCTAAGTGTGGAGATTAAGGTTTTCCCTTCGACCAGGTACAACCAACTCTAGTTCCCAACAGTGGAATGGTGTATTGATCCCACAATGGACGATGTCTAATATTACCTGCTGCTTGGTTTTGATAGAACTCCCTCCATTGAGGTGCATCAAAGTCTGTGCTTCCAGAGCTAACTGCTGCACATGATTATTGGGCTTGATTGACTGTAGTTGCTGAACTACACCGCGGTACACAAGGACCGAACAGTGAAACAGGGTCTTGATTCTATGGTTGAGGATGTCAGAAGTTAAAGTATGTGATAATTTCTGAGTACCCCCTCTGACCAGGTCCAACAGTGGAACGGTGTCTTGATACCACAATGGACGATGTTAGAAATGCATCTGAGAGTGGAGATGAAGGTACTCCCTTCGACCAGGTGTAACCTACTCTAGGTCCCAACAGTGGAACGGTGTCTTGATCCCACAATCGACAATGTCGGATATTACCTGATGCTTGGTTTTCATAGAACTCCCTCCGTTGAGGTGCATCGGACTCTGCTTGAGTAGCTAACTGTTGCACATGATTATTGTGCTTGATTGACTAGTCAGTGGAGTACACCGCTGTACAGCAGGTCCGAACAGTGAAACAGGGTATTGATTCTATGATTGAGGATGTCAGAAGGTAAAGTCTGTGATTATTTCTGTGTACCACCTCCGATCAGGGGCAACCAACTCTAGGTCCCAACAGAACAGTGTCTTGATTCCACAATGGGAGATGTCAGATATTACTTGTTGCTTGGTTTTCATTGAACTCCCTCAGTTGAGGTGCATCAGACTCTCTGCTTGCGAAGCTAACTGTTGCACATGATTATTGTGCTTGGTTGACACCAGTCGGTGGAGTAAACCGCGGTACAGCAGGTCCGAACAGTGAAACAGGATCTTGGTTCTATGATTGAGGATGTCAGAAGTTCAAGTTTGTGATTATTTCTGTGTACCCCCTCCGCTCTGTTGCAACCAACTCCTTGCTTTCGAATTTAACAGTACGTGGCTGTGAGGCATTAATGAATAGTGCCTCTGGCCTACGCTGTGGTCAGCAGGGCTCACAATTCAGATCGAGTGGTGGTTGTTTAATTACAGAATCCAGTAGTCAAGTAACGTCTATTGAAATATACACAATATCCTTTTAGTATACTTGCTTGAAGAAATTTTTTTAGATGACTTATAGGTTTACTACAATGGCCAAATTGATCTTGCAAGTCCAAAGGAACACTGAATAGTCTACTCTGTGGACAGCAGAAATCGCAATTCGAATTGTTTTGATTTATTTATTGCAGAGTTTTCTGTAATTTATGTTGTTGTATTTTGTGAAGAGGAAGTGAGAAAAAGTATTCATGGTTGTGTGAGTTCTGACTTCAATTAACACTGCAGACAGCAGTGTTCACAATTCAGATTGAGTCGCTATTGTAGATGATGCAGTCCTGTAGGGAAAGACATTGCTCCAGTGCGCTCTGTCTGCACCATGCATACGTATCATTACAGGCTCCACACACGCTTTTTTTTGCTTCGCTTATGACAAACTGGGGAGGTCAAGTCCACGTTACATAGCTGTGGGCCCTTACTGACCGCTCTCTCTGGCCTACACTACAGACAGAAGTGTTCACAATTCAGATCGAGTGGTGATTGTTCAATTACAGAATCCACTAGTCAAGTAACTACAACATCTATTGAAATATACATATTACCCTTTTAGTATACGTGCTTGAAGAATTTTTTTTAGATGACTTATAGGTTTACTACAATGACCAAATGTATCTTGCAAGTGCAAAGGAACATTAAATAGTCTACACTGTGGACAGCAGAAATCGAAATGTATTTATTGCAGAGTTTTCTGTAATTTATGTTGTTGTATTTTGTGAAGAGGAAGTGAGAAAAAGTATTCATGGATGTCTGTGTGAGTTCTGCCTTCAATTACCACTGCAGACAGCAGTGTTCACAGTTCAGATCGAGTCGGTATTGTAGATGAGGTAGTCCTGTAGGAAAAGACATTGCTGCAGTGTGCTCTGTCAGCACCACGCATACGCGTCATCGCAGGCTCAGCGTACACTTTTTGTTGCTTCTCGTATGGCAAACTGGTAGCTCAAGTCCACCTTACGTAAAGGTGGGCCCTTGCTGATCGCTCTCCCTGGCCTACACTGCAGACAGCAGTGTTCACAATTCAGATCGAGTCACTATTGCAGATGATGCTGTTGATGTTGATGGCAACAGATATTTCTCCTAATACGGCCCGCCCGCAGCACGCATCATCGCTGGCTGTGCACATGCTGAATGCTTTTGATGTGGCTATCTGAGTACACTAGAACTGATGGACCCTTTATGATACAATCTTTTTGTGTATTCATATGTATTGATTGTGTCTCAGTATACCACAAGTTGTGGTTCTTTTATGATAGAATATTTTTCTATATTATTTCACATCTACTGTCCCTACGGTACTGCAGCACAAACTATTTATTCTTTTATTATTGAATATCTGTGTGTGATCCAATGATTACTGTTGTAGTTGATGGTAGCAGCAACCATTCCCTGAGGGCTGCTTTACACTTACTCCACATGCATCCACCACAGACATCACTGGATATGTGACCCTGCTAAAAAAAAGGTGTTGAGCGCACGTGCCCGTACCCACTTCCACTATCTATCTGTGTCTGTCTGTTCATATATAGATATATGCCTCCAGAATGAGGTTAAAATCCTTCAGCAGTGCTCTTGTAACAGAACAGCCGCTTTGCTAAGGCACAGAGATCTTTGCTAGGTGGCATTAATATAAAACTATAGAAATACTACAGAGTGTTCTATATAGATGGATTGCCACAACCTACAGTGGACACAGAACAGCGATATTCGGCGCGGACGTCGAAGTAACACTTGAAGACACAAAAGGCACATACACTTGAAGCCCTTAGGAGACTCAGCTGAACAGATTTCAATATTAAATGCATTTTGTTTGTGCATTCAAAAGAGCAAGTCTTTCAGTTACCACATAATTTGCTTCTGATTAGAGTCTTTCTAATCTTCTGGAGGGGTCCATGGGGGTATGAGGCAGAAAGTCCATTAGACGCAAGTGAAAAAAGGCTAGAAACAAAAGTAGAGGTGTCAGTGGCCTGCTCACACATCGGGTTGTGCCCCATCCCACAATCCAGAGTCTTTCTGCAATGTGGGCAAGATTACCCCCAATCTCGCCACTGGAGGACAGAAAGCCCACCAAACCACCATTGAAGAATGGTCCAAAAAAAAAAAAAGGGTGGGGTGGCCACCCGCCCAGACACCTGGCTGTGCCCCCACCCCAGAATGAGCCCAACAGTCTTTCTGCCCTCCCCGGGGTCTGATTAGGGGGGTTACTACAATTCTGTCCTAAGGGTGGCAAAAAGCCCATTAGACACCTGGGATATATTTTTTGTTATAGAAAAGAAATATTGCTGAATGTGGGTCACCCTGGTGTTGACCCTATTCCCCACACCTAAAGCCTCAACACTCTTTCTGCATGGCTTAGGCATGCAACACCTCCATCCCCATTGCAATCAGGAGGGGTTTCTGAATTTTTTGCCAGGAGTTTTGACATATGTACAGGCAGAGTGCTGTCAATCCAAATTTCCTCTCACTAATAATTTGCCCCCATTGCCCCTGATGTGATCTAATCTGTTGTACCCTGCACATAGAGACACTGGAAATCATGTTGTATATTTCAAGTCTTCTTTGTTGGTTCCAATTCAGGGTAGTACCAATCGTAGTTCAGCCAGCTCTAGTCAGGTACTAGCCATGTACCAGCCCCACCAGGAGCAGCCTGCCTTATGCTCAGCCCATCTCCAACTGTCACTACTCATCCACACAGGCAGCCATGCATTCCAATCATCACAGTCACACCAACATTCCGTTAACATCTTTCACTCTGGCTGAGCAGCTAAGAGGACCTATGCTGATTACATATAAAAGTAATACTTAGGATTGAACATATTCCTGGTGTGGGTGTTGGGTTCATCTAATCAAGTGGGGGTCACGATTTAATTAGGAGAATGCTGGGTGGTAGGAAATTGGTGGATCACTGAAATTGTAGAACTTTACTCCAAAGAAATATGAGGAAAATGTTATGGTTTTTTGCCTACATTTGAGGAGTAAAGAGAATTGTGAGTAAGAAAAGGAAGGAGGATCCACACAAAGCACACTACCCTAAATTCCCCAAGGTATCCCGTTTTCAGAAATGTCTGGGTTTGGCATGTTTCCATGGGTGGCGGCTGAGCCTAAGCCCAAATCCCATAGCTAAACACATTGTAAAAAAAAGTTCTGATTTTGCTGGGTGAAAGTGATGTCTCAAGGAAGCATTCTGGGGTGTTTTGTGTTCGCTCGCTAGGTGCAGCAGAAGTGGGGTACTGTTTCTATTGGGAGACATGTGGAAACACAGAATAGTAGAACATTTGTTATTGCCAATTGGATTGCTCTCCCTATATTTTTGGCTTCCAATTGTAAGCCACTGTGAAGAAAGAAGACACTTTATGCTTAAATTTGTTTTTATTGGTGAATGAAAAACAGGCAATGACAGTCCAAGTAAATGCAGCAGCACAATGGTTCTGCCTCACAATAACAAGTTGTAACTTACAATGAAGTCCCCCATCCCCGTTCCAAGGTGCTCATCCAGCAACAAACCCTTAGAATGTGAACATGCTTGCAATAAGTTACAAAGACAGGTTTCCCAGACCAGATCTTAATCGTGTCCGTTCAGCCGGAGCAGTCTCAAATATCTTGGGCAAGTCAGTCTTGTGAACTCCTTGGAAAGGAGTGTGAGTTGCCAGATGTCTCTGTAAGAATACACTTGCTGTGTAAGCATCAAAGAGAGCTTCTCCATCACAAGTATGTGCCAGATACCATGTAGCCAGTTCTGGTCAAGTATGCAACTTATCCTTACCCTAATGTGCTAATAGAGTCGTATCACCCCTGCTATGTGGCAACTCCTTTGTGAATTCAGTGGGTATATAAGTGCGTTGGGAATGCCAAGAATGGTGTATGAGGGGAATCTAGGTATCTGTGCTTCAAAGTAAGTATCTATGTAAGTTAACATTTTATGCCAGAATTGTATTAGACTAGGGCACTCCCACAGGACATGTACAAAGTTCCAGGATGCAGTGAGCGCAAGATAGTTTTATTTATTTAATTACTTTACTCTTGTTTGTCGTATGTCCGAGTCCACTACCCCCCACCCTGCCCCTCCCCTGCCCCACCTCACCGCCCCTTAACACTCCCTCTGCAAGCCGCCACTGAATATAGTTGCCATCATGCAAGATCAGCCTTCACTCTCTTAGTCAGATCCTGGTAGTTGACATTCTTAACCCCTTTGAGGGTCAAGGTTAGCTGAATATCCAGGTAAGGGATAGACCGCAAAGCCCACTGTATCAAATGGTTCTGATCCAAGTAGTCCCTGATGTTGAGCAAGACTGTGAGACTAAGGGCCTGTGATTTAGTGATATTCATGTGGAAGCCAGATGTCTCCCGGCGGGTTGCTAGTATACCCATGAATAATTTAGCATCAGCATTTAAGAGACAGATAGGTCGATAGGATCCGCACACCTGCCTGTCTTTACCAGGTTTCACTATGACCACTATGGAAGCTTCCTTCATTGAGGGGGTGAGCGAAGCGGGGCTCCTGATTGGGTTTAACACCCTACTGAGGAGAGGAGCTATTGGCATGCCAAAATCCTTATAAAAAACACAGGGAACCCATCAGGGCTAGGTGACTTATAGGGTTTCTGTCTAGGGATCGCTTATGTGACCTCTTCTATTCGAATCGGACTGTCTAGCCCAGATGCCTGATCTTCAGTCAAGTGTGTCACCTTGGATCCCCGAGATAATGAGCTGTATTATATGCAGGGAGAGTGTGTGCTGAGTGAAGATATTTATAAAATTCCCCATACCTTGCAGCAACAGGACCAACCCTTTCAGCAAGGGCTCCCTCTCCAGTCAATAAGAACTCTACTGTGTCAGCCTGACGTTGGGTCCGGGTGTATTTGCCTGCAACCTCTTACATTTGTTACCCCTACGTAAAATGAGTGTTTAAGAAATAAGTAGAGAATATTCTGCGCAATTTAGATCTAACCTTGTCAGTTGTTTCTAGATGGATTCCAGCTAGCGATATACCTTTGGAGCCCCTGTTTGATGATGAATATGTTCCAGCTCCCGTGCTTGCTACCTTAAATTGCGTTAGTTTATTCTTCCTCAATTTATTATCCGCTGCTGAAATTGTAATAAACTCCCCTCTAAACCGCCTTCAAAGTGTCCCATGCTATTGAAACTGGGGCATTGGGGCTATCATTAATCCTTAAATATTCAGCAATTGCTCTCTCTATCTGTTGGACCACAGCTGGTCTCCGGAGGAGGGTCTTCCATAACCACCAAGCATGGTTGATAATGTCATGCCGAGGTAGTGCGGGGTCTAAAGAGGGCGGAGTGATCCAATAGCGAGCATGGTTCAATTTTCACCAATGATACCGCCATATGTAAATCTCTTGAGCCCAACAAATTGTCTAAGTGGGTGTAGGATTTTTGTGTGAGGAAATAGAAGGTAGATTCTTGTGTTTGTGGATTGGGTTCTCGCCATAGATCTTTCAAACCCATGTCTTGGAGCAGTAGGGTGCTGCCTGCAGTGATAGCTACTGTCAAAGCCTGTCTATGGGCTGATGGGTCCAAATGTGATAGCTACTGTCACTACCTGTCTATGGGCTGATGGGTCCAAATCATTGTGGAAAACCAGATTAAGATCCCCCAGAGTAAGCCCTACTGATCCTGTGTTGTCATAGTGTCTACTACTGCTATGCATAAGAACTGATTCTGTCCCTCGTTTGGTGCATATAAGGAACCCAGTACTAAGGTGTATTACCCTAAGTATATGTGATGAACAAGGAGGGGGCCCCTAACTTTTGCTATTTTGAACCCTGCTTCCCCCGAAAAGAGCATGATAGCAAGTTTGCAACTCCCGATGCCTTTTGTGTTATAGAGTAGAAGTGCTGCCTGGGAAAGGCCCTGGTCTTGAGCCGATGCCATCACTCGCTAGTAGGTGGGTCTCTTGGAGTAAGCAGATGTGTGCATTTTTGTGTTCCAGATAGGAAATAATACCATGTCACTTAACTGTATTATTGAGCCCCTTGATGTTGAGAATCAAAACTCTCAATATATTTTATGTGCTAGTCATATGGTGTTACTCGTATATATAAATCTTGAGTCCTAACTCCAGGATGACCCATTTCCAGCCAGACATTGGGAACAACCAACCCGTCCAATACGTAAATGAAGCATAATTTCTATACCTTGTTTGAGAACACCCCTGCAATGAAACCTCAACAAGAACATAAACAAACCAATGAGCCTGGATCAAGAAGGTGTAGTGCATGGCTGCAGGGCAGATTGTGGGCTTTTGTAAAAGTATTCATGTTAATTGCAGCGCATGACGGCGCTGTAATTAACAAGAATACTTTCACAAAGGCCCACAATCTGCCACGCAGCCGCGCACTGTTAGCAAAAGGAATGCAGCAAGTGCAAGAGCCACTTGCTCGTAAATGTGAGCCCTCCCTAACCCCTCAGGCCATAAGGACACACTTGTGTTGTCCTCTTCACCGTCATCCAGGACCAGGAAATTACAGTTTTTCACGCCGCTCGCATTTGAAAAGTGGTGGCACGAACATTCTTGCGGGATGTGTGTGCTACATATGGGGCACTGCGCACTCGGGGTGACTTTGGTGCGCGTGCGCGCACTTTACAGGTAACAGTGGTCGTTATGTTATGTTAATGTTACTCGGATTTTTAAAGCTCTCTCTTACCCTGAGGTGTCCTGGTCGTGAGTCTCCAGGTGTCGGGAGGCCAACCCTGTGGGTCCTGTCTAGGCAAATGTCTGAGATTTGTGTATCCCCCAGGATCTGGGCAAATAGAGTGATCACTTAGACTTCGATGTCGTCTCCTTCTGCTGCCAGTGGGGCCCTCATTATCCTTATATCGTTTCTTCAAGAGCGATTTTCTAAATCCTCTGCGTAGGCTTGGAGGTCAAGCTGTTGGTCTGAGTTGCAAATTATTTCCTATTGTCTTGCTCTACTTCTTCGTCTCTAGAGCTTTAGTGGCTTTCTAAGGCATCAACTCTATCCCCAATGTCCGTAACTTCCTTCCTGACTACCTGTAACTCATGAACAAGGGCTCTCTTGACTGCCAGGAGGTCATCTCGCAGTGAGGCAAAGAGGGTTTCCAGATATGGGCGTGTGACTGAGGCCTCTGAATCCTCCTTTTCAGGTGGAGCGGCTCAGCTAGACATCTCCCAGTGGTCCCCAGTCGAGGGCCCTTCAGCCTTTGTGAAAATATCCTTGAGTGTGCCCCTCTTTTTATTGCATACAGCCTCCATCTTTCAGTTTTGGTCGGGGTTGATAGCCAGAAATCCCAAACTTCAACAGGGTCAGACTCCTGTACCTTCACAATCCACTCTATCCAAACTGGGTGAGCAGCTGTATAACCATACCATAAAAGTACGATTGCCTACCGTTTAGTGGTGGCAGGGCCCTCTCAAAGTCAACAGTAAGGGCGAGTCTGAGATTGCCAGATTACTCATGGGCTTGAAAGGCCAGGATCCCTCTGTCCCGGATGTCAGCACTTCTCGCTTCTTCCCTCAAGTCAGCAAGGCCATTCACTTTGGCATCCAAAATCAGTTTGCGCCTGGGGCTCTCACGTAGCCCATAAGGCTAACCAAAGTCAATAACCAGTCCTCAACGCTGCTAGGAAAGATAAAAAATGTGGTCTCCGACTAGACACTAACCCCGCATACCACTTAGCAAGTCGGCGAAAGAAAGGGCCAGGGTGCTCCAAGCAGTATACGAAGTCAGGGAAGTAGCTAATTCTTTCAAGACAGTGGTATGCAGCAGATAGTCTCCTGCAGGCGGTGGACACTCCAGGCATTCCAGCAAGCTCTGTTTCCCACCTCCGGCACTGCGGTGGCTGAAGATCTCCCCGGGGCATGTTAGTGGAGCCAATCTGCACTGTCTGTTTTCCGAGTCCTTCACAGGGCCTTTGGGGCAGGAAGTCGGCGTATTGGTCAGACACCTACCACCTCCGACGCATACCTGAAGACAGGTGCCATCGTGGGAGCCTGTGGAGAAGCAACCCCGGCGGGTCCCGCCACAGGCCAAAGCAGGCTCACCCACCAGCAAAGGCAAATACTCACCGGGGATGCAGCAGTGCACTTTGCCTAGGACAACGTAGGACAAGGAGGACCAGTTAAGATACCTGTAGACCAGTCAGTATGCTATATAACAGCCACCATACTTGGGCAGAATCAGAAATTTTCAGTGGATACAGGGGCGACACGCAGTGCGATATATCAGAAACTGGTCCCTGGGACACCCTTGTCTGGCTAAGTAATTACATTGATAGGGTTTTATGGAACACCAACTCCTAGCCCTGTGTCCCAAAAATTGCCTTTTCAGGTTGAGAATTTTATTGCTTCAGCCCCCTTTTTACTTCCCCCACAAGCTCCTGATAATTTGATGGGACTTGATCTTTTAAAATATGTTAACTGTTTATTGTTCAACTACTTAAAATCATGACAATTTAAAAACAAACAAAAAATAAGTTTCATCTTAATGCAACAAAAAATTAAAGTTTTTTAACAAAATACAATCGTATGTATAAATAATTGTTATTATTAATATTTTCGCACAAGAAGCAGCTAAAATATGTTTAAAAACGTAGTGACATTGTTGGTGAGTGTAAAACCTGCCCCCAACTTTCAGTAAAGCATGTAAGTGCTCCACCAGTAATCTTGGAATTAAAAAGGGGACAGGGGGTTCCAGACCAGTCATGAAATTAAAGATTGTGGCGATGGTTCCTGCAAACCTACGGAGTTAAGTTTCTTTGCAATTTGGAAAACAATTTTTACGTACTTAACATTTAGCATTGTGTTGTTGGGGGTTCATTGCTTATATAATGGCTTGCCGGCATGATCGAACGCCGTGCTTGATCCATTCACCTCGCAACAACCGCCTTCTATCCTTGAGAAATGCTGGGCAAACACACACCACATGCTCAATTGATTGCGTGTAATGACCGCAGCCCCTACAATTAGTGTCCTTATTTGAACGACGCCATGCAGGCAAGTGTTTTAAAATTGGCCATTTGCCCATCCTCAGGGCCATAAGTCTTTTCTTTCAAACAGCTGCATAGGTGCTAGAAATATATGGGGCCTCTGATCTGGGTTTGAGCTCAGTGAATATCGACCAGGCATGTTTTTGTTTAGACAATGGTGGCCTGTCCTGATGGACAGACCAGAGGCAAACATTTCTTTTAATGGACAATTTAAGTACCATCGTGGGAGCCTGTGGAGAAGCAACCCCGGCGGGTCCCGCCACAGGCCAAAGCAGGCTCACCCACCAGCAAAGGCAAACACTCACCGGGGATGCAGCAGTGCTGGGGCCGGCAATCAGCTCCTCAGTTTAGGGGCTCTGACAGGCTCTGCTCCTCCGCTCATGTGGACTCGGACGCAACACTCAACCAGGCCTCTGGGTCAAGCAGATGACTTCCAGGGCTAGGGAGGAGGAGACGAGACCCACGCTACTGGTACTTGATGTATGGCTCCCTGCTAGCTCACCAGGGCTGCTTCAGGTAGACACGCCGGGGAGTAGCAGGGAGTAGCAGGGGGTTACCGTAGGCCGATTTGGAGGAGCCACGTGACACGTACTCTCAGCCCGCCATCTTGGCTACGCCCCCACTTTACAATAAAAAACTCTACAAGTCCCAGTGATCACAAGAGTCTATTGGGCATAATGGTATATTGCTTCTGTAATTTGGCCACTGTGAAAAAGAATTACAGATGAAAAAGTTGTCACAAAGGGCTGTTTTATCATTATTTTTCATTACAATGATTAGATTCTTTCAGAAAGGTTTGAGTGATACACAAACATGAGCCTTTGCTGAATTGATGAGCTCCTATTCATGAATGCTAATAAATGACCCTTGATTTGTACTTCACTCCAGTGTTGATTCCTCACTTGTTATGAACCCGTGGGCAAAGGGAGACCCCTGCACCAGTGAGTTTTAAATAATCCGCTTCCACAAACGTGGGGCCCCATCAAAGGCTTGCAGTCGGACCGGGGAAGGAGATTGTGTCAATAAAACGACCTTCACTGAGGAGCGCACCACCTGAAGAGACTAGTTCTCGTGTCCAAGGTGATTTTTCAGCTCTCCGACTCTGATCTTCCTGGCGGGTGCTAACCTTGACTGGGGTCCTCGGATGGTCATTCTTTTGGATCAGGGAGGATCGACAGGTGGGAGTTGAAGACTACGAATAAGGTAGATTTGTATTGAACCAGTTCTTTTGGTTATTTGGAATTTGTTTGGAATTTTGTCTGGAATCTGGAATTTGTCTGCGATTTGTTTTAAAGCTTCTTTGGAACTTGCTGTTTGATATTGATTAACATTTTGTCTTACAGGTCTTGTGAGAATTTCTTTTAATTTCTCTCTGTTTATAAGTTTTGTATATCTTATATAACATGCCTGTAATTAGCACACTTTGGAAGTTTTGTTGCTGCTGCCGTGATAAGCAGAGCATGTTGGAAGCAAGTCAGCCGGCGCCACCAGAGGGTACGCCGAATTTTGAGATGTACAATAAATACGGAATTTGTCCCATCGTGTATAGATTATACACGATGGGACAAATTCCGTTTTTATGGTATTTATTATTTTGCCATTTCCGTCTGTATTTATCCGTATTTATTTTTTGGGCATACTTTCTGCATTTATCCACATTTATTTTTGCCACAAGCAAAAGACGACACTACAGCTAGTATTTTTCCACATTTATTTAAATTGACAATTTTATTTGTTTTCCAGTACAATATAGTCTATATTGTACTAGAAAACAAATAAAAAATTATGTCATGTGCTTGCTTACAATACAGCATAGTGGATCTATTTTGTACAGTCTAGGACAAAAAATGATGGATCTTGGATGGCTAGTTAGTGGGCTGTGCTGCTTTGCCGTTCTCGCTCTCCTTCCTGCTTGACTATATACCCTTACTCCTAAAGTCGACGCGACATCTCCAAAAGATTGTGCGTCGAATCAGATGGAGTTTCTTGCTGCACGAGATAACAAACCTGACAAGCTGCACCTGAATACTTCACAGGTCTTTTAAAAGACCATTCACATGTTAACGAGGCTTTGTTGTTTATTTCACCCCTTCTTACCAAACTGTGGGCAGTGTCTACTCCCTGTGAGAGCTGACTTTTACACGGGACACGGGTAGGAGCTACGCGCCCATATATATATTTTTTTATTTAAACAGAAAGAGTTGCTGTGCTGTTTGAGAAAGAAAAGAAATATCTCTTTTCCCTGGACCACCAAATGTTGTCCCCCACGTACCTCCGGTTCCACCTCCTTTGCCCGTGGTTGTCCAACTCCCTATTTTCCAACCAGTACCAGTACATCCCTTACCCCCTACATCCCAGGCCACTGCGTCCCCATCCCAGGCCACTGCACCTGAAATTAGTTATGATCCCATACTTTGTGTATCTGTCTTGACCCCTCAAATTCTTCATTCTTCTGTACCTCAGTTGCGTCAGGACGCAATAAGGTTGATAGTATTAAAATGATTAAGTGATTTAGAAATGGAGGTAGTGGAAATGATAGATCAGATACAGGAATTTTCAGAGGACGGGCTTCTTTGTCTGGTTAATAAGCTTTCTCATCAACTTATAGTTCAATGGGAGATGACCACAGGACAGAATGGTCCCGGTAAAGTTAGAACTAGAGTTAACACTGCCATAGCAACAATATTTGGATATCCTCATGAACTTTCTTCTTCTCCTCGAATAAGAAGCCGCGCCACAGTTCATTCCTGGAAGAGGGAATGCAGATAATTATGGCCCTAATAGTCCCGATGCTACAGCCCATTCTTTGTACAATTGAATATATACGCCCTGGAAATGGACGGATGTACTCACTTTTAAAGCCTCCTTACCAGACATATGGAAAAACCCTAGAGGATTTTATGATGATGTACAGGCAGCCATTGATTCCTGTGCCATGACCTTAGCTGATATGGATATGTTTTTTGGTATGATCCTGCCACTGGATATGTGGCGACTTACTCGGAAACAGGATCATGCTGCTGATTTAGGAGGAGACTGGACTCCATCATAGCAGCTGACAGGGATAGGAAACTAAGGTAATGATGGTCCAGGCCTATGGACCCTTAGGCCGCGGTTGTGGTCTAAACTATGGTCAGAATTACAGACAAACACCTCCAGTAGGGCCACCCCATAGATAAACTCCACTAGGGCCGGATCAATGTGCTTATTGTAAGAAGAAAGGACATTGGCATTCCGAATGTCCTGTTTTAGCTGCTTGTGGGAGAGGAAGGGGACAAGTGAATGGTAACCGGGAGACTCCAGTTTCCTGACAGCAGCTACAACAAGCTCAAGCTCCAGAGAAAAATAGGTCAGAAAATTATTTTGATCAACAAATTAATCAATATTCTATGAAGGATTGGGAGTCAGAAGAAACTGTGGGAACGCACTTTGCCTAGGACAACGTAGGACAAGGAGGACCAGTTAAGATACCTGTAGACCAGTCAGTATGCTATATAACAGCCACCATACTTGGGCAGAATCAGAAATTTTTAGTGGATACAGGGACGACACGCAGTGCGATATATCAGAAACTGGTCCCTGGGACACCCTTGTCTGGCTAAGTAATTACATCGCTAGGGTTTGATGGAACACCAACTCCTAGCCCTGTGTCCCAAAAATTGCCTTTTCAGGTTGAGAATTGTATTGCTTCTGTCCCCTTTTTACTTCCCCCACAAGCTCCTGATAATTTGATGGGAATTGATCTTTTAAAATATGTTAACTGTTTATTATTCAACTACTTAAAATCATGACAATTTAAAAACAAACAAAAAATACGTTTCATCTTAATGCAACAAAAAATTAAAGTTTTTTAACAAAATACAATCGTATGTATAATTATTATTTTCGCACAAGAAGCAGCTAAAATATGTTTAAAAACGTAGTGACATTGTTGGTGAGTGTAAAACCTGCCCCCAACTTTCAGTAAAGCATGTAAGTGCTCCACCAGTAATCTTGGAATTAAAAAGGGGACAGGGGGTTCCAGACCAGTCATGAAATTAAAGATTGTGGCGATGGTTCCTGCAAACCTACGGAGTTAAGTTTCTTTGCAATTTGGAAAACAATTTTTACGTACTTAACATTTAGCATTGTGTTGTTGGAGTTCATTGCTTATATAATGGCTTGCCGGCATGATCAAACGCCGGGCTTGATCCATTCACCTCGCAACAACCGCCTTCTATCCTTGAGAAATGCTGGGCAAACACACACCACATGCTCAATTGATTGCGTGTAATGACCGCAGCCCCTACAATTAGTGTCCTTATTTGAACGACGCCATGCAGGCAAGTGTTTTAAAATTGGCCATTTGCCCATCCTCAGGGCCATAAGTCTTTTCTTTCAAACAGCTGCATAGGTGCTAGAAATATATGGGGCCTCTGATCTGGGTTTGAGCTCAGTGAATATCGACCAGGCATGTTTTTGTTTAGACAATGGTGGCCTGTCCTGATGGACAGACCAGAGGCAAACATTTCTTTTAATGGACAATTTAAGTGCCTGCTGGGGAGGATTGGTTCCCCAATAATCCCTGGCATCGAGCAGGTTCAAAGAGTGGTCAAGGAAACATTGATGTTTTTGACTGGGATGACCTGCTGATATTTCTTGCCACAACTTGGTCTCCAGGCTTCCTTCCCTTGAATTATGCAGTCTGTGGCACAACTTGATGAATGCACCTGCACTGACGCCCTCATGGTTCAGAAGGCCAAGCTCAAGCCTGATCTGAGCCGGAGAAGCCGATTTCGGAAGGTGCCAGACTCGTTTGTAGATTCTGGTTGTTGTTTTATTCAGCATTGAAGAGTCGCTCCCCAGCATTATTTCTTGGCCGTAGGTTAAACAGTTTGCAACCTTTGCCTTCATAACTGTCAGGAGGGGGGATAAGCTTGGTCCAAGTAACTGTGTCGAAACTTTCATCATTGCTGCTTCAATGGACAGTGCTTTTGCTTTGACTGCTTCTTTCTGTTTTACAAAAGAGCCCTTGGAATCCATGTGAATACCCATATATTGATATGATGTCTCAGTTCCAATTTTTTTCCACTCACCGGTTTGCTGCTTCCGATTCCCGAAGGTAATAGCTTTCGTTTTTGAGAGATTTAATTCCAGAGCATTACTTGAAGTAAAAGAAAGCAGCTGGTCAAGAAGTCTTTGTAAACCAACCCTCGTGTGACTGAATAAAACAAGATCGTCGGAATAAAGCAAGTTGCTTGTTCGGGATCCACCAAGTGAGGGGGGATGAGAGTTGACCTTGTCCAATAGATGGGATAAGTCAGAGATAAAAAAGATTAAACAAAAGAGGGGCCAACACACACCCTTGTTTGACTCCACAGAGAGTCTGTATTTTTCTTGAGACGTGTGACCCGTCGCCCAATTTGATGCGAATCCAGGTGTTTGAATGAAGTTGGATTATTCATTTTAACAGGACACTCTGGATTCCCCAGTTTTGTAATTTATGCCATAAAAGATCCCTAGGCACCCGGTCGAAGGCCGCTTTAAAGTCAACAAAGCAGAATGCAATGGCATTTGTAAGGATGCTGCTTTCTCCATAAGTATGGATAGGGCCAGTAGGTTGCTAGTAGTGCCCGATTTGGCCACAAAGCCGGTCTGATTAAATGGCAGCCCCTGAGTTTTTAGCGCCCAGGATGACAGATCTTCCAACAAGAGGCTGGCGAAATACTTGTAGTCTACATAGAGGAGTGCTCTTCTGCCTCCTTTAAAAATTGGGTGAATTGTTGCTCCTTTCCATGAATCTGGTATATCGTAGGTGTGTCGGCAATGCAAAAATAGTGGGGCCAGATGTTCAGACCAAAGTGTAGGAAAAGCTTTAAACAGCGCCTGCGGGGGCCCATTAGGGCCCAGGGCCCCATCCGAACGGGCATTGGTAATACCGCGGGTAATATTTTGTCTCATGCCTTCATAAGAAAACCAGAAGTTTGAAAGTAAAGGGTCTTGCTGGAACGTCGTTTCCTCTTTATTAATAAGTGAGGTAAAGACATTGGGTATATCATTTATGGTTAATGTGCCATTTCTCTTTGTGTATCCAACCAAAGACAACACAGCCTTGACAACAGCTAAAATTCTGTTAAAGGAGTTCTTCCCCCGTTTTGGGGTTTGTAGAGTCCTGTGGAGTGACAATGGCCCCCACTTTACTGGCCAGATAATAGAGTACCTAATGAAGGGTTTAGGGGTAAAACAAAAGTGTCATGCTGCTAATTACCCCCAGGCAGCGGGTCTAGTAGAGAGGTACAATGCCACATTTAAGTTGACACTAGCGAAGATACAGGCAACAACGGGCCTTAATTGGCCAGATGCTTTGCCCCTAGCATTGTTATCTGTTCGTTCCATCCCAAATAGTAAGATTGACTTTCTCCCTACGGAATAGTTTTTTGGCAGTCCTATGAATGTATGGGGACCCCTAAGGCCAAATGTGATAAAGGAAATATGGCACCCTATTTTGAGTGATTACCTGAAAAATGTGACTGAAAAATTGTCTTTGATTTACCAGCAGGTGCATGAAGCAATACCAGACAAATCAGAGGTTCCGGCTCATGGTCTCCAACCTGGTGACTTTGGCTTGATAAAAAACTTTCAACGCTCTATGAATCTGGAACCACATTGGAAGAACGCCGAGCAACTCTTGCTGGCAACCAGAACGGCTGGCCGTGTCACCAACAGACGCAATTGGATCAACGCTGTGCACTGTAAACGAATACCAGCAACTGTTCTTCAACCAGAAGGCAGAAATGATCTGAAAGACATCTTGCAAACTCAGAAAAGCGTTGCTCCTCTGAAGGAAGACACTTTCCTGATCAAACTACGCCTTCGGCAACAAGGTACAATTTATCACCAATGAAGGGAAGGAGCAGATAGAGATACCGAAGGACCAGTTTCAATTAGTGGAACGGTTTGGCTGTGACAAGGTAGGATCACAGAATCGGCTGAACTAGGTTCAGAGTGGGTTGTGATACGTGTTCAGTGGTGGCTGGGTCTCTCTCCGACCTGTGGTTGAATTGATACCGAGAAGGAGAAATGCAGAAATTGGGATCTAAGTTGCGAAGCAATGACAAGGCTCTGTGTATGGTGATTCTCATCATATTATATTGGCTGCAGTTTTTGGACAATGGAGAAAATGATTCTGGCTTGCAACTTATTGCCCACTACTACTCCTGCCTCCACGGAACATTATTACTTCACCCTTTCCTACCATGAGAAAAAACACCGAATGTCATACCTCAATAACACTTTCATACAAATGTTACATCATACTCATAATGCTACGAATACTACCAACTGCTGGGTATGTGGAATATTGCCAGCCCATCAGAAGAAGGGAGGAACGCCTCTCATTCCCCTGCCATTTTCACATAATGGCTCTTGTGAAGCCTGGTTTGCACTTTTGTGGGCCTCTGAAATTAGTAATATTACTCTAGCTGTTGTAGGAAGACTCAATGCCCAGCTAAATAAGGTTTTTTACCCCCGATGATGAAGGCCTCCCTCAAGCCAAAGGAACTGTATGGGTAATGGCCTTGACAAGATACATTTTTCCTAACACTCGAACAGCCAAAGGTAATGGTCCTCCTGTTGTAGCTGTAACCAGAGCCAGAGCAGATCTTTGTGTGAGCAGTATTAGCAGTATTCCTGTGGGAAAAAGTGTCTGTACTACAGTATTAATATCACTGGAACGAACAATAGTAGTTTGCTATCTTCCCATAACACTTACTTCATTTGTGGAAATAAAGGTTATTATCATCTACCAGTCGGATAGTCCGGAATATGTCATGTGTCCTATTTTTTTTTTATTAACTCTTTTTTTATTGAAAAGAAAGGCATGTTATATAGGTACGGCAATAGTAAACAAGTTATCGATATAGGTTACACATTAAATGGTTCCTTGTGGTGTACAACTCCCAACATATGGGTGACAATATTCATCGGGCAGTGTCAAGTTCCCCCTGTGATGCATTCTCTGACTCTCGGTGGCTCACAAATCTCCCCCCTGTAAAATTTCCACTGCCTCCATACATGCATCCATTTATTCGGGCACCCTCGGGCTTCATAGATGGATTTTTCTGTCACCATGCACCAGTCCATATCCTTGGCCCAATCGACTATTCTCGGTGGGTGCGGAGCCCTCCAAAGCTGTGCAATATTCCTTTTAGTGACCATAAGCCCAAGTGTGACCCAAATTTGCTCCCAGCTATTCAACAATGCTAACTTAATATTACTGTGGATCTGTTGCCCCAGTGCTTCCTCCATTTGGTGTACCCCCATTCCCATTATCGCTGGATCGCTGCGCACTCCCGGAGAGTGTGAATAAATGTGCCCTCCTGCCCACATTGTTGTACACAGCCACCATCCAGGGCGTAACCCATGTTACCAGCAAAGGCACTGACAAGTAGGATCTATGTAGAAGTTTTAATTGGACCAAGCGGAGCCGGGAGGAGATGGCCACCTCACGAGGGGAAGCCACTGCCGCCTGCCACTCCTCATCATCTAGACCCACGACATTGTGATCCCATTTAGCTCATAAGCGGGTCAGAGGATCCGCCATATTGTTGATGAGCTTTTTATAAATGAGGTATATGGCTTTTTTTCTGGTAGGTCGCCATCTAGTATCCTTTCTTCAAGTGGGGAGGATTCAGGGAGGTCGCCACCCCTAGGGAGAACCACGACCAGGACTGGGCTAGCTCGTACTCTTGCTGCAGTCGGGAAAAGGGAACCACCTCACCGGATTTGCATTTGTCGCCCACCCTGGAAATGCCAATAATGTCCCATCTATCAAAGCCCTTCGAACAGATCAGTCTACCCAATTGTTCACAGTGCCAAAGTGGTGTGGCCTGTGTGATTTTACCCTCCCAACCGAGACTCCTAGTGGCCACCCTCCATATATTAACTGTGTGTCCGGTAGCGCACCCTCGAAGCCGCCCCCGGGAGAAGCCACCTGTCAATTCGAAAGGCCGGGTGATCCTGTGGTCTATAAGTGCATCGGTTAATTGCTGCAAGTTACGAGGCCCAATAATACTTTTTGACATCCGGGAGCCCTGTACCCCCATCAAACCATCCCAACGTAAGTTTGTGTGTAGCGATACGAGGTGGTTTGTCCTCCCACAGTAGATCTCGAACAATGCCGTCGAGGTCCCTGAAGTACGTGGCGGCGACTGGGAGTGGGGTGTTCTGTAATGCATATAAAAATCTTGGAAGGAAGGGACATTATCTAGAACAGGGCTACACGCCCAAAAGACTCAACAGGAGTGACTTCCAGTGTTGAAGGTCCGATTTGAGACGCACCAGAGGCGGCAGGAGATTATTTTCATAAAATCTAGATAGATCTTTAGAGACCCAAATTCCCAAGTATTTGTAGCCGTCAGCCGCCTCCGCTAGTTGGCAACTGCGGGAGAGTGAGGGCCACTTGCCATGGAGGACATAAAGCACTGACTTAGACCACTTTATCGTATATCCTGCAAACCTACCAAAGACGCAAAATATGTCCAAGACCACATTGAGGGATGCCGCGGGGGAGGCCAAATAAAGCAGGATGTCATCCACGTACAGCGTAATGCGGTCCTCCCAGCCTGGCCTCCATCTTAGGCCCCTGATGGCGGGGTCTTGTAGGACCCATGTCGCCAAAGGCAAAAAGAAGCGGTGACAAAGGCAGCCCTGTCTGGTGCCTCTGCCGAGAACAAAAACGGGGGATTTGCTATTGTTAACAACCACTTGTGCAAGTGGTTGGCAGGACAGAAGCCGCACCCAGTTGGTAAATTCAGACCCAAACCCCAATTTGCGGAGTACAGCAAGCAAGTAGGGCCATTCGATGGTGTCAAAAGCTGATGCAGCATCCAGAGACACCACGACTGCATCTCCTCTGATTGTATCCACCCAGATACAATCCAGCACTCCATGAAGTCTGAGCAGGTTGAGAGAGGTGTTTCTCACAGGCATAAACCCTGATTGGTCCAGATGGACCAGGCGGGTGAGGACCCTCAGCAAACAAGTGGCAAAAACCTTCACCAACATCTTTGCTTCACAGTTGAGCAGTGAGATGGGTCTATAGGACGCACATTTGTTGTCTGGCTTGCCCGCTTTATAAATGACAACAATGTTTGGCAGTCGCAGATCCTCAGGTAGGATACCCCTTTCCTTACTTTTTCAGTACATTTCGGCAAGAAAGGGCGCAGTCTTGCTCGCCGTGAGTTTGAATAAATCTATGGGGATAACGCTGGGGCCTGACGCTCCCCCCTCCCGCAGATCGTGGATAGCTTTTTCAACTTCCGCCACTGTAATATCAAGATCGAGCTCTGAGCATTCCTCCTCAGTAAGGAGTGACATCGAGATATCACGTAGTAGAGAGGCATCCTCCTCCTCGGTATGTGTCGTGCGGGACGTGTAAAGCGACTGGTAATATTGGCCAAACGCGTCCTCTATTTCTTGTGGTGCAGTAAGACGGTTGAGTGAGTCTGTTTCAGGCTCTACCACAACTCATTGAGCCCTATCCCTGTGATCTAACCAGGCCAGTAGTTTGCCCACCTTGTCGCCTATGTCGTATATTCTACTGAGCGTGGCTCGGTGGGGGGTCTTGGTGGCCTCTGTAGCTAAATCGGAGAATTCCTTAATTTTAATGCAGAGTTTCTTGCGCACTTCGTTATGTGTCCTTTTTGCTTCCTTCTGTGTTCTTAGCACCTGCATCTTATCACAGAGACCAAAAACTATTTAATGACATTTCCTTAAATAGATTTAAAAGAAATATAAATAATGATGAAGTAGATCAAACTGATACAGCATTACAGCAATACATTGATTTTAACTTGGGATTATTTTTCTTTGTTGATGCAGCCCTAAATAGTAGAAAGATTAGATGCCTGACCCAAGTGGTAGAAGCAGTAACTAATCAAACAGCAATGGCTCCTGGAAATATTACGGAAGAGCTCTAAATTATGAGAATTGTAACATTACAAAAAAGGATGGTATTAGATGTGATACTAACTGATCGTGGTGGAGCATGTCGCATTATCGATAGCAGCTGTTGTGCATTTATCCCTGACCATGCACCATTTGTTTATGACTCTATTTCCAAATTGAATAAAATAGCTGCGGAAATACACCAAGACCAAGGAACATGGACTTGGTCTGAGTGGTTATGGGGAATCATTTCTACTTGGAGCTGGAAATTGTTAATGGGAATAGCAACCATATGAATCATCTTTCTCACCTGCTGTTGCTGCATTCAATGTGCCCCTACAATATGTACAGCTTGTATAGCCGCTTGTAATAATATTAAACCTCCCCCGATTAATGTTCATGAATCGAATCGAGAAATGATGATGCAAACTGAAAATTACGAACTTATGAACATCGATACATGAGAATAATGCATGTACTTTTCAAATGGATTCAGCATAGGCTGAAAAGGTAGGACTGTTAAAATGTAAAATCTGATTCTCGGGCGTGGCTAGCAGCTGAAGAACATGGCTGTAGCCTAGGGAGACTCTGAGACCCTCTACTTTGCCCCAGTCAACCCGATCATTAATCCGGCAGCCTACCCCTCTGAAATTTGAGGCTGAGGTGGCGGAAGGGCAGCAGTACCATGTGAGTGAATACGGAAGCGAGAGGAAGACTCAAAGTGACAACGGCGGTGAGTACTTCCACAGTGGCCTAACACAGTAGCGGGGAGCCGGGACCTAAAGTTTGGCGACTATCTGGAGGAGGCTCATCGGCAGCTGCGAAGAGAGCGGGGATGCAGGCGGAGAGCAGCTGGATGCGGAAGGAGAGAAAGCGGCATACCCGCTTTACTGGAGCACGCCTTGTGACCCCTTCAGGCCTAGACCCCAGTGGAGAGGCACGGTAGGCACTGAAATCCGGCATCCCGCCGCAGCTTTGCGGACCGCGGGCACATCACGCTGCTGCCGGTGACAGATGGGCGCTGAAGTAATTGCCGCTCGCTCTCCCCCCCTCGCGGTGGTGCTTCATCCTGCGATCTGTCTGCTGCTGGCACCCTAATTTGTGGCATTAAGTGCCCTCACAAACTGCTGGTACAGTGATACCATTGCACATTCATTACTGTAGAGACCGCCAGGGTGAAGCACAGTCTGGCGCCATTACTGCTGAGTGAAAGTGGACCGTGGACCAAGGTGCCCTGCTACTACAGAGCCCATATTAGTGTTGCATGGAAGTGATTCCTTTGGGGACAGCGCGGGCCCAGAAAGAGTGAGAGTGAGGATTGTGGGATTAGATCTGTCTGCTGCTGGTGCCCTAATTCACGGCATTAAGTACCCTTACAAACTGCCGGTCCAGCGATACCATTGCACATTCATTGCTGTGGAGACTGCCAGGGTGAAGCACAGTCTGGCGATATTACTGCTGAGTGAAAGTGGACCGTGGACCAAGGTGCCCTGCTACTACATAGCCCATATTAGTGTTGCACGCAAACCAGGCCACAATGAGCACCAGAAACCCCAAAGGACTCAACCAGTCCAAGCTAGACAAGTACGCATATGCAAAAACGCAGACAGACCTTCCCATCCAAGGATACTCCTTCTCCAGATGGGGCTAGTATTGGTGACAAACAGGAGGTGACTTTACAAGACATAATGACCACGTTAAACAAGGTGGATTCGCGCATAAGCACTTTGGCGGTGGATCTTGCCTTAATTCTGACTTCAGCAAAATGTCCACAAAAGTAACGGAGGTTGAAGCTACTACGGCAATGTTGACGACCGACACGACCACCCTTAAAAAGCAAGTGCAGCAGCTCATGTCGGATAACAAACTAATGGCGGCAAAGCTGGAGGACCAGGAAGGGCGATCGCTGCAAAACAATATTCGCATTATTGGCGTGTCGGAGTGGACAGGTGGCCCGGCCCTTGACCTGTTTGTTGAGGACTTAATCACGACTCATCTTCAGCCACGAGGTCTGTCCAACTACTTCTCAGTAGAAAGAGCACATTATTTCCCTGGTGGTAGACCCAAGCCGGGGGCCCCACCAAGCCCAATTCTGGCCCACATTTTTAATTTCAGGGACAGAGATGTGATACTACAAGCTGCCTGGACTGCCCCTCCAATACGGATAGACAACGCAACCATTACACTCTTTCCGGACTACACTGCGGCAGTCACGAAACAACGCCGAGGATTTTTTGAAGTCAAAAGGGTTCTCTGTGACCGGGGAATCAAATACTCCACGCTTTTTCCGGCTAAATTGAGGGTGGAAGCTGAAGGTAAAGCATGGTTCTTCCTGTTGCCAGAAGATGTCAAGGAATGGCTGGAGGGGTGGCGTAAGGCCACCCGAACGGGAAGATCAGGAGGAGATGACGCTCGGAGCAGAAATCGGAGATGGGGGACGAACAAGAATAGGCCTAAGACAAGGACCAAGCACTGTGCTTGAGGGAATCAGAGACAGTGGGAAACACAGTGATGACCTTGCTAGCATCTGAATATGTACCTGGACTTCGGGCTAAGCACGCGTGTAGCAGCAGAGACTGCCAGGGTGCTGGGGTACAGGCACAACAGCGGATACAATTTTTCTGGATACCCATGAGGGCAGAGACCTGCCAGGACGAGAACAATGTATCCTTGCATAACTAGGTAGACTAGGTCGCATAAACAATGGGGAAGGCAGAGATTTTTACAGGGTTTGGGGGGGTCTGGGGGGAGGAGGAGGTCTACTCTCTACCCCGCCGAATGGTAACTGGGAAGGGTAATCGCATTTTGGGATGCAGTGTACTCAACGAAATTCGTTTTATTTATTTAAATGTTTACTTACCTGTAAAACTCCGTAATCCATACATTACTTCCCCCCACCCTGTCCCTTCTCCTCCCCACGTCACCGCCCTGCATTTACTCCCACTGCCGGCCGCGGCTGGCAACAAGAAATGTTTATTCTTATTTACAATAGAAACACTGCCCCTTTCCAACTTCGGACAGCACTGTAGAATTTGTGACAAAATTCCTATATTTTAAAGCCCCCAGAAAATATCAGTTTGACCCAGGCACCTATTTCTATAACTGAAATTTCACAAACCTGACTTGCATATTTTTCATTGACATTAAATGCTTTTTTCCCATAGTTGAACAAGTTACTTTCCTTCGGTAGCTCCTTATCTGGTAGAGACTCTATCTAGCTGCAGATTCCTTACCTTAGAATATTCCCCAGGTGTTAGACTGGATCTGGAAGATTTTCAAACAGCACCCCTGCACGCCAGTAGGTATCATCGTTCAGCTCTACATCGTTGGTGTCACCCATGCCACCCAAGCATGTTGTTTCGGTTACTTTTGAAGCTTTCCTGACCACTGGTGAGACAATCTAAGGCCCTGACAAGTGTCCCTTACACAGTAATCAGTTCACAGAGTGGGGAGGATGGGAGAACCAGTATCTGCGGCTAGATAGGGTCTCTACCAGATAAGGCGTTACTGAAGGTAAGTAACTTGTTCATCTGATAGAGACTTTTAGCAGCAGGTTCCTTACCTCAGAATAGATACCAAAAAATACCTCTCTGGAGTCGTGTCTGCTAAGCCAATTAAATCAGAAGTTCTGCAGGACTGAACGAGCGAAGTGTCTGTCATGATGGGCATGACTGTCTAGGCAGGAGCGCTTGGTTGCCCATGTTGATGCCTCACAGATGTCCAGGACTGGGATGCCATGCACTAATGCAGTCAATGCAACCATGGCTCTGGTGGACTGAGCCCGCAAGCCCTCAGGGGGTAGCTTCTTGGCCAATACATTCAGATCTTAATGCATAGAGCGCAGGCTCATGAGATGGTCCATTTCTGCACACCCTTCCCTTTTTTAGCTGCTGAATACCCCGCAAAGAGTTGATCGTCCACCCAGAACTCTTTTGTGCAGTCAAGATAGAATGACAACGCTCCTTTTGGGTCCAAACAGTGAAGTCTCTGCTTCCCTTTGGAGGAATGAGGAGGAACAAAAAGAAGTAGGCAGGGTGATGCTCTGGTATACATAGAATGGAGTCACAAGCTTCGGAAGGCATGTATCAAGAGTACCAGCGTGTACCGGGAGAAGGTTGTAGAAGGAGGATGATTATATTAAAGAAAGGTACCCCCCTAATGCTACTTATGAGGTCTGGGAGAAAGGGGAAATGCCACAAAAATGCAATGAACATCTCCCACTTGACCTATAATCTTTTTAGCTCTAGTGGGAATCCCATCCTATGTAAGTCAAGGCACAATACAAGAAATCATTTCAACATTTCATTCGGAAATACTTATTTCTTTTTCTGAATTGATAAGTGTTTTCATAATTTATTATACATTTATACAAAAATAACACAAAAATATCCTTTTAAATAGTTTGCAGATACATTTTTTTTGTAGAATTTTTTTAAAATATATATTTTTAAGAAATCACAAACAATGATACAAAACATTTGTAAAAACTGTACATGAATTACACTTCCTATACCTGGTTAATGACTCTTCCTAACCCCATCCAAAGAGAAATGAACCTCATCACATCATACAACACCTCTCATTCCAACACATCCTCACCATAACCAAACATACAAGCTCTTATTCAAAACCACATCAATTTCCCAATAACAAAGGCGTGCTAATAGGACACATGGCAAAAATCCTTTTCAACTGTCCATGGTATTGCCACCAGCCGGGAATATGTCATTATTATAGGTCAAGTGGGAGATTTTCTTTTTTTTTTTTTAATATATTTTTATTTACCAAGTTACGCACACTTTAGACACTATACAGTGCTCATTATTGGTTATTTCATATATTTCATCAATTCGTGTCATTTGTACGCATACAGTACATTTCATTGCAAATTCCAACAAAAAAAGAAAAGAAAAATTAAGCTGTAATTTCATTATAAACATGTATTCCTTTCGTCAGACTCTCTGTAGCCCCAATCCCTCCTTCCACTTGATTATGGGATCCCATATTCTCAAACCTAGAATACTTCCTCTCCTGCCTTTCCGCGCATAAATATTCTTCTCCATATTATATGCAGCCAGCAGATTAGCTATCCAGATTTGCAGAACTGGAGGATTCTTGTCCAGCCAAGACCTAGCTATAGTTAGTCTATACACTGCCATTGCAACAAACATGAATTCCCACTGCATGGCATCCCCATCTGGGCCAACCCCTAGGAGGATCCAGGATGAAGTAAGTATTAATTGAACACCCAGTGACCTACCCAAAAAGCATTCTATATCTCTCAGAACTGTATGCAGTTGGGGACAAGTGGCAAAGATGTGCACAATATCTGCTTCCAAGGCATTACAGCGGGGGCAAAAGATACCTGTGGTGCCACGCAACTTTGCTATCCTAGCTGGTGTAAAATACAGCATATATAGAGTTTTGTAATGTTGGGACTGTAGGGGGGCTGAACACAGAGCGGTTCGACCTAAGTCCAATGATTCCTGAAACCAATCTATTTCCCACCCAGTTTCTCCGCCCATTTATTACCATATTTTTCTAAGTCATCAGTTTTCCCTTTTACCAAACTTGCATAGAAGGATCGTATCGTACAATCCCCAGATGACCTTATTTTCTCCAAAATCTCATTCCTACCAAATCCAGCAGGCCCTCCCTGTTTGCTACTTAAGAAACTCCTAATCTGGAGGTACTTAAAAAAGCCTCTGTTATCAACATCAAACTTATTTCTTAAGTCTGTGAATTGTATCACCCCCTCTGAGCTAAAAAAATCACCAATCTGTGTAATCCCACTTGACGCCCAGTCTGCCTTGTTGAATCTTCAAATACCGCTGGAGGGAATGACCTATTTTTATACAATCTAATGTATCTATTATATCTCCCCAGCTTTGACTTCTTCAAGAAAGAATTCCAAATCTTGATAGCAGCAGCAACCGTCTTGAACCTTGTTCTTTTAAAATATCCAAATTCAATACAATTTAAAAAACAGTTTCCCACTTCTGCTCCTAGGACAGCTGTGTACACTTCCGAAGATGCGCTGGTGGTTCTTTGATCAACGCTATCCCCTCTTATTAATCCCTGCATATATTGTAAGGCTGCTGCCATATAATAAAGTCTAAAATCTGGAGCGCCCCACCCACCCCTCTCTCTCGGGAGGGAAATAAACCTGTAAGCCCTACGTGTCTTACCCTGCGCCCAAATGAATCTATTCAAATTTGCCTCCAATGCTTTGAACCAGCTAGCTTCTAGAAATAAAGGGATAGATCTAAAGAAATAAAGGAACTTGGGGAGGATCAACATCTTAATTACATTAGTACAGCCCACCAGTGACAAATGTAAGTTGTTCATCTTTTCTAAGTCTGCTTTTAACCGTGTCATTAATGGCGCCATATTATTTCCTACAACCACATCCAGATTTGCCGATATTACCACCCCCAAATATACCGCTGACCCAACAACCCTAGTGTCATTACATCTAGAGTATCTATTTTCCATGATCTGTGTCTTTGAGCTATTGAGGCTGTATCCAGAAACCTGTCCAAAAGTTGAGCCTCCTCTTCCACCTCCCTAATACCAGCTGTGAGGTTGGGTTTCAGAATGGCCACATCATCAGCGTATGCCAGAGTTTTAATCAAACAGCCATTAATATTCATTGCCGGAATCGCTAGGTTTCTTTCTAATCTGCGCAGGTACGGGTCCAAATAAAGCGCGAACAACAGGGGGGATGAAGGACAGCCCTGTCTGGTCCCTCTACTGATCTTAACCGCTGCTAAGTGCCCCCTATTGACCCTGATCCTGGCCGTCGGGTCTTTATATAAAGTCTGTATGGCCTTTATGAAACCCGCACCTATGCCACTCCACCTCATGACCGACCATAAGTAACCCCAGGATGTAGTGTAGTTCCTATATTCCCAATAGGCTCTGCGCATTGGAATAATACAAACAGTAGTGTAGACGTTGGACTGAGGTCGACTAGGTCTCTACTGACTATATTAGACTTAATTAGTTTTGCCAGCTAGCTCAGAGGTCACTAGAAACTTTCTCGAATGTTCAAGAAGGAGTTAACTTTCCTGATTAGACAAGAAGGGATTAGTTTCTGACAACCATAAAACATGACAACTTTGCTCCCTCAGAATAAGAGTGTATCTCTAGAGTCGTGTGAAAACAATAGACAGCTATTTTACTCAGTCAATCGTGCATACTTAGTTTCACCAGAGTGCAGAGAAAAGAGAGACAGGCGTTTTCAATAAAAGGTGTTATTTATTGAGCAGTCTTCTTTCTCATGCAAGAGAAATGAATTGCCACAATTGCAATACTTAGTATAAAGTAAAGTGCGTACAGTAAAAGGAGTATTAAGAAATAATACTGTAAAAGCATTGATATGGTTTCTTAGCCATATGATACTTTAAAATGGATAATATATATACATACATATATACATTGACTAACATACTCAACTGGTGCTTCTAAATACCCCTACCCCGGTGTACCTGACCTAAGCCTAGTACGTGGGAAGGAGTAAGTAAGTAGCAGTTTAAGTTAAGTTGGTTTTGCCAAGAATCTGAGTCAAGAATTCTCTTTAAGGGTTTAGTCAGCTCGGTACCTGGGTAATATAAAGCAGGAGGTCTGGTATCTCTTTCTCAGGACTCGATATCCCAGCAACCCGCGAGGGCGGCTGAGAACACCGGAGCTGGATTTCTCGGCAGGAGAAAAGACAGCGTCTCTCTCATTGCGTCAAAAGGGAGGGGCGGCGTCCGTGGGCTCTCGCATCAGCTGGGCTCTCGGGCAAGTAGATAGCCGCTCTGCTCCAAACCACCGTGTGTTTGCTTAAGGCAACGTTGGTATATTTATACCTGAAAGGTGCCGGGTTTGACGTAAGGTTAGACTTAAGACGTCAATAAAGCTGTCACTAAGAACTGGCCATTCTTACAGTGCTCACAGGAGTTCTAGGACAAATCAAAAGAAAAAGCCATGGGGAATTCCCAGGTTGCTGGAGGTTTTTTTTTTTTTAGAGAACTCGTTGTACTCTCTAGGAGCCTGGGGAAGTAGCCTTGCTTAATTTGGACTGCCTGGGCTACGACTAAATATGGATATGATTCTTATGCCTTTATAAGGATATTATTTATTATAACCGCATAAGGGCATAAATCAGGAATATCGAATTAGGGTCCTAGATAGAACTACAACAAGGAGACCCTATCAAACGCCTTCTCTGCGTCTAAAAACAGTGCTTCCATAGGGTCTCCCAGGGTACAAATCCTTTTCAACTGTCCATGGTATTGCCACCAGCCGGGAATATGTCATTATTATAGGTCAAGTGGGAGATTTTCATTGCATTTTTGTAGAAGGAGGATGTACAGAGTGTGCTTCCAATTTGCTGACCCTGCTGATCGATGTTAGGGCCACTAAAAAGGCAGTTTTGATGGTCAATAACATAAGAGTGCAATTGTGTAGGGGCTCAAATCTTGGAAGGGCCCTTAGTATCGATAGGTCTAATTGAGAAACAATCAATTGCATAGTGAGAAACCAAAAGAAGAGAAATGGGCTTATGCTATTATCAAAATCACATAAAATGCATTGTTAAATAAAGTCATTCTCTTATCATCATAATCTCCATTGGTGTGTTTTGCTTTGAATAAGGCGTGACCTAAAGGTGTTATATTAATGTTGGTCACTATTTGCTTGCCTGTATATGTCTATATGTTTTTTGTTGTCAGTTTTTAACACCTGGTTTTCTGTGCATTATTGTTTTTTTGTTTGTTGTTTGTTTCAGTTCATTGTATTTTTGCTCTCTTGATCTTTGTTTTTGAAATTATTCTTCCTGGGGTAAATCACATTTTTGTTTGAAATTGAAAACTTTGATCATTGAATCTGTTTATGGAACTGATTATTGTATCCAGAACGTCTGTATTTCATTTTTGTTAAGGGGCCATTGTCTCTAGAATTACTCAAGTACCTTTGGTCCCATGTGATCTTTGCATTTTCCTGTGAACATATACTAATTAAAATGATCCAATCACACGTACAGCACCATGCAATCAGAGACCAATTTCTTAAAATTGTTTGTCCTCCAAAAACATTATAGGTTCATTACTAACAAGGAGACCTGTGGGTGCCAATTTAGCACTTAGATATTCAGTCCTTATTACCCCATGTAAAAGAACTATGACTGGATTCCGTTTGAGCTAGGTTAGTTCCTCCCAATGCTATGTTTGTAATAGAGTGGGACATAAATATAATTTATATAAAATGGCCTTTATTCATTTTTAACATGGCTTTTACGTCTTTGTGTAATTTTATAATCAGCCAGGGATCATTAAGGCAGCTCTAGAACACATTTGTAATGCTTTTTTAAAAATGTTTATTGTTTAAACTATGTACAGATAAGGTGAAAAAATATTGACTATTTAACTATATTTTGTACCACCTAGGACTTCAAATACTGGTCATGGTGGTTAAAAAAATGCAGATGGCAACCCTAGCTAGGGAAGATATGACAGACAAAAATACACTATACACAAACGAGGAAATGGTTGAACAGCACACACAAATTTTTCCTAAAAGTACCACAAATAAATACTGGAAAAAAGAAAGATTTGCAAATGCACGGTAGAGCCTTCCAAAATATATAGACCCAATTATGGATTTGAAGGCCTTGGGACTGCTGCGGCGGTGGATCGACCGCTCTGCGCTGGTGGTCTGACCGCCGTATTATGAGGCATGCTTTTACATAGACGAAGGACCATCGCAGTCGTCTCACCACCGCCAGGCAAATCCGACCCAGTCGACATCGGTCAACAAGACTGTTAGAGGCTTAGACCGCCAGCATAATTGCCGGGCCAATTACGAGGTACCTTACAGCTGACGTGAACGTGGAGGCCCCACCACACCATAGCTGGGGGAAAGGGAAGTGTATAAGGACGAAACTCACCTCTACACGTCCTGTTCCACCATGGAGCCAATCGTACACAACGTGCTGCTGCTGTACCTGCTTGTTCACGTCCAAAACCTACGTCGTCACAGACGCATCTGACAGGAAGTCATCGTACTACCTGCTTCCATAGACTCCTCAGCAAAACGATGCCCTGCCATGAACCTGGCAATGGAGTTGGGGTCCTTTTGTCAAACATATTTTGTGTGACCCTGTTAGGGATTGTTTTAAATGTATAATCCAAATACATCTGTATGAGGCTCTCCTTGGCCAAAGACACTGCACAGGCCCCCTGTGCAAAAATGGACATGTGTTCACAACTCATAATCAGTGATAGTGATGTGTGCATTAAATTGTGTCACACAACAGCACCTCCTCATCAATATCACACTTCCTAATCGCTGTGACACCCTCACATTGCACACATCCAAGGGCCTGTTTTGATATCAAACATACATCTGTATAGTTGTGTCATGAAATTGAAATAAATCTTCTCTGCTACAGCTTTGTATTGGACTCTCACCCAATGAGTGAGAAGCATTCTAAGGGCACAATGGAAATACTTTCTGCAGAATAGGTATGCCTCTACCAGGGGGAACACTGAAAGGCTGAGGCCCTAGAGCACAGAATGTTTTTCACATGCCTGAAAACCTACATGTGAATAGGACCTGTGGATTGAAGTATATCAGAGACAACCAATAGCATAACCAAGTGCCATACATGCGTAGGCAATGTTTAAGTGCAAGCTATGAAAGAAAGCAAAGCATTTGTCACACATCTCGATAAAGTAGGTGTAACGTACACACATAAAAATAAACATATATCCATTGGGCCACGGAGTTTCGTGCCCTGGCATAATAACTTGAACCAAGATTGTAGTAGTATGTAGACCTTCAATTAATGCAGTCCTTGCTTGCTCGTAAAATATTAACTACGTGAAGAGCTACAATAGTACTACATGCTGCTGGTAGATGGCGCAGTTGAGGTAAAAATGCGTCTGGAATACTGGGTAATATATGGCAGTCGTCTTTCACATTACGGTATGGATGGGCGTGCACACTGTATCTGCCTTAAAGACACAAATTGTAGTTTGTAGTAGTAGCCCACGTGATACACTGGTCCACCCCCGCGTTATTGCACTAGTTTCCCAGTTACCTTACCTTAGTAAACCTGGTTATCCTCGGCGGATGAGCCAACCAGCCTCTTAGCCTCCTCTCTGCCGACTGACTCCGGCTCTGTCTACAGTGCACACTGCGCTGGGAACTAAAAAGTATCCAATGTCCCATCTTGGTTTGGATTCACTGCGGGAACTTCTAATCACTGACTCCAAGGACAGTATGAGAACTGCAATGCACATATCGCACTGCGTGAAGGAAAGCCTGTCCCATAATACCTTATGACACGGTCAGGCAAAATCCAGTTGGCACCGGAAAACTCTGCTCTGGGTGCCAGAGTTTTGTCAAACTTTGCGCTCCAAACGGAGTGCGAAGAGCTAAAAACTTTGCAAATTCCACTAATATCCATGCAAAGTCCACTGAAGTATAACCATTTAACATCCTCCTTGTGTGGACAAACACATATCTGACTTGAACACATCAAACACATATCTAACCTATATCACAATCGGGAACCTAAATGGCCAAACCAAGCTGAAATAATTGAATTTCATACTACATAGACATTCATCCAACATTTCCCCTTGTCTTGTGTAACTCCTTTACTGTGTCCAAGTTCAGATCATACTAACCACTTCAACTGGATCAGCAATTAGGGATAAAACAAACACAACTGTTGTAACACATCACTAACTATAAAATCACATCAAATAGTTAGAAAAGTAATTACAGGACAAATGTCTTCCAAACTATGAAAAGTTTTTATGACAGTATGTCAAAACATGATGTCAAACAAAAGCCAATGGCCAGTCCATAGTGTAGCCATATGCCACAGCACAGTGCTGTGCCACCAAACGTTCCGTTCCTTACACTGCTGGGAACCTACTTGCAAAGGGGCATCCATTGGGCAGAGCGGGCACCTCGAAGATGGTACTTGGGAAGACGTTGGCTGCGGTTTAGGGAGGGATGGGTTTGGTCAAGGGAGGGGTTGTTTGGGGCTTTTAAGTCTTTGGGCTGGGTTTTGTGGGGTGGGGATCTGGTTTCTCTGGTGCAATGCATTCTGGAATGGATGGATTGGTCATTGGGTGGGATTTCTAGTTTTTTTGCTTTTTTGGGCTGGGCTTAATAAGGTTGGAATCCGGCTTCTCAGAGGTGGAGTGAGATGTGTTATGTTAATTGTACTTCTAGAGTGCATGATTACCATAAGGTGTCCTGGCGCTTAGCTCAACATACAGAGACAGGAAGAATGGAGGTCCACAGCTACTGATTCCTAAAAAGTCAGGTCTTTAACGACTGCCTAAAAGAAAGCAGATCCTACATTTGGGCAGAGCAATCATCTTTGCTCCAAGAGAGCACAGGGTTCAGGCAGGGGTGTTCCAGCTAAAACGTTGCCTAAGGTGTTCAGATCCTATCTCATGGAGAGCTTTAAAGGCAAAGACGAGTGCTTTGACTCTAAACCATTGCCTTATTGGCAGCCAGTGGAGCTAACTTATTTCACTTTTAACAGATGTGTATTTGGGAATTCCAGTTAGCAGCCTAGCTGCTGCATTTCGAAGTCATTGGAGTTTGTTCAGATGTTGCTGCTGAATGCTCAGATATAGGCAATTACAGTAGTCTAATTTAGTTAAAATCAGGGAGGTAATCACTATTTGTCGGCTGTCAGGAGATGAAGAATTTTCCTCATCATCCTAAGCGTACGAAAGGTAGCGGAGGTGACGGAATTCACTTGCTCTCCAAAGGTGAGCTTGTTATCCACTACCATGCCCAGATTCTAATCTTTCCTAATGAGTTGGAAGGGTCCCTAATTCTTCCGCCCACCATCTCGGGGACCAAACCAAACGTTTGCGTTGTTACCAAAGATGATCACCTCGGTCTTACTGGAATGAAGTTTTAAGCAATTTTTCATCATCCAAATATTTACTGCCCTCATGCAGTCATGGAATTTCTGACCTATTTCTGCCTCCCGGCTAGGCAGCTGAGATCACTATTTGAGTGTCATCTGCGTATGAAGTAAGATGAAAACAAAAAGTTTCTAATCAAAATGGCCTGGAAAGAAATATAAAGATTGAAAAGGGTTGGGCTAAGGGAGGAACCCTGTGGAACCCCACAAGGAAGCGAGAAAGATTTGGAAGTGAATAAATCTAAGGCCACCGTTTGCTTTCTATCAGTCATGAAGGAACGCAGTAATGCAGTAACTTCCCGGCTGACCCCTGAATGCCACATGCAGACAGACAGCCTGTCCATTAGAAGATCCTGATGGACTGTGTCGAAGGCTGCAGAGAGATCTAACAATATCAAATTCCCTTATCAAGTGCCTCCTTGACTTCTTCAGTGGACTTGATGAGTGCTGACTCTGTGCTCTGGGCTCCATATTGTGTGGGGTCTAAAATGTCATTTTCTTGAATAAATCTTGTGAATTGGGCATTCATAGCTCTCTCCACCAATTTTGCCGGGAAGGGTAGCCGAGAGATAGGCCAAAAGTTATTAGGGTATTTTGTGTCAAGATTGGGTGTTTTGAGTAAAGGTAGAATGGAGGCTGTATTACAAACTTTGGGAAAATAGGTGAAAGTAAACATGGCATTTAAAATTGAAGTGAGAATCTCTGCTACTGGTTGTGAGGCCAGTTAATAATTGAAACGGGGTAGGGATCATGCGGGGAGCCGGATTTGACCGTCAGAAGTAAATACAGAGTTTGCTTATGAGAGAGAGGATTAAGTATTAAGGGGATGTCGGCTGTCGTCATTTTGGTTTAATTGTTATTACAGGAGCCAAGACTCTGCAGGCAGAATCAACCCAGCCTGTATACAAAGACGTGGCCGCCTCTAAGTCAGTGGGCAGAGGAGCGATCATGGAAGCAAGGAGGTCTCCAAGGAGAGGTCAGTCGATTTTGTTCCATGCCTGCGATGCCAATGCCTTTTCTGGGGCATTGTTGTCATATAGCCTTCCTGGAAGCGTCCCTTCGAACAAGACTACTGAGTGATCTGACCAACTGAGGGGCAGTACTAAAAATGCAGTCTAGGGTGTGACCTGCATAATGGGTAGGATCTAGAACTAGATGAGTTAATCTTGTACCCATTGAAAGCATCCCTCAACCCAATTGAACCCGTATCCTGTAGGGATTCCAGATGAAAATTGAAATCCCTGAGTACGGCAAAATTATTGAAGCAACATTTCTCCCGTTATCCTGGGGAGGAACGCCCACTTTGCATCTCATTAGAGATGCAAAGCTGGGCGTTGAGGGAAAGGTCGAAGAAGCATGGATTCACACGTTAGCATGTCCTTGCTAATAGGGCGTTAGAATTATCGCCGCTTTTCGTCTGAAAACGGCCACAAAAGTGGCAATCATTTTTTAACGCCCCCTTGTTGATATGCCCCACGTTCTTGGTGTTTGCAACAATGTTTTTTTCAGAGTACTAAGGGGATGTCGGATGTCGTCATTTTGGTTTAATTGTTATTACAGGAGCCAAGGCTCTGCAGGCAGAATCTACCCAGCCTGTATACAAAGACATGGCCGCCTCTAAGTCAGTGGGCAGAGGAGCGATCATGGAAGCAAGGAGGTCTCCAAGGAGAGGTCAGTCGATTTTGTTCCATGCCTGCGATGCCATTGCCTTTTCTGGGGCATTGTTGTCATGTAGCCTTCCTGGAAGCGTCCCTTCGAACAAGACTGCTGAGTGATCTGACCAGCTGAGGGGCAGTACTATTAAGTAACGCAGGTGAGGGTGATTAGAAAAAATGCAGTCTAGGTTGTGACCTGCCTCATGGGTAGGATCTAGAACTAGATGAGTTAATCTTGTACCCATCGAAAGCATCCCTCAACACAACTGAATCTGTATCCTGGAGGGATTCCAGATGAAAATTGAAATCCCTGAGTATGGCAAAATGATTGAAGCAAAGCTAACTTTCTACTAGGGAGCTGATATCTGTTAAAAACAGCTTCTTTGGGCCAGGAGGTCTATAAAGTTGAACTTCCCTGAAGCAGTGATGGTCAGAGTAAAAATATGAAAGAGCTTCACAAGAGTCAATCGGAATCAAATCAAATGTAGCCATCAAAGAGTTATGGTTGAAAGCCACCCCTTCTATCGGGCCTGTTCAAGGTGTGGCATATAAAAACAGGCTGTGTAGCTTTAACCAGATCCGGTCCGAGTCATCAGCAGTCCAGGATTCAGCCACAAAAGCTATTTGTATTTTGTGACAATCTACAGTGGTGGTGGACCCCACTCTGGATAAAATGGATTTGTTGGTGTTTGGGGGGGATTTTGTGTTTTTGGGGGGTCTTTCAGCAAGTATAGTTGGGTGGGGTGAGGATTAGGTTTCTCAGGGGTGGAGTGGGATGTGGAAGGGATGTGCTGTGCTTTGGGAGAGGTTTTTGAGACTTTGGGGGTGGGGGGTCAGTTTCTACAGGACTATGGGTAAGGGCAAACAACACATATTCACTGGGAAAATGGGTAAGATGATCAGGATGGAGTTGGGTTTGGGAGTGGAGGAAGTGGAAGTGAGAGGTGTGTGTGCTGTTTGAACTGTGCATTGTGTCGGTGTCTGTTGTGTGAGTCACTGAAAGTGTTTGTCTTTTTTGGTTGTGTGTTGTAGAGGGATTTGTAGCTGTTGCTGTGGTGTCTGCATGTATGCTGGGTGTTGTGGAGGCGTCTGTGGCTTTTGCTGTAGTGTCTGTGTGTATGCTGGGTGCTGAGAAGAAGTTTGTGACTGTTGTAGTGTTTGCATAAATGCTGGGTGTTATGAGGGATCTGTGGCTGTTGGTGTGTTGTATGGGGGTATAGGTGTTGTAAAGGGGTCTGTGGTTGTTGTGTCTGGGTTTTGTTGAGGGGTCTGTTGCTGTTGGTGTAGTGTCTAGGGGTATGGGTATGATGGAGGGATCTGTGTGTGTTAGAGTGGTGTGTGGCGATATGGGTGTGGTGGCAGTGATGAGGGGTATGTGTGTCTGGTGAATTGTTCAATGCCTGTGTTTTTTGTGTTTTTTTGTTTGGGTCTGATGAAGCTTGTGTGTGTGTGTGTGTGTGTGTGTGTGTGTGCATGCTCGGGACAGGCATGGTAATAGGGAATTTGGATGGGGAACAGGCAAGAGGTGGGGTGGACGGTTGGAATGGGTGGTAGACTGCTGCTGTGAGGGAGGAGGCCAGAGCCTGGAAAAGTCTTTGTAAGCCAGACATTCCACTGATAATGCATTCCAGGAAGGCCGCCATCTATGTCAGCTGGTTGCCTTGCCCCAGGATGGCACTCAGAAGTGCAATCTGACCACGGAAATAGTCCTCAGGAGGTCATACGCTTCCTCACTCAGGGAAGCAGGGGTAACAGGGGCAGGGTTAGAGGTGCCTGCAGCGAAGGACACTGCTCCCCTCTTAGGGGAACGGACCGGACAACAGGTTAGGGGGCAACGGGGAGGTGGCAATGGAACTGGCGGTGGCAGACAATGGTTAAGCTGGCACTAAACCCGTGGGGTCCACCAGGGATCACTGAAACAATATCGATGACACACATATAGAACTACCTAAATATCGAGCAAAAAATATAGAATACAAAAATATCGACTTCCTATCTCCAAACAGGTATGTACAAAAATATCGAATCAAAAATATCGTTGTATAAAATATAGATAGTCAAAATATCAATTTTTTTTAATGCTTTAAAGTAATTAAAAATTAATGAAATAATAAATATAATTAACTTAAACATACTTAAAATACTTAAACAACATTAAAATTATTAAATAATTAATGTAACTTAAAAAATATACACATTGATTTATTAATACATATATATATATATATATATGAACGTAATATTAATGAAAAATATAAAATATTTTTACCATAGGATAGCGGAAAGAGTAAAATTTACTATTAGCACTCCAGTGAGTGCAACAGTAGAGAAAATGTTGGATAGCGTAGGGGCACAAATTACTATTCCCACTCCAGCCAGTGCAACAGTAGGGAAAGCGTTGGATGGCGTAGGGGTAAAAATGACTATTCCCACTCCAGAGAGTGCAACAGTAGGGAAAGCGTTGGATAGCGTAGGGGTCAAAATGACTATTCCCACTCCAGAGAGTGCAACAGTAGGGAAAGCGTTGGATAGCGTAAGGGTAAAAATTACTATTCCCACTCCAGAGAGTGCAACAGTAGGGAAAGCATTGGATAGCGGGAGGATAAAAATTACTATTCCCACTCCAGAGAGTGCAACAGTAGGGAAAACGTTGGATAGCGTAGGGTTCAAAATTACTATTCCCACTCCAGAGAGTGCAACAGTAGGGAAAGCGTTGGATAGCAGGAGGGTAAAAATTACTTTTCCCACTCCAGAGAGTTCAACAGTAGGGAAAGCGTTGGATAGCGGGAGGGTAAAAAGTTACTATTCCCACTCCAGTGAGTGCAACAGTAGGGAAAGCGGTCATGAGCAACTTCCGCCCCATATCTCTTCTCCCTTTCCTTAGTAAAGTCCTTGAGTCTCACGTGGCCAATACCCTGAGCTCGTTTGTTGAACAATCTCATTTTTTGGATTCTCAACAGGCTGGGTTCAGGCCTGCCCACTCGACAGAAGCAGTCATTCTTTCTGTCATGGAAGAACTACGCAGGGGCGCTGACTCGAACATCAGCCAGGCCCTAGTGCTCCTGGATTTGTCGGCCGCTTTAGACACGGTCGACCATGATATTTTGGTCGGCCGTGTCAGGGAGGCTGGCATCCGGGGCACGGCCCTAGGGTGGGTTCGTTCATTGCTGACCGATCGGCATCAGGCGGTGCGACTCTCCCACTTCTCGGCCGACAGAGTTGGGCTGACCTGTGGAGTCCCGCAGGGCTCTTCCTTATCCCCTCTTCTTTTTAACTTATATCTTACCCCTTTGATTCGGTCTCTGCGTGGCATGAATGTCACTGCATTCAACTATGCGGACGACATTCAGCTGGTGTTTAATATTGATTCCTCGCACCAGTCAGTCCTTGACTTTCAAACCATCCTCTGCCATATTAGCAATTGGATGGGGGCCAACCAACTAAAGCTCAACCCCGACAAGACCGAACTGGTTCTTGTCGGGGGCCTCTCCAATCCCTGGAACTCCACCTATTGGCCGTCTAGTCTGGGCGCTGCTCTGGTGCCCGCTAAAACGGCCAAAAGTCTAGGAGTCATTATTAGTCAGGATCTAACAATGAAGGCTCAGATCAGTGCCACGGTGTCTTCCAGCTTTTATCAGCTGAGGAAAATTAAGAAGATTGCCCGCTTCCTAACTACGGAAGCCCTTACCCTGGCCTTGTTGGCGTTAGTCATCTCTAGGGTGGACTACGCCAACTCTCTGTACGTCGGGATCCCAGCCTACCAGCTCAAAAAACTCCAGCTGGTTCAAAACCAGGCTGCCCGCCTAATATATCACTAGCCCAGGCACCACCATGTCCGTCCTTTGTTAAAATCACTTCACTGGCTCCCGGTGTCCGAGCGCTGTAAATTTAAGCTAGGCTGTACGATGTTCAAAACCCTATTGGGTACTGGCCCGTCCTTCATCTCTGCCTTACTGCACCCGCATGTCCCTTCACGGAACCTGCGCTCCTCTCACCTGGCTCTTCTTAAAGTCCCGAGATTTAAGCGTAAGAGACTTGGCGGTCTCCGGTTCTCGTTCTTGGCGCCCTCCTTATGGAACTCTCTACCCATTGAGTTGCGACTTGCTCCCTCTTACAATCGCTTCAGGTCTTTGCTGAAAACTTTTCTTTTTCACTTGGCCTATGACTAATCCCTCTGGATCTCATCATTTCTTTCTCTTTTTCTCTCTCTCTCGCTATTGCTTTCTCCCCTTCACGCCAAAGCGCCAAGAAACCGTATGGTGTAAGCCGCGCTATACAAGTGCTTTTCACATCACATCACATCACATCACATAGCGGGAGGATAAAAATTACTATTCCCACTCCAGAGAGTGCAACAGTAGGGAAAACGTTGGATAGCGTAGGGTTCAAAATTACTATTCCCACTCCAGAGAGTGCAACAGTATGGAAAGCGTTGGATAGCAGGAGGGTAAAAATTACTTTTCCCACTCCAGAGAGTTCAACAGTAGGAAAGCGTTGGATAGCGGGAGGGTAAAAAGTTACTATTCCCACTCCAGTGAGTGCAACAGTAGGGAAAGCGTTGGATAGCGTAGGGGTAAAAATTACTATTCCCACTCCAGAGAGTGCAACAGTAGGGAAAGCGTTGGATAGCGTAGGGGTAAAAATTACTATTCCCACTCCAGTGAGTGCAACAGTGGGGAAAGCGTTGGATAGCGTAGGGGTAAAAATGACTATTCCCATTTCAGAGAGTGCAACAGTAGGGAAGGCGTTGGACAGCGTAAGGGTAAAAATTACTATTCCGACTCCAGAGAGTGCAACAGTAGGGAAAGCGTTGGATAGCGTAAGGGTAAAAATTACTATTCCCACTCCAGAGAGTGCAACAGTAGGGAAAGCATTGGATAGCGGGAGGATAAAAATTACTATTCCCACTCCAGAGAGTGCAACAGTAGGGAAAACGGTGGATAGCGTAGGGTTCAAAATTACTATTCCCACTCCAGAGAGTGCAACAGTAGGGAAAGCGTTGGATAGCAGGAGGGTAAAAATTACTTTTCCCACTCCAGAGAGTTCAACAGTAGGGAAAGCGTTGGATAGCGGGAGGGTAAAAAGTTACTATTCCCACTCCAGTGAGTGCAACAGTAGGGAAAGCATTGGATAGCGTAGGGGTAAAAATTACTATTCCCACTCCAGAGAGTGCAACAGTAGGGAAAGCGTTGGATAGCGTAGGGGTACAAAAATTACTATTCCCACTCCAGTGAGTGCAACAGTGGGGAAAGCGTTGGATAGCGTAGGGGTAAAAATGACTATTCCCACTTCAGAGAGTGCAACAGTAGGGAAAGCGTTGGACAACGTAAGGGTAAAAATTACTATTCCCACTCCAGAGAGTGCAACAGTAGGGAAAGCGTTGGATAGCGTAAGGGTGAAAATTACTATTCCCACTCCAGAGAGTGCAACAGTAGGGAAAGCATTGGATAGCGGGAGGATAAAAATTACTATTCCCACTCCAGAGAGTGCAACAGTAGGGAAAACGCTGGTTAGCGAAGGGTTCAAAATTACTATTCCCACTCCAGAGAGTGCAACAGTAGGGAAAGCGTTGGATAGCAGGAGGGTAAAAATTACTATTCCCACTCCAGAGAGTACAACAGTAGGGAAAGCGTTGGATAGCGTAGGGGTAAAAATTACTATTCCCACTTCATGACATCATAAGGTGTGATGAGGGAAATAACAAATTTGTAACATCTGGGCCTAGTTTCCACTGAATACAACATACACTCCAAATCCCACTCAGTGCCACATAATAACACGCCACATAATTACACAGCACTCAATGCAACATACACCAAATACCACTCAGTGCCACATGGCCGTTTTTGATTTGTATTACTCACCGGCCAAGCTGGCAAAATGGAAAGGGAGTAATGGGGACAAATGCAAAAGATGTGATGAAATAGCTGCCGACTCTAGTCACATGTTTTTTAAATGTTCTAAACTTTCTCAATTTATTGTGGATATTGAATTTTTTATTATTAATAGTTTGGGGATTCCTGTAAAACTAAATATGGAAATGGTTATTATTGGTTTGGAAACGAATCAAATATGAATCAGGACATTAGCTGAAGAAGTTTTTCTATTTATTTGTATGGCAGCTTCTCGTTTTTGCATCACCTCTTATTGGCTTGATTCTGAATCTCCTGTTATTAGCCAGTGGCAAGCTAAAATGTTATCTATATATCAACTTCAAATGGCCATCTACAGATCTAAGAGTGTTATAAAGAAAAGACTCGGGCTAAAAATCTGGGCACCAATCCAGAATTGGATTTAATTTATCAGTTCATGTAAGTTACTTGTCGTCCTGTAACTTGAGCAATTATTCTGGAATTTTGTACCTTGTTGGACTTACTGTATTGGAGATGAATAACGTCAAATTTAATAACTGAGGTTTAAGAGAAAAGAAAAAGGAAAAAGGGTGGAATGCTAACTGCATGGCCCACACATCTGATTTATTATGTACATTTCTGTCCCTACGAGGTCACTATATCTGTTACCACTGATGATTCCAGTTACAATGACAACAGTTTAAACGCGGCCGGCCCGAAGTGGTTGTAGGCGGCTTGCTGTGTTAATATACATTTCGTTATAAGTTATAATTTGATGCCTGATGATTACTGCAAAGCGCTGCCGGCCATGCTATGGTTGTAGGCACTGAGCTGTGTCTATGCTCACAATTACCAATAAAGGTATTGAAAACTTAAAAAAAAAAAACATTTTTCACTGATTTCAGAAATAATCTGTGATAATAAAGTGTCAGATGATAGTGTCATAAAAAAAATAAAAAAAATAAAAAGTTACTTGTCAAATGAATTTATTTATTGTATATTGACATCATTCTTTTCTTCTCCCTTTGAATCATGTACAAAGATAAGTCTGTCGCATTTTCTGTATAATATCTGACTGTTTGCTGAAATAAAACCAATTAAAAAAAAAATTCTTTGTTAATTAATGCTAATTAATTAATCAATATGTAAATATAGCAATGGTTTAATTAATTTTAGATTTGAGCTGTGGGGTTTATAGTGGTAAAGGGGGGGAAGTAAATTCTTTTAAATTAATTAATAAGTTGTTAATTGATATTTATTTAATTGGGTAAGGTGGAGTAATTTATGTTTAATTAATTAATAATTAGCTGATTATTAATATTAATTCATCAATTGATAAATATTTATGATAATTGTTTATTTTTATTTTGTGTGTGGGTTTTGGTTGTATAGGGTTTACGTTTGGGGAGTATTCATTTTTTATCTTTTTTAATTTATTTTTAATTAATAATATTTCTTTAATTGATAATTAATTATGTTTATTATGGAGGTATTTTTTTATTTAGATGTGAATTGTGTGGTGTTATAGGATACGAAATAAAATTGATTACATTTATATAATATTTAATATTTTTGTTTATAAATAATTACTATGAAAAATGTTTTTTGTTTGTAAATAATCTTTCGAGGTATTTGTTAGATCTTTGTAACATTATAATCTGTTTCCATCTTTTGTAATATTTAATATTTTTATATATGTTATAGTTTTCTTTTTAATTTTTGAGTTGTTGATATTTAGTTTTTTTTATTTTGAAATGACTCCAGTGGAAATAAAAAATGTTACCTCTCTGCTATCTAACACTTTCCCTATTGTTGCACTAACTGGAGTGGGAATAGTAATTGTTACTTCTCCGCTATCCAACACTTTCCCTACTGTTGAACTCACTGGAGTTGGAAAAGTAATTTTTACCCCTTGTTATTCAACACTTTCCCTACTGTTGCACTCACTGGAGTGGGAATAGTAATGTGTACCCCTCTGCTATCCAACACCATCCCCACTGTTGCACTCACTGGAGTGGGAATAGTAATTTTTACCTCTCGGCTAGCCAACATTTTCCCTACTGTTGCACAAACTGTAGTGGCAATATTAATTTTTACTCCTCCGCTATCCAACACTTTCCCTACTGTTGCACTCAATGGAGTGCAAAATTCAAGTTTAAAGACTACGAAATATTTTTATGTTTTAATTTATGATATAATGTTTTTTTATTAGATGTTATAAGTGTATGTAAATATATATATATATATTTATTTGTAAATTTTTATATATTTATAAAATTATAAAATACATTAAAATTAATATTTTATTAATTGTTTTAAAGTAAACAGATATATATATTACATTTTATATATGTATGTTTAAATATGTTTTTAATTACATTTATTTCTTATAATTGTTCAAATGTATATTAAATCTAAATACTTTTTTAAAGTTAATTTTATTTTTTAATATATTTAACATTAATTTGTATATAAATAAAACAAATAGATATGTTGTACATCTATATTTTTTACATCAATATTTTTTTCCGATTTTATGCTTACCATTATAAATATTGGATGTCGATATTTTTTACATCGATATTTGTGTATGGGGATATTGTGGGCGTCGATAATCTATCAGTGAACCACAATCATAGCGGGAGGGAGCGTGCACAATTATACATACTGACGGAGTGACGCCTCAATAGGATTCGAAATATTTTGCCTTTGACAATGCAGACTAGACTAAAAGCCTAGCCGTCCTGTAAACATGGCTCCCGCGTGTAGGGAGGGGTGGGAGTCACCCACCCTGAGAGAGCACATGTGTGTGTGTGTGTAGCGCCCAGATGTGCAGCTGCAGCAGCCGGGCGTAGTGCCGCCCATTCCTGCCGGATGGTTGAGGAGTTGTGACACAAAGTAGCACCGGATGTTCGTGCAGGTTGGGGCCTGGCACAAGACGGGTATATCTGGTACAGCCACAGGTGTGTATTAGTGTTGGACGGAGGTGTTCGCTGTGCAGACTATGCGTTTAGGCAGGGAGTAGGCTAGGCGTAAAAGCAAGGATCATTCAACAGTGCAGGCACTGAAACTCACAACAAACATTGGTAAATCCAAGCAGTGTGGTGGCACATTTCTCTTTTAGCCCCGTCCTCTTCAGACTGGGCGGCCCCGACTTAATGCTGTGGTAAAAGGTTCCTTATCTTCTTTATGGGGCCATCTGAACCCATAAAGAAGATAAGAAAGCTTTTGCCACAAAGGTAAGGCAAGGAACCCAGTCTGAAAAGGACGGAGCTTAGCGAGAAAGGAGAACGTCACTAGGACCTCTTCTCCAATGGCTGGCCACCGTTTAGGAGGCCAGCCAATGGAGAAGAAGGGTGGGGCTTAACCCTCGCTAGGGAAGTTCTCTTAAAAACATAACATCTCCCAAGCTCGACTGCACATGTGCGCAGTACGCCACGCGCGACCTAAAAATGTCCGGGGGACCCAGGGGGGGGGGGGGGATGTAGTTTGCCCCGCCTCGGCTTTCCTGGCGCTGACATGCCCGCACTTGACCCAGGTACATGGTGATATATAGCGTTTTCGGTCCCCACTCCGCAGAGGTGCGGGCAATGGAGAAAAGGGCGCTTTCCCTGACCCTGTGGCAAGATGGGACATGTAGTCCTGAAGATTTGTTAGCTCTCCCCACAACGGGACTCTGCACTGCGCTATATAGCGCTGCCAGTCTGCACAGGTGCTGTCAATTGAGAAAGGGGCCTTCTCTCTGGCCCCATGTTGAGATGGGACGTGTAGTTCTGAAGATTTGCGGCTCCTTTATGAGAAAAAACTAGACAAAACGCAAAGCACTCCAGCAAGTGCATTAACCACACGAGAGTTAGCTTACAGTTATTAATATCTCATGTAAATTGCTGGGTACACAAAGATCTCTGCAACATATGCCTTAACCCTGTAACATTTTAAAATGCAGCTTGTTTGTGACTAATTAAGTAAGCCAGAAAAGAATTACTGTCACATTTGTCCTTGTTGCAAAATATTTGTGGCTGTGTTTTTTAAACATAAAGGTATATTTCGAATGTCAGAATATGCTTTTCATGACATCCTCTGTAATAAAGGACTTGCAGCATTGGGCTTGGCAATTATCTTATTGCGGAGCTGTGTATGGTGTTGATTGCTGAGCAACCCCACACGAACTTCCCTGAGAAGCCGGTGACTGCTCACCATTGCCACCACTGACAGTCAACTGCTGAAAGGGCTGTACTTGGCCCAGTTTGCAGAGCTAAAGTAGGATAGGCCCTCTGGGACTGCTGATCCAAACGACCCCACATCCTATGGCTGTGGACACCGAGCCCCTGCCTGGCCCATGGCTCTCCAACAGGGTCTGACATATGTAATCCATTTTCATCATCAAACAAGACAGACTCAATGAAAACAACGGTCTGACAGCCACTGACTTGATGAGGGAAGTAACCTACCACAGTGGTATTTTATTTAGTGTGCTACTGCCAAGTTTAAAATTGAGCACAGCTGTGCTTTCCTCTTCTTCCCCATCCACCATGCCTCTATAGGGCTGGAGAACACAAGGAAGTGAGCATCAACAGAAAAGATACAATAGAAATCAGGTATTTTAAAATATTGAATTCTTTAAAAAAATATTTTATGGAGACTGTCACTTGTTTTAAAATGCACATTCATACAATCTTGCAAAAATAATTAACTACGGATAAGTGATACTGAGCCAGGTTTATACTAGAACTGAATCGCTCATGTGTCAACGTATTTCCCCATAGGCGTAGATTGGGGAAAACAGTGACGTACAAACTGGCAGCTGCCACCCTGCCACATCAGAAACAAATTAATCATCAATGAAGTAAGTGGATCCAACCCCAGGAAGCGGCCCAACTTGAGGAGTGCCAAAGATGTCCCTTGGCAGGCTCCTTTTTTTCCTTTTATTTCTGCGCACTTTTCAATAAATAAATTAAACATCAAAGTAGCTGTCTGGGGGTGAATCTGCCAGCTGGATGTGGGTCTTAGTCAGTGCAAACACTGCTGGGGACCTTGCAAAAGGACACGACTTTGGTCAGGGAACAGGGTTTTGAATGTAGGCCCGAACCCTCAGAGACCAGCTGTCAGTTTTAGACGAAGGGGGAAAGAGACATCTGTCAAAAACAGATGTTCGCAACTGCTAACCTTCTGTCTCAGTCCAAGGGTAAGACCATCTTCCCCGATCCTCTATTAGGGGATCGTAATGCAGGAAGAAATTACGTCAGGCCGGCCCCTGAGTTTAGGGTGGTCAGTAAGAGAGTAGCCATAAAAATAGAATATCCTCTACTTTGAGCCATGTCTTAAATAGCGCTGATCAAGCAGGCGAGGCAAACAAACCCTGCAGCTGTTTGAGAGATTGCTTCCAGAGGAAGTTCTGAAAGTCATAGATGTTCTTCTTTCTTTTTCTCTATCCCTCTTTCAGTCTTTTGTCCTTCTTCCTCGTCTTTTCTCTGTTTATTCTTCTCTACCCCCTTCTCATCATCCATCATGCATCATTTTTTCTTGATTTTCATCCATCCAATTCTTCAAAATTCCTTCACTCCATCTACCTAACCTGTCTTCTTTCCTTTCAACACCACTCTTTTCTCTCCATCAATTCATTGCTTTCTTCATCCGTCCAACTTCCACCCTTCCCTCCACCCATCCCTTCATCCTCCTCTCCTTCCATCCATCTCTCCAGCCATCCTCTTTCCATCCTTCTACATCCATTCTTGCATTTTCTTTTCCATCCATATCTTTATTCATTCATCCTCTCTTCTTTTTTCTCATCATCTCCAATTCTCTCCAACCCTCCCTTCCTTCTATGCTTCCGCTGCACGAGATCGATTTATGAGCTTCTTGCAGACCAGAGTCTAAGGGGCCTTATAAACATATTAAGGGGCTTATTACAAGTACGGCAACGAGCAGCCTGACCATCACCACCACAGTGGCCCGCCTACCATATTATAAGTGTGGCGGTGGGACAGCTATAAGACTGCAGCCTCTGCTGGAATCAAGGATCCTGCTGCAGCGGCAGTCTAAAAATGGCCTGAAAAACAAGTTACTTACCTTCGGTAATAATATATCTGTATGAAACATAGGTTAGTTATAGATTCCTTACCTTAGAATTACCCCAAGGCATCAGACTGGATCCGGAAAGTTTTTTCATCAGCAGTACCCCTGCGCGTCAGAAGAGGGCGTTGGTTGACTCCGCGTTCGTCGTCGGCATCCTGTTCGCAGGGATGACGTCGCAGTAGCTACTTAGATTTTGCCCTCGCGCGCTGACATCAGTTTTGTACATAACTTTCCACACCAGAGCGCAGATCCATGCAAGACACTGACCACTGGTGCACAAAACTAGCGCCCTGAAAGGAAACCCTTAACCCTAGAAGTCAGTTTGCAGAATGGGGAGGATGGGTGGGGCGGTAAGGAATCTATAACTAACCCATGTTTCTTACAGATATATCATTACAGAAAGTAACTTACTTGTTCATCTGAAAGAAACTGTTAGTTATAGATTCCTTACCTTAGAATAGATACCCCAGCAATACCAATCCAGGAGGTGGGTCCGCGAACTAAGTTCACACCAAAAAGTCCTGGAGAACAGAACGGCCAAAGAAGCCGTCTCTCTGGACTTGGCTGTCCAGGCAGAATTGTTTGTTGAATGTGTTCAGTGATGCCCATGTAGCTGCCTGACAGATGTCATTTAGGGGGACTCCTCATCCCAAAGCAGTAGTAGCTGCATTCGCCCTGGTGGAATGATCGCGCAGCCCTACTGAAGGCTCCTTCTTTGCCAAAGAATAGCAAACTTTGATGCACAGAATGACCCACCTGGAGATGGGCAGTTTGGGCACGGCCCGACCTTTCTTAGCGCCCACGTAACCAACAAAGAGCTGGTCGTCCACCCGGAATTGTTTGGTGTAATCCAAGTAGAAGGAAAGAGCATATTTTGGATCCAGACCATGGAGCCTCTCTCGAAGGATGCAGAGGTGTAAAAAAGGTGGCCAAAGTGATGGTTTGGCCACTGTGGAAAGAAGTAACCACCTTGGGAAGAAAAGAAGGTCTAGTTCTAAGGACGACCTTGTCCGGATGGACAGCCAGAAAGGGAGGCTTGGAAGAAAGAGCTTGGAACTCACTCACCCTCCGTGCAGAGGTGATGGCCACCAGAAAGGCAGTTTTCAAAGTGAGAAGTCTGAGAGGACAGTTATGTAGCGGCTCAAAGGGAGCACATATAAAATATGTAAGAACCAAGTTCAAGTCCCATTGGGGCATTACAAAAGGAACAGGAGGAAAAATATGAGTAATGCACCCCAGGAATCTATTTACAATAGGGGACTTGAAAAGAGAAGGCTGATCAGGAAGCCTAAGGAAGGCTGAAATGGCCGAGAGGTAGCTCTTTAAAGTGCCCGGAGCAGAGCCCTGCTGTGCCAAAGAAAGGAGGAACAAGAAAACCTCAAAAAGAGGGGCAGAAAGGGGATCCACAGCCTTTGCTGTGCACCATGCCACAAATTTGTTCCATCAGCAGGTGTATACTGTTTTGGTAGAGGGACACCTGGCTGCCAAGAGAACATCGCAGACTTCGGGAGGCAGGTCAAACGGCGTCAACTGCCACTGCTCAATCTCCACGGAAGTAGGTGGAGGCTGGAAAGGTTCGGTGGAGGACAGTCCCCAGCTGCTGTGAAAGAAGATCCCCCGAAGAGGCAATCGGATCAGAGGACCGATGGCCATGTTGAGCAGCTCGGGATACCAGACTCTTCATGCCCAATCCAGAGCCACAAGAATGACTTGGGCCCAGTCACGCTTGATCTCCTTAAGCACTCTAGGCAGAAGTAATATAGGCGGATAGGCGTATAGAAGACCGCAACTCCACTCGTGATAAAAAGCGCCCCTTAGCGAGTGCCGCCTTGGACATTCCAACGCGCAGAACGGCTGACATTGTGCTTTCTCTTCGGTGGTGAATCGATCTAACCAAGGCTCTCCTGACTGCTGGAAGAGACACATTGCACCACCTCCGAGTGAAGACGCCATTCGTGATACATCAGGTACCTGCAGGTGAGTTAGTCCGCCCTAGCAATTAGGGTACCAGCCAGGTGTTGAACCATCAGGGTTATGCCCTGATGTTCCAGCCATGCCCAGAGGGGGAGGGCCACCTGACTTAGGGTCCATGACCCCACCCCTCTCTGTTTGTTGCAGTACCATATGGCAGTGATGTTGTTCATGAACACCTGCGCTACTCCTCCCAGGACAGAGGGAAGGAATGCTTTAAGTGCAAGACGAATCGCCCGAAGCTCCAGAAGGTTGATATGGAGCCTGGACTCCGCCAGAGACCAAAGGCCTCTGATCTCCACCTCCCCCATGTGGCCGTCCCTTCCAGAAGTGATGCATTGGTCACCTCTGGTTAAGGAAGGGAGAGGGATCTTCCGTCAACCCAATCCTGGTTCGTTAGCCACCACTGCAATTGGTGTGCAGTGCCCTCCGAGATCTGGATGCATGCAGGAGGTTCCCCTGATGTTGGGCACACTGGAACTTCAGGTCCCACTGCAGAGCCCGCATATGCCATTTGGCATGGTCCACCAGCATGATGACTGAAACCAGGGATAAAGGCTGAAAGATCGGAATCATAGCCCGAATATCCTGGGCTCGCTCTTCGGAAAGATAGACCCGAAACTGTGTCGTGTCCAGAACCGCTCCGATGAAGAGGAGCTTCTGAGAGGGAATCAGGTGTGACTTTGGCACGTTGATGGAAAACCCCAGCAAATGCAGGAGGTCAGCCATAGTCTGGAGGTGGGAGATGACAGCCTGGGGTGAGCCCACCTTCAACAGCCAGTCGTCGAGACAGGGGAAGACTGGAACCCCTGATCTGCGTAGCTGAGCTGCGACCACTGCCATCACTTTTGTGAACACCCGAGACACGCTGGTAAGGCCAAAGCAGAGCACAGTAAACTGAAAATGCTTGTGGCCTGCCGTGAACCGCAGATAGCGCTGTCAGGACAGGGATATGAAAGTAAGCGTCCTCCATGTCCAACACTACCATCCAGTCTCCAGGGTAGAGGGCAGACAGGACCTGAGCGAGCGTCAACATTTTGAAATTCTACTTCCGGAGGAAGTGGTTGATGTTCCTAGGGAGAGGTGTGGCACCGCGGCCAGGGCGACTGACGCTGGAATCTGGGAATCAGGGTTCGATCCCCGGCTCCGGCGGCAGGTTAGCTCAGCACCATGTGACTCTGGGCAATAGCTCGCTTAATCTTCCCGACGGCCCCCTGCGCCTAGAGACCCTTACGGTTGATTGTGCGCTTTACAAATGTGGATTATTATTATTATTATATTCCTGAGAGCCAAGATAGGACGCAGGCCTTTGTCCTTCTTGGGCACCAAAAAGCAGTGGGAATAGCAACCACGACCTACTTTCAGGACAGGAACGCGCTCAATGGCTCCTTTGGCCAAGAGTGCCGAAACTTCCTGTTGGAGAAGGGCCAGATGATCCTCCGACATGCAATGGTACTGAGATGACATGGACGGAGGGGCAGTCTCGAAGGGGAGGGAGTAGCTCCTTTGGACTATCTGCACAACCCGCTTGTGGCCCTGGAGGAAATGTGGTGGGGCACCCCTTCCTGAAGAAGGCTGATAGCCAGAAACCGGTCCTCTGATGCTTGATTCTGGTCCAGGGAAGACATGGCTTGGCAGTTCGGGCTGGACTGTTCCCATGAGGCACAGGGTCAAGACTGATTTGCATATGGCCATGTCTGAACTGGGGTGGCTTGGTGAGCAAAATAACGATGGATTAAACCCAGATCTGTGACTGGGGTGAATGTTTTGCCATTGTGCAACATTCCGTCCATCATCTTGTTTGTTTTGCTGTTCACCCTATGTGGGAAGCGTATGCCCAGACGTGGGTCCCGTGCTCACTAGGCCACTGAAGTCAAGCTATCCTGGCTGAAGACGGCTGATAGCCAGAAACCAGTCCTAGGATGCTTGATTCTGGTTCAGGGAAGACATGGCTTGGCAGTTCGGGCTGGACTGTTCCCATGAGGCACAGGGTCAAGACTGATTTGCATATGGCCATGTCTGAACTGGGGTGGCTTGGTGAGCAAAATAACGATGGATTAAACCCAGATCTGTGACTGGGGGTGAATGTTTTACCATTGTGCAACATTCCGTCCATCATCTTGTTTGTTTTGCTGTGCACCCCTTCCATAGCCACAAAAGGGGCAAAAGGCAGACTGCGCAGGATGGATGGTGGAGAGGCGCAAGTACCTGGCCATAGCTCTAGCGCCTTGTCTGCCTTGTTGCCGAGAAGGCGACGGACATCAAAGGGCATGTCCTCAACCAGGTGTAGCGTCGAAGGGCTACCGATGTGGAAATCGTCCTGCCTAGTGAGTCGGCGGTATCCAGCCCACAGCGGATGGTAAACTTTTTCTTCGTCTCTCCCCACAGTGACTGCACGGGAGAACACGGCCTGGGCCTCCTCCGGGCAATAGGGCAGCACCTGCGCTACAGTATCCCAAATAGAGTGGGTGTAATGGCCCAACAGACATGCAGGGTTTAGCGACCACAGTCCCAAGCTGGAGGAAGAAAACATTTTCTTCCCAAGGTGGTCAAGCTTTTTGGATTCCCTATCGGGTGGTGCATTAGGGAATGCGCCTTTTGACATGGAGGCTTCGACCACCAAGCTCTCAGGTGTGGGGATTTGGGAGAGGAAAGTGCGGTCGCCCAGGGTCAGGCGGTGGTGTCGGGCAATCATCCTGTCCACAGGAGGCCCTGTGTTGGGCCTGGACAAGATGCCAAATAGGACCTCAGTGAGGGCTTCATTAAATGGCAGCAGGGGCTCCGAAGAGCTCGCTGCCGGTTGAAGCACCTCTGTCAGGAAGTTAGTCCTGACAGCCTCCGTAGGTAGCTCAAGGTGGAGAGCCTCGGCTGTCCTACGCAACACCACTGCGTATGACACTCCCTCCTCCAGTAGCCATGGTAGGAGAAGACAACATGCCAACCAAGGTCTGGGAAGGTATCCAGACCACTGGCTTTCCCCAGTTCCTCCCGCCAGTCCGGTTCAAAACCTAGCTGGTCGGTTAAAGGGCCACTAGACCCCTCCCAGTCCTCCTTACCCTCATCTGGCTGCCAATCTGGTCTCAAAGAGCCAGGGTAGAACAGGGGCACAAAAGTACCCGTCGATGCCGGTCTGGCTCCGTGTCTACCTCGAGGTGGAGGCCGGGGTCAACGTCGGTTGTAGATGTGGTGCCGGTGGAGGTGTTACGAGGTCGACTAGGGATGTATGACGTTACAACGCATACTTTTACAACGCCTACCTTTACATCGCAAGTTTTACAACGCATACCATTACAACGCATAATGCTTTTGGGCGCTGGATAGTGAATAGTTTAATTTACTATTCCAACTCCAGTCCCCGTGGATAGTAGGGAAGGTGTTGGATAGTACATTAAACCTATTCCCTATCCTAGAGCGCCCCCCAGCGCTATGCGTTGTAATGGTTTGCGTTGTAAAAGATGCGTTGCAATGGTAGTTCGTTGTAAAAGTTTTGTTGTAAAGGCTGTATACCCGACTGGTGCCGATCCAGATCCAGGTCTGGATTAAAGGGGACCCTGCGATGCCAAGGCCGGAGCCACCGGCGTCGAAGGCCCAGGGCCCCCAGCCGAGTCCACAGGGCCTGAAAGCACGGTGGTGGAGTCTGGCTGCCCAAAGATGGCATGCATTGCTTTGTAGAAAGCTCGAAGCTCTGCAGGGGTTGCTCCGGATCCCGGGAACGGAGGGTAGCTAGGGGCCGACCCTACGGGCTCTGCACTCAGAGCTGCAGGAGGGGCACCACCCACATCCCTTGTTGCGTCGGCCAACGGTCGGGGAGAAGTCAAAGAGTGACAGTGCTTCTATGCCTTCTACTTGTGCTTTGACTTCAGAGTCAGAGTCAAATACACTTTATTCAATTATTTTAAAATCATAAAAGTATGCTATACATCCACTTTTGATCATACAAACACAGGTGATTAGACAAACAATTTTAAAAGTTATATTTAAAAAACAAGAATTCAATATACAAATCTTCAGAGCAGATCAAGGTTAAAAGCAACCATTTTTTTTTTTACGACCATGACAAAAAATGTGCAAATGTCACAAAATTTTATAAGTTGTAGGATTACTACAGTTCTATTTACAAAGTGTTAGCTGCCAGGGAGAAATGTGCAAACTTTGCGTAGTTCATAGATTAATTTTTACTAATGGTTAAATGTTACCAAAAAATTTTTAACCAAAGAATTGTTCAATGAATCATAGTACCCTATGATTCCGGGTCAAAGTTGTCCGCAATCTATTTAGCCTGGATCGAAGGGACATAGTCAGGAAATTAGCTACCCCATACATTACTAATGGGGATTCCATAAGCTGCAGGAACAATAAGGCTGGTTTAACCTGCATAAATTTTTGATCTTTCAGTATTGGCTTGATGAACTTTTCCTTCCCACTCTTAAAAAAAGGGCAAAAAATCACAAAATGCAATAGGTTCTGATCAGAAAAGTCATCACATTTACAGGGAGCATTCTCGTGAGGCTTACACCATTTAGCATATACTCCTAGCAGAAAGTGAACTTGATTAAAGCGAAATTTTGTAAGGAGCCACCGATGGAAAGGTTTATTAACTATCGTCAAGTATGGTTGAATGGATAACGATGTAATCATCATGTAGTGGGACCTTACAGTTGGCTTCAAAATTTCACTAGCCTCTCTTTCTGCTTCCTTTTTCTTTGTGTAGTGGGTCTTAACCCAATTAATGTCATCTCTCACCAAGCTCTCTGGTTTTATATATAGATCGGGACGGCCCAGGTATACTGCTGTTGTTTTAATATGTGTTAGCCATCCGATCTCAGCCACATTGTCCCGCCCCATACAATCCCTAATAATCTTATGGTTTAAGGTTAAAACTGGGTTAAGCCATGTCCTAATCCATGACAATAGCGGGGCCAAAGACAGTGAGTCTTCAATATACCCCATCCCCAATTCCATATGGACCGAAAAAGCTGGGGTAGATTGAGGGAGGCCCAATAGGGATCGCAAGAATATATTCTCCTCTCTTTGTATATGAGCCAGTTTTTTGTATCCCCAAATCGATGCCCCATACCTGGCAATGGCCAAGGTTTTGGCTCTTTAGATGGACAATATAGCCTCAGCTGGTTTGCCACCCAGTCTTTTTGCGAAACCCAGGATAGCGGCAGCCGATCTCTTTACTGCCGCTGCTTTACTTGTAATTTGTGGTGCTCACGTCCCCCTCTCATCAAACACCACACCTAGGTAGGTAAAAACTTTGACTTTGGTAAGCACTGAGCCATTAGAGGAGAGTGTTTTAATGCTATTCTTGCATTTGCCTACTGCCATTACATGGGATTTCTCTATGTTTACTAATAGGTCCAGGTCTTGCATAAATGCCCCAAAGGAATTTAATAAGAGTTGTAAACCATTTGGGGTTCTTGACAACAATACCGTGTCGCCAGCATATAATAGTACCGGCAAGAGAAAGCCACCCATGCGTGGTACATCAATAGAGGCTGCTTCCAGTGACTTTCCCAGTGAATTATTATAAAGGGAAAAAAGCATGGGGGCCAAAATGCACCCTTGGCGCACCCCCCTTCCAGATTTAAAGAAAGCAGTACAGTTTCCCTCTTCAGACATGCGAATAGTCGCCCTCAGGTCACTGTGGAGCTGCGCCAGAAAATTCACAAGTTCTCTATCCAGGCCCATTTCCAGGAGAATTGCCCACAGCTTTGACCTATTGACTGGGTCAAAAGCTGTGGACAGGTCCATGAATGCCAAGTACATCATCCCCTTTGTTGCTACTGTGTATTTGCTCAGTGTAAGATGTAGATTTAGGCATTGATCCTCTGTGCCTCTTCCTGAACGAAAGCCATACTGAGCCTCACACAGAATATCTTTATTTGTCGCCCAAGATGAGATTCTTTCTAGGATAACCTTGCCTAGGATTTTAAAAGAAGAATCTAACAAGGATATGGGCCTATAACATCTTGGGTCCCCCCTTTGGCCCTTCTTAAATATGGGGATTATAATGGACTGTGACCAAGATTTTGGAGCTCTTAACTTATCCAAACTAATCACATTAAAGACATTGGTAAGGACCACTGCCCACAAGTCCGTATTTGCTTTAAACATGTCGGCCGGGACGCCATCTGGGCCTGGGGCCTTCTTGCCCGCTGTGTCTTCAATTGCTTTCTGTACCTCCTTTATAGTAAAACTGGGTAGATTCTCCTGTGTTTCCATCAAGATTTGGTGTAGAGGTCCCGGATCGAGTTACTACCATAGATTTTTTGAAAATGACCCAGCCAGTCCTGTTCGGGGATATTTACTTGTAGTGGCGCATTTTCTTTCCCATTGAATAAGGGGGTATTAACAATTTTCCAGAATTTAGCGCTATCCCTCAGAGTAGCCTTATCATGTAGCTCATCCCAAGCATGTCTTTTTATTTCGTTTTTTCGTCTTAGGATATTTAGATTATACTTTTTCCTAAGTATGGCCACCTCTTGTTTATCTCTGGGTGACTTTTTTAGTGCTTTATGTAGTTCCCTATGAGATTTAGAGCATTCCTTGTCAAACCACCCCTTTTCCTTTTTCTCCTTATTTTTCGATTTACATTTTAGATCATCCGCTACTTGTTGGCAAATTGTTTCGAATGACAGAATTATATTCCCCTCAAACTTTAGTGGGTCCCTGCAGATGTTAATTTCTTTGCCCACCTTTATGTTTAAGGAATATAAGAAGTCCTCTGGGATGATTTTGTTCCATTTAACCCGTCTTTCCTGGTCCTTAACACTTAAATCTGTAAATGTTTCTGCATTTGTTCCTTTGTTAAATAAAAACATGTTGTTGGTGTCTACTTCTAAAACTACAGGGTTATGATCACTAAATGTAGTGTGTACAGCATTATAAAAAATTACATTTTGTAGCATTCCCGGCGAGATGAATATATAATCAATAATAGTATTGCTGTCCCTAGCACTGTAAGTTGGCACCCTCTCATTAATGTCATAGAACTCTGGTTTGTGTAAATCGTTCTCTAAGAGAAGTTCTTCCAGGGCAGACCCCTTTACAGAGTGTTCAAAATGTGAAAAGGGCAGCATATCAGTGTTAATAGTATCTCTAAACTGGCAGTTCTGCTGACATAAATGTATATTAAAATCCCCCATCAAGAAAAAATATACAAAAGTGGTTTGACCCTCCTTATATTTACATAAAAACTCAGTCAGGGAGTTAATGTTGTCATTTAGTGTTGTACTTTGTATGCTATTATAAAAGTTAATATAGACCGCGTTAATTGGGAGTTTTTGAAGGCTCTAACAACCCATCTACAATTGGGGGATAATTTTGGTGGGGCTTTGGCTCGAATATACCAGTCACCTAATTCGAGAGTTTTAGTAAATGGGGTATTAACTAAGCCGATAAAAGTCATGAGAGGTACAAGGCAGGGGTGCCCTCTATCCCCTCTTTTGTTCGATCTATATATTGAACCGTTAGCCTGCAGAATCAGAGAGGCAGATAGGATCCCCCCTTTCGAGTTCCAGGGATGGGCAAGAAAGATTGGATTGTATGCAGACGACATCGTCATTCTAACATCAAATCTACATCAAACCCTGGACACTATAGGTTTTTTAACGAAGAAATTTGGTGAAGTTTCGGGATATCAGCTAAATGCTGATAAAACAGAAATTATGTCCTGGAACGCGGCAGCAGAGGGTATAGCTTGTAAAAAAGAAATAAGATATCTTGGGGTCCAAATTACTCAGGACATAAAAGATCTTACTAAAGTTAATTTTGCTAAAGTCAGGAAGGAAATATCTTCGGCTTTGAGGGGTTGGGCCCATTTGCCTTTAACAATTTACGGACGTGTCAACTTGGTGAAGATGATGGCGTTACCTAAGATAACTTTCTTATTTGACACGCTCCCTCTCATGTTTGAGAAAGAGGGTTTCTCGAGACTTCAGAGTGAGATCGGCTCTTTTATTTGGGCTTCTAAGGGATCGCGCTTATCCTGGAAAAAAATAAGGAGAAGACTTTTGAAAGGAGGTTTGGCAGCACCAGATTTCCAGATATATTCTTGGGCTTTTTTGCTTAAAAACTGTAGAATGCTTTTGGGAACGCCAGGAAGTTCGTTTATTGGTGAACTACTGTCCGCAATGTTGAGAGTCGAGAATATTAAGCAGAATGGATTTATGTATACATTTTCTGACCCAAAGTACTTTAAAAAAGTAAGACTAAAAGTCCTGAAAGATTTGGCAATGGTCTGGTATAGAATCAGGAGGGCCACAAGAATTCCATATTTTAGTGTTAGAGCACCGATCTGGGAACTACCAGGTGCTCCAAGTTGGGCTGAGGATGCACTGGCAAGGTTGCTAAAAGCAGAGGGACCTCAGAGATGGGGGGATCTGTTTATAGATCGTAGTTTACAGCCGTGGATCTACTGTGAACAAGAGTGGGGGCAAATATTTTCGAAGTTTAAAAACTTCCAGATACAAAGTTGGGCAGTAGGGAAAGAACATTTAATAGGGGTATATAACGAGTTTGAAGAGAAGCTGGCTACGGAGGTCTCGATAAAGAAAGAAGTGGCGACCTGGTATTGGGCAATAGTTGAAATGGAGGATGGACCATTTACATTGCCGGAACACCTGTGGGGAAAGTGCTTGCCGAGGACCGCTACAGAAGATCACTGGCAAGTAACTATGTTGATTCTTTACAAGGTGGTGAAACCTGCGAATTTAAGAATGAACCACTTGTTCACTCTCCACAGGGCGTATTGGTCCCCAAAGAAGTTGGCGAAATTCAAAGATGGTGGTTTGGTGAGATGCCCTAAATGCAGCAGCCCAAACGAGGACGACATGCATATGTTTGTTACATGCCCGGCGATAAAAGATTTTTGGGGTGATGTGAGTAAATGCTTGTCAGATGCACTGGCCCAACATATTGAGGTAAGCCCTGAACTTGTTATAACGGGAAGAGCAGATCTACAAGGTAGGGGTTTGGACGATAAAGTAAAGCTGGTGTTCTACGCTATATTGCTGGCCCGTAGGGAAATATGCAAGTTGTGGGTCTCTGCTGATCCTCCGACAAGTTTGGCTTGGATAAGAGCTATGAGGGCTGTAGCAAAGCTGGATATGGTCGGCCAGCATAAGAAGAGATATAGATTTTGGACTCCTTTCTTAAACTGTTATGGGTGAAGGGTGTGGGTAAAACTGTCAAGGTAAAGGTGGAAGAAAGTCCTATGATTAAGTCACTCTAAAATCTTGGTGGAAATATGCTCTACGTAGGCCGTTTATGGGAGTGTACTCCCTCCTGAGAGAGTAAAAATTTCCTATTATATGAGATGAAAACACCCTGGGGCGTCATCGTGAGAGAAAAGGGTGAAGAGGGGCAAATGAGGACAAAAAAAAAAGTTAATATAGACACATTTATGATTGTTAGGCATAGTGATCTTCACAACTAAAAAGTTTATGGATGATGTGTTTAGTACCTTTACAGTGCCCCTCCCATTAACAAATATTAGGAACAACAAACCCCCTTTGTTTCGACCTGAGCTCGATACCTCAGCAGCTAAAAAATAAGAGGTATATCCATCTAACCAAAAATCACAATCCCTATCCCACGTCTCCTGTAGGGCAACCACATCACATTCTTTTAGCAGATCCAGCCATCTTATATCATCTCTTTTTGAGCGTAAACCTGCGATGTTCCAACTCATCATTTTCACAATATTACCCTTATTAATTCCAGTAGTAAGAGTCGGTTGTGACGAATTAAGGGTATTACCAGGGGGAATCAGTCAATCATTTACCTCTAGATTTGAGAAAGCAGAAAACCTATTTGTTAGCACCAAACTAGACCTTACTTCACTTCCGCGACTATCACAGGATTTTGGTAACATACCTGTTATTTGCGTGGCCCATGAGCTAGGGCAGGGGGTATGACTAGGGGGGACATTGTGAGTAACCCTACCCGACTCCAACTTGTGTGTAGCGGGTCGTGGGTAAAAGAAACCTAAGGGCACTGCTCTGATCCTGCCTTCTTTTACCTCAGTGGCATCCCAGAATAACCGTAAGGCCTCATGGGGTCTGTTAAAATTAACAATCATGCAATCACCCGCAAATTTCTTTTCTGTGAACCGCACCCAGTCAACCCGTCTGCCCGTCTGAATACACTCTGATATATTATTTGGACCTGTACAATTAGCATCACACCAAGTCTTAATGTTGTCTAACTGTACACCATTTGACTCAAATTCACCCGGTTTCAATACAGGTACGTTCACCAAAACGGCAACAAAGGGTGTAGCTTCCGGGGGAATATGAACTAGTGGTCGGGGGCGCTGTCTCCTATGTCCTGGTGGTTTAGGCTCAGCTAGCGTTGGTGCCGTAGGCTTAGCCTGGGGAGGGCAAGTTTTGCTTGTCGCTTGAACCCTAGGTGTTTTACTATTGACCTTTTGCATATTTACACAACCCTCAGAGTCTAGTAATGGAACAGTTGATATTAAGGGGCCTTGTTATACATCATTTCCCAGTTCCATAAGAGAGTGGGATTCCAAGTTTTGATTAATAGGAAGCCGTGGTGCAATGTTTGTTGCAATTACTCGGGGTTCTTTTTGTTTTGATGTTAAAAAAGCATTAATCCTTTCACATTTCCCCAGAATTTCAGCTACACATTCCTTTAGGGTGTCTATTATGTCAGTCGAGATCTGTACAAGTGCTTTGACTTACCTGACCCGAGTGCGAAGATTGAGAGGAAGAATGGTGGTGGCTCCATGACCGGTCCCTCAACCTCCTACGCAACCGGGACCTCAAGCGGCACAGAGCTGACTGCCGGGCCTCGAGTAGCTTTTGGGACCGCTCCCACAAAGACTTCGTTTCCATGGTCCGGCAGTCAGAGCACGACTTGGGGTCGTGCTCCAAGCAGAAGAGGTACACGCGGCGTGGATTCACGACCAACATCAGTCGGTTACAGGAACCGCAATCCTTGAAGCCGGGCATCCCTCGTGCACCAGGAGTCGATGGACTCAAAAAATTAAGTTGACAAAAGTTGAGAAAAAGTCAGTCAAAAATTGACTTGAGGTGCCACTCTCTCCAGATCTGTGCTTGCTGGCGCGGAAAAAGAAAGAACTGACGTCAGCGCACGAGGGCGGCGTTTAAGTAGCTAACGCAACGTCATTCCAGCTGTGGTAAATAAATAAATAATACCTCTCTTTTTGACTAGACATATATCATAACAGATAGCTCAATAAATAAGAGTCAAGATTCGAGGTAGTAGGAGTTTTTGCAGGTTTAATACAGCATAAGGACAGGAACAGGACAACCTGCATAGGAATAGAATGGCAGGGCCCAGCAGCTGCTGGGGCTGGATCTGGGATGAGCGCGCTGACTTTTAATAACAATACATGAGCATATATACATAACGCAAACACATAGCATTACATTGCAGTAGGCGTAGCAGTGGGTGGAGCAGAAGGCGTGACACGTAGCAGTCGCGAAAGATAAGGGTAAAAAGAGGTGTAACAGGGCGTATACATAGACATGTGATGCAAACGTAACAGAATATGTCATGAATGGGGCGGAAACCATGGAGGGGGCTACCTAAGGAGCCGGGACCTCTAACCTGATGGTGCGCGCAAACTAGCAATGACGTATTACTAGGAGAAGCTGGGGGCTATGAACTCTGTGCTAGGAGCAGAGACTGAAGTCTGGAGAGTCAGGGCGACATGTACCTAAACAGTATCTAGTATCTGATGTTTAGAGAACATGTTGATATAAACTAGAAGTTAGGAGGGGAAAGGCTAACTTGATTCTAAGACTGGACCATGCATTATTCTACATGTAGTGCGTGATGAAGAATATTAAATGACCATTAAATGCAGTATTTCTCTAACGTGGAGACGTGAAGGCTAGACAATGACGGAAACTATTGATGCAGTTCAGTAGCTTAGGAATGCAGAGAAGGAGGACTGAACTGATAACTGGAACTATAACATACTTTTGGCAGACTCAGAGGCAGAGCCAGGCTGGACCGGGCACTGCGAGGCAGGAAGTAAGTGAAAGGTCGAGGATACAGGTGGGGGCTGTATCCCTCCTCAGCGAGGCTTCAGGAGACAGGAGCTGAATCTGGTGTCCGGGCCCTTTTGAGGCCTAAAAACGGGGACTTTATAATGGAATAACGTGCACACTGAGAAACGTGGCAACGTAGCTTTACATAGGCCTGATATTCGTAGTATTCACGAGGACTGGAAACTTGCATACTAGAGGTGGACACAACTGTAATTGCGTCATTAATCGGACATGGGGAATAACATATGCATATTTATCATGCACACATAACATATGATGGATGACACGTAGGGACACAGAACATGGCAAAATTTACTTTTCCACATTCCCTCCTTGTCACTACGTTTCCATCAGGAAACATCAATATTCATGATACCATCTATCATTTCATACAGTATCATTTGCTCATCTCGAATCCTCTTGGAACGGGATTTAGAACGGGGCTTGGGACTAGGAATACAAGAGGTAGCACAAATGCCGCAAATCGCAGGGCCACATTGTATACAGAGACAGCAGCTGAATATGATCGCTACTGCAATACCTAGGAAGGACAATATTTTCCATCCCCATGCGGAAATTATATTCCAGAACCAACCGGACCATGTCCAGGTGCCTGGATCTTGGTGTATCAGATGGGCAATTTTATGGAGTCTGGTTATAGCTGAATAAACAGACGGCGCGTTATTTGGAATGAAAATGCAGCAACTAGATCCGATGACTCTACAGGCCCCGCCCCTATCGGCCAGTATGACGTCAAGGACGAGACGATTCTGTAAAACGACAAATCTCATAGCAGATTGCTCTTCGGTTAAGTTACCTAGAGCAGAGGCAGTCTCATTTACTACAGCTTCGAGGGTTCTGGTTAACCTACGGATCAGTTTACTATTCTGGATAGGTCCTATAAAGAAGAAGAAACCTCTATTGAAATCTGTATACTGTTCTAGAGCAGTTTCAGTATAATCGACAATTGGGGACTCCCTTCTATGTCTAATGTGTACTAGATGTGTGTTTCTATGATAATCAGGTGGGGCTAGAAAAACTGGTGGCAGTAGGAAGGCAATGTAACAGGTTCCCTCCCAATCGAGGGGCAGACGAACATATGCGGTTTGACCACAAATAAAATAAGAATGACGTGAAGCTTTGAAAATGGATTTCCCACTGTCACTATACTTGACAATAGTAGTACAATCACTATGTCCTACATGTACGGAACCCTTATTTCGGACACATAATTCGCCTTTGACTGGTAGTACTGAAATAGCAGGTAAGTCTGGAGTAGTATCAGACTGAACATTCAGGACCATGAAATTCGAAGAATAATTACCTAAATTATACACTTCATTTTCTAGATCTAACCCTGTTCTGTGGGGAAGACCTTGCTTGTCTGGAAAACATGTACTGTTAAGAAAAGACATATCTGTTGAGGATGACGTTAACGTGGACCATGCTCCACACGAACCATTATGTGAAAATGGATAAGGAAAAAGTGGCAGAACTCCCTTCGGGGTCTGGAAAGGGGGGAGTCGACCACACACCCAACAATTAGTGGCATTGCTGGTCTGGTGTGAGTAATGTAACATACGGATAAATGAGTTATTTCGCATAGCGAGGCGGTAAGAGAGTTCATGAGGAGGCAGATCACTAAACGTGTGCTCTATTGTAGCATTAGCAGACTTATTTACATGAAGAACTGGGAAGTACAAGAAAAATGCATAACTGGTGCAGGAAATCATAAGGCTGAGAAACAATATGAAACATAGAAAAATGATACATCGGATTGAGTTTTGACTAACTCTCTCTCTATGGGGGTCTATTTTATACATGTCAGAAACAGTCTAACCGTTTCACCTAGGGGAGGACTTAGACAATCAAACTGACTGACTTATTTTACTAGACCGTAGTTTTAGCTTATACTCCTGCTGCGGAGTTTTCTCTAACAGGGGAGGGGTTGTAACAATGTCTTTTGCGGGACAGTCCTTGAGAACAATATTTTGGCAATCCTTTGAATCCTGGGAAATGTTCTTTAAGGCGGGTTTCAGTCCATTAAAAAGTTTAATATGAGAAAGGTGCACCCAGCCTTTGCGTCCTTCCAACTTCACGGCTGTACGGGTAGTGAGGAGGACCTGTCGGGGCTCTTTCCAACGAGGCTCCAGCGGACTTGATCTGTCAAAGTTGCGGACCATCACCATGGATCCTGGAACGATTTCGTGCGGTGCCACCTCGGTATTGTCTGGAAATGCGGCGGCAACCTGTGAACGACATGAGTTGAGGGCAGACATCAAGGAAGCTAGGTAATCTGTCAGCATATTACTTGAAACATCGGTAATACTTCGGGGTCTAGGAGTACCCCACATATTTGGGGGGCGGCCGAAAACGACCTCATACGGGGACAGACCTGATCTGGAATGTGCGACCATGCGCATATAAAATAAAGCGACTGGTAGAGCTACTAGCCAGTCCACACCTTTTTCTTTACACACTTTGGCAATTCGGATTTTCAGGGTCTGGTTATGTCTCTCTACGAGACCGGCTGCTTCAGGATGGCGTACACAATGGAACTTCCACTGGTACCCTAACAAAAGGGAAACATGCTTCATGAGTTCAGATGAGAATGGCTGGCCGTTGTCAGAATATACGACTCTAGGGAGTCCATAACGGGGGAAGAACTCACGAACCAACTGCTTGGCAGTGGTCGCGGCTGTGTAATCTGGGACTGGATATGCTTCTGTCCACCTGGACAAAGCGCATACAACTACAAGGACATACTTGAAACCTCGACATCGCTCCATCTGAATATAATCCATCTGGAGGACTTCAAAAGGGTGGTCAGGGGGCTGGAATCCACCTTGTTCCACCGGGACACTTTTACCTGGATTAAACTGACAACATATCATACAGGTACGGACTTTCTGCTTGGCTGCAGCTCGTAAATGCTTGTTGAACCAAATGTTCTGGATACTGTCTAACATAGCTTTTTCTCCTAGATGTGCTGGACTATGTGCGGTATTAATAATGACTTGAACCATAGAGTCGGGGAGAAACCATGTGGCTTTTCCCTTCGTCACCCATCCCTGATCTGTCTGGACCCCTCCTTGTTCGGACCATTTCTTGATTTCATCGGGAGTAGCATGTAACTGGATATCTATGACATCTTGAGTAGGGTCCTTAACTGTCATGCATGTAGTCGGATCTGGAGTATGTGTCATGTTAACTGGAATGTCTGGAGTCTGTGCTGTAAGCTTGGCTGTGCGATCTGCTAGATCGTTACCCTGGGAAATAATGTCAGTGACTTTCGTATGTGCTTTGCATTTCATGATAGCGATAGATGTCGGTAAGTGTATGGCATCTAACAGAGCTTGAATAAGGAGACCATGCTGAATCTTGGTTCCATGAGAAGTCATGAAACCTCTCTCCTGCCAGAGCACTCCGAAGTCGTGTACAACTCCAAATGCGTAACGTGAATCTGTGTAAACATTAACTTTCAAGTTCTTGGCGTGTATACAGGCTTGTGTCAGAGCGACTAGCTCTGCTGCTTGAGCGGACAGGGTATCAATACGGTGTGTTTCAATAACTTCAGTGTCAGTAGTCACTGCATACGCGGCGACTAGTTCTCCTGTACTTGTTCTCATACATGAACCATCCACATAAAGTGTCAGGTCGGGGTCTGGTAACGGAATATCTGTCAGATCTTGTCTTGGCTTTGTCGTAATGTTAACTACTTCCACGCAATCATGTGTGGCAGGATTTGAATTAACTGATGGTAACAGTGTAGCAGGATTCAGGATGTTGCAGCGTCTGATTTCTATGTGTGGCTGGAACAGTGTCAATTCATAACCTGTTAAACGTGCAATTGTCAAGTGCTGAGTTTGTGTTCGGTTTAAAAGAACTTCCACGGAATGTGGAACTTGTACTGTCAAGGTATGTCCTAAGACTATGGAATCACTTTGTCTGATAGCTAGTGCTGTGGCTGCAACTGACTTGAGGCACGCAGGCAGAGCCTGGGCTACAGGATCTAATGTGCTCGAAAAATAAGCACAGGGCTTGTATTGTCCTGCTTGATCTTGTGTGAGAACAGATAATGCTGTACCTTCACGTTCAGTAACGAAAAGTGTAAAAGGCTTACTGTAGTTCGGTGTCGCTAGAACTGGAGCTTGGCATAGGGCTTTCTTTAACTCATTGAAACTAAGTGTATGTTCAGATGTCCAAGGGAGAACAGTCGATACGGCTGCCTCCTGTGTCGTTAACTGTATCAGTGGCTTGGCTAGAAATGCATACTGAGGAATCCATTGTCTGCAGTAAGAAGTAAGGCCGATAAAAGCACGTACCTCCTTCTGGGTCTTGGGCTGAGGAAGACTCGCTACTAACTGGATACGGTCTGGTGTCAACTGCCTACCCCTCTTGGACAGTAAGTGTCCTAAGTAGACCACGTGCTGGACACAGAATTGAAGCTTAGAAGGGGACACCTTGTGCCCCATCTCGGCTAGAAAATACAAGACTGTAAGGGATGCTTGCTCGCAAGCACGTTCAGAACGGGCTGTGATCAGTAGATCATCGACATACTGGAGCAGGGCAGTGTCAGTTGGCATGTGAATGTTGTCTAGTTGTCTCTTGAGTGCTTGACTGTAAATACTAGGACTTTCTGTGAAACCTTGAGGAGCTCGTGTAAACATATAGCTCCTTCCATTTAAACAAAATCCGAAAAGGAACTGGCTGTCTGGATGAATAGGAACACTGAAAAATGCGTTCTTGAGGTCTATGACAGTGAAGAACGTGGCTTCGGAATCAATGGCCGTTAATAGGGAAGAGATGTCTGGGACAACTGGGTACTGCGGAATAATACATTTATTAAGCTCTCGTAGGTCAATCACTAATCGATATACTGGGGGTGCATTTGGATCAGTACGTTTCATGACTGGAATGATCGGAGAATTACATACATTGGAGTCAGTTTCTACAACCACTCCTTGAGCCATGAGCTCGTCAATAATTTTGGATAAGGCTGCTACAGCCTCAGGTTTTTTTTAAGTAACAAGGGAGACCCAACAGATAGCTAAGCACCATGGGTATAACAACGTTATAGTGAACAAAACGGTTCTTAGCTCATTTCGAAATCAACACAAAAATGTTGTATAGAAACACAATGGAAAACTATACACGTTTATAAAATTTCCAAACCCAGCCGGGAAAGGATTTTATTTTATAAAGAAACAATGTTCAATTCAGTAATCAATTCGTAATCACAAGACACAAGCCTGTGTCGTACATGAAAAGAGGGAAACAGAAAGATAGCATAAGGGTGAAAGGGGTGTCTATCAGGCAAAGAGCGAGAGCAAAGACAGGGTACTGTATTCAAGTAAAAGATCAATCACAGTATCTCCTGGAGTGGAACATAAACAATCTTATTGGTCAATGTTCATAACCATAAACCCACTCATGGGTGTCGACGTTTCGATCCCTATTGCTCGAAAAGATACATGGGATCATCATCAGGACATTTATAATGAACAAAACATGCCTGATTGTAAAAGAAGCCTGTTCAGGAGAAATGAAAAAGAAAAGATATTTTTTAAAAAAAGAAAAGATATTTTTAAAAAAACCAGAGTAGTTTGCAGACACATGCCACAGATGTTTCGAAATCGCAGTGTAAGGCCAAGTGCATGGTGAATGTGACTTCTTGAAACAATAATGAAACTTACAACATTCACAAGTTCCTCGGAATCGCAGTGATGTGCGTAAAATGGCGTGATCGTGTACTCTTGGAGTAGGGATTGTGACTAAGAATTGTCATTGATAGAACAGTGGTGCGGAGTGAAGTCAAGGATGGCCTAAGTTGCGAGTGTGGTGGGCCGTGTGATCACCTCAGAAACAGCCTCAGGTGGCAATCTGTACTGTCTGATTCGTGGTAACACTACACCTGGCTTGAGAGTCACACGATAGGGTGTGATTTGCATGTAACCTACATCAGTTGGACCTTGCGCCCATAAATGCTGCGGAACATTGGACAGTCTTGAATCAAAATCTCGTAATACATAGTGACCCTTAAAGTCACGTAGGAACAATCGTATTCCCTCTGGGGAACAGCATATAACTGCACCTAACTCTTTCAGTGTCTTAATGCCTAATAGATTTTCTGGACATGACTTAGTAAGTAACAGATCAGTAGTGCGGGACAATGGACCTACTTCTAGAGTAACTGGCTTTGAAATCTCATTTACGATAGGTTTTCCTGAAAATCCAAGGGAAACATTTCTTGAGCCTGAGAGCGGAGCCCCTGGAACTTCGGCGTGACTAATTGTGGTCCTACTTGCCCCTGTATCGATCAAAAACTTTCTGTCTTTCCCTAATACTTGACTGTGAACATAGGGACCTTCTTGATCTACAGGTATCTCGATGAGAGGCAAGCCTACCTCCCTCTCTAGGCTGTTTCATGAATATGGCTGATACTCTGGATACTCGGACTGTGCATACTGGTACATCTGCGATGTAACATGCTGTGTTGCAGCAATAGGCTGCGGTGCTGTAACTGTCTGTTGTGCATTCTGTGGCTGAGGAGTCTGTGAAACTTGCTCTTGTCTAGGCGGACGTGGTCTTTCTTTAGTCTTACCAGTAGCTATGTTGTGTTTCAGAACTGCACACTCATTTATAAAATGACCTGGCTGTTTACAATAATTGCAGTTCCCTTTAACGGGAGCTGCAGGATGACTGGCTTGACTCGGACCCCTCTTCTGACTGTCTTGAGGAACAGATTGTGCAACTAGTACTTTCATTTTCGTGTCTTTCATACGTTTTCTCTCGTGTTCTTGCTCTTCCCTGATTCTATTCTGGTGGTACTGAAGCATCTGCAACATCTGGGACGGGGTATTAGCTTGCCAGGTACTTTCGACTTTCAGAACTCGATTTTTAACTTGTGGGCTTGAATTCTCGACTAATTTAGTAACAAAAAGATGAGGGTATGACTCACTACTTGTCTTGAGGCCACTATTGATGCTAAAGCATTTTTCAAACCTAGAATAAAAATCACTAATATCTTCATCTTGTTTCTGTTTACAGGCTGAGATTGCATCCCAGTCTTCTTTTCTCGTTGTCAATAATCTGGGTAAAACTTGTATTAATAATTCTGGTAATTCTTTACATTTATCTCCAAGACCGGTACCTGGTACTCGTGCCTTGTCTTCAGCTTCTAGAACTGCCCAATCGATCTTTTTCTCTCCCACCTCCCATTCTTTTTCCTTGAGCTTTTCATACACCCCTGCGGGCAGCAGAACCTTTAACATTTTAATTATATCTGGATACGTGTATTCTCCCATACGGAGCATGTCTTTTAATTCTCTATGGAACCCTGCTGGATCTTTGTCATGACAGGGAATTAATTTCTTCATCTCGAGGAGTTCCATCTTTGTTATTGGAGTGTAAACAAACACTCGCTGCATTTCGCCACCCGTTCCTTTAACTGGGTGGACTTCTCGTAACGGATTCTGTCTCTCCATGTAAAAGGGTTTACTTTCTGGGGGTGAGTCATGAACAAAATGCGGGTTCAGAAACGTTCTATATTTGTGACGCTGTTCTAGAATGACACTAATTAAGTCGGTACCTAGACCTTTCCATCTATACTGGAGTAACTCGTTCAGGATATCATGTAACGGACCTGGATCAGAGTGTTGACCCTCATACAATGTAATGAGGTGCTGAATCATATACATACCCGCCAGTCGTTGCTCGGCTGGGGGCATTTTCAGAAACATTTGTGCCACTATTTCGTCTGGAAAAGTGGTAGAATCAGTAATCCATCGGACTGCTGATCGGGCTAGTTCTTGTTCATGCATGGTACTTAACTGACTGTAACCGATTCGTGATTTCAGAATGTGATCGGTAGCTTGGAATACTTGTTCTAGAGAACCTTGTTCTGGTGCTGGATGATGGAAAGTAGACTTGTGTTCTAGGCGTAAATGGCGATCTGGAAATCTAGATTTTCCTACATACGCTATTCTGGCGGGATTCTCGTCCTCTATCTCTTCAGTATCAGAGTTACTTTCTTTCTCGCTTACTTGTGCTGTTTTACGTTGTTCGTGTATCTTTATTATTTCTCTACGGATTTTCTTGTACATACTCTCCACAGCACCGACGGTCTTGTGCTTACCCTCGGCTATATTATCACTCCACCTTGTCAGGATTTTCATTTCGGCCGGATCTTTAGACGGATAATCTTGTTCTCTTATTAGACAATTGATCAGAAACTTTAATATCATGAGCTGGATCTCGGCTTTCCTTTGAGACATGGCCTCGCTAATGCTTTCTGGATCATCCCCTGTACGGATGAAACGATATATTCTGTCTAGATCTTCTTTCATATTCGGTAAGGTGACTAGATACTCGGCCACCTTTCTTACGCGGAATGAATATAAAACCATATTATCCTCGCCTGGGACTGGATCATAACCGCATTCGGCAAGGGATTTTCTTATTTCTGCTACAGTCTGATGTCTGGGCGTACGCTGTGACGCTTGTGCATGTAACTCGGCTGTCGTTAAACGCTTGTGTGGCGGCGGGGTTTGAGGAGTACCTCCCCCTGCGGCCCCTAAACTGGAGTCGTCTACTGAGGCTCTTCGTCCTGGCAGAGTGGGAAATGGAAATGCAGGCTGGACTTGTATGGCGGGCTGGACCGGGGGTACCGTAACAGGTACTCCGGTGTCTGGAGAAGCGGGAAGTGCCTGATTTACAGGGACTGGCGGAGCGCGAACAGGATTTGCATATTCTGGGACTGTGTCGTCCAAATAGGACGAAATAAAAATATCAGCTGCGGTCTGTTTGTGACGTAGCTTGGTCGGAACTAAGGGTGGCGGGAAATTACTGGATGCCTCTGGGGTCGCTTTTGGCAAGCCCTCGGCAAGGAGAGGATACATACCCCTAATAAGGGCATGCCTCTGTCTGTCTGACTGTTCGACTTTGACTTGTTCACCTATCTCGATTAGTTCTTTTTCTTGTGCTCGTTCTAAGGATTCTCTACTTAATTCTGACTTTCTGATTTCCTTTTCAGTTCTTTTATGAGCTTCTTTACGCCATAACTCGATGGCATCTTTCTGTGACTGTCTGGCTTTCTTTTTCCATAATGCTTCTTCTACTCGCATGATGCACTCGGCATCCCATGTACCCGATACGGGCCATCTATACTTTTCTTCTAACTGTTTGGTATACTCTACCCATAAATCTAGATACAATATGGCGCTTATGCCATGCTTCTGATACATAAAATGACCTGGACTGTCCCTCGGCGGAACAGGAACTGCTTCTTCTAACAAACCCTTTCTAGTTTTTAGCTGACGTAATCTCGAAAAGAGAGACATTGTAAACTTGAATCGGAACACAATACAATACACGAGGAACAATAACAACTGGGAAAACAATTCAGGCATACCACGACATTGGAAATACATTGAACAACATCATAACATAACAGTTCGGACAGAATATTACCTGGAATACTGAGAACAGAAACACAAGAATTTCTCGAGAACGGAACAGACTAGAGTTACTGGATGCACTGCTGAAACAGTACGGAACATACCGGTCCCATAAAGGGACGCATCAAGACCCGTATCCACCTAGGTGAACACTTCGTTTGTGAGTCTGGGTACCACCAACCCACGGACCAGAGTCAATTTAGATTGACCCTGTCTAGATACTACCCCAGTAATGGTACTCACCGGGCAGCAAGAACGGAAGGCCTCGGACTGGACTGGACTGCTACGACGACGGACGACGAACTTCGGACTTCAGTTACGGGTGGACCTCCGGATACCTCGGACCTTGAACTCTTGGCTTGGGCTCTGGTCGGGACTCGCCGCGTTCCTCCACCGTCTCGTTTGGATGCTGGACCGCCTCCTCCGTCTCCTCCGTGGGCCTGAGGGATACTTGAAGCAGAAATATCTGCCGGTGCACAGAAGAGTTCCGTCACGACTGCAGAGGGTCAGGGGGTCGGCGTGGCTTCACCGACGCGTGGGGAAAGGGCAAGTCCCTGTTCGGGCGCCATTATGTGGTAAATAAATAAATAATACCTCTCTTTTTGACTAGACATATATCATAACAGATAGCTCAATAAATAAGAGTCAAGATTCGAGGTAGTAGGAGTTTTTGCAGGTTTAATACAGCATAAGGACAGGAACAGGACAACCTGCATAGGAATAGAATGGCAGGGCCCAGCAGCTGCTGGGGCTGGATCTGGGATGAGCGCGCTGACTTTTAATAACAATACATGAGCATATATACATAACGCAAACACATAGCATTACATTGCAGTAGGCGTAGCAGTGGGTGGAGCAGAAGGCGTGACACGTAGCAGTCGCGAAAGATAAGGGTAAAAAGAGGTGTAACAGGGCGTATACATAGACATGTGATGCAAACGTAACAGAATATGTCATGAATGGGGCGGAAACCATGGAGGGGGCTACCTAAGGAGCCGGGACCTCTAACCTGATGGTGCGCGCAAACTAGCAATGACGTATTACTAGGAGAAGCTGGGGGCTATGAACTCTGTGCTAGGAGCAGAGACTGAAGTCTGGAGAGTCAGGGCGACATGTACCTAAACAGTATCTAGTATCTGATGTTTAGAGAACATGTTGATATAAACTAGAAGTTAGGAGGGGAAAGGCTAACTTGATTCTAAGACTGGACCATGCATTATTCTACATGTAGTGCGTGATGAAGAATATTAAATGACCATTAAATGCAGTATTTCTCTAACGTGGAGACGTGAAGGCTAGACAATGACGGAAACTATTGATGCAGTTCAGTAGCTTAGGAATGCAGAGAAGGAGGACTGAACTGATAACTGGAACTATAACATACTTTTGGCAGACTCAGAGGCAGAGCCAGGCTGGACCGGGCACTGCGAGGCAGGAAGTAAGTGAAAGGTCGAGGATACAGGTGGGGGCTGTATCCCTCCTCAGCGAGGCTTCAGGAGACAGGAGCTGAATCTGGTGTCCGGGCCCTTTTGAGGCCTAAAAACGGGGACTTTATAATGGAATAACGTGCACACTGAGAAACGTGGCAACGTAGCTTTACATAGGCCTGATATTCGTAGTATTCACGAGGACTGGAAACTTGCATACTAGAGGTGGACACAACTGTAATTGCGTCATTAATCGGACATGGGGAATAACATATGCATATTTATCATGCACACATAACATATGATGGATGACACGTAGGGACACAGAACATGGCAAAATTTACTTTTCCACACAGCGACCACGATGACGAACACAGAGTCGACCGACACCACCTTTAGACGCACAGGGTAGTGCTGACGAAAAAACTTTCCGGATCCAGTCTGACGCCTGGGGGTAATTCTAAGGTAAATAATCTATAACTAACTGTCTCTTTCAGATTATGTTGGCGGTGCAGATGCTGGCACCTATAAGCATATTACGAGCTGCATATACTTTGCCCTTTTCATGGCAGGGAGCCCACCATGAAAAGGGTAGCAGACATGCAGGTAAGAGGACCCTAACAGGACCCCACCCAAATCTGGGCCTGGGGGTGCATGTGGAGGGGCACATATTATGTCCCACTGGAACTGTACCCTCGTTCCTACATGATGTGGCATGCCCAACATGGTGCATGCCTCACAATGCACGAACGTGCAGTAGCCACTCTCACTGTGGTGGTCTGCTTTCCTATGAGCCGAACACACTGCCACCACAGCTCTGCCACTGCACTGCCAGCCTGCTCTAGATTCAAGTTGTAATCAGGCAACTCACCACAGGCTTGGTGGTCATCCCAAGACCACTGCAGTGGCTGTCCCATTGGAAGACTGCCAAACTTGTACTAAGTATATATTTTAGAACAACAAGGGAGCCCAAAGAAGTCGACCAGGGACCTTGGGAATCAATTCTTTTAAACAACAGTGGTCCCTAGAATGGGGAACTATTCTTCAATAAATATAGACTCAATAGTAACTATATTTGAGGGACATGTCCAGCCGGACAGAGACATGTCCCTCAAATATAGTTACTATTGACTCTATATTTATTGAAGAACAATTTCCCGTTCTAGGGACCACTGTTGTTTAAAAGAAAAACTTGTAATAAGGGCCTAAATGTTTCTTACTGCACACAACTGTACAGTGGCATCCACCCCACACCTAACCTGCTAAAGTGGGGTGTTAATTACGCCCCTAGTGGCCAGTGTACAACCATTTCTGGCACCACCAGTACTAAACCCATTGTGATGCTGCATGGAATGGCCTTGAAATGTCCCACAAGTGCTAGGATAAAACGCTCAGCTCAACACGCACATTTTTAGGTCTCGGCCTGATCCAGCGCATGCTCAGTGGGGCTCTGAGAAATGGTACTTTGCGGCGATCAGCTTGCTAGAACGCGCACAAGAGCGCGTGCGCGCATGCTCGTTATTGCAAGCTGATCGCCGCAAAGTAGCATTTGGGTTGACACGCGTGCACACCATGCGCGTCACCACTCGCGTTTTTTTTTTATTTGGCGGCCGTGCGGCTTTACTTTTACAGCCGCGCGGCCAATGCTTGTCTATGGAAGAAGAGTTGTTTAAAAAGTCTTCGCACCTGCTGTGCTGCTGACGATTCTTTCACTTAGCATGACCTTTCAGAATACTGTCTAGCATTTTCCATTAACAACGGCAAAAAAAGGGCGTCGGTGAGCGGTGGCAGGTGAAAAGAATCTCGGAGCTTGCGGTATTGATGCAACAGAGGGGTTGGGTAAAGTGCTTTCTAGGGTTCCGATGGGGGCAGTGTGTCAGGTTGGGCAAAGGTGGTGGAGGTTAAGACAGGGTTGACAAGTCTTTATCCCAGGTTCCTTCATTTTTCTTTGTTGTCATTAAGACTGTTCAGGGTGAACCATAGTAGAGCCCAAGGCCTGCACGCTCAAAATATCCATCCACATGCCCTTTTGATGTGAGTTGATCTAGCATTGCTTTGGGAATCAGCCTTTCCTGTTATATTGTATCTCTCATTTGGGCTAAAAATCCACACTCTGTGTCAGGTGACCTCTCACCCTTTCCTGTGTTGCATACCCTGCTGGGATACTCCCAAGACCTCAATAACCTTTCCCACAATGGCATTAAACTTTAGCCAGCCGACCATGCACACGCAACATGGCATTCAGCCTCTTGATAGCAAATGAAGCCCACACCAGAAACATGCCCATCTGAGTTCACAGTTATCCCTCACAGGACTGAAGAAGTTGTTAGTGGGAACATTCCACAAACTTGTACACCATAATAAAGTGATGTAACCCCAGGCGAAAAGTATGCCCAGATGTGGGTTCCATGCTCGCTTTCCAACCGGATTCAAGCTAGCCTGGATGATTTATTTATTTATTTTATTTATTTTGAAAGTTTTATATAGCGCGGACAAGATCCTTGCAGATATCAGAGCGCTTTACATAGAAGGGGTACATGAGGGAGCATAGTCAGACAGATAAATCAATAGAACAAACAGTACAAATAGGTGGCTGCAAAGCCAATCATGTGAGTAATAAGACAGCTAATACAAATAAGCAAAGGGGTCAAACATGTGGTACAGATCGGTACAAAATATTAACAGAGTTCGAGATAATAGTCACAGCCCTTCTTGCGTCTAGGGTGTGGAGCGACCTCTCAGCGCTTGTGGTGGGGTTTTGGAAGAAGCTAGGGATCTGAATACCCTGATTCATGTGGAACCTTGACAAAACCTTTGGCATGAAGTGAGGGTCAGTTCTCATCATGACCCTGTCACTGTGTATCTGGATGTAGGGTTCCTGCAGTGTGAGTGCCTGCAGCTCGCTCACCCTTCGTAGCAAGGCGATTGCTACCAGAAAAGCCGTCTTCATTCTCAACATTTGCAGTGATGCTTTATGGATGGGTTCGAAAGGTGCTTTCATGAGCTCCGTCAGTACCACATTTAAGTTCCAGGCCGGTGGCGCCATTCTTTTTGGCGGCGCTATTCTTTTAGCTCCTTCCAAGAATCTTTTTACGACTTGGGATGTGAAGAAGCTTCTCCCTGTTTCTCCTCTTGTGTATGCCACAATCGCTGCCAGGTGCACCCTCAGCGAGGATGAGCTTAGTTTAGCCTTAATTAGGTGCGTGAGATACCTTAGCACCGTGGATTCCTTGGTCAGTTTCCTTTGGAGCGGTTTCTTGCAACACCATTGAGTAAATCTTTTCCATTTTCCCCCATAGCACTTGCGTGTGCTGGGCCTTCTTGCCTCTCGCAGCACCCGCAGGGTGCTCTCTGGTAGTGTTAGGTGTGCGAATTCTAAGTCCTCAGGAGCCAGGCTGAGAGGTTGAGGCTCTCTGGCTCTGGGTGTAGGATTTCTCCGTTTTCCATGGAGAGTAGGTCTCTTCTTTTTGAGAATTTGTGGGGGGGGGGGGGCCCTGCGCCATCTCCATTATCTGAGAGAACCAGGTCTGTCTGGCCCATTGTGGTGCCACAAGGATGAGCGTCATGTTGCTCTTTATGCATTTGTTGAGAACCCTGGGGATCAGAGGTATCGGGGGAAAAGCGTAGGCAAATGTTTTTGACCAGCTTATCCATAGGGCATTCCCCTGGGACAGTGCCTCTGGTTGCCTGGATGCAAAGTATTGGCATTTTGCATTCCGGTGTGTTGCAAATAGGTCTATTGTTGGGGTGCCCCATTTCCTGAATAGACTCTGTTTCCTGACTGTTGAGTTCCCACTCGTGGGACGCTGAAGCCTGCCTGCTGAGCCAATCCGCTTCTACATTGTCCTTCCCTGGCAGGTGTATGGCTAGCAGGTCTATTTTTAGTGGTATAGCCCATTTCCATATCTCCTGTGCCAAGTTTGACAGAGGGAACGATTGAGTTCCCCCCCGTTTGTTTATATAAAACATCGTTGTGGTGTTGTCTGTTTGTATTAGCACCTTCTGGTTGTATAGGTGTTTCTGAAAGGCCTTGAGGGCTAGCAACAGCGTTTTCAGTTCCAGGTAGTTGATGTGCCTGACTGCGTCTGTAGGGCTCCACAGACCCCTCACTCTGAGCCTGTTCATGTGTGCGCCCCACCCCTTCTGGGATGCGTCTGTGGTGATGGTCACTGTTGGGTCCGGTGGTGTTACAGGTTTCCCTTCTGTTATTCTCTCCTTGGTCCACCACCTTATCTCTTCCTGCACCCTGTGCGTTACAACCACTAGATCCTCCCAACTTCCTGTAGCTTGTGACTATTGTTGTTGCAGCCACTCTTGGAGTGGTCTCATTTGCAGGCGTACATTGGGGACCAGGTGTATGCATGATGCCATCATCCCCAAGATCTTGCTCACAGTCCTCACTGTCAGAGGTCGCCCCTTCTGGTAATGACGTTTCTCCCTCAACAGACTGAGCGTTCTCTTCTCGCTCGGTAGGACTCTGCATTGGACGGTGTCGATCTGGGCTCCCAGGAAGATCTTCACTTGCTCTGGTTCCAGCGAGCATTTTCCCCAGTGTATGGAGAACCCCAGGTTTGCTAACGTTCTTGTCACCTGTTCTGCAAGCTCTTTGCATGTCCTGTAACAGCTTGCCTTTACCAGCCAGTCGTCGAGGTAGGGGTACACGTGTATCCCCTTTCTTCTTAGGTGTGCGGCCACTGCCGCAAGGCATTTGGTGAACACCCTTGGTGCGGACTTTAGGCCGAAAGCCAGGGTCGTGAACTGGTAGTGATCCTGGTTTACTGTGAACCTAAGCATGTGCTTGTGCTGCCTGTTCATGGGGATGTGCAGGTACGCATCTTTGTGGTCTATGGTAGACAAGAAGTCTCCGGCTTTTATCTGTGGGATGACCTCTTGTAGGGAGTTCATTTTGAATTTTTGAGTTTTGACGTATTTGTTCAGGAACCGTAGGTCCAGGATGGGTCTTAGACGTTCGTCCACTTTTGGCACTAGGAAGTAGTTTGAGTACACTCCCTTGTTCCGTTCTTTGAAAGACACTCGTTCGATGGCCGCTTTGAGGAGCAGTTCTTGGGCTTCCTCTTGCAGTAGTTGCAGCTCTCTTCCTGAGTGCTGTCTTTTCTTTGGTTTTCTGTTTGGTGGCTTCCTTTCCAACTCTATGCAGTATCCGAACTGCATAATATTGAGTATCCATTTGTCTGTTGTTATTTTTCTCCACTCCTGGAGAAAAAATCTTAATCTTCCTCCTACCGGCGTTACATGTTCCTTTGTGTCTTGTCCGTGTAGCCCTCTCCTCTTTGTTTTTCCGTGCTCCTCCCCTGGAGGGTTTGGGTGGCGGAGCACCTTCTCTCGTCTGAAGTCACTTAGAGGGGGGTTGCTCACCGCCTCTCCTTCTCTGGCCCCGTCCATTTCCTCTTGACCGAAAGGACTGGCCCCTGCTTTGGTAGTTCCAGCCTTGCCTCTGCTGGCTCTGGTGGCCTTGGTTGTCACTCTGTTGCCCCTGGTGAAAACTCTGGTGAGAATCTCCTCGCTGATTTCCACCTCTGCCGTTCGGCCTCCGTGTAGGGGTGCCCCTTCTTATCCCTCTGAACTGCAGGGCCCCCATGGACCTTGCCGTCTCGTTGTCCTTCTTCAGTTGGGTGAGCTTATCATCAACTGGGGCTCCGAACAGTGTTTCACCGTTGAAGGGTGTGTTCAGGATGTTATTCTGAACCTCAGCCTTGAATCCTGAGATCCTGAGCCAGGCTTGCCTTCTTTCTGTGATGCATATGGCCATCAGTCTGCTGCATGTTTCTGCCCCATCCAAGGCTGTCTTCAGGCACGAATTGGCGATGCTCTTCCCCTCTTCCACAAGGTGTGATGCCCTCTCACGGTATTGTTCCGGGAGGTGTTAGAGCAACTGTCCCATTTCATCCCAATGCTGGTATTGATGCCTATTCAGGAGGGCGTTGGAATTCGCCATCCGCCAGTGCGTCGCGGCGTTCCTCTCAATCTTCCTGCCAGTTAGATCCATCCTCCTGCTTTCTTTGTCAGGTGGGGGTCCAGACGTTGTTGGGACGTTTGCCCTTTTCCTGGCCGTTGCAGCGATTATAGAATCTGCTGTGACGGATCCCTTGATGTAAGCTGGGTCTTGTGAGGAGAATTTGTATTTCTTCTCTGTCCTCGGCGTTACAGATCTGCATGTAGCCGGGTCCTTGAAGGCCTCCTTCCCCTGGTCTGTGATACTTTTGAGCATGGGCAGGAACTGGCTTCTTGTCTGTATGGGGAGTAATGTCTCGAGCAGGAAGTCTGCTTTTGGCTTTTCCTCTTCTAGCTTAACTCCATAAGCTGCTGCTGCCTTCCTTACCACCTCATTGTATGCCCCAATGTCATCCAGTGGAGAAGGCCTCGAGGGGTATGTTTCCACTGCCTCCTCTGGGTTTTCGGCCTCGATGTCCTGCCCTTCCTGGTCTTGGGCCGTCGAGGAACCTGAGCCGTAGTTAGACTGCTGTTCCCCGTAATCCCCTTCAGTGTAGTAGAGGTCTTCCTCCTCTTCGTGCTCCGAAGGCTCCGGAGTTTTCGGCGGCTCTTCGGCGTCGAACTCCTCGAGTTCCTGTGCCTCAGCGACGGTCGGTGCTGGCTTCGAGGGGATCTTGTAGCTTTTCATCTTTTCATCGAAGTCCTTCCTTCTCTGAAGGATGTTCTCCATTTCGGCCTCGAGCCTTCTTTTCCTCAGCATTTCTGCGGCCTGTTCGTCGTCGAGCGTTTCGGCCGCTCTTTTCGGCGGCGTTGTCGACGTCGAAGCTTTCTTCGGCTCTTTTTCTTTCGACGTTGAAGTCGAAGTCGAAGGCCCTTTTTCGGGGGCTTGCTTCGATGGCCTCTGCTTTTCGCTGGCCTTCTGCCTCCGGGAGTCCTTCTCGGAGGATCCGCTGGGCTCTTTTTCGGAGGATGCAGCTTCGGTCGTCGATTTGTTCGGCGCCGGTGCTCCTTTCGAGGCTCTGTGCTCAGACTTTCGAGAGTCTGCCTCAGGTTTTCGAGGCCCTGTGGGAGTTTTCGGGGTCGTAGACTCTCCTACCTTATCAGGCGTTTTCTTATCGGTCTCAGCGACCGTGAAGTCATCTGGGCCTTCGGCGATGTTGTCCTCGTTGTCGGTGGAGAGGCCAAGTTCATAAAGCGTCGGGGCTTGGCCCTTGCCCTGCATCGTGTGGTGAGCCGTCCTCTGTCTTTCTCGAATTCGGAGTGTCTTCGGCTTGAAGACGGAGCAGGCGTTGCAGTCTCTGCTCTCGTGGTCGATTGGCAGGCAGAGGTTGCAGACTGGGTGCTGGTCCTTCTGTGCGAACTTGTGGTGGCAGTTCTTGCAGAATTTAAAGGGCATCTTGTACATCCCTGCGCTCCTGGGTATCACCCCTGATGAGGGGGTGATACCCTGCAACCAGTCGGGATGCTTTTTTTCTGGTCTAGGGAGTACCTGGCTTAGCTGTATGAGCTGTATTGTTCCCGTGGGGAGCAGGGTCAAGACTGATTAGCATATGTGCACCGCTTAATATCAACACAAGGTAGACCGTAATAACTGGTCCGTGTCCATAGTTTTTTTCTTTTTATTTTCTTCTTTTATTCACAATATTCTTTTAAAGAACACACACAGCCAACGTTTCGTCCAGTAATGGACTTCTTCAGGGCAAAGGAACAAGAGACCGGGCACTCCTAAAGGATGTCAACGTCGGTGCCTCCGCGGTGGATGAGTTTTAAAAGTAGGATTTACTCCAGTTCATTTCAGAAGGAATAAATATGACGGAGGTAGGGACTTTTCTTTAGAGAAGAAAGAGAATCCAAGGTGTGATACCGTCTGAGCTCTGCAGGAGGTGCTTTGGGTAGAATTACAGCCGGATCGAGGCTTGATCGGGTGATAGCCATGTCCCGGTATATATGATACTGTGGACTCTGAAGGGCTAAGTCACGCTTGATGGCATTTATCTTTACATGTGACACCAACCCATGCTGTAAGGCACATTGAAGACGCAGCCTCACAGTGACAGCGCCATCTTTTTAGGATCTCGGTGGAGCAGTGTCTCACCCAAACACATGTTCAGAGTGGACTTTTTTTGTTGTTGCAGTTTTATATAGCGGGGAGGTTAAAGGATTTGCCCAAAATCAAAGGGTGCTTGAGCCTCCCACCAGACTCGAACCAAGTTCCCCAGCTTGTAAGTCAGCTTCTCTAGCCGTTAAGTCACATCTTTAAATACTGAACCAAATATTTGCCTCCTAGTACATTATTCCCATTTTCCCCCTCCCCCTTGCACCCTTCTCCCCTCTGCCGTGCACCCTTCTCCCCTCTGCCATGCACCCTTCTCACCCTCCCCTTGCACCCTTCTCACCCTCCCCTTGCATCCTTCTCATCTCTCCCTTGCAACCTTCTCCTCTCTGCCTTGCACCCTTCTCCTCTCTCCCTTGCACCCTTCTCCCCCTTGCACCCTTCTCTACCTTGCACCCTTCTCCCCTCTGCCTTGCACCCTTCTTCCCTCTGCCTTGCACCCTTCTCCCCCTTCCCCTTGCACCCTTCTCCCCCTCCCCCTTGTACCCTTCTCCACATCCGCCTTGCACCCTTTTCTACCTCGCACCCTTCTCCCCTCTGCCTTGCACCCTTCTCCCCTCAGCCTTGCACCCTTCTCCCCTCTGCCTTGTACCCTTCTCCTCTCTGCCTTGCACCCTTCTCCCCTTCCCCCTTGCATCCTTCTCCCCCTCCGACTTGCACCCTTCTCTACCTTGCACCCTTCTCACCCTCTGCCTTGCACCCTTCTCGCCCTCTGCCTTGCACCCTTCTCGCCCTCTGCCTTGCACCCTTCTTGGCCTCCCCCTTGCACCCTTCTCCCCCTTGCACTGTTCTCCACCTCCGTCTTGTTGTGGTGTGTTGTCAAGTCCGAGCCCCTCCACACTATCTATCTATCTATCTATCTATCTATCTATCTATCTATCTATCTATCTATCTATCTATCTATCTATCTATCTATCTATCTATCTATCTATCTATCTATCTATCTATCTCCCTCACTCTATCTATCTATCTATCTATCCCTCACTCTATCTATCTATCTATCTATCTATCATCCTATCCTTCTATATATCTATCTCCCTCACTCTATCTATCTATCTATCTAACTATCTATCTATCTATCTATCTATCTATCTATTGCCCTCTATCTATCTATCTATCTATCACCCTCACTCTATCGATCTATCGCCCTCACTCTATCTATCTATCTATCTATCTATCTATCTATCTATCTATCTATCTATCTATCTATCGCCCTCGTTCTATCTATCTATCGCCCTCACTCTATCTATCTATCTATCGCCCTCACTCTATCTATCTATCTATCGCCCTCACTCTATCTATCTATCGCGCTCACTCTATCTATCTATCGCCCACACTCTATCTATCTATCTCCCTCACTCTATCTATCGCACTCACTCTAGCTATCTATCGCATCACCACAGCATCACTCAGTACCACCACAGCATCACTCAGGGGGCACCACAACATCACTATGCGCTACCACAGCATCACTGAACGCCACAGCATCACTCGTCGCCACCACAACAACACTCAGCGCCACCACAGGATCAATCTGTGCAACCATTCAACAAGAACTACTTCAAATATGTTCTCTCAATGTTTCAAGCTTTATTACAAATGTCACAAAAAGATGTTGATATTTCACTTCTGTTCTTAGATTTTCGTCACAATAAAATACACTGAACATAATCTTCACAAAAGTTATTCACAAAAGTTTAAGCTATTGCCATTATAAAGTACAATAACTTTTATTTAAGTATTAATTATTAAAAAAAATAAAAAGCCATTGTTATTTGTAATATCAATACATCTTAGTCACGTAAATACAACACATATTGCATTACAAATGCTATAGGTGTAACATTTGCGAAAGTTAAAACTATGGCATTGTAAATGACAAAACTATTAATTTAACTATTTTCAAAACCAACACATAAATAAAAAATGTGTCATTTCCAAGACCAATAGCTCAAACTTTCCTAATGCGAGACCTATTGCATTGCAAATGCTTGTTTAAGGCAGTATTGGAAGTATAGCCTACTTTAGGGGTACATTTTCAGTAGTGATATATGTGACAATAGTTCTTCATTGTGACCAGAGCATGGTGCACTCTGTGTCTGAGTATCTGTAGGGCGAGGGAAGGTTGATATCCAGTAGTGTCACCAGTGGTGGCCAGCGCAGATAAGCGCAGTGGGGTGGAGCAGGAGACGGCAGGGGGGTAAGCCGACAGACGACGGAGTAGGTATTATTCATTTATTTAAGTATACCTATTCCATCGGCTGTCGACTTCACCCCCTCCCACCCTGCCCTGCCCCCACCCTGCCCCACCACCTCACCGCGTTTACCTCTACCGGCCGCCGCTGAGTGTCACCAAAGTACTACAAAAGGTATTTTTAACAATGTATGGGGAGCGCCCAATTAAGCAACATGCTATTTTCGCCGAACAACTGAAACGTCTTGTGCCGAGCCTAGCAAGATCTTTGACCACAAAGATTTCTTTTCTCTGAATCAGCTCCCGCCCTACAAAAAGAACCCACTTCAGAGCAGGGTCGGACTGGGAACACAAAGCAGCCCTGGCATTTTTGTCAGCCTGGGGGGGGGGGGGGGGGGAAGGGCCAAGTGTGAAGCAATGCTGCTTTTGTTTCTGCGAGCTAATATAGCGAAGCACTAGGCTGCTGTGTGCGACAAGCAGCATTTCTGAGGCAAATGGTTCGGTTTTACTTCCTTGCCCTAATCCATTATATAGTCAGAGATCTCTTCATGTTGCGTTTGTTACTACTGCATTAGTGTTCCGAGAGCCTATGGGTGCCCAGGGACATCAGGTAAGAATGTGTCCTCATCCCTTTCCTATTCTCCCTCTATATTAACCATCTGGAGGGGAGCTTTAGCTAGGTGCATCGATTCATCCGAGATTGGGAAATGCCTAATACTGGCGCTATTATATGCTGACGATGCCGTTATTGTGGGCTGCACAACTGTTGCGCTGAAGTGACTCTTGGACGCCTTTGCTTCCTTAATTAGAGGCTTGACATGAGGATGAATATAAACAAATTCTTCATAATTCCCTGCGGATACAGGAAGGCCCCCAACGTTTTTCATGCACGCCTCTCCTGTCAAACACTTGGACAACTTCAGTTACTCAGGGGTTACGTTTAGCTGGAGAGGATTGTGGCAGTCACATCCAGGAATTAGAATACTAATTGGCAAGGAGCACTAATGCTGTCTTCTCCTTTGCAACCAAACTAGGCAAAATATCACTTGCCCATATGCTGGTCATATATTGTGAGAGAGCACAAGTTTGAAAAAAATGTATAAGTGTACCATATTTACAAGCACGTAGTTAGTTAACATGTACTTTGCACCAGAGTGTTTATATTTAGAAGTGAAATACACAGAGTGTCTTATATTCAGTGGTGAAATGCATAGAATGTTTAAGTAGAGTAACAATAATCATAACTGTGTGAGACTAATGTAGAAATGTTTGGGATGAATATGAAAACCTCATGTTCTCATGTTAAAGGAATCATGTTAGAGTTGAATAGAACTTTACAAAACCAGTATAATGTGTAGGCCTCATGGCAATTCACAGAAAATCTAAACGTGCTGCTAAAATAATGTGAGACAAGGTTGACGTGGTTCTTCCAAATGTATTATTGAACTAAGTTTGAAGTATATGCTTTATAAATGTGTTATTTTAGAAACGTATGCTAGTTAAGAATGTTTGCTGTTTAAATCAAGTTAATGTTTTAAGAGTGCAGGGACCTGCTTCATGTAAATCAAGTAGGCCTGAACTGATAATGTCATATCGCTTGAACTACCATGTGCTCGTTAAGGAAGAAGTCGAGAGGTGTCCAGCACAGAGCTTGGAGTGTGTTTTATGACTCAAAGATATGGTGGAGTCTGGAATTTGAGGCCCACTGCAGGACGGACTGTATGCAGGTGCAAGGGTCTTAATCAGCTAGAATGAAAGGGGCTTTGTTCAGTGGCGCTTGGCGCAGGCCTGTAGGAGTTTCCAGGAATTTCAGGGGGTATCAGCGCACTGGAGAAGAAGCCTGGGAACCAAGGTCAACTTTAACGAGGGTCTTCAAGAGTACCATCATGGAGTTTGCCGCGCAAAGATGTACCACGTGAGGGGCGTCCCAAGGGGCGTTTCTTTTGGAAATGTGATTTGGTATTAGGGAAAGCGACCCGGGAGGAGAGCAGAGCAGATGATTTTGGGAGCCTAAGGAAGCGGATGGGTAGGCAGATAGGCTGATCAGGAGAGACCCATTATCAGAGAAGAGACAAAGAGAAGTGCGTGATCTTCTTAGGAAGTCACCACGGCTGACACCTAGAGGGGTAAAGATCTTGTTAAGTAGGGATGTCACTTAGTATAGTGTAGGGACGGACTAACCTTAATTTTCTTTTCTGTAATGACTTTGAGGTTGCAACTTGTATCCATTTTGGCAACCCTTATGGTTTTCGAGCTTGTACTTATTATTCTGTTTTTCAGACTCAGACTATTCAAAAAGTTCATGTTCATAGTGATACCGATTTATCTTCTGAATCTCATTTTGAGAAGTTTGTATCTTCAGTTATCTTTGACTTTATATTAAATCTTTGAAACTTAAAATTTGGTCAGTGGTCATTTAGAGTGGTGTAAGTTCTTAAATTGATTGACTTATTGTAAGATTACCTTTTACTCAATGACAGGTACCAACGATTCAGTCGACATAGTTTGGGATTTGGTAAGGTAACTAGTAACCAGTAATCCCGCGTTAGCAGTTGGTAGCAGAGTGAGGATGGTTATCTTCTTGAGGAAGGTAATCTAGAGAGGTTAGTTTACCCCAAGGCCCCTAGACGTCGAGAGACGAGCAGCGGAAGAATCGTGTGCCGAAAGGTGCAGACGGTGCGAGAAAAGCAGCAGTATCGGAGAGTGAGTATAAAAAGGGTCATGCGTGAACAGATTGCGGTGTTTTGTGTTGTATTTGTATTGTAATGTCTTGCGGAGTTGAATGCCTGTAGTGTGAATGAGAGAAGGTTGTGAGCGCGCGCAACCTGGTAAGCTGGTTACCTGGTAAACGGGTGAACTGGTGAAATATTAAGTTCAGGCCAGAGCTTAAGTGGTTTTGGGTGTATCGAACATCCAGGGTAGTTGTCGACCATAGTACAGAGGTCACGAGGTACCATTGACCGCCGTGGATCCAAGATAGGGGGAGTGTAAGAGTGAGTGTATGAGTAACGGACGCTGGTCGAAAGTTACTGTGTGTGAGTAACCTATCGGAGAAGGCGATTGTCTGGAAGTAAACGGAAAGACATTTCGCCAAGTTAAGGTGACAACTACAGAAAGACTGTGGGCGTACAGTCAAGAAAGGTGATCGCTTGAACGGAAGTAATCATTTTTCAGAGTATGAATGGGACGCGTGCATGACCGAGGAGACGAGCTGAGAAAGGAGGGGAACTGCTGCGAAGGGGGACGGGTGACGTCGGCTAGAGCCGCGCTGTGATTGAGCGGTTGGTGTGACGTTAGCTAGAGCCGCGCTCTGGTTGGGCGGCTAGAGTGACGTCGAAGGAAAGTCGCGTACGGATAGGCCAGTTAGTGCGAACGGGGCTGAGATTGGTGGATTGTCATCAGGAAGTAAATAAACGCGGAGAAAGAGCGAAATCATGAAGTGTTTTAAGTGTTTGAAAGGGATTTTTAAACGTAAACGAAGTGAACATTATTACGGGGAAGAGGCTCCGCCGGAGGGTACAGCAGCTCATTATATGGCAACGAATGTTGGGCTGCATACGATATTATGGATTGGGGCTTGGAATAAGCATACGGAAGGGAATGAGGAAATGCAGTTCCCGAAGTACGGGACGTTTAAGTTAGAGGTGTTACATCGGCTAAAAGCAACCATGTCCTCATTGAAACCGTCGCCCAGACCAACACAGTTTGAGGCCCTTAATGCATGGATTAGGGCTGCACACGACAGAAATTTGAACAGGCGTCAACAAAGACTGACGCGATCGGTAAGAGCAGTGCGAGATTCTAAATGGGATGAGGAAGCAAAGCGGTGGAGGGTACAGGTTATTGAGGTGGAAAAAATGTATCCGATGAGGGAGGTGGCAGGAGGAGGAGGAAACCTCATGGAAGAAGACGAGGAAAGCGAGTCGGAAGACAATCTGATAAATAGATTGTTAATGGATAGACCACCTCCGAGAGTTGAGGAAATTGAAGATAGAGGGCTCGCAAGGGAAGATGGGAATGCCATAGAGGGGTATACACCACTCCCTATATCGGAATGGACACCTATCAAAGGTGGGGAGACACCTCAACCTAGTACAGCACAGAGTGTAGTGGGAAGGTTTGTGGTGCAGAAAACGCCAGCCACCGAAAGGGTTGAGTCCTTTGGATTGCCAGATGCTCTTCAAGTGCCTGTTACCATAGGACCCATAGTTTCGATCTATAACCCTGAGAGAGATAGAGAGGAACAACAGAGGCAATTGGATAGAGAAAGGATCGAGATGGAAAGGAGGAATAACGTGACAAATGCATGGAAGCAATTGCCAGGATCGGTAACATGGAATACCCCATTAGACACAACTGTCGGTCCCAACTCAGAACAGGGAGGTCCGAGAGGACCAATGGATCTAAGGGGACCGCGGCCAAGACCCTATTCAGAATTAAGAGCTGATTTGAGGGAATGGGACGGGTCCACAGTATCCCTGAGTAACAGGACAAGAACGGAACCAGAGTGGGAAAGCAGGGGTAACGGGACTGTATCTCACTGTGGGGCCAGCGAAAGCAGTCAGGGTCGGGAAGGCCGAAGTCCCGAGAATAGAGGGGATGCATGTCCTACAAATCAGAGAGAACAGCAGGAACAGAATACGAGGAGTATGGAGTGTGAGGAGGTGTCTCGCCTCACGCAAACAGAGGGAGACCAAAGAACGCAAGAGTACAGAGATAGGTTTAGGTGCACTCATCACTCACACGCACCTGGGGAAAATGTACAGCACTGGCAAAGAGGGAACAGTGAAAGGTCATGTCATACATCGAGTGATCGGAGGTCACAGATGCAGGGGGAAGAAAGAGGGAGTAATGGAACATCTTGCCCTGCATCCCGTGAAACTAGCCAGGATGGGGAGAGAGAGGCTAGGAGGCATGAAGGAGTGTTTCACCACCCACCCCGAGAAGATGGAAAGGCATGGGACCTAGAGAGATGGGAACAGGGGAGGACTCCCTATAATTCACCAATACCTAAACGTAGATCTCGGAGCTGGGATGGGAGAGATGCGGATGGAGGAGCTAAATTGAGTGTCTTGAAAGCTGAAATTAAGGCAAAAAGGCTTGATGTTACTAGTTTAAAATCAGATGTTGATGAGATAATAGATGGAACCTTGCCTTTGGAAAGGATAGAATTGTATGAACAGGATGAGTTATTGTTCATGGCAAAGGATATTACTAGGAAAGCTAGAGCGTTTCATGAGAAACTGACTGATTTGGCAGATAGGTATGCCGTGGATTTATCTAGGACAAGGGCATTGCAGAGTAACCACAGATTACAGTACGCAGACCAAGACCTAGATGAGAAGAGGACTACTGGATTGAAAACTCACATAAGGGAGTTGATATCTGGGATAAGAGTGTGGAGAGAACTGGATAAATGGGAAGAAAGATGGTCAAAAAAGGGCACGGTTAGGCGAAGTACAAATGTGATGACCCCTGAGGGAAGGGTAATGCAGATGGAGGCCTTCCCTTTGCGAGAAATATCAAATGGAAATTATGTACATGTGCCCTGGAGTAGAGGAGACTTAGCTGCATTTACCAACTCATTTCCGAAGTTGAGGGACAATCCAGTAGAGTGGTATAAACAGGTAGAGAGGTTTGTCAAAATCTCGAAAGTACTGTGGATTGATTTGAATACGTTGTTTGACATCGTGGTCCCATCTGATTTATGGACCCCGTGCAAGACTAGTGTTGAATGGCCAAATACTGAACCAGTGAGGGATGTTCGGACTAATGGACCGTCCGAGATTGTCATGCGAAAGTATGAAAGGGTAATAGCATGGCTGAAAGATAAGGTACCACCACAGGATATAGATTGGGTGAAAATAGACCGAACAAGGCAGGAACCCAAGGAGACAGTTCACGAGTTTTATGAAAGATTATTGAAAACATTCAAGCAATACAGTGGACTAGATGTAATGGATCCCAAAGATATAGGGCAGTTTGTGTCAAAGTTTGTCTTGGGGTTGAGACCTGATATTTGTTTGATGATACAGAAACATTTAATCTGTTGGCAGAACAAACCACTAGATGAGATTTTACGTTATGCGAGGTACTGTAGTGACGAGATAGATTCTAAAGCCAAGAATCTAAAGGAGAAATTGATGGTGGTGCAAATGCAGTCCGCTGGGAAGGGTGGCCAGCAGAAGCAGGGGATGGGACGAAAACCAAACGGTCAGAACAAAGATAATGAAGAAGGGCAGAGACCTAGGATAGACTTTGCCACTTTAAAGAAAACGACAAAGTGCCATCAGTGTCACCAGGTGGGGCATTGGCGACGCGAGTGTCCCTTTAACCCCGAAAATGGAGAGCTAGAAGTAGAAGAGCAGGTTCAAGAAGTCCCAACTCCAAAGGTGACAGTTCCAGGAGGCAAGGTGGCCAAAGGGGGGACTTCGGCCCCACGGGCCCAGTTCCCACAGCCACCGAAGGTAGCGACAGGGAGTAAGGTCTTTAAGCAGATGCCTCTCTTCATCGAGGAAGAAAAGTGTTACTACATTGATCCATTGACAGGACAACATGTGAGCAGTGAAGAGGACTGTACCCTCGGGGCAGTCCTAGAAGTGGATCAAAGAGGGCCATTTGTTGAGGCAGAAGTGGCAGGGTGTCCCACTACGTTCTTAGTGGATACTGGGGCTACTCGTTCGACTCTGAGATCAGCGGTGGTTCCAGACTTGCCAATGTCAGGGGAAACTATTCAGGTGGTAGGAGTCGCAAATAAAAGAATGACTAGTCCCTTGACAGAACCAGTGTCTGTGAAAATTGGAAACCACATGAACGAACATCAGTTTGTGGTTTGTGACTCGCGTCCGGTATGTCTGTTAGGAAGGGATTTGTTGTGCAAATTGAATTGCACCATATACTGCACCCCGCAAGGAGTGGAGGTACAGACTACCGATGATGATGCTACCTTTAAGGTGGCCAATTCAAAATCCTGTGTAGAACTATATCCTACTCTGACTGTAGAAGATCTTCCCCAAGATTTAAGAGATGCAGTGGCGTCAGAGGTATGGGATTTCACAGGAGAAGATATAGGATTGATTAAAGGGGTAGAACCGGTAAAAATTCTGGTAAAACCAAATGTTGAGTTTCCAAGAACGCCTCAATACAAATTGTCCCAGGAAACGATTGCGGGAATAAAACCTGTGATCGAGTCAATGATACAACAGGGAATACTGAAAGAAATCGTGGGTAGTCCTTGTAACTCCCCGATTATGGGTTTGCAGAAACCTAGCGGGAAATTCAGGATAGTGCAGGATTTACGAAAAATTAACAACATAGTCGTTTCATGTTGTCCCGTGGTACCGAATCCTTCAGTGATATTGTTTCAAATACCATGTCAAGCAGAATGGTTCACAGTGATAGATCTTTGCCAGGCTTTCTTTTCCATCCCATTGGATGAAGAGAGCAGGTATCTTTTTGCTTTTAAAATGGAAGATCGCGTTTTAACATGGTGTCGAATCCCACAAGGATACACAGACAGCCCATCCATCTTCAATCAGTTGTTGAAAAAGAATCTCGAAAATCTAGTACTGCCCCAGAACTCGGTTCTGGTCCAGTACATAGATGACCTACTTGTTGCGTCAGAGACAGAGGAAGCCTGTAAAGCAGATTCAATTGCCTTACTGAACCATTTAGCCGAAAATGGACATAAGGTATCTCCGAGCAAGTTGCAGTACTGTCTGACGGAAGTACAGTATTTAGGGCACCGGTTAGAGAAAGGAAAACGTAAGGTGTCACCAGAGAGGATTGAGGCGATAATGAAGATGAATGCGCCTACAACACAGAGAGAAGTTAGAATGTTCCTAGGAATGGTGGGTTACTGCCGACAGTGGATAGTTAACTTTTCACTGAAAGCAAAGCCCTTACAGAAACTGACGCACAAGGAGGTGAGTGATCCGGTACCATGGGACGAAGAATGCTTGGTGGCGTTCTTGCAGCTGAGAGACGATTTGTGTCGTGCTCCGGCTCTGGGAATGCCCGATTACGAGAAGTCATTTTCACTCTATTGCTGTGAAAGAGAGGGATGTGCTTTGTCAGTCTTGGCACAGACCCACGGAAATGCCCGTAGACCAGTTGCATATTTTTCGGCTACATTAGATCCAGTAGCCGCAGCGTTGCCCGGATGTCTCAAATCCGTTGCTGCAACGGGTGTCAGCATTGAAAGGAGCGAGAGTATTGTGATGGGACATCCAGTGGTGGTGTATGTACCACATTCAGTTGAATTGCTAATGACCAGGACGAAGACGCAGCATCTGACCAATAGTAGGCTCACGCGCTACGAGCAAGTTATCCTTGCTGCGGAGAACGTGACTCTTAGGAGATGCTCTGTCTTGAATCCTGATACTTTGATGCCATTACCTACTGTAATAGAAGGCGAAGGATGTGAAGACCACGATTGCCTTGATGTGACTGAACTATGCACGAAACCCAGACCAGATATTGTGGATGAGCCGTTGTCTGACCCCGATGAAATTTATTTTGTTGATGGCTCATGTTTAAGAGACGATACTGGTCGATTGAGAGCAGCTTATGCTGTTTGTACTATTACTGGAGTTGTGGAAGCCGCTTGCCTGGAAGGAGTACATTCCGCACAGGTAGCAGAAATCATTGCCCTAACTCGTGCCTGCATAGCAGGAAACGGAAAGAGAGTCACCATATACACAGACAGCCAATATGGTTTCGGTGTGGTTCATGATTTCGGGCAGTTGTGGTCTCAGAGAGGTTACATGACCTCCTCTGGTTCGCCCATTCGAAACGGAGAATTTGTGAGGTTGTTGTTAGAAGCATTACAAGGTCCAGTTGACATCGCAATAGTAAAGTGTGTAGCACATACTAAAAATACAGATTTTGTGTCACAAGGCAACAGATACGCTGATGAAGTCGCACGCTATTGTGCGGAACAAAATTATTCTTTCTCAAAGGTGGAAATAGAAGGTGCAGAAGAAAAGACTGAATTAAGTATGATGTTAGAAACTGTAGACACTTGGGAGGATTTAAGAATAATGCAGGAGAACGCACCTGAAACAGAGAAAAAGGCATGGGAAATAGCAGGTTGCGTGCGAAGCGAAATGGATTTTTGGGTTTCAGCAGATGGGAGGGCTGTGTTACCTGAAGAATTAGCTAATCCCATGGCGAGAGAAATACATGGTCCAGTACATCTAGGAAGGGATGCTATGATGAGAGTGTTTAGGCAAACTTGGTATTGCCCTAAATTTAGAATAGCAGCAGAATCAGTATGTAAGAGATGTGTTACCTGCCAACAACTGAACGTAGGTAAACGAACACCAGTCACACTGAGTCACATTGGGAGGTCAGGGGGGCCTTTCAATAGAATGCAACTAGATTTCATCGAAATGCCAAGAGTTAATCGCCTTCGGTATGTGTTGGTGATTGTATGCGTATTTTCCAGATGGGTTGAAGCGTACCCTACACGTAGGTGCGATACACTCACAGTGGCTAAATTGTTGCTCAGGGAGTTGATACCGCGCTTCGGGGTGCCTGCCTCTTTGGAATCTGACAGAGGAAAACATTTTAACAGCGAAATAGTGAAGATGTTGTGCTCCACACTGAATATCGATCAAAAGCTGCATTGTAGTTATCGACCAGAAGCTTCAGGAATTGTGGAACAAGTGAATGGCACATTGAAGAATAGATTGGCTAAAGTAGTGGCATCCACATCTTTGAGTTGGCCAGATGCTCTTCCTTTAGTGCTCATGAGCATGCGCAGCACACCTGACAGGAGGACAGGTCTCTCTCCCCACGAGATCCTGATGGGGAGGGCCATGAGACTTCCCACAGTTCCAACTACTGCCCTATTGAATATTCCAGATGATCTGATCTTGGATTATTGTAAAGGACTGTCTGACGCCATCCATTCTGTGTCCCTTCAGGTGCATGCGGCTGAAGTTCCAGCATCGAGGAACCTGTGTCATGACCTGAACCCAGGGGACTGGGTGTTGGTTAAAAAACACGTCCGGAAGAACTGCCTAGATGTTCGCTGGCGTGGGCCCTTTCAGGTAATCCTGATAACGAACACCGCGGTGAAGTGCGGGGGGCTGCCAAATTGGATCCATGCATCCCATACTCGAAGAGTTCCAGCACCTCTAGAAGGAACAGCTCCTATCCCAGACGAAAGCCCGGAAGTGGAAGAAGGGTCGCAAGAAGGGATTGCAGCAGCTGAGGGGGTGTCGGAAGAAGTTGGGAACGCAACGGATTCAGAAGAAGAGCGAAGGCAGGACGGCAGTGAGACGGAAGACGCAACTGAAGGAGAGAGCAGAAGTGAATACGACTCAGACTCAGATCCGTATCAGAGCGACCAAGAACCAAGTGAGAGGACAAGGAATAGGAGAATAAGGCTTGGAGCTGCCACTTGGCCAGCAAGGAGAAGAAGGCTAAGTTTGAGGTCGGCCCAGGAAGAAACGCTTGCTCCTATATCCGAAGACTCAGATCCAGAAGAAGATATCCAGGATCAAGCCGAGGAGGGCCTTAGAAGATCAAGGAGGGTGCGAGTGCCTAGTAGAAGATACTCTACTCCTGATTGGACCTACCTCGTTGCAGATGTCTGGGGGGCACAGAACCGGGAGGATCCGGGAAGTGGACCTGGTCAGAACTAACCCGATCATCACAGTGCAAATAAGGTTTCTACTGCCAGGAGCGGAGACCGAAAGGTTGCTGACACTCAACATCGTTCATCCTCCTCTCCTGAGCGGAATAAGAAAATTGATTTTAGAGACAGTTGAGTTTCCAGTTTGCTGTTCACGATATCCAATATTGGAGGGAACTCTTCTTCGTTTGGAAATGCTTGAGCGAGTAGTAGAAATTCTAGGAGCGCTCATAGTTGTGGATTAATACCATATTGCGAATGTCTTCAAGGGGGCGCAGAACTGGAAAGGTGAAGAAAGTGATCCTGATTAGAACGGACCCCTTTGTAATTGTGGATGTAGAGCTGATAGTACCAGGAGTAGAAATTGAAAAAACGTTAACTCTCAATTTCGTCCGTCCACTTGTCCAGAGCGAAATAAGGAGAATAATCCTAGAAACAGTTGACTTTCCATGTTGTGGTACGAACTGCCCAGAACCTGAGGGAATGTTACTTCGGATGGACATTTATGAAGACGTAGTGTCCCTCCTTGAGCCATACATAACTTTAGATGAAAATAAGACTTTTGAAAAGAAATTGTAAACTTGTTGCAAGATAACCTAGCGCCGAGTGGAAGAAGAAAAGTGGTAGGGGTTTCCTTTTAGTGGATGGAGAAGGGCTAGGGTTGTCTAATTTCTACTGGACTTTGAACTGTTTTGCGGAAATAAATTGTCAAGCTTCCAAGTGTTCAAAAGAAAGACATTGCGAGAAAGAAAGACTTTTGGCTCAGAAAAGAGAAGAAGTGAATGCTGGAAGAAAGTCAAGAACTACACTGTTTGAGAACATGGAGGCTGGCAACCCGAACCGCAGGGCAAAATGTATAGTTGGCACACTGTTGGGAGTGGTGATTTCCCTGATAGTTTTAGTGGTTACTGTCTCATACATAGTGGGACACGAGAGAGATGCAACTGCAGTGAAGGAGGACAAGGGAGTGTCAACACCGAGAACTCCTATTGCTAATGATAAGGGAAACATCAATGATAAAGACAAAGCATTGTTAGATGCAGAAGTAAAAAGGTTACACATGGATGAGTCACAGGGAAATTACAGGTCAAATGCTTATGCTAAATTGCTTCATGAATACGTTGACGCCATGGAGGTGAAGAATTGCTACGTTTGTATGCAATTACCAGCTTCTGTGGAGGAGGGTATCAGATACCATCATCTTCCATTGACATATGGAATCACATGCAGTTTGTTGTTGAGCATATTTTATGGACGAGATGGATTTGAGTATTATTTCTCGAATTTCGACTCGACATTGCCAGAGGTCCCGAATTTCAAGCATTTGAACAAATGGGACTATTACAAAAGCGAAGACAGATTACACAAATGGTTTATTCCATGGAAAACGTTAGATACTTCACATGCCCGAAGAAACAATCTGACTTGTCAAGTATCAGAAGTTGAGAAAAAGTTTATAGGACAGGTAGATACTAGATACAGGAGGCAGAAGATTTTGAAGGCATCAGGACAATGGGAAACAGATTGGACCAAGGAGGAAAGGGCACATCAAAGAAAAGGTAGTATTGGTCCAATTGCTTTGGATAAGGAGAAACGGGGGAAACTGTGCATTCACAGGAGTTACTCCTATTATGAGAATTTTTATGTAGGTCAAGTCAATTGTGAACATGCCTTTCAACTGGAGTATTACTCTAAGGATTTTTTGAAGGGGATGCAAGCAATTCCAAATGTATATTTTGTATGTGGAAGAAATGCCTATGTGAAGCTACCAGATAATTGGTACGGATCATGCTATCTGGCTGTTGTCTTCTCTAAAATATATCATGTTGAGAATTTAGAAACGACAAAGAAAGAAATACCAACTAGGTGGAAGAGAGGGCTGGGTGCAGCAGAAGTAGTTGGAGATGTACTCGGTGCTGCATTCCCTTTCTTAGGACTGATATTGAATGACATTAAGATCAGGAGGTTAGCTACAGTCGTAGATAGGCTATCTGCCAGTACTGCAAGATCATTGATGCTGATAGAAGGGGAGATGCAATCGATTAGGGCAATGGTTCTTCAGAACCGACTTGCTTTAGACGTTCTGTTAGCTAAAGAGGGAGGAGTCTGTAAGGCTTTGAAGGTCCAGGAATGCTGCACTTACATTCCAGACAATTCAAAACCTCTAGAGAAGTATATACGAAACATCACTGCCATACACTACGAAATTGAGGACCTGGCAAAAGTAAATGTGTGGGAAAAAGTAGGTCATGGAATGGGTAAAGTTGGAGGTTGGTTTGCCAACTTAGGAAAGGGTATCGTTTGGTACATACTGAAACCCATCATCATAATTGTGATTTGCGTAATCACTTTGTGGGGATTGGTGCGTTTGTATCAATGTTATAGAGCAAATAGGTTGCAGAGAACTATGAGGAAACAGGAGGAAAAGTTGACAGCGATGCAGGACACTCAATACAAGAGTCTGAAAGCATTGGAGACTATGAAAAGAGGTGGCACTGCCATGACTTCACTTTGAAGGGTTCTACATTTTTTGTGTCTTGATGGTGATGACCCCTGAAGGTCATCAAAGGGGGGACTGAGAGAGCACAAGTTTGAAAAAAATGTATAAGTGTACCATATTTACAAGCACGTAGTTAGTTAACATGTACTTTGCACCAGAGTGTTTATATTTAGAAGTGAAATACACAGAGTGTCTTATATTCAGTGGTGAAATGCATAGAATGTTTAAGTGGAGTAACAATAATCATAACTGTGTGAGACTAATGTAGAAATGTTTGGGATGAATATGAAAACCTCATGTTCTCATGTTAAAGGAATCATGTTAGAGTTGAATAGAACTTTACAAAACCAGTATAATGTGTAGGCCTCATGGCAATTCACAGAAAATCTAAACGTGCTGCTAAAATAATGTGAGACAAGGTTGACGTGGTTCTTCCAAATGTATTATTGAACTAAGTTTGAAGTATATGCTTTATAAATGTGTTATTTTAGAAACGTATGCTAGTTAAGAATGTTTGCTGTTTAAATCAAGTTAATGTTTTAAGAGTGCAGGGACCTGCTTCATGTAAATCAAGTAGGCCTGAACTGATAATGTCATATCGTTTGAACTACCATGTGCTCGTTAAGGAAGAAGTCGAGAGGTGTCCAGCACAGAGCTTGGAGTGTGTTTTATGACTCAAAGATATGGTGGAGTCTGGAATTTGAGGCCCACTGCAGGACGGACTGTATGCAGGTGCAAGGGTCTTAATCAGCTAGAATGAAAGGGGCTTTGTTCAGTGGCGCTTGGCGCAGGCCTGTAGGAGTTTCCAGGAATTTCAGGGGGTATCAGCGCACTGGAGAAGAAGCCTGGGAACCAAGGTCAACTTTAACGAGGGTCTTCAAGAGTACCATCATGGAGTTTGCCGCGCAAAGATGTACCACGTGAGGGGCGTCCCAAGGGGCGTTTCTTTTGGAAATGTGATTTGGTATTAGGGAAAGCGACCCGGGAGGAGAGCAGAGCAGATGATTTTGGGAGCCTAAGGAAGCGGATGGGTAGGCAGATAGGCTGATCAGGAGAGACCCATTATCAGAGAAGAGACAAAGAGAAGTGCGTGATCTTCTTAGGAAGTCACCACGGCTGACACCTAGAGGGGTAAAGATCTTGTTAAGTAGGGATGTCACTTAGTATAGTGTAGGGACGGACTAACCTTAATTTTCTTTTCTGTAATGACTTTGAGGTTGCAACTTGTATCCATTTTGGCAACCCTTATGGTTTTCGAGCTTGTACTTATTATTCTGTTTTTCAGACTCAGACTATTCAAAAAGTTCATGTTCATAGTGATACCGATTTATCTTCTGAATCTCATTTTGAGAAGTTTGTATCTTCAGTTATCTTTGACTTTATATTAAATCTTTGAAACTTAAAATTTGGTCAGTGGTCATTTAGAGTGGTGTAAGTTCTTAAATTGATTGACTTATTGTAAGATTACCTTTTACTCAATGACAGGTACCAACGATTCAGTCGACATAGTTTGGGATTTGGTAAGGTAACTAGTAACCAGTAATCCCGCGTTAGCAATTGTGCAAAATGTGTTGGCATAGCAACATATGTGGCAGGAATCTTGGGTATACAGGCGGCACTCCCACTACCCCCCACAGGTAATGGAAAATAAATGTAGTTGTAGCCTACTGGCTCTCCCACCGCCACTCATAGGGAACTAGAGCTACAACACCTTGAAGATGTCCTTAGACCCCGTCCAATGATTTTATGTAGTAGGGTCTGGATCAATGAGACCCTGCCCTTTAATAGAATGTTAATTGAGAATTGTTTGACTCTGTCCCAAGGACTAGATGTTCCATAGTTGATTTTTTAGTCCATGGCTCTGAGTAGGCAGGATTTGTTTATAGACCCTTTATGATCCTTGCCTATGCTAGACAAAATCACTTTGAGCAATATGGTGTGCTTATTGGGAGGAAGAGAGTTGGGCAAGGGTATCAGTACTCTCCACTGTGACCTCATATATGTAACTTATACCATCTAGTGACATTCATCCAGTTTTTATTTATAATGTACCACATTATCAGCATTTTATTATTCTCAGGTTCTAGTTCAGCCTTTTTCATAGCTTAGTCACCGTCCCTCAATGTAACCACACATGAGTTGTCACCCTGACCATTTGATCAGCAATCTGCGCTGAGCACTTTACATGTTATGTTCTTCTGTACTTTTTATTCCCAATATGTCCTCCTGTTTTAGAGCCCTTAAGTACTCCTTTAATATTGCACTGATATACTGCACTTCCTTCAATCAGTTGGTTCAGAGTAGGTCATGATTACTACATACACCTTCTTGAGGTTTGTGTAAAGGGTGAGGAAATTATTTGGGTAGCTCAATAATGTAGCTTGTTTTGATTTAACATGTTATGTATGATGATCAGGCATCTTGATAGCACTGTGTTAATAGCAAATCTAATATAAAGTTGGAATATGCTGAAGGTCGTAATCATATTTCTATTGTGCAAAGCAAAAATTACTTTGACTAAACTTACTCGTCCATATGTTAAAGAAACATATGTATCCGATGCCATTTTACGTATTGTATTTGGTGGGAGCGTTTCATTTGTATGATGAATGCATTTTTATTCAAGGATCTTAGATGAACCTGTATTATTTTATTATATCTTGTTTTATGTGCTTGTACTGTACTTTTGTGATCTATTTCAATATGACCGCATAAAGTTAATTGAAATGAACCGAACTACTACCTCCTGTATATTCCAAGTCACAAAGGGCCCGATGTAGGTAATCTCGATTTACCTACTCTTAAATACCGAGTCATACCGATTCGGTATTTAAGAGTAGGTAAATTGGAAGTAGGCAGATGTAGGTAATTTTTCTTTTTCAATTACCGAATCTGTAAGATTCGGTATTTACCGATTCGGTAAATACCGAATCAGTATTTGCCATTGATTCCTATGGGCCTTGAAGCCCATAGGAATCAATGGCAAATACCGATTCGGTAATTACCGAATCGGTAAATACCGATTCCTGCCAGGGGGAACGGGGTGTCACTTTGACACCATGTAGCACCCCAATGTCAGGCTTGTGTGCCATGTGGGCATGTCTGTGTGTCACATGCCACATGTGTACATGCACAGATGTGCATTTACACCTGAATTCGTTATTTACCATGCAATAGTATTACATGGTAAATAACTAATTCTTAGGGACCTGTGGCACTGTTTAAAGCGCCACCTACATCTGCATTTAAAGATTCGGTATTTTTATAGAGTCTGTATTTACCAATTCGGTAATTTTACCGATTCGGTAAATACAGATTCGGTAAAAATACAGAATCTGTAAATACATGCCCCCTACATTGGAAAAGGCATTTACCGGTCGGTAACGGCCGAATTCGGCCGTTACCGACCGGTAAATGCCTACCTACATCGGGCCCAAAGTATCTTGCAGGCCTCTGGTTAAACAACCTACACAAATCACTGTTCTGTGTGTGTCTCTGCCATCAATATACCATCTTATGTTAATCTAAAAGTCTTTCATTTAATCAACCCTGGGGCATATTTACAAGCAGCTATCCCCACCACAACTTCACTTTAAGTGATGTTGTAGTTGCGATAGGGGCTTCACCTTATTTACTAGTAACCCTGGGCGGGCGGCTCCGCTCCGTGCACGGAGTGTGCGTAGTGCCGGCTTCTACGCATTTTGCGTAGCAGGCGTAGAATCCGGCACTACGCACGCTCCGCAGACGGAGCGTAGCTGGCCGCCACCCGCCTCCCTCCCGCCCTCCCTAAATACTTTAAATTAATAGTGTAAAAGAATTAAAAGGCACTTACCTTGCCCGCCGCTGCCTGCCGCGTCCCCGGGGCTCGCTGTCTTCATTGCTTCCGTCTTGTGTATCGAATGCGCATGCGCGAGCGGCCGCGCATGCGCATTTCTCACGAGAAATGCGCATGCGCGGTCGCCCGCGCATGCGCATTAGTACACAAGACGGCAGCCATGAAGATAGCGAGCCCCGGGGACGCGGCGGGCAGCGGCGGGCAAGGTAAGTGCCTTTTAATTCTTTTCCACTTTTAATTTAAAGTATTTAGGGAGGGCGGGAGGGAGGCCTGCGGTGCGTAGTGGGGCTACGCGGAGTGCGGAGGTGGGCGTAGTTTCTCGCCCACTTCACGTAGCTCCGCGAAGCCCCACTACGCCCACTACGCCCAGGGTTATTTACTAGGCAGCGTTAAGCCACTTAATGTGGCTTAGCGCTGCCTTGCAAATAAGGCACCCTTTCACGCTGTACTTAGTGTGAAAGGGGAGGGCAATGGGTGTTGCAGTGAGTGTTCCACTGCAATACCCATTGATTTTGACTGCCCCCTATTTCCAAGAGTGGCGTAAATAGGAGTCAGTCCCAAAATTAAGACCGGGGAAAACCTGGTCTTAAACAGGCGAAACTAGGAGAATTGCTTTATTTCTACTAATTTTTGCGGTTTCCCTGTGTGCTGAGTTGTGCAGCACACATAGAAACAGCAAATGCCATTGATTGTTTATGTGCAGGAAGGTGAGTCTTCCTGCACATAAACAATCCAAAAATAAATTGGCATTTTGCAACTTCTATGTGTGCTGCATTAAGCAGCACATATACAAGTTACAAAATGCCATTTACAGCTTATTTATGTGCAGGAAGTGGGACATTTCTGCACATGTGGAATCTTCCCCTAATGCAGACACCCTTGCACTATGGTGCAAGGGTGCCTGCATTGGTGCCAGGCTGCTAAATTTAGCTCTAGCGCAGGAGGAAACGCAGGGCTGCACCATATTGTTATAATTTCTGAAGTGGCGGAGCGCGGCGTTAAGCCAAGGAGAATAATGCCGCACTCAGCCACTTTATTGTAAATATACCCCCAAATGTGGCCAATGGATAGCTGTCCAGAAAGCCATCTTCCAGAGAGCCAATTCAGCTTGCCCATTCACACTGAAAGGTCAAGCCTACAGCAAAGTGCTGATGCAACTCCACATCAATGGTTTAGCCATGCTGCCACATTCTAGAAGAGTCACACCAGATCATTAGAGGAGCCACCGAATACTAATTTTACCAGCCCCATGAGACAACAAAATAAACACTGACCCTCTCTGCCTCACAAAGAGGAACCAGATACTGATCCTGCCTGTCTCTTCTCTACCTGTGCCACAGCGCATGATACTACAGATTATATATCACGATAGCACCTACTATACATGCTCCATCAAAGCAGGTAGAAAAGACAAGTCCTATTTTCCCCAACAGGACATACACTAATGAATGACTACATACCCCATCAGGCAATAAACCAACGACTGATCTTATTTAGCTCCAGTGGAGGCATGTATGATTGCTACTATCTGCACACCAGAGGGCACATCAAAAGCATATCGATCTGGCTCTATCACAAAGCAATGAGGATGGGCAGAACCAAATTGTCCCTTTGAAGAGGAAGACTTACCTGCCCCATCAACAAGGACGTAAAGGCTAACCCTCCTCACATCACCAATAGGACACAAGACTCATTTTACCCACCTCATCATGCAAGAAACTTAATATAGATCCTGCCTGCTCCACTTGAGAGGCCAACAAAGACTGATACTTATTCCTACTCTGATGGACTCTACAGTGTTTGGACAAAATATAGAGTTTTTAAAATTGTGATACATAAATATTGAGTCAAAAATATTGTTTTTACAGAAACATGATGTCACAAAACATCATTGTCAAGAATATAATTTTTATGGTCTAGAATATAATTTTAGTTAAGGCTTGGTTACGAATTTGGTGGTCATGGTACCGCCCTCAAAACCGCAATGGATTGACCACCGCCCAGTTGACGGTCCGCTCGCCCTAGGTTTCCTAGACGAAAGACCACAGCGGAACCACCACCAGGAAATCTCAACTGCGGTGGGATAGGCCAATGCGTCTGTCTGAGGGCAGACCGCCAGTGTTACCACTGGCCCTATCACAATGTGCATTCCCACTGATGTGACTATGACAGTCAAACTTCCACATCTGAGCAAGCGGAAAGGGAGGGATATAAGGCTGAAACTCACCTGCACTCATACATCTTGTGCCACCATGGAGCCGATCCTACATGTCCGACCGCTGCTGTTCCTGCTTGATAACGTCCAAAACCATTGTGGATGCAACCAACACTAAGCCACACTATTACCCGCTTCCATCGACTCCTCAACAAATAGATGCCCTGCCATGGACATGTCAAGGGGCTTGGGGTCCCTGGGCCATGCATATCTTGTGGGCCACTGGTCGGAATAGTTCTAAATGTATGATCCTATTACAGCTCTATGGCCACGTCAGTGACGCTGTCCCTGCGCATTCTACCAAAGTGGAAATGTGTTTACATCTAATAATCAGGGATAGTGATGTGTGCATTACACTGTGTCACACAACAGTACCTCCTAATCAATATCATAGCTATTAATCTCTGTGACACCCTCACATTGCTCACTTGCCAGGTCCTGTTGTGTTATCAAAGATACATCTATATGGATGTGTCATGAAACTGAAACGTACCTTCTCTGCTAAATATTTGCAATGGGCTCTCACACATCACGTGCTTTTATAGATAATGTCAGGTGAATGGAATCCTAAATAATCAGTGTGAGAAACACTTGAAGGGCACTATGTAAATACTCTCTGCAGAATTGGTTTGCCTCTACCAGGGGGCCCTTTGAAAGGCTTGGGCCCTGAGCAACAGTCCACTTTGCATCTGCCTCAAAACCTCTATGTGCACAGGATCTCTGGCTGGAAGTATATCAAGGACAGCCAATAGCATAACCAAGTGCCAAGCATATGTGCAAGTCATGAAAGCAAACACAGCAGTAACAGCATTCGTCACACATTTGGATAAATTAGGTGTAAGGTACACTCATGAAAATGAACACATGTCCACAAAAATGTCTACAATGGTGTGACATTGTAACACCCTACATCTGCGGATAAACAAATAAATAGCTTGCAAACATCAAACACATATCCAACATTCATCATAGGGAGACGTGACAGCTAAATGATGTTGATATTGGCCAAGCCAAGCTGAAATACTTACTATATGAAATACCTCCCAATTCAATGTCAGACCCAAACATAATTCATGCCACATATCAATTCACTGAACATTTCCCCTTGTCCTGTGTGACTCCAGCACTGGTTGCAAGGTCAGATCATACTAACCACTTCAAATGGATCACAATTAGGTTGAAACAAAACCAACTGTAGTCACACACCCTAAAATATCCAATAACATCAAATAGTTAGAAAAGTAATAGCAGGTCTAATGTGTTCTAAACCAAGCACATTTTCTATTTCTCCAAAATAACCAGATGGAGTAAACCAAAGGCCAATGGCCAGTCCATATGCACATTGTGTGGTCCACCATGCTGCTGTGCCACCACACTTGCCCTTTATGACACTGCCAGGAAAACTGCTCACAAATGGGCTTCCATTGGGTATGGCAGGTTCCTCGAAGATGATACTTCGGAAGGGGACATTTGGATTTGGGAGGGATGTCCTTGGGTTTGTGAAGGAAGGGGGTTTGGAAGAGGAAGGGGTGCACTGACGTTTGGGGGGTTGAGAGTCAAAAGGGGTAGACTGACGTTTTGAAGGGGGGACCCTGGCAAGGGGAAGGGGTGGATGGGTCTGGACTAGGGGTGAATTCAGAGGTGGAAGGGTGGTCTTGGGTGTGTCAGGTTTTAGAACCTTTGTGGAAAGGGTGGTAGGTGGTTTGGGAGGGCAGAGGGCCAGGTAAAAGGTTGGATCCTCAATAGGGAACTTGGTAGGGGCATTGGGAGGGAGTGTGGCCTTTGAGGTAGTCAGAGAGTAAGTGTCTGGTGTGGTTGGGACTTTTGCAGGCGCATGTATGTTAGGTGTATGTGCTGCAAGTATGGGTGTGTCTTGCGTCTCTGGTGTATGTGCAATGCATGATTGTTTCTGTATGAGTTTCTCAGGTGTGTATTGTGTACTGGAAGAAGGTGGAACAAATCATGTGGGGTCAACCACCACTCCAGAGTGTCTAATGGAGGATGACGCTAATGATGAAGAAGTCAAACTTTTGTCCTCCATTGCATTCACTACACCCTCTTGGTCACTGGGTCCCTCTGTGTCTGTACTCTCACAACCAGAACCACTGGGACCAGCTGTGTCCACAGAATGTTTGCCCTGAATGAAGCTGAAGTGACATATAACATTGGTTTATTGCAACTGTGTTACCACACCTAAGCATCAGATATCAACACAAAAGATTTCTAAAGTGCCCAGATTACTCCAGCTACATGGTTCACTACATAGGCTTTAACATTAGCATGAGCACATGCATGCATGCTACATTACTTGGAAACAGTTGACCACAGTGATGTCATAACCCAAAGACAGCTCCAAGTCCATCAATGTACTTAGCCAACATTCAACCCTAATGTTCACACTAGGATAGTTGATCACTTTGGATGTATGACGGTACAACGCGTACCGTTACAATGCGTCCCTTTACGACACAGTTTTAACAACGCAAGTCATTAAAACGACTTGCGTTGGGGGGCGCTGATAGTGAATAGTTTAATTTACTATTCCAACACCAGTCCCCGTGGATAGTAGAGAAGGTGTCGGATAGTAAATTAAACTATCCCTTATCCTAGAGCGCCCTCCAGCGAAAGTCGTTGTAACGACTTTCGTTGTTAAAGCTGCGTCGTAACGGTACCGCGTTGTACCAGTTACGTTGTAAATGATGTTTCCCGATCACCTTGTATACTTTGGCCCTTGTAGTATACCATAGTAAACTGATGTCACCAATTAGGATGGTTACTAAATATATATTCCACACTGTTCACACAAGGCCCAGAATTCACCAAATGTTCATTTGCCCAACACAACATCATAATGGTTTGAAGGGCAAGTTATTCAGCAATGTAGGAGCAATATGTGCTGTAGAAGAAATCATGCCACATGCAAATGCTCATTGCACACTGATGACACTTTTGACTTGAAACTTCATCATATGTCCAGTTCCAGAAAAGTCTAATGAAAGCTGTAATGCAGTAGTTTAGTGACACATTACATGTAGCATAGAAACGTATCCTGGAGACATTGAGGACCAACATTTTGGGAAATGGATACTCCAAATGCACACAGCATAAGAGTTATTATAGCCCTCTGAACATCCCCAATCCTGTTTGGTACTGGCAACAACACCATTCTCAGATTGTGTTCCAACAGGCCAATAAACCTTTACAGATTGTTGTGTGTTAGTGAATAGCTATGGCATGAAGAAGGGGGGATCACTATAGTCCTAATGGAATGGCGCATCACAGCACCATTTGGTATAGCAAACAGAAATTGCCTTGTAAGACTGTATGTACACACTCATATTTGATCTCTACATGCCTGCATCTCACTCCTTGATGCATGTCACCAGTCAATGAATGAATCTTGAAACTGTATTGCAGACTAAATAACTACAGAGAATATATACTGGGCAACATGTAGGCACTAATGCTGATGGCCCCAGTAATATTCGCACACTCATGATACTGTACAATTCCAACTTACCAATGGGAAGTGTAGTCCAGTCACTGCCTAAAAAGTGCACTGTATGCCATGCCACATGCAATAGAGCTACAAACACGAGACACATTAGTGAGGTGGCATCACTCCTTACACAATGAAGACAAGTGGCCTGTTTGGTATATCAGCCAGAACATCAAAGAACATGGGGTGATGAATCACTGTACTCAGTCATGTGTCTGCTCAAGACACATGACAGACCAATGAGTAAATTGGTGGTGGACTGGACTCTTCAGTGTTCCTGGTCATAAAGACCATAGGCAAAGCACATCAACATGCACCCACTATCAGACCTACACAAGCAAGAACATTTATTGTGCATTGCACATGGATCACCCCCAGTATTGATGGGGAAATGCCTGCCTGTAACACACAAAGTTGGCAATGTAACATGTACGACTCTGGCCGGACGCCTGTGTGGCATTGGTTACAATGTTAGCTTCTGTTATCATGATTGGCAGTATTCGCCTAATTTTTTATGAATATTGTTTAAATAAAAATTACTGAGTACTTACACGTTATGCCTCTGACCTCCATGCATCTGTAAGCATTAAGTGAGGGAAGCACCCTAAACGGCTTTTCCATCATAGTAATAACATTTGTTTTACTGACCAAGGGGGTCGTTACCGTTTGGGGAAAACAAACCCAGCATTAAATGCCTTTGAATTCCTGTAAATGACATTGTAGTGTGGGTGTGAGGAGATGACGCATGGGGAGGCTGGCTGGGAGTGATACTGGCAAAGGGGGAGAGGGAAGATTGCAGGGTATTTTCAAAATTATGCATAGTGATGGGCAGATGTCCCTGGCAGGCAGCTCCTTCCATCCTCTGCCAGCTACTCTGCTTTCCAAAAACAGGACAATCATTAATGAAGCATCTGCACTTTCAGAAGCCGGACCAAATTTAGAAGGATCCAGAATCTCAATAGCAGTAAACTCTGCCAAGGTTCTATTAATTTTTCATTAAAAAAATCAAACATCAACCCAGCTGTGTTGGGAGTTACTTTTGTCTGTCCAGATTTGCGTAAACAGCTAGGGTCCTTGGGGAGGGGGAGATTAAAAACTGTAAACAACATCCATAGGAGCAGATGGAACAGCAGGTCTAATGTCGGGCGTCGTCCTCAGAGACCTGCTGCAGAGCCCAGTCATCCTCCTGAAGCCGAGCGCCCAGTGCTGATCTGCCAGGACTATGGAGGAATGATCACAGCTATACCTGCGCTTAGTCCCAGAAGACAGGCCTTGCCCAGCACTGCTATAGTGCTGTTTCTCAAAATGCATTTTAGGACTTATACTAATTAAAACTGATGGAGGATAAACAGTATCTGTCACAGAACTCTCTCATCTTGTTTATTTGGCTCAGTTCTTACTATTGAGCTTTTCATTCACTTATCCAAATAACTGTGAGTAGGTTGTCCAGTCTCGGATTTGACAGCTCTTTTTCACTGAAAAGTCTCGGCATCTTCTTCTACAAGCCTCACAAACATCCATGGAGTCCTTTGTTTAGAGGGCCTAGGCGTCAGTCCCTTGGACAGCCGCGGCCTGTGCAGGTAATAGCGGTGAGTCAGTGGGGCCGGATGGCGGTGGATTTTGAAGGACGATGGCGAGGGTTAAGAGAGCCTGCTAGACCCATCTGCCAGTGCCTCAGACAACCCCAGGTAGCTGAAGAGCTTTCTCAGAAAGGCCATCAAGACCTGTGGGCACTAAAATATCAATATTCGTGTCCCCTCAGAGACGACAAAAAAAACTGCTTGTATATGCCCATAAAGACAGAAACTACAAACTCTACCTAAAGAGGACACCAGGAAATGGCCCTACCACCCTCACCGAACAGGTGGTACCACTTGTAGAATCAGATGTGATACTCAAGACAGATCGAGCCAACCCCATTGGAGAAGAGACCAGATTAATTTTACTTATGGGGTGCAAAAGACGTATCCTTGCTGACCCCTCAGGTTGGAGACATTAAAGGCTTGTCCTACCTTCCTCATGAGTAAACAGCCAACAACAACCATACATACCTGCTGTTCCAGAGGACACCCTAGATGGATTCTGTCTAGAAGATGCATTAAAGTCTGAACCTGCGTGTCCATTAGGTTAGTTATAAATGTATTGTCAGTTATTTGAAACCCTCAGAATAAAGACAGACGAGCAATCATGTTCTCATTAAAGTGATCTACCAAAGCTAAAAAGTATATTTATCACGGGTTACTTAAAGAGTAATGCAACACACTGAAATCCAAAGAAGCATTAATGACCAAATTGATGTAAGATATTTCTTGCTGTATTGTGCTTGGGAGGGGCGGGTGGGGTCGGACATGCAGGTTTTTGTTAATGTTCATGGGTATGCTGACTCTGTCATCCTGCCTGTATTTGCCGGCCTATGAGGCCTTAGCTTTCTGTCAAACCCCAATAAAATGTCTTATAAAAAAAGTAATCCAAAGACGCATGTTACGTAAAACATTTATATACCGTCAACAATATATCTTAAGAATCTGCCACATAGGGGTGGATCCCTAGTTTGACAATAAAGCATTACAAAGATAACTATCCCGCTAGCAGACTTCTACATTCACAAATGAAGTCAGGGAAACAATACAAAACATGTAGAAGAGAAGTTCCTCTTGGGTTTTACCATTACTACGCAGGATAATAGTACTGTTCAGCCATACCGTCCATCTGCCATAGGAAGTAGAAAACAAGAAGAAGCTAATCTGCTAGGACTGTCGAAGGTGCCATTGCGACTGATCAAGAGAAAAAAACAAGCATTAGCCAAGAATGCTTGCTGTACGCAAAGGCCATGAAAACAACGAGAAAACAGGTAACTCTTCACTGTTCACTTGAAGCATCTTTGGATGTCTGGGGAAGCGCCCTCCCATTCTGCTCCTACTGCAGGACGCTTTAAATGCACCCGACAGCCCAGCCGAAGATTTCCTAAGGAGGTTACTATGAAGGTCTGTGCACTAGAGTGACTTCAGTGTCCCCAGGAGGACAGACCTTGTGCGGTGACAGGCCTTTAGATTTGCCACAGACACTGCACTGCGCTGTGTCTTGGTAAACCGAAAGCTTATAGGAAAAGGCTTCATTGGAGTATAATAACGTGGGCATCACCCTCAGTTTAATTACTATAAGTATGGCGCGCAGGGAATGATCTGTTGTTTTCTTTCTGTCAACATTAAGGTGCTCACATGTGAGGGATGAACATAGCACTTTTATTGCAGTGAGATGATAATGATGCGCCCCGCCCGGTGATGGAGCAAGGATTCGCACGTAAAGCGACTTGCTTGTACTCAACCCTCTCAAATAACTCATAACGTACTAATTAACATGTTTTGTCTGATTAATATTGCATTACACGACATATCAAGCAACTAGGGGAAGCTTTTCAATGTGCTTTTACTAACTATAATCCGCTTGCATTAAAATGGTTGCTGCTACGCAGGATTTCCTACTGCGCATACATCTGTCATACTCTCGTGACATGACATACTATCTGTGCTTGGAGGGAAACTTTCGCTTCTGCGCACTAGAATTAAGATGGCTGCTTTGTGCTACAGCATGCATGAAGCTTGCACTGCTGCTTTTGCTACGCTGTTTGTTTTGCCTAAACACTAAACGCAATAGTTAAAATAAATCAATGGGAATAGAGTAGAGATAAGTGGTATACAGTGCATTCATTTATTCTGTGTTATAAAACTGTTTCTTTTCTATTTTTTTACGTATCGTAATCTTGGGCCTGGGAGGTGCTCTTACTCCATCTTGAAAGCCCACACTGCGCATGTCAAACTCCAGAAGGAGCTTAAGTCATTCTTCATTGAATCAAAGCCAAGTTTTGATCACACTAGAAGATGCGCCTGGGAACCTGACTTGATGACCCCAAGCGGAAGACAAACTGTTAACATTGTATTTCTATAAGAACATTCAATTGTTGAGTGGAATAAAACGCATGGGAATATAAATTGATGGGCGGGAACGTGAAATTAAATATTCAGAATATAGTTTCAATTTGGTATGGTGTGATGACTTCTCCTCATCCTTTTGTCCAATCAAAATTGGGGATCCTTACACTTGCAACATCGGGGGATGGTACACTACCCTGGCAAATAGTATAACTAGAGTAGGATTTGCTAGTTAATTTGTCCGGCTTGTCCGAATAGCTGACCTGTCACTGACCTAACGCACTCAATAGGTGATCAAGAGCAGAGGTGCTGGCAGGGTACTCTGTCAGAAAAATCGATAACCCAATCGGGCTTACTGGGAAGGGAGATACGAAGACCCAATCGGGGATTGGCTGTTGGCTGCAGAGAAGGTGCAACGCAGGCGTAACACATTAGCTGTGGGTGCCGGTCTTAGCCTGAGGTGGTCCTGTCCTGATCCAATTTGGTCCGTACTTGTCCTGATTCTGGTTTGCATCTATTCTTTCCTGCTGGTACCTGCACTTTGGGGTTCTGTCCTTTGGCCCAGCCCGTGGCCAGGGTTGGTCTTCACACCATTTTAGGTAATTATAATAAATGTGGGTTCGTCATTGTACTGTTTTTCCTTTTTCCACCCTCCCTATGTTTCAGTGCTTAATGAAAGTTCCTCATTCTATCTTACCTTAATCATATTTTTGTTGATTGATCAAGTTTCAGTTAATGTAGTATGGACACTGACATTTAATAATTTACAATAGGTAAAGAATTTAAGTTAAGTTCCGGTGATCAGTACCCAAGTGGAGAAATTGGTTGGGGCAGTAGACATAGCGGGAGCATTTGCAGCTTACTACCACACACCATATGCCGCTCATGCGCAGCCCCCTGAGAGGTTGTGTAGGAAAGTAGGATCTGCTTTCATGGTCACCCCACTTTTTGTTGGTGTCATTATGTTTTCCTGACTGGGATCCTGCTAATTAGGACCCCAGTCTATGCGCTTCTTCCCTAAATTGGACATGTTGAGTACTTTGGTACACTCCACATTGACTACTGGTGTACCCTGACAAGTCTATAGTATTTGGTACTAAGGTGCCCAGGGCATAGGTACACCACGGGTCCCCCATGGGCTGCAGCATGTATTATGCCACCCATGAGAGGCCACTCAAACTGTGACTACAGGCCTGCCATTGCAGCCTGTGTAAGCTGGTGCTAGCACCACTTGTGATAGATATAAGATTCCTTATATCTGAGGTCACTGCACTTAAACATATGTCACCCCTAAGGCAGCTCTATAAATCCTGAAGGCAGGATGCTCGGTTCTAAGTGTGAGGGTGCCCCTGCATGAGCAGGATACCCCTACAACCTTCGGAGTCTATTCTCCCGGATTGTAGATGCATCAGCAATTAAGATACATAGAATGGCCTTGCGCCATTACACGATGACAATCTCTAAACTGGCTGTAATGAACCCTGTTGTGTTTGGTATCAAACACGTTGGAGTGATACCCCCACACCGTAAATGGTGTGGGAGGTATGATAGCATATAGGAATCATACCCCCACACTGTAAAGCTCCTAAGGGAGGCCCATAGTGCTCCGGGTACCAGTCTTCTAGACCCGGACAGCAAACTATGACTGCTGCCACCAGATACAGGATTCTGCCCTCCTGCTGCTGAGCCAAGCTCGAGCAGAGGAAGGCAGGACAATAGGTATTCTGTCACAGGGAGATGTGACCACCTCCCAGACAGGAGGTAGTTATTTGGACACCAGGACTCCAGTCCAAACCAGTTCAGGGAGCCGTTGGCTCCCGCTCTGGCGAAAAACTGGACAAAGGACATGGGAGTATCCTCCCCACTGTCCAGCTCCTCCTCAGGGAGGAACCCCATAATCGTTCTAACCCTTTCCTTAGGGCACTTAAGGGCTTACCTGTAGGGGGGTACCTTGATTCATCGTGGGACAAGATTCAGATCACATATCACTTCAACTTCAACCATCTGGGCACTCCGGGAAGACTTCTGCTGCTCCTGGTCTCATCGTCCTGCAAGTCTGCTGCAACATCTGTGCCTGTGCTCCATACAGATTCTTCACAAAGCCTGTGGACATCCAAGACACCCGAAGAAATCTGCTTTTGAGTGAAGGAGTCACTCCCCTGCATCTACAGGCACTGCAAAACTGCTGAAAGGTCTGCTGATTCGGGGCTCCCACAGACTACGAAAGGCTCAGCAACACAGATGGTGGTTCTGCAACTCCCTCGAGGCCTGCACTGTCTTCTCACTGAGTTTGAGTCCAGTATTCCTTGTTGGAACCACTGGAACTGACCCCTGTGCACCACGTCAACTTGCTGTTGCCAATGCTGGTTGACTCTCTATTCCAGAGATTTTCTGGTTCCAAGAAGCTCCTACCACAAGCATCTCCTGCAGCCAAGATCTTCACCTGCATCGGATCCTCTGCACCGTGGCCCTTCATCTTTTGGTGAGCTGCTCAAGGTCCTCTTGCGACTCCTGTGCCTTCGGCCTGTGAGTCCTCTCGAGGGTCTTCTTTGGCTCTAGTCAGTTCCCCTGCTTGCTCGGGCCTGCTCTGACTTAACTGCTTGTGGTGAGTCACTTGGACCTTGCTGGTTCCGACACTGCACCTTTTTCTTCAACTATGCTGGTTGCTATTGCCAAAGCTTGTTGGTGTCCCTGCCGGCCACTGACCCCTTGCCTCTTGACATCCGACATGGGACAGTTCGTGCACAGCTCCTGGTCCTCTGCATCACCTGGTCCGTACAGCTGCAACTTCAAGGACACCGTCAACTCTCCTGCATCTCCGACATCGGTGAGCATACATCTTCTGTACCTCCTGGTCACTCCTGAGTGGCATAAACTCTGTCCCCTCTGCTTGCAGATATCTCTCATCTTTAAACCACCTTTGGGTTCCACTTCACACCTTCAACTTCCTTGCCAGTGGCAACTTTTCTGAAGTCCTCCATTGTGGTATATGGTGGTTTCTGACATCACTTCACACCTATGCACTCTGCTTCCCTGGTGTAGGTATCCTGGTTCCTGGGGTATCCACGGGTAGGGTGACTCTCCCACCTTCTATCTGCCGCCGGGTTTCTTTAGGGTCTGCTAGGAAGGGTACTTCTTCCGTAATATTGCAATTGTGGCTTACTTATTGACTAATATTGAGTACTTGGGGGCATATTATCGATAATTATCGCTAAGCGCACTTAGCGCTACAATAATTATCTCCGGCAAACTCTGAATTGTATCGCAGAGATAGCGTGCTATCAGCAACGCTTACCTCCAAAGCGATAAAATTCAGAGCGCAAGCTGCCAATTGTGGGATTATCGCTGGAAATACAGCGATAATCCACATGGTTTGCCGATAGCTTGCTGATAGGGATAGACATACTTAGCCATGATATCCACCTTACATAGGATATCATGGCTAAGTGCAAAAAATACCAGACATTAAAAAGCAGCATTAACCGCGGTTAGCGCTGCTTTTTTTATCGCTCACAGGGTTAGCGATATCCTTGATAATAGGAGAAATGTCGCTTAGTGACATTTCTCCTAATATTTTACTCTGGAACGCCCCCTTTGCATCTCATTAGAGATGCAAGGGGAAGCATAGAGTAAAAGGGTGCTAACATGCAAATTTGCGTGTTAGCACCCTGTTGCTGATAGGGCGCTAGTTTTATCTCTGCTTTTTTGGCTTTTAAAGCCAAAAAAGCTGAGATAAAGCCATTGTTAATATGCCCCTTGGTCGTGTTCTCACTCTGCACGCGGCCTTCGTGGGGTTACTAGATACTCACCTTGAGTGGTTCCTTAGTTTCACAGCTCTTCTACATCTTCCGGCTCCATTCTCAACTCAGGTCATGGTTCGCATACCACTATTTTAGTATATGGTTTGGTCTCCCCCTGGGGACCACTGTGTATTCTGTGCTGTTTATGTATTCTATTCACAAAGTATTGTGTGTATTGTGTTGTATCTCTGGGTAGGATATAATTTATTGTGTTGGTGAGTATTAATAAAAAATACCTATTTTTTATAACTACACTGTGTGGTTATTTTTCACTTAACCTACACTATAAGGTTAAGTATTGGTAAAACAAACTGCTTAAAACTCCTTCTGGACTAAACTTGAAGGCTGCTCTCCACAGCCACCACTTAGAGAGCTTTCTAAAGTTGTCTAAGATCACTAATATCACAATAAGGGTTGTCTGGATTAGTGTAGGGTGCTACGCTTACATATGTGAGCACCATATACTAAGCCAGTCTCTCATAGGCATCTTAGCCACTCGTCGAGGACGTTCCCTTGCCGCATTTACACTTGCGTGAGCGCCAGGAGCTTGAACAGCCCCTACACACCAATGAAATTCGGCAGATTCTCCAATGCTTGAATACCGGAAAAACGCTAGGGCCGAGTGGCTACCCTGTGGAGTATTACCCACAGTTTATGATGCACCTAACACTCCATCTGCTTTACATGCCCCAAGAGGCAATTAAAATTCCTCCTAGAACTAGATTTAGCCACCATCATGGTATTGCACAAATGGCCACCCTAATGATCGTGAGAAGCTTATCTCCTTTGCTAACTTAAAGCTCAAGATCTATTCCAAAGTGGTGGCAAATAGGCTGCTTCCCCTGCTGCCACACTTGTCCACCGTGAGCAAAGGGTACTCACAGGTTCCAGTCAACAGCACCCTATCAGACACCTTTCCAATCGGATGAAGCACTCCACAGGGATGACCACTGTCGCCCCTCCTATTCGCAATAGCGATAGAGTCTCTGGCAACATGGGTCTGCTGGGACGCCGAGCTATGGGAATTTTTACGGGGGACTTGCAGCAGAGGACTGAATGGCACTCTATGCAGATAACATTCTCCTGTTCCATGCACAACCTTCCCTCACAGTATTTGCGTATGGGGAGGGAGCTAGAAAGTTATTGGCCTGGAAGGTTAGGAGCGACCGAGTTAAAAACACAATTAAAGAGATCAGATGTGAACACACCGGGGCTCTTTTATTAGACAACCAGGCTATTGAAGCCGCTTTTTATAAGCACTATGCGGATGTTTATAAGGAGGATTTAGAGGTCACCTCAGAAGAAGTGCTTAGGTGGTTGGCGCAAGACCCGTATGAACAGTTACCAATGGAGAACACCAGGTATTTGAATGAAGAGATCAGCACAGGGAAACTACAGAAAGTAATAAGTGAGGGACAGAAATGGAAGGCCCCGGTACCAGATGGTCTTCCTCACGAAGTTTATAGGGCTCTAGAGGATACTTTGGTTCCGATCCTGTTACACTTGTTTAATGACATCTTTATGTCTAGAGTGGGTTTCCCAGACTCTTGGAAAGAGGCCACCATAGCTTTAATTTTGAAACCCGGTAAATCCCCGAAAAACTGCGATTTATATAGGCCAGTGTCACTTTTAAATTGTGACTATAAGCTATTTGCAAAGATCATAGCAGAAAGGCTCAATGGGGTTATCCCCTTGGTGGTACATAAAGATCAGAAGAGTTTTATCCGGGAGAGAATGCTCAAAGAACTGACATTTAATCTTATTAGGACAATAGATCTGGCCACCACATACAATCTCCCTTTAGCGGTAATGGCACTGGATGCTGCCAAGGCTTTCGACTGTGTCAATTGGGTCTTTTTAAAAAACAGTAGTTACATTTTTTAACTTGGGCCCAAACATATGTAAAATGCTGGAGGGTATATATTCTGCACCTCTTGCTAGGGTTCTAGTTAATGGAGTTTTGACAGAGCCAGTTCAAATATCAAGGGGAATGAGACAGGGCTGTCCGTTGTTCCCCCTCTTATTCGACCTATATATAGAGCCACTAGCTAGATTGCTTAGGGGCTATGCGGGAATTCAAGCTTTTAATTATAATGGGTGGAGTAAAAAGATTGGTTTATATGCAGACGATATCTTGGTCTTTACCAGTGAGATCCATAGTGCACTTGAGGCTGTCTTAACGGTGTACAGTCTTAATATCGAGTCATTTATTTCGACTGGACATAATATCGACTAGAGAATATCGAGATGGCATTAATATCGAGGTAAGTAATATCGATTTATTTTTTATCGATTGTAATGTATGTAAAAAATATCGACATAAAAAATATCGAGTAAGTAATATCGTAAGTAAAAAATATCGATATGTTTATTAGTTAAAAAATATCGAAAGTTGTGTTATCGACTGTCACAATATCGACTCTCATGATATCGAATGTTAATATGTATATATATAATATGTAATAGTTCAATGTACACTGTTTTAATGTTTTATAATAGCATTTTGTGTCAAAATGTATTAATTTTATTTATTTATTTATATAGAATTAATGTTAAAAATAATTAATACATTAAAAAAAATTTATATTACTATAATAATTTCTAGGAGCGGGTAGTGGGTTTTTAGGGGAATAGGGTGGGAAGTATTTTAAATATAATTAATTAATTATGTAAATATATTAATTGGTATTAATTAATTAAATATGTAAATATATTAATTGGTATTAATTAATTAAATATGTAAATATATTAATTGGTATTAATTAATTAAATATGTAAATATATTAATTGGTATTAATTAATTAAATATGTAAATATAATTATTGGTATTAATATGTAATTTATTGTTAAATTACTATTTAATTAAATATATAATATGTAATTGGTAAATATGTTATTGTAATAGCTTATTTGAGAATTATGCTTATTTAAATCATTTTTGTCATGTAGTGGGTTGTGGGATTATAGGGGATTAGGGTGGGAAGTAATTTAATAGTAAGTAATTAAATCTGTTAATTAATTAATTGGTAAGAATAAGTAATTAATTGTTAATTATCTTAAATATGTTAATTATATATAATTTAATTGTTAATTTATTTAAATAAATGGAATTATTGTTCAATATGTAAAATCTAACTTTTTTAGGATATGTAGTGGGTTGTGGGATTATAGGGGAATAGGGTGGGAAGTAATTTAATTGAAAGTAATTAATTATGTTAATTAATTAATTGTTATGAATAATTAAATATTTGTAAATTAAATAAAATATGTTAATTATATTTTATGTAATTGTAAATTTATTTAAATTAATACAATTACAGTTAATAATGTTACATCTCACTTTTTTATGTTATGTAGTGGGTTGTGTGTTAATAGGGGTATAGGGTGGGAAGTAAATTAATTATAAGTAATGAGATATGTTAATTAATTAATTGGTATTCATAATGAAATAATTGTTAAATAAATACATTTTGTTAATTATATAGATATAAATAGATATAACTAATATTATAATAATTTAATATACAATATATATATATATATGAAATATAATTGTATAATTACATTTAATTACATATATATAATATATTTATAATTAGATATATAAAGATATATATAACATATATATATATAATTATAGATATTTTCATATATATATATTATTTAGTATTTGGGGAAAGAGGTTGGTTTAGTGTTCTGGGTTAGTTTTCTGTTTGGGTATTAAGGGGTATATGTTGTGTGCAGAGTTAGTTGTCAGTTTTTTGGTAAAGGTGTATTTGTAGGGGTCAGGGTCAGTTTTCATTTAGTGGGTAAAGGGGTATTTTTAGGGGTCAGGGTCAGTTTTCAGTTAGTGGGTAAAGGGGTATTTGTAGGGTTCAGGGTCAGTTTTCAGTATTTGGGTAAAGGGTAAATTTTTTCTTTCAGAGTCAGTTTTCAGTTTGTGGATAAAGGTGTTTTTAGGGGTCAGGGTCAGTTTTCAGTTTTTGGGTAAAGGGGTATTTGTAGGGGTGAGGGTCAGTTTTCAGTTAGTGGGTAAAGGGGTATTTGTAGGGGTCAGGGTCAGTTTTCAGTTAGTGGGTAAAGGGGTATTTTTAGGGGTCAGGGTCAGTTTTCAGTTAGTGGGTAAAGGGGTATTTTTAGGGTTAAGGGTCAGTTTTCAGTATTTGGGTAAAGGGTATTTTTTTGGTTGCAGGGTCAGTTTTCAGTTTGTGGGTAAAGGGGTATTTTTAGAGGTCAGGGTCAGTTTTCAGTTTTTGGGTAAAGGGGTATTTTTAGGGGTCAGGGTCAGTTTTCAGTTAGTGGGTAAAGGGGTATTTGTAGGGGTCAGGGTCAGTTTTCAGTTAGTGGGTAAAGGGGTATTTTTAGGGGTCAGGGTCAGTTTTCAGTTAGTGGGTAAAGGGGTATTTTTAGGGTTAAGGGTCAGTTTTCAGTATTTGGGTAAAGGGTATTTTTTTGGTTGCAGGGTTAGTTTTCAGTTTGTGGGTAAAGGTGTATTTTTAGAGGTCAGGGTCAGTTTTCAGTTTTTGGGTAAAGGGGTATTTTTAGGGGTCAGGGTCAGTTTTCAGTTAGTGGGTAAAGGGGTATTTGTAGGGGTCAGGGTCAGTTTTCAGTTAGTGGGTAAAGGGGTATTTTTAGGGGTCAGGGTCAGTTTTCAGTTAGTGGGTAAAGGGGTATTTTTAGGGTTAAGGGTCAGTTTTCAGTATTTGGGTAAAGGGTATTTATTTGGTTGCAGGGTCAGTTTTCAGTTTGTGGGTAAAGGGGTATTTTTAGAGGTCAGGGTCAGTTTTCAGTTTTTGGGTAAAGGGGTATTTTTAGGGGTCAGGGTCAGTTTTCAGTTAGTGGGTAAAGGGGTATTTTTAGGGGTCAGGGTCAGTTTTCAGTTAGTGGGTAAAGGGGTATTTTTAGGGTTAAGGGTCAGTTTTCAGTATTTGGGTAAAGGGTATTTTTTTGGTTGCAGGGTCAGTTTTCAGTTTGTGGGTAAAGGGGTATTTTTAGAGGTCAGGGTCAGTTTTCAGTTTTTGGGTAAAGGGGTATTTTTAGGGGTCAGGGTCAGTTTTCAGTTAGTGGGTAAAGGGGTATTTTTAGGGGTCAGGGTCAGTTGTCAGTTAGTGGGTAAAGGGGTATTTTTAGGGGTCAGGGTCAGTTTTCAGTATTTGGGTAAAGGGGTATTGTTAGGGGTCAGGGTCAGTTTTCAGTTTGTGGCTAAAGGGGTATTTTGTGGGTTCTGGGTCAGTTTTTAGTTTGTGGGTAAAGGGGTGTTTTTAGGGCTTTGGGTCACTTTGGGGTTTTAGGTTAGAGGGATACAGGGTTAAAATATGGTCAATTTAAATGTCTGTTAAATTAGTTATTTTTTAATATATTTTATATAAAATATTTCTATTAATATACATTAAACATAATTATTGGTATTGTAGGACTTTAAATATTAATACATTTTTACAAATATTTAAATGTATAAGGTATTTTTTAATAGATTATTTAATATGCAAATAATATTTATATACAATAATAAAGAAGGAAACATAGACAGGGTTAAATGCCATAAATGAAAAATTGTTTATTCACATATAAAAATTTATTTGTAAGTAGAGATTCATTTTTTATTTATATTGAAAAATTTTCATTCAATGTTTTTATTAACATAACAAAAATATGAAGTACATATATATGTTTTTAACACATAAATTATATTAACATAATTTTATTATATTTTACATATATTAACATTTAAATAGTTTCTGAAACAAATTGGTAATATGTACTTTTTATTTAATAACAAAATATTTATTCAGATACACATTGAATTTATTGTGATTGAAAATTATGTACATTTTTTTGTTATTGTAACATTTTTGTTTTTTACCAAGTCATGTTATATTTTTGGAAATAATTATTATGAATATTGAACATATTTATAATATTCATTTTTAAATACATAAACACCAAAAACATTTATTATATACATACATAATGTTTTACATATTTGCAAATTTAAAAAAATGATTTCTTGTAACAAACTTATATATGCAATTTATTTTTACATAAACATTATTTATTAAATGTATTTATAAATCAAAAAATAATTTTTTAACTATAACATAACAGTTGAATAATTATTTCAAACTTATGAATATTTATGAAATAATTTTATACACTTTAAAAAAATATTTACACTTAATATAATACTCTGTGTATTTTTTTAAGTGTTGGAATATAGAAATTAATTAGTATTGAGCTGTATACAGGGACTACTTTTTAACCGCGTAATGTTACTTAGGCGTATTTGGTGCTTCAACAGATCGCGGTTGGGTGCTGCTTCGCGTTAGAGATGGTAAGTTTGTTTTAATTGTGTTTTATAAGTTTCTGAACTTATTGCTAGTGTATGTGTGCTGTGTTTATGTTTATGTAGGTAGAGTTAATTAGAGAAGATTGTGTGTTCGGTGTTAGGTAGAGTGTACGATATTGGATTTTTACCGCGTTTTTGTTGTAGGTGTGTGAGGTGAGGTAATATGTTTAAATGTTACTAAGATAATATGTTTGATGTATAAATATGTGTTTTTATATATGTATGGGTGTTTTTATGTGGGTGGGTATGTTATTTATTTTTTCTAGGTTATCGTCGCGTTTCGCTGTTTTGGAGGACTCCCTTCTTTTTTGATCACAGCTGTGTAACGAGTATTATATACTCTTATTTTTGCACACTATTTTTTGGGTTTTTACATTTTTTGGAGCGTTTATTTTTCGCCATTACGGTTTTTCGGGTTTTCTATGGTATCTGGTGTCTACTGAAGTGGAAAGGAGTCGCTATGGATTTGCTTGTATTTTTGAATTTTTTTTTGGGCTTTCATGGATTGTATGGGTTTTTGGAATGGTGTCCTATGGATTGCTTGGAATTGGATTACGTTTGAAGCTGCATCAGAAATGTAAGTATTTTCTGGAATTTTAATGGGTGGGAAAACTGTTTTTAATTTTGCTTTAATTACGTTGTATGTAACATTTTGTAAATACATTATCTAAACACATTTTATATATGTTAATATTATGTATTTGATAATTTATTTGCAATTTGTTACATATTAGAATGAAGATTTTTAGGAAAAATATGTTTAGTTTTACGTGTATAGTTATGTAATGTTTTAAAGAATGGTTTTGGCAATCATTGATAGATATTCTAGTCCTTTGCTAGTTGGATAGAGGGTAACTTGACTTTGGAGTGTGTTATACATTTTTTTAGTTTCTTTGGTGAGTTTAGGTCCAATCAAAGTTACTGATTGCTCCATTCGGAGCTCCTGGTAACTTTGTTCTTTTTGTAAGGATTGTATTAATTTGTGAAGGGTAGGTGTTCCTCGGCCTGTAGTTGCTTGGAAGGCATTGTGCCATCCTTCAACTGCATTGTTTGTTTTTGCTTCCTTATTTAGTGTGCTAAGGTAGACATTCCACCAAGCTATTTGGTATTTGGGTTGTCTTCTATGGCCTGATCTGTGTAGCCTTCCTACCCATGTGTCTTTGAAGTAGTCAAGCATAGGGCTTAGTTTATCTTCGTTTCTTTTATAGTAGGGGCTGTCTATTAATAAGTTATAGTGCTCAGTTACATCTGTTAGTGGAACATAGGCTAGGGCGATGAGTTTTTTGATTTGATAAGCAAATGTGCTATCAGTGGCGTATTGGATACTCAAGGTTGATTTTTGTAGATGTCGCCAGATACATTGATTAAAGTGGTAATAGCAACCTTGTATTGCTGTGTGTGGGTATGTTTTAAGGATGCTGTTTATCATAGCTTTTTCAAAGTCAATGATAATTTTTTGTGGAAAATAGTTGTTAGTATGTTGCTTGACTTCAGTTAGTATTTCTTGATAGGTAGTTTGCTGTTTGTTTGGTAGAAGGGCATAAAGGAATGGAATATTTGCATTTTGGAAATGACCATGGATGGTGTATAATTGATAAAAAGGTTTGGGGCATACAGAAAAAGTACCGTCCATCATCCAAGTTTGGCATTGGGTAAGTTTTGTCATGTTGTTTGCTGTGGCAAACAGTATAATTCTTTTATCTTTAGATTTGTTGTCATAGAGTATAAAATTGTCTTTATTGTGAGTTACAGAGAGTTCAGGGGGAATTTGGACTTCTTCTAAAGTTTTTGGTGTGGGAGGAGTAGTGCATGTTGCTCTTTTTTGTCTAGCTACTGTTCTTTTAAGGGATTCTATAGATGGTAATTGGCTAGAAGCATGTTGGGGAAGTACACTTAAATGGTGTTTCAGAATAGCAGTTGTTGGTTGATCAGTGCTAGTACTAGCTTCTTTAAGGGAATCTAGCATTTGTCTAATCTCTATTTCTGTTACATTGGGTGGGTGATTATGTTCTTTAGTATAAGTAACAGTAGTTTCCTGAGTTATAGCTCTACCATAACATTTGTTGGCATAATATTTCGTACACTTCCAAAACACTTTCAAATCTTTTTGTTTCTCTTGAGTGTAGACATATCCCATGTAACAAAGAAGCATTTTCCCTTTTTGTGAATAAATGAATTTAGCTCCTTCAGTCATGATAGTATTGTAGTGCTAGGAGGTAATTAAAAGAGAATGTAAATATTTTTTAAGAAAAAAAATGTTCTAATCACATTATGCAGTTTCACACATTTGTATTTTACCTGTAAATGTTTTGATGCTTTCAAGTCGTTATTTTCAGCTGTTGATGTTCTTCAAACTGTTATTTTCTGTGTATTTCTTTTTGTACCTGTGGAAGTTGAGAAAATGTGTAGAAATATTTTATTACTATTTATGATAATTTGTTCGACGTTTTTTGCTAGTTTAGATTTAGTTAGCTATCTATTAGTTCTCGATTTTACATTTCTAATATATACTTACTTTTTTATATGTAACTTTTGATGTCCAGGTGTTGTGTAGGTCTTCTGTATTTTTTTTCGTCTGTAGGATGAGTGCTAAAAAAAAAAGATATATTTGATGTATTTTGCTTTAAAATATAGGTGTGAGCTTTGAGAGTTACATTTTCGCTGACTAATAATGTAGTAGTACTTACTTTAGATATGTGTAGGTCTCTTTCTGTTGAAGTCCATCAGTTTTCTTCCCGAAATCCAGCAGAGTTTCGTCTTCCTTTACTTAGGAGATGTATACTGCGTTTTTAGTTACTTATTATTTCATTTATATAGTATTAGGTTAATTGTTTCAGAAATAGGATTGGTTGTTTAAATGGATAGTCTGTTTTTATTTGTTGATTTGAATTTTTTTTTCTGTTATGCTAATTGGTTACCTTATATGGGTGACGCCAATTAACGTTTATAGAATGTGTAAGGATTTATTTTGTATAGGTAATGTTCTAGGTAATGTTATTTTGATATTTGTAAAGTGGAGGAATATATATAATTAGTTGTAAGAAATGTGTAGAAGGTCGAAACATTGTTTATGTATTATAAAATGTATGTTATTATTTATTGTGTGTTGTAAATGTTATGAAAATATATAATATATGTCATCTATTTATATTAACTCAATCTGATTTTTTATGATCAGTATGACTTAATTATTAAATAATAAAGTCATTTATTCTAGGATCTATTAATGGCGATTTTTTTACAATCGATAAATTTGCTATCTATGTTTGTGTAATCGATATTTTGACTGTTGTTATATAAATATTTAATAATCGGTGTTTTAGAAATCGATAATGTTGTGAGTCGATATTGTTGTAGTCGTTGTTTTTAGTAGTCGATATTGTGTAGTCGATATTTTTGATGTTTGTTGTGTAAGTATAGTAAATCGATAATTTTGTTGTCGATAATTAGTCATCGATATTTTGTCCAGTCGATATTCGGTCTGTCGAGGTTATGTCAGTGATCCGTCTTAACAATTACCACCGATTTGGGGGAAATCTCAGGTTATAAAATTAATAAGCAAAAAACAGAGATTATGACTTGGAATCTCACAGCAGATGGAATAAGATGCACCAAGTACATGAGATATCTAGGGGTAAGGATTACACAGGACATCGCTAAGCTCACGGAGGTAAATTTCGAGATTTTTAAGAAGGAAGTGGTCACCTTGTTGAAGAACTGGGCGCATCTTCCTCTGACCCAGTTTGGGCGGGTTAATCTCATAAAAATGGTGATCCTACCAAAGTTTACGTTGCTATTTGAGCCTATTCCTCTCCCCTTTCCCAAAGCTTGTTTTTTAAAACTCCAGGGTCACATTAGCTCCTTCATCTGGGCTTCTAAGGGGCCGAGAATTTCTTGGAAGAAGCTGAGAAGGAGGTTGGAAAAAGGTGGCCTAGCGTTACCCGATCTGTTGTTGTACTCCTGGTCTTTTTTGTTAAAAAACTGAAGAATGCTTCTGCTCACACCATCTAATTCAGAAGTGGGCAGTTTGTTTGAGGTACAGCTGAGAAGCCACAATCTAGTGGAAGAAGGTTTTATGTTTAAGTACGCTGACCCAAGGTACTTCAAGAAAGTAAGGCTGAAAATCTTAAGAGGCATGGCTGAGAAATGGTATAGAGTGAGGAGAACTGTGAAGTTGCCATATTTTGGCCAATATGCTCCAATTTGGGATTCCCCTTGGTCCCCTGAATGGGCCAAAGATGGGTTGGCTACACCCTTGAGAGAGGCAGGCATAGAAGTTTGGAATCATCTCCTACACGACGATCAGTTGATATCAGGTCAAAGAATATCAAGATTTAAATATCTCCAAGTCTTAAGCTGGTTTCAAGCTTCTAGTACAAAAATAGGAGGCTATAACGAATTTGAGGAGAATGTGGTCTCCAGACAGTCTCCAGTTAAGGAAATTGCGCTTTGGTACTGGTTCATGGTGACATGGAGGACAGGAACTTCAGCCTTCCAGATGAACATTGGGGCGGGTGCTTGCTGTCAACTACTCTTGAAGATCAATGGCAAGTATCTATGCATACTTTATACAAAATAGTAAAACCTGCGTACCTTCGAAGGAACCATCTCTTCACCGTTCACAGGGCCTATTGGTCTCCCCGGAGGCTATCGAAATTTGGTGGAGGTAGAGATGTGACGTGTCCAAAGTGTGGCAGCATGAAGGAAGACAATCTCCATATGTTTTTACTTTGCCCAAAGATCCAGCCCTTTTAGATGGCCGTGAGTAAAGCGAAATCTGATTCTTTGATGATACAAGTTAAGGTAAGCGCTTTACTAGTTATTTTTGGATTGATGGATTCTGAAAGTGGGAGCAATAGGAGTCATCTAAATTTGGTATTTTATACGATTTTATTGGCCCGCAGAGAGATTTGTACATTGTGGGTATCACCGATTCCACCAAGTTATGAAGATTGTTTATCTTCTGTGAGAAATGTGGCAAAGATAGATACCTCAATCAAGGGCCGTAGCAGAGAGGAATTTTGGGCACCTATTTTGAATTGGTGAAAGTACTGTTATTTTAAACTAGGAGTCCTATGATTAAGCTCCTCTTTTTCCACCTCGGCTGATAGCACCCTTCTCCCATGGTGGTGGACTTTCTTCACCGGGTTTTGGTGTTCATTGGGTTCGGTACGGTGTGGGTTATCGATCCAGGGAGCCCTACAGCCACCCCATCGTCAGTAACTCATGTCAGCAAGTGAGGTTTTGGACATTTCTGCTGGTGAGAAAAGAGAATTGGTGTGATAGAGGCAAATGAGGACAATAAGAAAAATATATAAAAAAAACCTTCCCTCACAGGCCCTCATTTCCTCCAGATGTTCTTATCGAATGGAGAGGCATTCGGCCTGCAGGTCAACTGGCTTAAGTCTCTCCAGGTCTCATTGAAAGGAGACCAAGTTTTATAAACTGGCAGGTTCAGCTGCTGATCCACAAATCAAGCTTCAAGTACAAAGGAGTGTATATTGCCTTGGAGCCTAACCTAGATAGGAACCTTAATTGGACCGCTCTAGAGTCCAAACTGTCGGCGAGCCTTGCCACATGGTCCAGGCATCTAGTAAACATTCTTGGTAAGGTGGCTCCTTAAAATGATTATGCTCCCAAGCATTATATACACAATTAAAAACTTCCCCCTGCTGATACCCTAGGCCTGCTTCTGGAAAACGACCTCCACAATTCCCTTGTTCCTCTGGATGGATTGACTGGCCAGAGTGGCATACAGTAACTGTATTCGATCTGCATACGATGGGGGACTGGACATTTGCGGAGTGGCATCTGTACTACTGGGCAGCACATGCCCTAAATGTGAATGACTGACTGAGTGGGTCTGGTGGGACTTGGCGTTTCACCTTTAGGTGGCCCGAATCGGGCAGAACCAAATATTCAACATTATATTTAGAGGCCCGATCCCCCAGTCCTTACCTGACATCACAAGAGCGGTCTTTGGGCCATGACGCTCAGCCCTAAAATGAATGGGCCCCGAACCGGAAAATTAACCTAGTAACACCCCTATGGACAGTTAATTGGCTCCACTACACTTCTCAACTACTAGGTTTCAGATAATGGGACCTCATTGTGATCACCAAACTGCGCAACATATGGAAGGGGTCTCACCTAAAGTCTTTTTGTAAACTCTCAAATGAATACTCCTTGAATAAATCTTAATTGTATTGATATGTGCAGTTGCGACATGGACTTTACCCCATCACATCTACCTGGAAACTGCACCAGAATGCAATCCTCTAGAGACACAACTCCTCATGTGCCCCATAGACAGGGTGGTATCTCCCGAATATACAGATCCCTAGTTAAGAACTCCTCTATCTCTCTTCTGAATCTGAAGGCTAAATGGGAACTGTGGGAGACCCTCTTGCTGAGCCGGACTGGAGGGATAAGTGCATGGCCCCAAGAGTGTCGGTGATCCCTTCCAGACTCCAGCTCATTCAATTCAGTTATCTACACATGACCTATCTTACGCCTTTACACCTATGGAGGGCTACAAGTTGGCTGGACCAATATGCAATCGCTGTAAGTGTGCAGAAGCCCATTTCTATCATGTGACATGGGGCTGTTCCATCATCATGGGATACTGGAGGAAGGTGTTTACGGAGATTTCTGGGGAACTAGGAGAAGAAGTTGAGCCCTCCCAGAGGATAGCACTGCTTGGTATTGTGGAGGACTTTGCTGGGGTGAGTGGGGATTGGACGTTCCTTAGTTTTGGGACAGTACTGGCCAAAAGTGACATTGCTAAACACTGGAGCTTCCTGAGCCCACTATGCTGGTGAGCTACGGAGCGGCAATCAACTAATGCGCTAGACTCTAGGAGTTGACTTACAGGTCAAAACGTAGACCCAAGAAAAATGAAAGGGTGTGGAGGAGATTGATGGCTCGCCATTGCGTAGATTGGAATGATTTATGAAGTGCTCTATATGTATGTTTGTTGTAAACTCCGATTGTCTGTCGACTGTTATGTTACTGAATAAAATTGCAAAATAGTATAAAATGCGGATTATAAAAAATATATTTTTTAATTTTTAAAAACTTTTAATACACTTTTTCCTATTGTTAACCATATGGAGATCTCTGCCCTGATTGAGGAGGTTTCCGTTAAGTAAGTGAAGCATCAGATAAGGTTGGAAATCACTAGTAGTAGGAACTTTATGGTTGTATTTGACATTTTTCGTGACTCCACCACCTATTTTAGGGTGTGGGGCCAGTACGCCCACACAAGCCCAGAATAGTAAAGTTACTCAAAAGTTTAAGAGTAAATTTACATGCAGTAAATCTATGTGTCTAGATTTATCTTCATGAATAGGCCCCATAGAGTCTGTTGGCACTTCCTTCTGCCATGGTCCCTGGGTAATCTGCATTGGTTCAAGTGGATTTTTAGACCCCCCTCTGCCCCTTTGCTTTTGGCACAATGGAGCAGGAATTGGCTCAGGTGTCGTATTCCTCACAACTCTGTTAAGATAGCGCACAGTCTCTGGCACAGGTTCCCAATGTGTCTGTGAGTCTGTAAATTGGGCTTATTCTCAGCAGCTGCCCTGATTCCTGCTGGCTAGGCTACTCTCCCATTTCAGGGATGAGCACAAGCCAGTCTCTGCTGTCACACCTGTGGCTTCTCTGGATGTTGAAGGTGTCTCCTAGCGTGCCCGTTATCGGTGGGTCGGCCAGGACTGTGCAGGTCCGAATGGTTGCAGCTATGTGCAGGGCCAGGTTCTTCGTAACAAGTGAGGTGACTGTTGGGGATAACTGGGAGGGTGTTCAGGTAACGCCACGGGTGATTACTTCTTGTGCAGTGGTCAGGTCATGCCACAGCTGATGTTTTCTTGTGCAGTAGCCCAGGTCATGTCACAGGTGATTTCTTCTTGTGCAGAGGCTCTGGTCATGCCACAGTCGATAACTTCAGTTGCAGCAACTCAGCCCATGATGCAGCTTAAAAATTCCAGCCGGGAATCGCAGGAGAGGCTGGAGATCACATATGCACATATCGCTCTTCGAAGTCCTCTGCTTCTGCAAAACCACCGTACTGGGGTCACACTGCGACTCTCTCCTCTTGGGCAGCCACTTCTCAGCCAGGATTGCAATGGGTAGACTTAGGTAATGTCCTCTCCTTTCTGGGAGGCTGATTGTCAGGCACTCACCAACTCTGTTAGCGCAGCAGTTTTCTTAGTACTCTCCGGAGCATTCTCTTCCTTGGACATGGAGAACTCAGAAATGGACCTACAAGCAGGTCAGTCAGTCCAACGTTTATACAGTCAAAGTAGACAGGAGATATGTATCAATTGGCTACACTTTCAGAACCAGTTTATGGTGGATTTCCTTTCAAGTGTCATTTACAGGCTTCTGCCTGGGCACAGCCTTTGTCTAGAGCGATGCTCCTCACAGCAAATACGTCTCCATTCTAGAGCACACACAACAGAGGCACAAAGAGGTGTGATCTTTATTCACCTGGCCGTCTTCAACCATACTGAAAAGTTATCAGGGATAAGAGAAAAGGATAACTTACCTAAGGGGTCCCTTTTACCTTGATCAAAACAGACTGCAGGCCCACCTATCACCCCCACTACCTGCTAAATTGCAGTACTACAGGAAGACTGATTAGCAGTTCCTCTCAGCAAAAGGTTCATTTGAATTTCTAAATGAGCCTTGTTTTGGTCCCTGGCCAGGGTGTGAACCGCTTGAGCTCTGTTTTTTTAGCTCCCCTTGTAACATACTTATGGTGGTGTTTGTGGTTGCAGACAGCAGTGCAGTGGGGGATGAGTTTGGGGGCTAGAAAAAAGCCCCCACAGCTCTGACAGATTATACCAAAGCAGCAATCCCAGATAATTCAGTGGAAGCAGTGAGGCCAGATCAGCAGCTTTTAAAATGAGGGCCGCTCTTCAGACCAAGCTGCAGTCTGTCAAAGCCTCTCATTAATGACACAAAAAGGGGGCACAGAGCCAAGATTTACTCCCACTACAACATTTTGATAAGAGGCGCCCCATTCCCATTGGCCTCTGCAGGGGCATAAAGGTAGGCACCAATTACCACATTATCAGCCTGGGGCCGTGTCATGTGTGAGCAGCTATAAGGGAATGTATGGGCCGGCCTGTGGGTAATCAACGAGCCATTGTAAAAGTCCAGTGATGCATGCAAGTGGAAGGTGTGAGTGTGTAAGAGAGTTGGAGGATATAAAAAGCATAAATTCAATCTGATCACAAATAGGCAGGTTCGAAAGGGGTTAACATGGCTTCAACGTGTAATCGGAACTGGGACCTTAAGCGGGGGTGGTTCCTGCCTTAGGGTGTTGCCCTACTCATGTATTGCTATACTGACTAGACCAGTGCACAGCTGTTCCGTTACAAGTTGAATGATAGTTGCTAAATTTGATAGGTGCTCCCTAGGTATCATCTCTTTTCCATTAGACGAATGAGCGTTGAAGTCATGAAGTGCTTTCAATTGACAATTGATTGCATCCCTGGGGACACACTTTCATGGGAAAAACAATTCCTTTATGATTCCTTTAATAAATGTAAAGAAACGTTCATTCAAGATTTTGAAATATCATTTTATTCCTTGGTTGTTTTTGTATTTTCAATTGTATTATATTTCATACAATTTTCCATGTTTAAATCCACATGTTAGCTCCAATGCATTTCGGGCATTTGCCCTTCGTCTGGGAGCAAGTTCATGTGGACAGTTCTGAAGTGTTTGAACGCGCCCGATTGTGAAAGTTACAAGTGTATTGCCGCAAACGCTGGCTCTTCACTCCATTCGGTGAGAGGGATTGAGACAGAGAGGGAGGGAGGGCGACAGTCGGAGGGAGACAGATGGAGGGAAAGGCCACCTCCACCACTGATTCCCTTACTAGTACCCTTTAACAGTGCCCCTCAAGTCTCTGTGTGTGGGGTGTGTGTTGGGTGTGTGGGGGCTGTGTGTGTGGGATGTGTGTGGGGGTGTGTGTGGAGTGTGTGTGTGTATGGGGTGTGTGTTGGGTGTGGGGGGTTGTGTGTGTGATGTGTGTGTGTGGGGTGGTGTGTCTGTGGGGTGGTGTGTGTGGGGTTGTGTGTGGGGTGGGGTGTGTGTGTGGGGTGTGGGGCCAGAACCCATCATAGGTGGTTCGGGCTCGCTCGCTGCGCTTCCTCGCGTTACCGCGTCCCTGCAATTTTTTTCACAAAAGGGTGTGTCACCAACATGAAAAGTTTGGAAAGCTGTGCCTTAGGGAGTGGAGTCGAGTGGACAGTGGACACCTTGACTAGCCTGTTAGTGATTCAGGTGAGCTGGGAGCCTGATTGTATGAATGAATGTGCGTACAGATGTTTAAAAAAAGGTGTTTGCATTTTAGGATCAAATGCAGGGGTTCCTTAGCTGCGGCCGGGGGTGTCATGGGGCAAGATTCACAACAAAAGCTATTGTAAAGTTTTATACATCACAGTGTGCAGCAATGGCCTAACAAAGACCAGGTCTCTCTTTTCTCAAAGAAGGCCATCATCTGGGAGAAGATCGGGAGTGTGTACTAATGGTGTGGACAAAAAAGCAGTATTTACAGGCTGACATATCTTAACTGGTTTAAGCGGCCATTGTCGCCCTGTAGGCTGGAGTCACCATGTGATAGGGGAGGTAAGAGACTATAGCTTGAGTGCCTTCAAGACCTGGGCAGCAAGTCGCCAGTGGAGTGCAGGCCGTGCCCACTTCTGCTGGAGCACATGCATTTGAGATGTCTCTTTAATCATGCAATAGCTTTCAAGTCCACAATTGGCACATCCAGGCAGCCAGAGGGTATCAGAACAAAGAGTAGTGTAGCCAGCAATAGTTCAGCGGCCTAGAAATTGCAGGCACCGGGACCATGACACCTACTGCTCCACACCTGTAACTGTGTTTATTTTAATCCAAGCCCTGTTTTCTGTGCATGTATTGGTGCCTGTTGCACCCTGCTAAGTCACTAAAACTAAGTCTGATTCTGGCCTTCACAAAGCGCAGAAATCTACCATGTTGACTGAGGCACCCATCAGGACGGATCAGGGGGAGCATGTTGGGATTACAACAATAAAGGTAAGTGGTAGGTGCACAGCACTTTTTATCAATGTTAATTAGAGGTTTGTTCAGGGAGGGTGCACTCGAGGGTGGTGTGGCCGTCACACACCATAAAGTATCAATGAAGTGGTGTAAGCAAAGAATTTTAATTTACATCCCCTCATGGAGGCACTCCAGGACGTTCATAGAAATGACTCTGTATGATTACAACAATGGAATGCGTACCCGTGTGTAATGCAAATTTCGGCATGAGTGCTCCAAGTGTGTGGAAAAAACATGTACTTATCCACTATTTTGGGACACAGGCGGGTGCCAGGGACAGAGCACCGAGTACAGGGCATTGGTAGCCTAGGCAGGCTTTCAAGGGTCATACCAGCAGCAGCATTACAACAATAGATGGGGGAGATGGGTACAAGGACCTGGGGTGAAAGGCTCGTACTCTGGTTAAATTGGACAGGGATTCTGTGATCGCCCAGAGGAGGCGGGGATCTTGAGGAAAGGTTTCAGAATGGGGTTTCGGTTGGGGAATGAGGGTCCCCTGGTTCGTAGGTAGGCAGATAATTTGCGGTCCACAAACAAACACAAAAGAGCAGCGGAGGACAAACTCAGTAAGGACATTTCAGAGGGGAGAATGGTGGGCCACTTTGAGGATTGGCCAATGGTGGACTTGATTGTGTCACCTATAGGTATCGTGCCCAAGAAGGAACAGGGGCAGTTTCATCTAAACCAGCCTCTGTCATGGTCCGAATGCTTGTCTGTAAATTATTTTATTTCTGAAGAAACAGTTTCGGTGTCATGGCCATGTCCCCGGTGGTGAAAGCAGGGCAAGTGGCACATATGGTTAAATGCAATGTGAAGTCAGCTTTTCGGCTGCCTCCGGTTCATCTGGATGACTTTCAACTGTTTGGCATGCGCTTCAAAGGAATGTAGTATATAGACAATGCTTTGCCGAGGAGATGTTATATCTCAAGTGCATTTTTTGAGGGTTTCAGTTCCTTCCTGCAGTGGCTCGTTACATGGCATACATGCAATAGGCTGGCAACACATTACCTTGATGACTATTTTTTTATAGGGAGACCTGGCTCCGCAGACTGCCAGTACATGTTGGTAATATTCTAAGAGCTCATGGGTGAGATTCCAAGAGCTCATGTGTGGGTCAAACAGTGGGCCGAAGTACAGTATTGTTCTTTTTGGGATTGAACTGGATGTGGAAATAATGGATGTGAGTCTACCACAGGACAAAAAAAAAGATATGCCAACATTGTTTGCGAACATGCTAGCTAGAGAAAAGGTGAAGGTGAGGAAAGTGCAGGTCCTGCTAGGTCACCTCAACTTTGCCTGTAGGGTGGTTAGGGCAGGGAGAACATTCTGTTGGAGGCTAGGGTAGGCTCTTGAAGGGGGGTCACTGCCGCACCATCACATACACATATCGGCTGGGGTCAAAGAGGATCTCAGCATGTGTTTTTTTTTCTTAAATTCCTTCAAAGGAATTCCTTTGGCCTGTCAGGAACATCTTGATTGGGACATGCAGATATTCTCAGATGTGGCGGAAGGACTGGGTTTCGGTTTGTTCTCGCAGGGTCACTAATGCACTAATGTGCGGAGGAGTGGCTGGCACAGTGGAAGGCAGGAGGAAGACGCTTGAACAGTCCACAAAGAAACAAGTGTTAATGTTCACATTAGGAATTGTGCAAGACTTCTGCATATTGTTAGCAGCTTATTATATAATCCCTGAATCTGGCCTGCAGTCAGACGGTTAATAATTGGATGTGGTGTGTATCCTCCTTGGACTGGCCATGTTGCCCCCTCATTACTGAGCGGGCCCAGTTTTACATGTTGCACCAATTTGTATGTTCTTTGTAAGTTAGAGGAATTTCTACCACCTCATATGGAGTGTATGCATCTGGTGTTTCACCTACTTCATATACGTTAAACATCTGTGTCATCATCCTCAGCCGGGAATTTAACCCATGAGTAAAATACCTCCATCCTAAATGCTTTGTGTGCCTCTACTACGAAGGTAACATTCCACCATCTAGTGTGAGGCCATGTTGAAGTAATTTTTGAGTGACTGCATGCCTGCAGTTCTCAGAAATGTTTATGTCAAGTTTAAGGAAAATGAATTTATACTATTCACAGTGGGAACTATCAGCCTGATTCATGAAGCGAAATTGCGCCCGCAATGGCTGCGAAAATGCAATTGCGGGTGCAAAACACGGAATCGGCATTCAAGTACAAAAATAGCGATTTCGCAAACACAGAATAGCGATTACAATAGCGATTACGCTATAATAGTCGCAGAGTCCCGGTAGTCGCGCATTAGCGATACGGAAATAGCGACCAACCACGGAATCTGCGAAATGAATAGCGAAACGCAATTTATTCTCAATCGGCATTCATGAAAAATATACAATAGCGGAAAACCCCAAAATCGCTTATTTGCGCGGCGCAAATTAAGGACAACTCAAAGCAGGTGGTAACCATAAAAGCCATGATTAAGTAAAATTTGAAAAACAGTTGGCCAATCACCAACAGGTCCAGGCCTGACCAATCACACATAAGGACATTCAGCAGCAGCATTAGGCGTTCCACAATGCCAGGAATGTACATGGTGGTGAGGCGGCGAAGGCTACAGCGAGCAGCACGGAGGAGACGCATGAGGCAGGAAAGGATTTACCGGCAGCGGGTCACCTTGCTGGGCCAAACCAGAGAACAGATTTATGCCAAATACAGGCTGAATGGGGAAATGATCACCTGGCTGATACAAGAACTTGACCCCCTCATGCAGCACCCAACAAGGCGAAACAATTCTGTGCCTAGACATGTGCAGGTATTGTGCAGCCTGCACCTCCTGGCCTCCGGCAGTTTCCAGGGCATAGTAGCGGCTGCTGGGGGGATATCCCAGCCCACCATGTCACGCTGCCTCCACACTTTCGTTGACGCCATGCTCACCCAGCTCCACCGCCACATCACATTTCCCACGAGCCAACAGGAATTGGACCTGACAAAACTATAATTTTACAATGTAGCCCATTTTCCCCATGTCCTCGGCTGCATCGACTGTACCCACGTCGCCATCTGCCCAACAGCTGCCACGGAGTATATGTACCGCAACCGGAAGTCCTACCACTCCCTCAACATACAGATGGTTTGCAATGCCAAGACCATCATCACTGACATTGTCGCACAGTACCCAGGGAGTACCCATGATTCCTTTATCTTCAGGCACAGTGGACTCCACACACGACTTCTCAGAGGAGAGTTTGGGGAAGGACACCTACTTGGTAAGTACACTTTGTCGACAATGTCACATTGCAATGAAGTCACTGCGCTGCACAGGCAATCAACATCTGCTCCTCTCATTCAGGTGACAGTGGCTACGCCCTACGGGAATACCTCCTGACCCCTTACCTCAACCCTGCCACACCTCAGCAACGGCGCTACAATGTTGCGCACATCCGGACAAGGAACTGTATAGAAAGGACATTTGGCCTGCTCAAGAGCAGGTTCCGTATACTGCACAAGACAGGTGGGGCCATGTATTACAGTCCTGCTGCGTGCTGCCGCATTGTGGCTGTCTGTGCAATGCTCCATAACATTGCAACCAAGCGCCGGATACCTGTTGACATCTCAGGCAGTGAATCTGAAGGGGACGACCGGCCACCAGCACATGTGCACCATGCACGCGGGGAGAACCCAGCTGAAGGCCACAGACGTCGCAACCAGATCACACTGAACAATTTCTAGCCCACCCTCTTCCCCCACCCCACATATCACAATTGCATGCAAAATGTAATGATTACACAAGGCTAATGTGTGCAGCAAAATAAATATATTTGTTTCATTCACAAGAAAAAGGTAATCAGTCCAACTATTTACAAATACCAGTATTGCTTCATACTGCAGTGTGCATGTACTTGGCAGGCTTAGCGTCAGCCTGTGCCAGTGTTATGCAGACAGTGTCAATGGCGCCTCCTGCGCGTAATGCCCAAGCGCCTCTGAGGCTCTTCCTCTTCCTGGGCACCTGTACCAGGCGTTGCCCTGGTGCTGCGCCTAGGTGGCGGGACCAGTGTGGCCGATAGGCTGCTCACGCTGGAGGCACCCTCACTGGCATCGTCGCCCCCTACAGTGGCCGGTAGCGCAGGTGTGTGTAGTGCCGTTACCGCGGTGGTTAGGTGCTCCAGGACCCTGGTGATGTCCTCACAGCACTGCACTAGTTGGTGCTGCTGGGTGAGAGAGCGCCGCGACAACTGGGTGGTGGCATTTGCTGCCACATAATTCGACCTGCTATAGGCCGACAGCCGGCTCATCAGCTGGTGGTGGCGCCGGCTCGCTACACTGCGTTGCTTGAGCAGCGCAGCAGTGTTCTCCTCCATGGCTGCAGTCATGCGGCCCATGGCCGCCGTCATGCGGTCCATGCGGTCTCCAACTCCCGCCACATTGCGCCCAATTTTGTGCAGCTGGAGCTGGATGGCACCTTGCTGCTGTGACTGGCGCTGGTGGATACGGAGCATGCGTCTCTCAACGCTCATGCAGGCATAGCGATGTCCATTGCCCCTCCTGCTGATTGCCCGCTGTGTTGCCGCTGTCGCAGGCCCAGATCTGTTGGCACCAGCTGCAGGTGGTGTTGCAGCAGGCGTTGCTGGTGCGGCAGGGACTGGGGGCACATTAGTGGGGTGCCAGGCTCTGGCTGCGGGTGGGACGCCAGATCCACATGCAGCAACGGTGGGGGGCCTGGCCTTGGCTGCGGGTGGGGCGGCAGATCCAGATGCAGCAACGGTGGGGGGCCTGGCCTTGGCTGCGGGTGGGGCGGCAGATCCAGATGCAGCAACGGTGGGGGGCCTGGCCTTGGCTGCGGGTGGGGCGGCAGATCCAGATGCAGCAACGGTGGGGGGCCTGGCCTTGGCTGCGGGTGGGGCGGCAGATCCAGATGCAGCAACGGTGGGGGGCCTGGCCTTGGCTGCGGGTGGGGCGGCAGATCCAGATGCAGCAACGGTGGGGGGCCTGGCTGCTGGTGTTGTTGCAGCGGCAGGGGCTGGTGCCTGGGTTTCTGGTTGTGATTCGTCCTCCTGGGCCTCCTCATCTATCAGCAGCCTCTCGCTGTCACTGCTGTCTGCGCCACCTGTGAGGGTAAGTGGATACTCATTAGTTGCATGTGACTGTCAGACGTGCTGATGTTACATGCATGCTGGGTGACATTCCCTGGATGGCTGTGGATTTGCGTACTTTGGGACCTGTCTGGCTGCATTGGGGTACTACTACATTGTGGACATACTACATCTCCCACAATGCTTCAGGGCATTCCCTGATGCGCAACAAAGGCATGACTAAGGGCCAATAAGTGAGCCTATTTGGTCAGGGACGGTCATAGGGGACAGGGTCGCAGTCGCATGCCACTTACCTTGGGTGTCTTGGGTGGGGCGGGAGGAGTCCAGAGGGGTCACGCCAACGCACGCCTCCCTCTCAAGGGTGTCCTCGACCTGGTCCTCCAAGGGTGTGTTGGGTGGGACTGTCGGTCCGCCACCTCCAGTGCCCGATGCCTCTCCAAGGCGCTCCGCCACCCTCTCCTTGGCACGACCTCGGAGGTCATACCAGTGCTTCTTTAGCTCCTCCAATGACCTATTGGCCACACCCACCGAGTTCACGCTGGCGGCTATACCCAGCCAGATCATCCGCTTGTCTTGCTCTGGGACCTTTCTGGAGTTGGTCCCGAAGAGCCGGTCATGGTTGGCCACCACCCCTTCAATGAGGTTCTCGAGCTCCTGCTCTGAGAACTTGAGCTTTCGCTTTCGTCCTGCGCTGTTGCTGGGGCCAGGGACAGGTTCCTCAGACATGGCAGCAGATATGTCGCTATTTCAGTCGGTAGAGAAGTCGCTATCGCTGGTTTAGCGTCTGCTTTCCGACTTGCTCCCTCGGAGGTTTGCCTCGCTGTGGTGTTTGGGGGTGGGAACTGCCTGCTTCCTGGTTGTGATGTCATCACTGTGCTCGGAAAGCGACTTCCCGTTTTCCCGATCGCGCGAGAATGCGAGTCGCATTCCCGATCGCACGGGATTGCGAGTCGCATTCCCGATCGCACGGGATTGCGAGTCGCTATCCCGACGCAGGTATCCGGGAATAGCGATTTTTCTGCGTTTTTAGTTGGTCGCTAACGGATTTAGCGCCCGCGTGCGAGTCGCTATTTTTTCCCCGAAAAGTACATGAATGCCGTTTTGCGTTTCCTCAATAGCGAGTCGCTATTACTCGCTATTAGGGACACGCAAAACGGCCCGTACATGAATCAGGCTGTATATTCTTTCAAGTCTAATTTTACCAATTGTCAGTACATAGGATCTGACTACTCAGCTGAGGAGGATGTTCCCTACCACCACATTTCCTATTTAAAAGGTGTGTGGGGTCTCTGAGGAAGCACAATTGAGCTACTCAGTTCATCTATATGGAAAAAGAAACCAACCAACATTGGTGGTGCCATGTTGTGTAGTTTCCACCCATCAGTAGGAATTTCTCATTTGGGAGTAACAAACATAGGAGGTTGCCAGACTGATTCCATGCACCCATGCAGGAAATGTTGTCCCTTTGACCAGCTAGCTCGCAGTGCCATCAATATCCATTCAAAGGTTCTGGCAACCACTGGACATGACAACTCTGTTCCCTAAGGAACCGTGGTGACAGATTTCCAACTTTTCGCTTAGTCCCTCATGTACTCTTTCACTCAGAGAAATATAAAAAGTATACAGAGAGGGGCATTTTCAATATTTATTGAACCTTAGTGATTCTTGCATAGAAAATATGGGCTTCGATGATTAATAGACAGAAGACAAAATTTATACTAAATGTCAGCACGGTGAACAAAATGAATAGCCCAACCATTTTGTTACATGCATGCATATACAATATTACAAGTATGCAGCGCACTCCTATAATACGAAACCCTAACCTACATGACTAGGGTGCAGATGTTTGTTTTGCCACGAAACCCTCTTCTGAATGATTGAACGCCATTACCTGATGGGTAAGAGAGGAAGACCCCGTCTTGGTCTCAAACTAGACACCCCTCATGGAGATGTTGGTCAGCTGCTAGGTGGAAGCTCTGGCATGCAGGGACCCCTTGGAGTCAGCAGAAGTGTCTCCTCTGATTATGTCAGGAAACAAAAGGTTATTGTTAAACAGACTCCTGGAAAAGGTAGGTGAAACTCCAGTAACTCTTTATTTCGGCCTCCACTATGGAACCTCTAACACGTAGCGGTCAGGGTAGAGCCACCAACCAACTTTGCCAGTCAGGCTGCTCTTGTCAACATTCCAAGGCAGCCTCTGGCTCAACTGTAGGAACATTCCAAGGGGAGAAAGGAGGGAGGGGGTAGAGAGAGAATGAGGGAGAGACCACATAGGGTACATGATAATACTGTAATGCAAACCTAGTTGAGTCAGGGAATTGTAACACATCTTCCCCCCATAAGACAACATATGAGAGAAGTATTAATACTATTGCATACTAAAGTCTTTATGGCACTTGGGTGAATTGATAGGTCTTCTAATACAGCTCCTGGGAAGAGTGGCAGAGTCTTCAGGGCCCCCAGATGTCAGGGAGTTTTCATGAGTGGTGTTCTCTGTGTTCGGGAATTTGGCCAACCAATCCATGCTCCAGTTTTGCCCATTCTCGAGGACTACAGTATTGTTTTTGATCGCCTCTATTCTTCTGGGTTCATAGAACTTAGATTTGTGATCCCCCTGCGAGTGTGTTTCTTTTTCACAGCTACCCAATCACCTACAGACCATTCCCGTTTTTTTGTTCCATGCTTTTGATTATACCGGTCTTTGTAGTTGGCTTGATGGGAAGCTGTTTTGGGTTTGGCAATGTCATAAGAGTGTGCTATTACCTCTCCTCCCCCGATCCAGTTTAGGAAGAATTTGGTACTGAGTTTCCTTCTTCTGAGTGATGAGAAGGGAAATATGCCTGTGACCAGGTTGGGGGCGGTGTGATATGCCCAGAGCATATTTTGAATAGAGTGTTCAACAGGTAGGTGGTTGACACAAGCTAGTTGTATGTTTTCTTTTACCACTCTGTTTACTCTTTTGACTAAGCCGTTAGCTCGTTGTCAGTACAGAGCTGTTTTTAGGTGGGTTATGGAAGTTGGACATGGCTGACGAGGTGAATTGGACACTGTCCATAACCAGAGTGGACGGAATGCCTTCAGTGGCGAAAGTGTCTCGCAGAAAGTTGATCAAGGATTCAGTGGTTATTTGGTGCACCATTTTAATGAATGTCCAGTGTGAGTGAAAATCTGTCAGAACAAATGCAAATCTTTTGGTGACACCTCTCTTATTGATCGGGCCGATGTTGTCCAGTGCCATATTTTCCCGTGGTTTGTCTGGAATGGAAACTGGAGAAAGAGGTGCCATCTGGGTGCATTTGGTTTTGTCACTGTTGGCACATATGGTGCAGTTTTTGACTTTGGTCTCGACCATAGAGTCCATGTTTGGGAGCCAATAGTGCTCTCTGAGTCTAGTTTTTGTAAGGCTTCTCCCTAGGTGGCCCTCAGGAATGATTTTGCCGTTTCTCTATATGTAACCATTGTTCAAGTTGATCTCATGTTTTACTTCCCAGAATTTGTCAAGATCTTGGCTGACGCTTTTACACGAATCTGGCCATCCTTAAAGGGTATATTCTTTAAGACAAGTGAGAGTGGCATCTTGGGTCATGCTCTTGATCCATTCATCTTGCTTTATTGTGGAGTAGTGAACTTGTAAGATGGGAAATTCAGACGTTTCAAAGTTTTCCACCAGGTCTAATGGTGCCCTCAAAAGGAAGTCAGCTGCGGTGTTGAGGTCGCCCTCGACATATTCAAGTTTAAAAAGAAGATCTTCAGGCCTAATGCCGACCTTACTACTCTGGGTGTACTGTTAGCTGAACCTTTAGAACTGAACATGTAGATGAGGGGATTGTGATCGGTGCGATCTGTGAACTTTCTCCCCCACAGGTAGAACTTGAAATGTTCAGACGCCCAAAAGCAGGCCAGGGCTTCCATCTATACGACAGAGTAGTTTCTCTCTGAGTTGTTAAGGGTGCGGGAGGCGAAAGCAACTATGCGTTCTCTCCCACCTATAACTTGAGAGAGAGTTGCTCCTAGACCTTGGTTGCTGGCGTCAGTGGTTAGTATGGTCTTCCGATAAAGGTAAAAATTGCATAAGTGAGGGGCATTTAAAATACTTATTTTAATGTTGTCAAAGGCTGCCTGATGCACCTCTAGCCATTTGAAGGGAGTATGGTTTTTAGTGAGTTCCCTTAGATCGTTGGAAATATCAGAAAAGTTCTTAACATATACATATTGGGGCATGTATTCTGCAAGACCCAGAGAGGATAATAGTTCTTGTTTGGTGGTAGGTACATTGGCTTTTTCAACCACATCAAGGAGGCTTAAGTTGGGTTTAAATCCGTCCCTTGATATGGTGTGCCTAAGGTAGTCAACGGTTCCCACCCCGATTTAGCATTTTTCTTCTTTAAGGGTAAGACCCGCCTTTTTGAATCTCTTGAGGACAGTCATGCTCCGCCGGGATAGCTGCGTAGATCAAGACATCCTCTTGGAAGCACATGGTTTTGGGGACACCTTCAAGTATGTGCTGCATAATTTTTTTAAATACCGCTGCCACTGAAGCAAGTCCAAACTGCATCCTGAAGGACATGTATGACCCCAGTGGAGTGATAAAAGTAGTTAGTTCTCTGGAGTTGGGGTGTAATTCTACTTGATGGTAGGCATTGGAAAGGTCTAGTACACTAAAGCAGGTGGCTTCCCCCATGGTACTTAAAACCTTGTGGATGTGTGGAAGTCTTTCATTGATGACATTATTATTAAGGTCTCTGAGGTCGATACACAATCCAATGTCGTTCCCATGGGCCTTCTTAGCGATGACCACAGGTGTGACCCATGCGGTAGAATCCACAGGTTGTATAACACCTAGGGACTGTAGTCTGGCCAGTTCAGTTTTTAGGGGTTCCCACATAAGGTGAGGGCCTCATTTTGTATGCAATGGGTTTGGCATTGGGTTTCAATGTTATTTTGAGTTGGAAATTTTTAAGGAGCCCTAGTTTGGAGTGAAAACATCAGGGTACTCTTTGATGAAGGTTTCACCCTGGGTGGATAAATAAATGGTAAGAATTTGCTCCGGGTTGTTAGGGTCCAGTTTTATGCCTAACTCTTTTTGATGTTGCCAACCGGGGAGGTGAGACCTCTCCTCTACTATGTAGACTTTCCCAAGGGTGACACGGTCTTTAAATCAGATGTGGGTTTTGACCATGCCCTTCAACGGGAAAGATTCTCTGGTGTAGCTGCTGGGAGAAATGTCGGGTTTAGTTAATTCACTTTCTTTACAGAAATTCATTTTTATTAAAGTCAGAAATTTTCACAAAGGTGCGAGGGGAACAAGAGTTCGCAAACATGTTGTTTTCTTGCCACCCAGCCCAACTTCGCATTGTGGGTAATTTATTTGATTGTCGGTGCTGGAGTCTCTGAATGAACTTTAGGTTCAGAAGTAACCTTCACACTGTTTTGCTTACTGTGACAAACTCTAGCTAGGTGGCCTTTGTTATTGCACTTCTTGTAAATAGCTGATATGGCTTGGCAATTAGGGTTGTTGGCAAGGTGGTTGCTACTACCACTCCTGTAACATATAAGTCTGTTAGGGTTGTTGTCATGAGTTGAGCTGGGGGGTTTAGCATTTTTAATTTTGCAAATAGTGTTTTCATCGATAGTTTCAGCATTTTCTGATTCTCTGATTTTCTGATTGTACGATTTCTGACACCTGGCTCTGGACTGAGTGGGAGTGTTCTGGTAGAACAGGATTAGGTCTAATCTCTTTGTTGCAGAGGGCGGTATGCCCAATAGATTTAGCCAACTCGATCGCTTCTTATAAATTAGATTGTTTTTGCAGCAATTTTTCTTGGATTTTACTATTATTGGTGCACCTCACCATTTGGTCCTTAATAAGGGAATCGTTGAGATCTCCGAATTGGCATAGCTCTCCTAGACCTCTCAGCACAGCTACGTACCTGGAAATGCTTTCATGTTTTCTTTGGACTCTACAGAAGAACTTGTGGCGTTCCAGCACAATGTTGACTTTGTCTCCAATTTTATTAAAGATATTTCGTAAGCGTCTCCATCTTCTTCTAGGTCTGGTTCTGGTAGGGTATCAATGACTTCTCTCCCAGCACTGAAGTTTCTCCCCCGATGGCGAACAGGTACGACTCAAAGATCTTGACCCATTCTTTCCAAGGAAGGTTGGGTTCCCCACATTCATTTAGAAAAGATGGGAGCTGGGTCATGATTGCAGAAGCCATGTCGGGAAGCAATGGGAAGGTGTGCGTGTCACTGCCAATGACTGTAGGAGAGATGGTGGGAAATCTCCGAAGATGACATGCAAAATTAAGGAAGGATGGAAACAGCTCAGCTCAAAATTCCCAAGGACAGAGGTAATTGACACAGCGACCGCCGGAGAAGGGAAGTAAGTCACACTGAGGTAACCACAGGCGTTGTGAAGCAAAAATATAGTTGAAAGGCAAAGAGCTGTGCCTGTCAGCGTGGAAGGCTGCTGACAGGCGAAATAATCTGACGTTTTCGCTCGTGAAGAAGGCTGGTCGCTGGGGCGGGTATCCTGAAGGGCATAGCAGCACTAAAATGTCAAAGGCTGAGGGGATTGACACTGTGAGCACCAGAGTATAGGAAAGCCAGACACACCGGGGAAATCACAGGAGCGAAGGTGTGAAAGTAACTCTGATGAGAGGAAAAGAGCTGCGCCTGTCAGCGCAGAAGGCAGCTGACAGGCGCCACAATCAACATTCTCATGCCGCAGGAACCGATGCGAAACAAAACTTCAACGTGAGGAAAGCTGATCGCTGAGTGAGAAATCTCTGGCGTGAGGAGAGCTAGTTGCTGGATGGAAACGCAAGCAAACAGTACCTTAACCTTGTGGGCCACAAGGTAGAGATTACACCTGGCGTAGAGGATGAAGGCAGAAGGGAAGGAGCGCCGTTCTGCTCCCTTATGCAGCCAGTCGTCGCCAGTGTTATAAAGACTCTTGGAACAGGTAGGTGGAACTTCAGTAACTCTTTATTACGGCCTCCACTATGGAACCTCTAACACGTAGCGCTCAGGGTAGAGCAATCAACCAACTCTGTCAGTCAGGCTGCTCTTGTCAACATTCCAAGGCAGCCTCTGATTCAACTGTAAGAACATTCCAAGGGGAGAAAGGAGGGAGGGGAGTAGAGAGAGAACGAGGGAGAGACCACATAGGGTACATGGTAAAACCGTAATGCAAACCTAGTTGAGTCAGTGTATTATAACAGTTTTATATAGAAAATGGTATCCTTGCCTCAGGCCGAAATTGTGGTCGGCCTGCCATTGTTTGTATTTCACAGTTAGCTGCTTCGCAAAATGGACGTAATATTAAAGCACATTTGTGTTATGCACGTGAGGGCCATGTCTAATGTCAAGGCAGTGTGATAGTGTGCTCATGAAGTTGTCCATGTTAGCAAGGCCAGTGTTACCAAGAAACTAGTCTAAGAGTCACAAATGCAAATGTGTGCCAAAGGTCGATGTGGCAAAGAGAAAGCAACTTTAGAAAAAGCTCATGTGCATGTAAAAATGGCTCTAAACCTTACGGGGCCTAACTCGGGCACATGACAGTTCCTAGAGCTCTTTCCATTAGTGGTAGCTATTACATGGTGGGGAGCAGAGTTGGTGCACCGGAGGGTGCTTTCCTGCGGGGACAATGTGGCCTTCATGCGGGTGGTAAATAGATAGTCGGCTAGAGATATGCAAATGCTAAAGTTGTTGCATGTTTTTGTGCTGGGTTACCTGTGACATGATATCTCTTTCAAGACGCTGCATGTGCCGGAGATAGACAATGACATTGTGGATGATATGTCTCGATTTCAGTGGGAGAGCTTCAGAGGGCTGGCTAAGGAAGCAGACACATTTGTTCAGGACTGGCGCTGGGACTTAGGCCGGCAATTGCTGCTGGGAACAGGAAGACATCATGAGGCTGGGGCACTGGTCTTTAGATTGCTTTCAGAGATACATACACAACTCTGGGGTGGAGTGATGCATGACAGGGCTTTCTGTGTGAATATTTAATGCTGTTTTTGTTTCAGGTTTGGTTGTGGGACTGGTGGTGGAAGATGTATCCATCTGGGTATTAAGACCTTCCTTCATCAAATGGGCGGAGCGTCAGGGGCTCAGAGAGGCTATGGTGCCAACTTGGGATTCAACCAGCACTTGTTTCCCTTTTCCTGGGGGGTAAAGGGGCTATGAGATGGCGCAAGTTCATTTGGCGTTTCAGTGTGCGCAATGAAATTCGTTTTACTTATTTATTTCTTTACATTTTTCCGGTCGGCCGTGAGCCGGAGTTTACTACCCACTCCCTGCCCCTCCCCACTGCTCCGCGGAACTCCCTCCACGGGCCGCTACTGTCATTGACTGTGCATAGTATATTGCGTACTGCTCCTCCACCAAAACATTGTGCTATCAGAAGGTACTGTGGCTTATGGCATGCCAGGTTACCTCAGCAAGAGGGAGCGTGAGGCACAGGCTGTGATTTTTAAATGGGCGCTGAAGGTGCAGTTCAGTGCTTGATTCATCGGAGTCTAACAGTATTTCCATTAACTCAGATACACTCATGAAGATGTTACATTTCCTCATTTCACTGGCTTCTTATCTTCTAGATAGTGTCATTCTTTTTCATACATATGATTTTTAGTATTTATTTTTTCCTGTGAAGTGATTTATGCCCAACTACAGGTGTCAGTCTTTTACAAACTGTGGTGGTCTGTGCATGCCGTGTTGCAGATTATAATGACAGGGGTCATCAGTAGCACAGTACTGGCAGGTGGAACAATAAAAACGTATCTTAGGAAATTGCAAACCTTCAGCAGCATTGACATCATAAGATCCTTGTGCATGATCAAACGAGGAGCTTCTGAGAGGCAGATCGAAGGCAAACACCTCCTCTGAATATTCATTCCTGCACGGGCTTTACCGAGTATGGGCTTTCTCCATTTTTCAGAATATTCAGAGCAGGTGTTTGCCTTCCGGGTTGCCTCTCCAAGTGGGATGCTCAATTAAATCTTATATTTATTGATGTGTTCGCTGTTAGTTGGAATGCAAGCAATAACATTCGAGCTACTTGGCAGGTCATAAACCAATTCACAGGGCCTGGTAACAGATTTCATGGGATGGCACCAGGGAGTTAGCAGGTATGTATGGTGTGTCACTTCAGCTGCACAGAGGTGACACTGACTGTAATGTGACAAAATACATACATTGTTGTCTGTAAAACATAAGTTATATTGATATAAAAATCTTATAATTATATGCTGAGGCAGTTGATGAAAGGCACAGTTCCAGAGTGGGGAAGAGCGTGGGCACTGGCCAGGCATTGGGTGAAGGTCTATTGATGTGGTCTGCGATGATTGAAGGAGGCAGTGGTGCTGGAACAATTTTCAGAGTGAGGTTTCCGTCATCAATCTTGTGTGACTGACTGAAGTCATAGAGCTTTTGAAAAATACAAGGGTAGCAGCGCACAAAAAAGAAGTGTTGAAAATTTGCAACCGCCTACACCCATTCAGCATGAAAGTGGTAAGATTATAATATGTAGCTGGTGGTGCATTTGGGGCGCACTATCACAAATATTTTATTAATAAATGCTGCAGTAGCATAGCGCACTGTCATTAACATATAGCACCATGTCTTTAATGTTCAAGTCATTGAGAAGTTTGCAGTTATTAAAGACAGACATGCTGATTTTGTCTACAAAAAGTGAACAATGTGTGAATCCTACATTTATTGAATGCTGGCAGTTTGTGAACTGTTCAGTTGCTCCTCATCTGCTGTACAGTCGTCACTGAAATCACTGGTGTATGCCTGACTACAACCTGTCTAACGTTTACCATATGGTTGCTCTGAAACTTAATAGTGAGCATTTGAGATATTGCAGAGTCCTTCAGTTTATGATTTTATTTTATCAGCACCTTTCTCATTAAGTTGTGTGGGTTCATACAGATTTTTGCAATTGCTATCTGATCCAAAACACCCATTTATTTTTTAATAACTTTGGTCTTTCTGGCAAGATAAGAGAGGTACTGCGGCAGGTCATGATTGCATTTCTGTGCCACTACTTCATAAACACAAGCAGCATCATTTGCAATGTTTGTAAATGATGCAGCTGGTTTTCATGGTGTAGTGGAGTAGCAAAGGGAGCTGATGGATTACCATCAAGATGGGGGTGATGTAATTAAATTTCTTCGTTCCTGAATGATTCGTACAGTGCCTTGTAGGATGTCCTACTGCCTTTCAATATTTATTCCATGGTGTCTCATTGTGTCCAGTCTAACAAATCAAAATAACATGTATTTCCTGAGTAGATTTCATTTGTAAAGGTATATCAATGAACAAAGAAAAATGTGTGGTACTCAGTATTGTCATCTCAAAGTCTGTCATGAAGTTCTGTGGTTATACTACGCCCTTATCATATGAAATCTCCTTATTGATTTCATAACTACACTTTCACAATTGCTGTAATATCCCTCTAGCTTTCTCAGACTTGCCCAAAACACGCACCATTTGCCCACTCTTTTTTCAAACTTTCCTCAGGGGGAGAACCCCCAGACTTTATAATGGTCGGGCATGCTTGCAATGCTCTCTCGCCACAGGGCACTCATCCCAAACTTTCCGGGCCACCACTTTTAAATGTCACCAGCCACCACTGCTGCCCTCCTTCCCTCTTCACTTCTGAATTACCACTCATTGCAGGTGTCCCCCCATGGGAAAGGACAAACCTCAGGGCCCCTGACAAGCCAACACAATGGAGCACTATACCACGCCACAAACGGGCACCCACAGAAACAGGCATTAGGGGGCTCTCTACATGATTCTAGCCCGGACTTGCTGGCGGGGTGCCCTCCAGAACAAAACTGTTGATGGCGATCCAGGCTCCAGGGTTGCATTGGAGGGGAGGATTCAGACAGTGGTCAATTTACTCCAGGCAGACCTACGAAAAGTCTTTGAGAAGGTACATGTGGCTGAGGAGACCATTAGGAGTCTCAAACTGGAAGTGGCTATTTTGAAAAAGCAGATGGCTGATGTCTTTTCCAAGATGGAGAACCTGGAAGCCCGGGTAAAAGACGCGGAGGGGTGATCGCACGGTAATAATGTTAGTTTCTAGGTTTTCTTGAATATGGAGGTCTACAGAACAAATGATTGAAAATGAGTGAGGGACGTATTGAGGTCAGCAGATCTTTCTACCTACTTTATTGTGTAACAGGCGCACTGGGCTCTGACTGCCCACCACACACTAGGGGACCCCCATACACTTAACTATCAAGACAGAGACAGTATACTCCAGGCTGCCTGTGAAACTGATACGAGAATCATAAAATCTCCATTTACCCTGATTACACACAGTGAGTTTAGGGAGACAGAGAATCGTTACTGGAAGTAAAAAAGAAATTGAGAGCTATGGGGCTGAAATATATACTTCTGTATAAAGACAAGCTGCAAGTGATCTTAGTTGGTAAATCACACTTCTTCAACTGCCCGGAGGATATTTGGAGATGACTGGAAATGTGGGATAAGGTGCTTCAAGCAGGAACTGGGTCTTGAAGGAGTCGACCGAGTGAAGAGCTGGGTCCCCACCGTCGCTGGAGGATCAGAGACAAAGAAGGGCAGCCAGAACTCCTGTGGGGGCCAGCAAAACCCTGAATAGTGATCCAGTTGGATGGCACCATGGTGGTAGATCCTGCTACATTGGAGTGGAGGCAAGTTGGGGGGCCTTTGGTTGAGATGGAGGAGCTGGAGTCGAGTGACATCATGACAGGCAGAAAGTGGCATTTCAGGGGAGAAGCTAGCGTCTACCCCCAGATACCCTAAAAGATGCAATGTGTAGTGCATCCTGGTGTGCTAACAGAGTTTATGAAGCACAAATGGGGTACAACACGCTCTATGGCTAATGAATAGTAGGCTTTGAAAGTGGTGATGTGTGGTGTTTGCTTGGGGTCCACTGTTGGGATATGCAAACAACTGGAAGTGGATGTGGCACAGCAAGAGAGACAGTTAGCAGAACATCAGAAGGGGGAAGCAGACTCACTTAAGGCCAGAAGGGGTGATGGAGACAAAGTGCAGGTTGCAGGACCTCTGGAATACAGTGGACAAGTATACACTCACTCAGTACAGAGAACACCTACACAGAGAGGGGAACAAGTCTGATAAAACTCCTGGCATGGAGAGCTGGAGGCCCCTCCATTGATTCACCTGCGGGCTCCAGGGGGAGCACCATTATGGGGCGACTGAACATTCTGATGACAATTCAGATCCACCATCAAGCAGTATATAGAGACTGTGGAGACTGCGGACAGGGACGCAGAGGAGGCATTTCTCCAGAGGGTAACACTCCCCAGGCTGACCTCGGGGAGCATACAGGAGCTGGACAAGGACCTCTCACTGGAGGAGTTGAGGGGGGCCATACGGAAACTTAATAATTCGAATATGCTGGGCTGCAATGGCTTCCCAGCGGAATTCTATAAAACTTACACTGCCTATTTGTCAGGACAGCTACTGACGGCCTTCCAGGAAGCACGTGGCAAGCAGATTCTCCTGCTAATCATGTGCAAGGGTGTGATATGCCTACTGCCCAAGCTGGAAGGGGATATGGAGGACTCATCCTCATACTAGCCCCTTACCATGATTATCTTGGACGTTAAGGTGATCTGCAAACTGTTGGCAACCAGACTTGGGACCTGGGACATGCTGATCAATGCGGTTTCATTCCGGGTCTGAGTACGGCGATAAATATATGTCGTCTGACTCATGTTTTACATGAGGTTGTTGAGGAGGAGCAGGAAATGGACCTGGTGGCTATTGATTTGGAAGAGGCCTTTACTACAGTGGACAGGAAACTGCAGTACTGGGGGCAATGGGGATTAGGTCTTCCTTCAGAGACGGGTGCGACTATTACACACAGAGCCCGAGGCCCGGGATCGAGTGGGAGGTGCAGTGTCAGGCAGTTAGATGAATGAATGAAAGTTTGAATGAATGAATGAATTAGGGATTTGTATTGCGCAGCTTTGCCCGGGGGATGGTGGGGCGGGAAGCTCTCTCGCTACACTCTTTGCCTTAGCACTGTCACCCTTACTTTATTGTTACGTCAGGAGATGAGGGATTCGAGATTCTCGGTGGGATGCACTATAAAAATAATCTCACTGTATGCGGACGACGCACATGTATATGTATGCTCCCCCAGCGAGGCAGTACCGGCCTTAATGAGGCATATGGAGGTGCTTGGGATCTGGACTCCATGTCAACCAGGGTAATACTCTAGGTAGTATGGTGACTGTCGGACGGGTCACCTTCCAGAGCTCAGATTTTGCTGGGAGACTGAGAGTTTCCAGTACTTGGCGATCATGGTGACTCACAGAGAGGAACAACACAATCATTACAACACAGAACAGGTGCTGGAGGTGTCTTGCAGGTCCATTCAGGTCTGGAACATGCTACCACTGTCTGATATGGGCAGGAAGGCTATAGTCAAATTGTATTTCTTCCCTGTTACTTATACACGGTACACAATTCCTTGTGGTTGATAGCCTCAGGGATCTCCAGGAAACTGGATAACCTGCTAATTTCCTTAATATGGGCTGGTCGATGCAACAGAGTAGCTTTACCAGTGTTGAAAAGGGACATGGCTGATAGGGTATTAGCCCTGCTCAATATGAAGTAGTACCACTATGAGGCCCACTTGCAAAATGCGGCATAGTGGCTTTCTGACTCTGACAACTGGGAGAAGAGCTTGCTACACAGCACACTTGGCGGTGAGACGCTGCCTCAGCTCCTCAGAGGAGGAAGGGGCAAGCAGATTTCCTTGTTCCCATCTAGTACACAGATACCAGCTATCTGGGAGGAGGTAGTCACTAAAGTGGTCCACAGAGCACCAACTGACCGGGAGCTCGGATTGGCATCTATTTTATGCCATGCTAACAAATCTATGGCGCGCTGGAGGGCGTGTGCTTGCCTGTTGGACGGTGACCTTTATCCTGGGGAACTTCACCTCCTTTTAGGAAGCTCAGGATTCCCTTCGGGTGGGAAAAGGGCAGTTTGGTGTCCATTTCCGGCTCCGCTGAAGCCATCACATGTGCTAATTGGGTTCCTCAGATGGGGCTGGGAGGGAGGGGACGGCACCGCATAAAAGTCCTGTAGGGCCCAGCGGCCATTGCGGGCCTGAAAAATGTGCTAATTGGAACTGAATGACTCCTTTTCTGATGCAGACTGGGATGGGGCATGTGCATTGGTACATAGGGTTTCCTGCAACAACAGGTTCAAACGTATACATTTTAATTACCTACACCAAACGTATATCATTCCCTACATTCTTAGCAAGATCTATCCTACGAGTGAGTCAAAACGCCCAGGTGCGAGGAGGACACAGCCACCTTTTTACACTTTGCATGGGCTTGTGGGGAGGTGAGGACATACTGGGAGGACATAATGCCTAAGATTGAGCCTGCCACTGGACTTCTGCTTGGGATGTCACCTAGAGTGTGTTTGCTGTGGGTCATGCCACAGTCTCAGGGCAACAAAAGGCCATATAGATTTGCTCAACTGGCTCTCCTTTTGGCAAAAAAGAGGGTGGCTATGAGCTGGATGCACCAACCTATGGATGGACACTTGTGCACCCTAGCTGAACATGTGGATCAGAGATGTGATGGAGAGGGCGGTAGCTGAGGAGCAGCACATTCAGTTGTCCAGATTTGACAGCAACGTGTAGGATGATACTTCATCTTGGGTGACGGTGCTGGATCGTTGAAGACTTATGGGGAAAGCAACATTGGGTCGGTGAAGGAGACACAAGACCTGCTACTTGAATCTGAAGGGGATTTGGACTCCAGTTGTTGTATTCATGCGGCTAACATATATGTGACTCCTGTCCTGGTATCTGTGGCTGCAATGTATGTTTCTCTCCCAAGGATATCAGATGTCTCTGGTGATGCTGAGTGTAAGTACGGTAGGCAGCGGATTAACTGTTGAGGTTATGTTCTTTGTAATTTCCTATGATCCTTTACCATATCAATTTAACACTGCAAAATCCAAAAACAAAGATATTAAAAAAGTGTCATAGGGATCTGGAAGCCCCCATTCCGTCTACTGCTTATTACATTTCCTACTTTGCTTTAATTAAACTGAAAGAAAATAATTCTCCACATTTGGTTATCAGCAGCATGATGTGTGAGATGTGAGTAGACATGTAAAGCTAAAAATATGTTGTACCCATCCATATCTGTGAAGATATTTGGTTATTTATTTTACTACACTTGTTTTCAGTGGGGTCCAAACGATGGTACATGCTACGAAAATCAATGAGAGTCATTAGACACACAACCGAAGAACAACTCACGCCACTATATACTTTTTCTTGGCTTCCCAGTTCACATTTTTAATTCACTTTGTTAACTTAAGTGCTTCTTCCACTTGCAGGGAATTCCCTTAACGATTCTTCAAGGAACCCACTTTTTCATTAAATTCCCTTTTAAGGTTTTCTGCGTGGGTGGATATCAAGAACAAATGGACGACCGAGTACTATGCTGTTTCTTCCCTATGGGAGGTAAAATAGCTGTTAGTAGTGTTTCTTTCACTGACACACAGGTTATACTTAATACTTGGCTTCCTTGTCTGGACACTGAGTCCACTGTGACCGTGGAAACGTTCAGATTTCGACTGTTTGAACATACTGCTAATCTTCAAGCATCATTTTAAACATTTTACCTGCCTCGCCATCTTCTTGTCCTACATCGAATTGCAGAATGCTCCTGTTTACATGGGCTCCGACTTTTAAATGTCTGAGTAAAGTGATCACTTTCAACTCTATGTATAACTGTAAATTCTTGAACCTTTGTGAACAGGGAAAGAGAAAAGAATGTATAATCTAAAACTGCCTATCTGTGAAAGAGACCTAAGTATACTCTATCGGTTGTTCCAAGTGAAAATTTTAATTTCAAGATTTCAGTCCTAGGCTCTGCAGAGAATTCAAGATGGATTCACCCAGCTATTAACCTCCGTCCTCCTCCCCAAAACCCATACTCTCCAGGAGGACTGTACAGAATCGTAGGGGTGGGACAGAAAAACATTGTTTTTTAAATCAGTTGCTGTCTAAGGCACTGACTGTAAGATTTAAGTTACAATATTACGTAACTAAAAAGCTATTACTACTAAGCTCATCGTGTAACGACTCTAAGCATTCTTAATTGTTCAACAGCAGCCTGTTTTGCTGACTGGTTGGGTTTATGTTGGCATTGACCAAAATTACAGAAAATGGAGTGGCATTATCCCCGGCAGAACCCATCCGTCTACCTTGAAGTTTAAAATTTGACCGTAGTTGCCATCCAGTCTGGTTGTTAAATGAAGGTTTGATAATAAATGCATAGGTAGGTGTAGTGACATCTTCATAAAGGGGACGAACTCCTTGAAATGGTATTCAGGTATTTATTCGAGATGAACTTCAGGAGAAGCAAAGTGCATGCAGTAACACAAACAGGAACAGCATAAATGAGATCATAGCATTCCTATTCAGTACAGAGCAATGTAACATGCAATCACCACAGTAGGCCATCACAAGGGTGGCCGTCCTTTGCTGTCTTTATTGCATAGACTACAAATCCCAAACAAGCATTTGCAATGCAAAAGGTCTCACATTTGCGAGAGTTTAAGCTATTGGCATTATAAATGACAACGCCTTTTCTTGATCTGTTTGGCTAATTAGCACATAAATAAAAGGCAATGTCATTTACAATGTCAATAGCTCAAACTCTTCTAAATGGGAGACCTATTGCGGCCGCCATTGTCCAGGGCTGCTTAGAAAGTGAAAGCACGCATGGTGCGCTGAATGTTGCAGGAAAACATGTTGTGCCTGCAGTAGGAGAAACTATTTAAAGAAAATAGTGCTTACAGACTAAAAAAGATGTACCGTGTAACAACCAAATTAAAAGGACCAGTCCTCATAGAAGGTTACAAATGAAGACACAGCGGCACTAAGGAGGGATTAACAAGCCTATTAACGAATCAGAAGCCATCATTTACAAAGAACAATGACACAAGCCAGTGACAAATATGGGCGGAGAGTGGGCGGCGCTTCTATTGCATACTCAAATACAGCATGCCTCTGGACCTAAAACAAATGTAATTGGTGATAGAGAATGCTCCAGAACACATAAGTTAAAGAATCTTTTGCACATTTCGAGCATTGTCTGTGTGTTGAAAGAGAGGACCCCATTGTAGGTCAGTCTGGGCCTGGTGTTGGCACACCAAGTGTGTCTTCCCTGGAGAGCGATTGTGTTGCTGGAACATCTGCTGAACTTTTCAGAGGGCATTAATGACTGTTCGTGCCAGTGGTGGCATGCTCCACTTGTCGGACTTTGGGGGTGAACGACCAGAATATCCAGTTAAAATATCATCGCACAAAAATATTTAATGCAGAGTATCGACTCCCTCAATATTGTGAAAGTATATCTAGTTAGTGAGTATTTGATTCATTTTCCTATCCTCCCTTGTTACAGAAAAGTCACCTCTTGCAGTGATATTCAGGTGGGTCTGGTGGGTGCCCACGGTACTGTGGATGACAACTGGCACCTCCTTCCTTCTCACAAAGCCTCTTGAGCCCCCTCCAGCCCAATGTAGAAAATCCTGAGTGTGATTTGTTAGTCTCGAATAGGACCATGAAGTGTGGTGCCCCAAGGGATAGTACTTCTGGATGCTAGCCTTTCTCTAGTGCTTCTATCCCCCCAGCATTTAACACGTGATAGTGAAACCAGTTAGGCTTTCAACTGATCCCCTTTGAAATGTGTCCACTGCACCCACACTGCTATCAATCTGCAAAACGAGACGGATAGTGGTCCATCCTTGTTTTCAGTATCTCCGAGCATCACCCAACCCAAGGGAGAACAACGAGTCCATCCCCCTCACAACAGGACAGCTGTGGAGAATTCACCAATGAGGCGTATCAGTTCTGTCTCTACTGGCAGCTGGCGTGATTTTGATTATGCTTTTAAATTACAACTACAGAGAGTGCACTGGTCCTGACGAATGATGAGGACCTATCTGACAGCTGAAACATGTTGACAACATTAAATTATTCTCACTCTCCTTTTGCAACAAATGTGTGCACTCTCTATCCCCCATTAAGTTGACCCACATCACAAACCTTATATTAGTATTGTCTGTGGCTAACCAGAATGGGGTCAGATTTGATAGCCAGCCCTCCATTGCTCATCAAACTTCGTATTAAAAATCCCCTGAAGTAACAGTAACAAAAACTACAGACAATTATAAGAAAGCTCTTCAAAAACTACTCACCTATGGTTAAGTGTCCCCTTGACAATTTACAATGGGAGAGGAAATAATCAGCAATCTGCCCCTGCTGGTTGCCTCGAATGCATTCACACACTAACACGTTTCAGAGGCTTCTTTGGTACTAAGGGTCTTATCTGTGGTGTGGTGTGGCTCACTGGTTAGAGGCGGCAGACCCGGAAGCAGAGGACGGCCCGGGACCAGGGTTCAATTCCCGACGCGGCAGGGTCGTGGACCAGGGTCAGCGGACTCGATAATTCTTGCCTCGGTGCCTACTCTAACCAGGGATCACACTCGGCAACTCTGGGCATTAGCTTGCCTCATCTCCACAACGGCCCCCCACATACACCGGGGATGCCTGGTATCACCTTGGAGATAACAAAATAGAAGGGGGTATCACATTGGAGATACCCAGTAGGGACCATCTCACAGGGAAAGCCAGGACGGGTTCCCCAGCGGTCTACAGCGCTGAGATACCCCAGGTGGGGTGATTCATGCGCTTTACAAGACACCATTACATCTGGAGTTTTGCAAATGGGTTACCCCATCTCAAACTTAACAGATATCTGGTCTGCCTTACTACAAGAGCAATATATCCTATGGCACTTATAATAAAGGTGGTGCTATATCCATCTCATTTGTGACAGAATAAGCTTCCGCCAAACTCTAAATCAGGCTCTAAGTCCAGACCAAGACTTTGGCATTTTGGACTAAGTAATAAACAAAGTAATCACCACTATTCATTAGTCCTGACTCCTTGGATCTCTATTTTTCTCTGGCTGACTTGTTGTGTATAAAGTACCCCTACACCATCTGGTGTATCACCCCCAGCACCCCTGTTAGCCAGACACTGATTTTCTCTTTCATTTGGGAAGCCAGGAGACAAATGTTTATTTTCGGTGATGAATTTTGTACAAGTTAACTTCTGACAATTTTATGTCTTCTTAGCAACTTGCCTCAAAAATGCTTCTGTTCCTCTGTGCATACAGGACCACTGAGAAACTAGGCTCGGAGTTCTGACTTACCGTAGGCATTTGATACATAGTAGCATGTTGTATCATTGACCGGAAGCTGCAGAAAGCCAGCCCATCATAAGATATATCAGTCTGGAAAGTCCACAAAGTTAATTAAGGAGAACTAAGCTCCTTTGCATGTTCCTTTTTTAGGCCTCGCCAAGAGAGACCTTTTGGGATCGATTGAGCTTTTGCCCTAAAAACGTGCACGCGTTCCATTGCCTTCAATGGCAACGCTTGCAGGTTTGGCGATTCCCTTCCGGGAGTGAGCTTTGACACCATATGTTTGTAATTTACTTGCAAACATATGGTGCCCCTGCTGGCTCCCACAAGGGAAACGGGCACATGCCCCTTTCTCTCTCCCCTTCCCCTGCTGCCTCTTGTCAAGCGTGCGTGCTTGTTTTCATTAAAACCGCTAAACGGCGGCATCCCATCTCCCCCTCTACCGTCTCACGCCTTGTCATTTGTTAACCAGAATGTGCTTTCTTCTCTCTTGTAAACGCTCAAATACCTTTTTGCCAAGTCCACACTATATAAAATAGCAAACAAAAATGACATAAGATTAAACAGTGGAAGGCAAGTTGCACATCCCTTACACTCCTTAAAGCGTGGTTAATTATTTATTTGCACCATTGAGAGTCTGATAAAATCGGTGTTTGTCAAACCAGCAGAGTAAAGTAAGGGTGAAAATACTATTTAATGATAATATGTGGTTGTCGAGAAAAAGAGGGACTTTTTTTTCTTGCGTTTTACATAGCACAAACTAGACCCGAGACATCAGGTATCAGAGTACTCCACATGAGCACCAGTTTCGTTACAGAAGTACGCATTCAAACGCACCGACTGCGCATAAGAGCAGAGGTTTGTGCACCGGTACTCACTATTTTACAAATTAAGCACTGTGGCTGAAGACATCGGCAGTGGCAGTCTGTCTAACGGGGTTTTGTGTCTCCACCATAGAATTTGAGGCTCATGTTTGGGCCCTGGGTTTACCTCCGTGAGGCCGTCCACTCTCGCCCAGTGCCCCTCTCCTCGCCCCTGGGCAATCATCACAGACCTGCAGGCCTTACCCCAGATGGCGGTCATGTGCTGCCAGTCCTTCACCCGAATACACAGGCCTGTTCCATCCATCTTCCCCGCTGTCAGAGGGTCTGCACTTCCAAGAGAACGACCAGTCAGATCTCTGGAGGGGGCCAGCGTGTGAGAATCCCCCACCGGCCTCGGGAAGGGGCAGGGACTGACTGTCAGAGAGGCCTCTTTTTGAGTTGGAGAGCCGCACCAAGGAAGCTCTCCTGAGGGGGGTGTCATAGCGCTACAAGCTATTTAAACGCTAAGTTACAGCACATGATTATGTTAACACGGGTCAGCAAAAGCTAATGTTATGAAACGTTTGAAGCAAATGCACTCAGTATTAATTAAACTGATTGTCTTGCGGCATCGAAGACACCTGCCACCGGAAAGATCAAGAGGATGTGGCGTAATGGTGGGAGCTGCCGACGTTGGAACTGGGGAACCAGGTTCGAGTCTCTACATCCGCTCAACAACCTGTGATTCTGGGCAAGTCACTAAATCTCCCTATGCCTAAAAATGAATGTATTAGTGTAACGTAACTAGTGCTCATGTAAAGCGGTCTAATTCCTTCGGGTCGAGTTCGCGCTATAAACTGAAAAAACAAGACTTTGCCCGCCACGGGGCCACACACTCACTTTCCAGTGTTGCGCAGGGCCTTGTCTTTTTAACTGTTCCTTAGCTGCTGATCAACTCCCCGCTAGGCACGATCCCCTCTGCTCACCTCACATCCGATTGTGACAGTTCCCCCGGGAATTTGTTACCTCTAGCAAATCTTCAACAAGGAGCTTGTCAGCTCACTGTTTACCACTGTGACGTCACAACGGGGCTGGGCTTCCACATTCTTGCGCAGTCTCCAACCGACAACAAGGCACTGATTTGGGTGGGACGTTCCTCCCTCAGCCCCTCCCCGGACCTCCTTCAAGCCCTCCCCTTACTCGGTGCCTCCCTCCCACTCACTCCCTCTGGGCTTTATGGTTCCGATCACCCTTAGCCCGGAGTCAGCAGGAAGCACCGGGGAGATATTCAAGGAGCTTCCATCAGGTGAACCGAGCGAGCGCCACTGGATCTAGCGCCCACCAGCCCTGGAGTCATGGCCCTATGGGTCTTCGGAGTGGTGTGCGTCATATAGGGGCTATGCCTGCGCCACGCTTGGGCAGGTGAGACTCGTCTCCGTCATCACTGATTCGCTCACACCACAGGGGCACTAATGGGCCCCGGGGAGGAGGGCATGAGCTCACTTTACCTGCCTCAGTGCGCTCTACACAAGCAGGGGGGCTGGGGCAAGGAAGAATGCACCTGCGGGAGCCGAAAGGGTCTTGTTTAAATTTGAATCTGCTTGCTGTGACCTATGTGAATGGATTCAATTTGCTAGCTCACTCCTCACGTTGTGCAGCATAAGGATAGACAGGCTATTAGAAAAAAAAGCGGTTGCTCACCGGGCTTAGAAAATCCAGAGTTGAGCGGGCGTGTGCATTAGGAAAACAAAAGTGAAATTGTCTGAGGCTTGTGAGGACGGAAGGGGGACAGGCCCATTGCGTGTTCCCGCGCACGCCCACATTTACAGTCCGGCCTGCAGCCTGCGAGTGCCCATCTCCTGTCTCCCTTGAGAGCCCTTGAAAGCCTAGTTGACGACAATAGGTCTCGCTGGAGACAGCGCTTCGCGCTGCATCGCCAGGTGCAAGACCTAAAAACCTGGTCTTGGGATCAAATACAAGCCACAAATTTTCCAAAGGCACAGGACATTTTGTTTAGCTAAAAGTCTCTCTTATTCCATCTCAAGCCTGTGTCCATTTTACATACTCAGGCCTGCCCTTGAACCCTGACCGGTTATCACACTGACATTTCCCACCTGCTACGAGCAGGTGAATAATGTCACTGATTTTTATAGCTGGAATGGGTAAAAAGCTCACAGGAAAGAAATTAGTATTAACAAGTCTATGCCGTTATTCCCCATTCCTTGTGGAAAACATGTAATCGTGTATCACGTTTCTCCCGTCCCAAGCATAGGAACAGATGCCTCTAAGGAATAGTGGCTTATTCCTTACAGGGGAGAACCTCTCCTCTTTTCACAGCCAGAGTATTCCTCGGACTCGACTGTGTGTCGGAGTCCCCGTCAGGAGCAACAGCCTTCCTGTTCCAGACGAGGTTCCTTTAATTGGGATCTCCCGCCAGAGGACCTCAGCCCCAGACCATACGTCATTGACTCAATAGCAATCACTGAAAATGGAAGCCCGTCTTTAAAAGAGCAGAGAACGGAGTCCGGAAGATGCCGTCGTTGGAAAACCTATTGTTGGAAGTAAAAAACAATGGAAATATGCAGGAAAAATGGCAATTGTTGACAACATTTTTATTTGTAATTTTTTGTCTTGATGGCCGATTTACATGTTCATCAGGCCTTTCTGGTCACAGGGAAATATACTGTTTATTGGTTGTCAAAAAACATGTGATCCCCAGATCCAACAGTTGAGCGGGGGCTTATAATAATTTTTCATTTTGTAAAGACTATGCAGCAATTCATAAGCTAAAATCTAATGAATGAAAAATAAGAAAGAATGAAACCTATATATTTTTTAGCTCTGTACAGGATACAGAATTTAGCAACAGTGGTAATTTGTACACCGCTAAATTTGGGGTTACCAAATGTGTTCTTTCCTGCACTCTGACTTACATTCGGAGGCCAAACATGAAGAAATATACCATTGACAATATCAAATCTACTATTCTGTGTTTCCACACTTCTACTAATAAAAACGATACCGTTCATGTGTGCTTGGGCCTAGTGCCTGTGACAGGAATGGTCCCAGAATGCAACGTGGAAACATAACATTTTCACCATCAAAATAAATCCTTTTTTGTGATGTGGATAACTACGGAATTTGGGACTGGGATCAGCAGCCACCCAGGGAAACCTACCAAAACTAGACATTTCTGAAAACTAGACACCCAAGGGGGTTCAGGGAGGTCTGACGTGCGTGGATCCAACTTTTGTTATCCACAATCCCCTCTCCCCTTTATCTCTGCCTCATTTGTTCAGGTAGTGCATGGTTGTTTTGTTTTATGCTTGAATAAGTATCCTCATACTTAGAGATAACAAGAAGGCCTTCAGAACAGGTAATTGATGAGTTGAGAGCTCTCCTTTTTTGACCAACAACACAGAGCTCCCAGATCAGCTCCCCATCCTCAAAGTGATGCATACAACAGCCATATTGTTTGGGTTATAGCTTTATTCTGAAATGGGGCACCATGGAGCAGATTGAATCTTTTCCATCACCACAAAAAAGATCGTTTTGCTGTCGTTGAGATGCAAAGTTTGCCATCCAAGTTTTTCTTTTCTGAGATAACTGATCTTCCAGGCATTGTAGGAGAGGATTTCAGGCAGAACAATGGACAAAGGATTTGCCTACCATAATAGCGAATACATTTGTCAAGCTGAAGGACTAGAAGTCTTCAGGAGGTGATTACATTCATCCTTCTTCCTTTCACTGTGTCTGAAGTTGTCCCAAATGAAACAGAAGTTGGGCAGGGAATGTTACAGCTATCTGGATGTGTATCCCCTACATAAACTGAGTACTAGAGACTAATGTTGTTTGAATATCCTGCTCGACTATTTGAGAAATGTATACGTCAATCATCTATGGAAGGGTAAAGTAATATTCCAGTCAAAGGTGGGCTGCATCCACTGCCATATATTTTGAAAAATGTTATAGAAAGGATTTCAGAACAAACTGAAGCACTGTATATTGGTAGTGCGGTATTCCTGCTACAAGCCTCTGGTACTTCCTGTGCTTCCCTCCTATCAGAATGTGAAAGTTCTTGTCTTGTAGATTTACAAGGCACATCCAATCACCCTGCCTGAAGTGAAAGAAAATGTGATGAAGGGCTAGCATATAAAGTGTTTCCCTTTTGATCTACATGTTAGCCATGGATGGATTCAATATTGGTTTGAATTCCCTCTATGGGTGTTTTTTTCTGAAGCATAAAATATCCTGAGTGAATCCCTCTACTAATATATGGGTTTGGGACTTGTTTGACCACATGCTTTAACGACATCGATGTCTGTTTTCTCAGGCTAACTAGTTGAAAATTTGATGTTGTATTTGGTGGAACGGGTGATGGAGGTTCCTTGAAGCACAGAAACTAGTCATCTTTTAAAATAGTCAACACCTGCCTTTTCTGATTTTCACACTCTTCCAGAGGTAAAGATGCCAATCTCCCACTGGAGTGATGACCAGATATTAGGTTATTGAGGAGTCATTGACGACTATTGGAAGAAGGTGTTGGCCCATTGCAATTTAGCCATTTTTAGAGCCTCTTTGTTTTAGGGGTATCCTTTGCCCTGTAGCTAATTTGCAGCTGTTGTTGCTGATAGGCTCAACAAGAGAAATTAACCCTCCGAGGGTGGTAACGGTGCATGTATTAAGACTTGAAACATTTATTCTCCTCAAGACTCACAGCCTTAAGGATCCCCACTTCATTCTGCAATCTCACCATTTACTCTTCTGTATATTGACCAAACAAAGATGTACCTTTGAGAATTTTGAGCTGCGCACCCAGTTTCAGGGTAGTGAGGCGTAACCTGGAGAAATGGCCCAGGGTGATTCTATTGCAGATGCTATCAGCTCTGTTGAATCTCTATACAGGTTGGACAACAGAGAGCCTTCATGTACCATCTCTTCAAAGTCTAGCCCAGGACGTCTTGGAAGGTCATTTCAAACTAATTAAGATGATCCCAGATTTATCTGCTTTAATATCCTATGAGTGCGGTAGCACTGGCTATTTTCAGTGCTGCAGCTTTTATTCTGGACATTTTCATTTCAGCCATATCCATTCTCTTGCTTTCTCTGTCGGTGAACCAGAAATTTCAGAAGCATGTCTTCTCCTAAAGGTTCTATTGGTGTTGGATGGATGCACAGCTCAAAAGTTATTTGATATTTGAACCAAATTTGGGGAGGGTTCTGGTGCACCAAAAGGGTGGCGTCGAGGGTCCCACGACGTCAATACAATGCTGAGATAGTGAGACTAGAACAATCTAGAATCATCCCCCGTGGGCACTCGTTAAATCGTCTTCTGAATGAGGAAGACTTCCAGTTTGAGGTTTTTCTCAAATGTTCATTTTATTTCATGATTGACATTTAAAGTCTTTTTTGATTATTTTTGCAAACAATTTGATAATATCAGGCAATGTCCATTTCAAAATCACCAATGCATTTCGGGCATTAGATTCATGCCCTTCATCAGGGAGACGACACTACAAAAGATATATGATGAGTGACTGTTAATATATGATTAAAAACGGGTAAACAAACAGTTAAAGCAACATGGTTAACTCATTAGCATTAGGCTAAAAATGTAATGTACTAGTCAGTTGTTAAATTGGTTGGACTTCGTTGTACCAAAGACAGGTTATTGCAACAGAAAACATTCAAATAAAGAACAGTGTGTCAGTGTCACTTACATGCCTTTCCAAATCAGAGGTTCGAAGTCTAGAAGGAAAGTAAAGGGACTGGTTTACTATTAGTGCGGTCTGCGCGGTCTAAAAGCGTTATTAGAGGGATGGTCAGTGAGAAAAACGTTGGGATAAGACTAACCTGAATAGTTAGATTCCGGGTGTAAATAATCCAGTGCTCACTTCGGTAAATGCGGCACGAAGAAGACGCGCTTCCCTATTCAAACAGAGAGTTATCTGGTCATGTGGGTAGTCACATGACAAAAAGGATAGAAAAAAGACTAAACGTAGTTGGGTGGTTCCACTCGCTAAAGCGAGGGTAGATATCCATCTGCAGCTAGATGCCCACTCCAAAAGGTAAAACAATTTAGCACGAACTCATGTTTACCAGTTGGCAATATAATCTGGAGTATGCTACGCAAAAAAAATAAAAAAATAAAAAAATGAAATTAAAATCAAAGGACTCGATCCACTGTGTGTTGCATGTGCGGTCACTGTAATAACATCATCAGAGGCAGTAGCATAAACCACCCATCCAAAGGCCATCGAATCAAACTCAAGGTTAATGCAACTTGTGAATCAAGCAACCTAATATACGGGATACGTTGCCCGTGTGGCAAGATGTATGTGGGTAAGACTGAGCGCCGCATCAAAGTGCGCTTAACTGAACATAAGTCAAACATCAGACTAAAAAATATCAAATCAGCCTTATCACTGCACTTCACGGAAGAGAAACATAACATTTCACAGATCAAATTCATTGTGTTGGAAACTGTTCCTAAAATTGAAGGTCGTGACAATTCCAGCCATCTACTCCGCAGAGAAAATCAATGGATCCAGAAACTGTCAACCCAGAAGCCAATGGGCTTGAATGAGAGAATTGAACTTGCATGTTACCTGTAATTAATTGCTCCTATGATCATTTATTGTGCCTATTGCGTTGGTATATTTCACACAGGACACTCATCACACTCATCCCTAACTAACATTAGGCTTAAGGTCTAACACTCGTTGATACCATCCACCACTACGGTGGCGCAACAGACTAATCTCTCAACCTCACACTCCCCACATGCAACACACAGTGGATCGAGTCCTTTGATTTTAATTTCATTTTTTTATTTTTTTATTTTTTTTGCGTAGCATACTCCAGATTATATTGCCAACTGGTAAACATGAGTTCGTGCTAAATTGTTTTACCTTTTGGAGTGGGCATCTAGCTGCAGATGGATATCTACCCTCGCTTTAGCGAGTGGAACCACCCAACTACGTTTAGTCTTTTTTCTATCCTTTTTGTCATGTGACTACCCACATGACCAGATAACTCTCTGTTTGAATAGGGAAGCGCGTCTTCTTCGTGCCGCATTTACCGAAGTGAGCACTGGATTATTTACACCCGGAATCTAACTATTCAGGTTAGTCTTATCCCAACGTTTTTCTCACTGACCATCCCTCTAATAACGCTTTTAGACCGCGCAGACCGCACTAATAGTAAACCAGTCCCTTTACTTTCCTTCTAGACTTCGAACCTCTGATTTGGAAAGGCATGTAAGTGACACTGACACACTGTTCTTTATTTGAATGTTTTCTGTTGCAATAACCTGTCTTTGGTACAACGAAGTCCAACCAATTTAACAACTGACTAGTACATTACATTTTTAGCCTAATGCTAATGAGTTAACCATGTTGCTTTAACTGTTTGTTTACCCGTTTTTAATCATATATTAACAGTCACTCATCATATATCTTTTGTAGTGTCGTCTCCCTGATGAAGGGCATGAATCTAATGCCCGAAATGCATTGGTGATTTTGAAATGGACATTGCCTGATATTATCAAATTGTTTGCAAAAATAATCAAAAAAGACTTTAAATGTCAATCATGAAATAAAATGAACATTTGAGAAAAACCTCAAACTGGAAGTCTTCCTCATTCAGAAGACGATTTAACGAGTGCCCACGGGGGATGATTCTAGATTCTCCTAAAGGTTGGCACCATTACAGAATTTGTCTTGGGTTCGTCGTTAAGAGATTTCGGTCTAGTTGATGCACATTGCATTACTGCAGCAGATCTAGAATTGCTGCTTTGACAGTAGCAGGTGTGAGGAATATATCCTCCATCAATCCCAGTAAGCCTGGCCCAACGGAACGAGAAGGTTTGGAGAGTGTCTTGTTTTAAGTGTCTCCATTATCACAGACACCATATGTCTGAGGTGCCTCCATGGGAATATTCAGTTCTGAGGCTCCTCTCACTAGTACATTATGAAATGTGGGTACATCATCTACCGTAGACCCTTAATAGTGAGGTTACAGGAGATGTGGGTGTAAATAAATATTCTGAATTCCCAACATCTGATCGCAATGTAGAAGGTTAACAGGACGAAGGTTAGTGTTGCTTATGTCTTCTAAGTATGCGTAGAGAACCTAGGGGCATATTACCAAGGGTGGCGATAGGCAATTATCGCCGGTTTAGCAGCCGTTTTGGCCGCTAAGCAGCGATAATTCTATCGCTCTATTAGCAAGCTGTCGCTAACTGATGTTAGCGACAGCTTTTAGGCGATATTGAGCGGTTTGGGGCCTGCTTTGCATGTCAGCGATATTTATCGCTAATGACTTGCAAAGTGGGCGTACCCAACCTGTTAGTGACTGAAAGCAGTCGCTAACGTCGCTATCGCCTATTAGCAAGGCAGGCGTAGCGATGGGAATATTCCTGCTATCGCCAAAAACCAACGCCTGCTCAGACCAGTTCTTAGCCATGTTATCCAATGGGAGGTGGATAACATGGCTAAGAGCATTTTGTCGCCAATGCGTGAATATCGCTTTATTCTCAGCGATATTCACGCATTTCGCCTGATTTTTATCGCTTTTGAGATAAACCTTGCTAAGAGCAAGTTATCTCAGCGATAAACACTGGTGATGCGCGGCAATAGAAATATTGCCGCTAACCCTACTTAGCGATAAATATCGCTATTTGTTGGTAATATGCCCCCTAATTCCTTTTAAGTGGATTGAGAAGTTTGTGGAAGAATTTGTTCACCTACAGTTTTTGTGTTGATGGGGCAGTTTCGGATATTGAGGACTGCTGTTAAACCATTTATTTGGAGAAAAATAAGAGGCTGCAGTGGAACCTGTAGAGGATTGACAGGATCGGCGCCAGGTAGTGCCACTGTCCGCGAGATGCGTGGCACATAACAGCTCTCAAACCCAAAGACTACGTTACCCAAGATCCCTAGCGGTAAACGCAGCGTAGCGACGTACGCTACGCTAATTCAGGAACTAAGTACCGGCGGCATCGGAAGGGCGGTGCCGATAATTCTTGCTGCGTTGGTTGGTGTGGTCGGTAAGACGAGTCTTAGCCGGTGAAATCGTGAGTACAAATACTGTTTTCTTGTTGACACTCACTCTCGGATTTGGACCGAGTGTGTGTCAAACGTCCTGCATTTGGAGTACACGCGGCTGCGTGTAGTATTCCTGTCTGTCTGGATTCCCTGCTCTGCAGTGCCAACGTTCGTTTTCCCCTGTTGGAAGAGAAAAACTCGCTTTCTCATTGCAGGAGGAAAACGCTATTCCCAGGCCAAACAACATCTGGATATGGACTATTGATTAGTCCTCTCAATTAAGGTCATACCTCTTTTGCTTATGGATATTGCTAGCGGTTTGGGCTCAAATCGTTGGGCAAGTTTCTCGCAGGTTGCATCAAGAAGTACAAAGACTAAAACACGTTTAAATATGTGAACTATCTTCTTTTGTTTATGGAAGGAGCTGTGGTATGGTGAATTAACCTCACGTATTCTTATATGATTTATTTGCACAACGTTATTTCATTGTTTCCTTCAGTTCAGGAGAGAATCAACAGGGGGTACTTGATCAGAGGGAGTATGTGACCAAGATTAGCACACAGAAATATTGTGGTATGTGATCTATGTTTATTGGTGCATATATCTCTCTCCAAAAAGAAGCATAGGTTTACAGTGTGTTGTTCCTTGTTTTCTTCTAGCTGGTGGCAGCCCCTGGTATTACCCTGTGCCTGTGCTCCTGTATTTAAAAACCTTATTATTTTCCTTTTCAAGTAGGGGTCTAGAAGTACACTCATGCGAGTTTAGAGCAATAGAGCTAGATCTATCTTTGTAAGAGACGAGGGGGGGGGTGTTTATCTAAACAACTGTCTTTGTCGTTTCAGATCTCCTTCCCCGCTGTTCCCTTCCTTTCCCGCGCTCACGGGACTATTCTGTGGTCTATGTTTCATTATCAGACTTTGGGGTTGTTGCGTGGGTGAGGGTATAGGACTTTCGTCACAGCCCAGAGGAGTATAGGAGACGGAGCCTGACAGAATTATCGGCCCAAGAATACTGTTCTCCTCTTGGCTGTGTTGAAATAGGAATGGCGTCCTTAGATGATGTATTGGCAGCCCTGGCCTTAGTACAAACGGAGTTAGCAGCCTCCAATAGAGAGGTGGCGGCTTCTAGAACTGAAACTGCACAATTGAGGGCAAGGATGGATGGATTACAAGTGAATCCTTTTAGCGCAGGAACTAGTCAGACACCTCCCACCTCTCTGGTAGTAGAAATGCCAACACAAATACCACTTGCTCCTCCAGAAAGGTTTTATGGGGACAATAAGAAGGTCCAGGTGTTCATGACCCAAGTGCTGTTGCACTTTATGTGCAAACCAAAGATGTTTGCAACCAACCAGGCTCGGTGGCTTTCCTAATATCCTTTTTAGGGGGGGAAGCAGCACAATGGGCGGTTCCTGTGGTTAGAAGGGATGATCCTCTACTCTATGATTGGGACAAATTCAGAGTGGAATTCGAAAAAGCCTTCGATCGCAAGGCAGAAACTTTTTCAGCAGATAGAGAACTATTAGTCTTGAAACAGGGCAGCACTGAACTTGTGACATATTTGAATAGTTTTCGTCACCTGGTGGCAGAAACAGATTGGCCAGAAGCCAAACAATCCGTGTTGTTCTATCAAGGCTTTAATGACGAGATGAAAGATGTTTTGGCGCACATCGATCCGCAGCCCCGTACCTGCTCCGCTCTGATTGAACATGCCTTGCGCCTGGATCATCGAATAAAGGAACGGAGGGGTGAACATAAGAAAAAAGAGACACCGGTGATGGCTTACGACAGAGGGGGAGAAAAACCAGCCTCTGCCCAAGACGCCATGGAGATTGGAGCTGTGAGGGCTTCCTTGACGTTTAGTGAAAAATAATATCGGAGAAAACATGGTCTTTGTCTGTACTGTGGCAAAAAAGGCCACTATTTGAGAGAGTGTCCAGTGAAGCCTAAAACTGGAAGAGATAAAACTGGACAAGCTGCAGCGGGAGCATCTGACAAGACGGCGGAAAACTCCCATGCTTGAGGATGAACGAAGGGGACCCCTCAAGTAGGATAATAATCCCTTCAATTGCACCGGGCGGTGATCAGGAGAGGAGCCATGTGTTTTTGGCAATGTCTCTGTTCGTGGAAACCGAAGAAAAAGAAGTTAACGCGTTGGTGGACTCTGGGGCGACTGGATGCTTCATGGACTATGCAGAAGCTGAAAGGCAACTCATCACCAAGAATAAACCAGAAATGGTCTATGCAGTGGATGGTAGCGAATTGTTAGCAGGGCCTATAAAATATCACACGCCAGAATACCTGCTCGTATACAAGGGTATACACCATGAGATGTTATCTTTTAACGTTATTCAGGCCCCACAATATGGAATCATATTGGGGCTTCCATGGCTTCAAAGACATGAACCACATATACATTGGACATCTAAAACTATCAGTTTTGTGTCTGATTTTTGCAAAGAAAAGTGTCTGTTGGTGTCTGAAGACCCGTCCCGGGCTTTGGCCTCTTTACATAGCATCGCCACTGCTGAGGAGAAGGAAGTGGTATTGCCTTCCTGTTACAGGGCATTCGAAAGGGTGTTCAGCGATACACAAGCCGAAGCTCTTCCACCGCATAGATCCTACGATTGTCGGATCGACCTCACTCCAGGATCGGTTGTTCCAAATGGAAGACTCTATGCTCTCACGGTGCCCGTGAACGAGTACCTACGTGCTTATCTGGATAAATATCTGGCAATCGGGTATATACGACCTTCAAGATCTCCTGCGTCGTCGCCTTTGTTCTTTATTCCCAAAGCAAACGGTGACAAGAGATGCTGCATCGACTATCGTGCCTTGAATTCCATTACAATCAAGAACCAGTACCCGTTACCATTGATCCATGTTTTGTTAGAACAGGTAAGATCCGCCAAGGTATATACAAAGCTTGACCTGAGAGGCGCATACCATCTCGTCCGAATAAGATCTGGGGACAAATGGAAGACTGCATTCAAGACGCGGTATGGGCTGTTTGAATATCTGGTGATGCCCTTCGGGCTTTGTAACGCCCCAGCCGCCTTTCAATATTTTTTGAATGAGGTGCTGAGAGACTTTTTGGATCGCTTTGTAGTCGTGTACATCGACGACATCTTGGTGTACTCGGACTCAACGGAGGAACATCCATCACACGTGAGCCAGGTGTTACAGGCCATACTCCATCATCATCTTTATTGCAAAATCACGAAATGTGAGTTCCATGTGACCACAGTTGAATTTCTTGGGGTGATGCTTACACCGTCTGGTCAGGTGATGGCGGAAAGAAAAGTGAAAGCTATAAAGGATTGGCCCCGTCCCTGTAACATTAAAGACATACAGTGCCTCCTTGGTTTTGCCAATTTTTATAGGCGTTTTAAAAGGGGGTTTTCGGCCTTGGTGACCCCTCTTACCCGTCTTACCAGAAAAAAGTACAGTTTCTCTGGGGAACTGAAGCACAGGATGCGTTTGATGGGTTAAAGGATGCGTTTACTAGTGCTCCTGTTCTGATTCATGCCAATCCTAACTTACCCTTTTTGTTGGAGGCGGATGCCTCCGAAGTTGCGTTAGGAGCTGTTTTATCACAAAGGAATGAAACCACCGGAAACCTGCATCCTATTGCATTTATGTCAAGGAAACTTAGTCCAGCTGAGATAAATTACACCATAGCAGAGCAGGAGCTGCTGGCCATACGGGATGCATTTGTAGAGTGGAGACATTGGTTACTGGGAGCTACACATCTAGTCACTGTCTACACAGACCATCGCAATCTGCAGTTTATGCGAGCAGCCCGCCATCTCACTCCCAGACAGTTACGCTGGATGTTGTTTTTTGAGGAATTCAGGTTTGTGGTTACGTACAGACCCGGTATCAACAATAAAAAAGCGGATGCACTGACTAGGCAAGAAAATCCCGCTTTACATACCATGACACAGAATCGCTCCATCATCGATTCCTCAAAAGTGGTGTGTGTTGCTCAATCTAGAGACTTTCTGCAAGCCGTACAGACTGGAATTCAATCTTGTGTTTGGAGAACCTGGCTTCGTCTCCATCCAGAGTGGAAAATGAAACATGGGGTGGCCATGAAAGGAGCTCAAGTGCTGGTACCCACAAAATCCCTGCAAAGGACTGTGTTTTCTTGGTGCCACGAGACGCCTAGTGCAGGTCACATTGGATACGTGAAAACACTTGAGAAGGCTTTGAGACAATTCTGGTGGCCCTCTATACGACTCGATCTGTGTCAATGGGGAAAAAACTGTACGCAATGCGCCCGAATGTAGTCGGACCGTCAACAGCCTCAGGGATATTTAAGACCTTTGCCCACACCTGGAGAGCCTTGGGAATGCTTTTCAGTGGATTTCATCGTTGGGCTTGACAACCATCTTGGTGGTAGTGGACTATCTCACAAAAATGGGACACTTTATCGCTTGTGATCAGGTCCCTACGGCAGGTCGTTTAGTCCAGCTGCTGTTGGTGCATGTGGTGCAGTTACACGGACTCCCGAGGGTGATAGTTTCAGATAGAGGGGCTCAATTTACCGCTCACTTTTGGAAAGTCTGGTTTTCTGCTTTACATATAACCTCTTCTTTGTCCACTAGCTTTCACCCCCAAACGGATGGCCAAACGGAGAGATTAAATCAATCATTAAAGCAATATCTCCGTTGCTATATGCAGGCCGATACGGACTCCTGGGTGGATTGGCTGTGGGTGGCGGAAATGGCTTACAACAGCACTGAACACTCTTCCACACAGCATTCTCCTTTCTTCAGTTCGTACGGTCATCATCCTAGGGGGAATCCCTTGGTGCTCCCGAACGATACGGTCAGGCTGCCAGACGTCAGGGCAAGATTATCGCGCATACGCCGAATACTTCTGGCGACGCGGCGAAATCTAGCTCAAGCCAAAGTGAGGTCCAAAGCACAGGCAGACAAACATCGTAGGCCGTGCCCTGAGTATAAGAAGGGCGACCTTGTATGGTTGTCTACGAAACACATTAGGTTCAGGAGACATAGTGTGTTTAACCCACGGTTTATTGGTCCCTACCGGGTGGTGGGTAGAGTGAATCCTGTGTCTGTGAGGTTGCGTTTGCCTGCTCATTTCAAGATACATCCTGTTTTTCACGTATCTTTGCTAAAGCCCTCTTTGGCACCTATACGCAGGGCTCCGCTACCTATTTGGGTGCAGCAGGATCAGGAGTATGAGGTGCACAGGGTTCTTGACTCCAGGTGGGTGAGGGGGCATCTGAAGTATCTGATTGCTTGGAAAGGGTTTGGCTCGGAGGAGAACTCATGGGAGCCGGTGGGTTTGGTGCACGCGCCTCGGCTCGTGGCTCGATTCCATGCTAGGGTTCCGTCCAAGCCGGCTGCTGGACAGCGCCCCTTGTGAAGGGGGATGTACTGTCAGGATCGGCGCCATGTAGTGCCGCTGTCCGCGAGATGCGTGGCACATAACAGCTCTCAAACCGAAAGACTACGTTACCCAAGATCCCTAGCGGTAAACGCAGCGTAGCGACGTACGCTACGCTAATTCAGGAACTAAGTACCGGCGGCATCGGAAGGACGGTGCCGATAATTCTTGCTGTGTTGGTTGGTGTGGTCGGTAAGACGAGTCTTAGCCGGTGAAATCGTGAGTACAAATACTGTTTTCTTGTTGACACTCGCTCTCGGATTTGGACCGATTGTGTGTCAAACGTCCTGCATTTGGAGTACACGCGGCTGCGTGTAGTATTCCTGTCTGTCTGGATTCCCTGCTCTGCAGTGCCAACGTTCGTTTTCCCCTGTTGGAAGAGAAAGACTCGCTTTCTCATTGCAGGAGGAAAACGCTATTCCCAGGCCAAACAACATCTGGATATGGACTATTGATTAGTCCTCTCAATTAAGGTCATACTTCTTTTGCTTATGGATATTGCTAGCGGTTTGGGCTCAAAACGTTGGGCGAGTTTCTCGCAGGTTGCATCAAGAGTACAAAGACTAAAACACGTTTAAATATGTGAACTATCTTCTTTTGTTCATGGAAGGAGCTGTGGTATGGTGAATTAACCTCACGTATTCTTATATGATTTATTTGCACAACGTTATTTCATTGTTTCCCCCAGTTCAGGAGAAAATCAACAGGGGGAACTTGATCAGAGGGAGCATGTGACCAAGATTAGCACACAGAAATATTGTGGTATGTGATCTATGTTTATTGGTGCATACATCTCTCTCCAAAAAGAAGCATAGGTTTACAGTGTGTTGTTCCTTGTTTTCTTCTAGCTGGTGGCAGCCCCTGGTATTACCCTGTGCCTGTGCTCCTGTATTTAAAGACCTTATTATTTTCTTTTTCAGGTAGGGGTCTAGAAGTACACTCATGCGAGTTTAGAGCAATAGAGCTAGATCTATCTTTGTAAGAGACGAAGGGGGGGGTGCTTATCTAAACAACTGTCTTTGTCGTTTCAGATCTCCTTCCCCACTGTCCCCTTCCTTTCCCGCGCTCACGGGACTATTCTGTGGTCTGTGTTTCATTATCAGACTTCGGGGTCGTTGTGTGGGTGAGGGTATAGGACTTTTGTCACAGCCCCGATGAGTATAGGAGACGGAGCCTGACAAGGATGATCAGCAATGATGCCAAAACAAGGCTGCCCAAAAGGTTGCAGAAACAGTTCTGCAGTTTGCAATAGTCTTAGTGTTTTCTTATGGGTTTAATGGGCAGGACAGAAGGAGGCCATTGAAAATATCTCAATCTCTAGCTGGTCAACATTGAGAGATGTCGCAGTAGCGGTAACACTGCTGCTGTATTTTGCAACAATAGATTAATGTTTTATATCGATGGTTTAGGATACATTATCGTGCATCTTGAATATTTCAATTTCAACAGCGAGGGAGACACAATTGTGTGCTTTAAGTGCTTCTATTGTGAGACTTGCAGAACAGATGATGATAACAAATAGTACCTCAATCACGTCGGGAGAAGCGCGTGGGCACAGATTTAGATGAATCATCAACATCTAGCCAGTTGTAGATGGTGAACATTTCAGGGATAAGGCTTTTAAAGGCAAGATAGTGGTCTTCAATTTCGAATGGGAGCACAATCAATCTCTTCGCTTTTTCATTGCTTCCAGACCTTTTCTCCCTGATCTCCCTCTATGGGAGTCCTTTGAATTTAATTGCATTGTCACAAGCGGAAACACACTTTCCTCTGCAATCTCTCACTTGCCTAGACACTTACACCTTTTTTTCGTCACATATCTTTCTCAGATCCTCCATCTGCATATCTCACACTCCATCTCCTTCCTCTTCATTACAGACTTTTCACTTTGTTGTTCTGCAAGTACTTTTTTGCAGAACTTCAACTTCACCATTCTCCCTCTCTCCCTCACTGGCATGCATGCACACACACACTCCACTCACTCAAGCATTTTCTTTTCATTTGGCGCTGTCAATATTTCAACAGATGTGTAGACATCCCTTATATAAAATAGTAATTAAAACTGCCACATATGTGACCATCACTATGTGCCCTCTAGAGACGCAAAGTATTATGAGAAGCATGCACTTCCTTGAGCTTCGACTCCAGGGCTCTCAGTTACATTTTATCATGAACACCCATCCAAACCCTGAAATCACTCAGACACTTGGAGGAGACTACAAAGGGGATGAAAAAAAGCTACAGAAACACAACATCTGGAAAAGGCAAATACTCCTAAAGACTGCAAGATGATGTAAGTATATGAGATATGAACAGGGACTTCATTGTTGACATGGATTACCTTTAGGGTTTTTACAGTCATTTTTGAGAAATCAACCAGTGCTTTTGACCATGAACTTAAGGACATGACTAAAAGGTGACAGTCAATTTCTAATTACTCCTAAGTCTGAGCACTGGCAGGACCCGCCCCATTCCTAAAATCCTGGGGTTAAGGACTTAAGGTATAGGGGTTAGTCATTAAGGAATTAGGAGATAATAGTTAGGGGTACTAAGTTAAGGGTATAGGGTACAATAGTTTGATGTTAGGAGCCAAGAGACACGGTTAAAGTTATAGGTTTAAGTCTTTGATGAACGGTTTGGTGTATAAGGTTACGTGTACAATGGTCAAGGTGTTTGGGGTTTAAGGGTACAGGGTTAAACGTTTTGGTACAGGATTCAAGGTTTGAGCTATAGAAGTAACTGTTTGGGCTTCAACATTAAGAGTACAAGGTAGGTTTAGGTTTTAATGGGATAAGAGACAGGGGTATAGAGTAGGAGTCAAGAATATGGGGTTAAGTGAGGAGAGTTATATGAGTATAGTGTTCAGTGTTAGAAGTACAGAGGTAAGAATTTGAGTTATAGGGTTTTAGGTACAGTGTCACGAGTTAGATAAAAAGCTACATGGCATAGTGGTTAAACTATGGGTCAGATGTTAAAGATACAGTATATAGGGTATAATGGTGTAGGGGTAAGGATGTGAGGTATAAGGATAAGGGTGCGGAGTGAAGAAGTCAGCAATAAGGGTTTTTATTTAGTTAGATGTTAAGAGTATAGTGTTAACCACTGTGGTTGCCATAGTTGGAAAAGCGTTTAATTAAGGGTTTATTATTTAGTGTGTTTATAAGAGACAGTGCACTCAATTTCGATGAAACACACTTCAGTTTTGAAATGTGAGGAAAAACCTGATGCTATTTTTGGATAAAAAAAAGTGCATCAACAAGTTGTAACTTTTACTTTGCATTTTTCCACTCCTTTCCCATTGCCGGACCATCATTAGCAATAGGTGTTAGCTAGAGGCCTCTGAGGGAGCGATGGGTCAACCCCTTGATGACATGAGTGGGCAAAGGTGGCTTAGTATCACTATGAATTCCCCTGACATTTGGGTGAATCAACATAAAAACAATTATCTGTAACAAGTTTACAACTTTCATTGCTTAGGTACTGTTGTACACTAAAGGTGAGGTCGGCCGATGTCTCACCGAGGATGCAACACTCAACTCCAAGTTTTTCTTTCACAAATTATTGTTTTTCGGTGTCTTAGACGCACAACGGGATGAAGTGAAGTCGTGTGCCGTCCTTATATATATGCCGGCGCTCATATATAATAAACCTACACTTGCATGTGCCTCACTTCTGCCGAGAAGCCTTTACATATTGTCAGTATTCGAACGGGTTAGACGGAGGGTGGGCACTGGGCACAGAGCCTGCTTAACTAAGCAGCTCAACTAAAGAGCCCGACAAGGGAGCTTTCATCATCCTGTATACAGAGAGCAAACAGAACAATCAGGACATAACAAACACAAGCCACAGAGCTGACTGGAAGGCTTTCAAAACATGCAGCCAGTCACAGCGAAAGCTTCGATAAAAACGTAACACATTAATCAATAGGGAAAGAGATCGGAACAAGGATGACCCACTCATAGGCAGAACGGACTGTCTGTGCCGCGCCGAGATAGAGCAACTCACGTGATGTACCTGTGTGTGTAGGAGCAGCTGCCTCAAAGCCAAGAAAAGCAGACAATGCTGACGTTTCAGAACCTTGTAGTACCAATAACCAAGCAGCGCTAGTCGTTTGGAAACAACATGCACTACTCCTAAATCTATCAATACAATTTTTTACAATCACCATTACTATTCTGATTGTTTGTATGCACATTTATTAGTGACCAATATCACTATTTCAAACTCATATAAAGAATCACCCCTACAATTGTTATCCTCTTTGTTTCAGAATTGTTGCCATATTTAACACTGTGATGGAAAGTTCCAAATGAAAAAGTTACTTATTTTCAGTGACAATCTTACTGGTGTATACTCTAACAGCATATTTCTCACGTTTTAAATGTCCCAGGTGTCATACTTGATCCAGAAACTTTTCTACACGACAGTAGGAGGTATTAACTACACCAAAAACAGTACCACTGTGATGTCACTAAAGTCATAAGGTGCCCTGACTTCAGTGTTCAATTCATTTTTCTGTGCCTTTGAGACCAGAAGGATGAGGTCAACATCGTAAGAGCAAGGCGCAGTGGAAAAACGTAACGTGCAACCCTTTTATCATGGTTCTAGTATAAAATCAGTCTTCAAGACAGGGAGGTGGGTGGGATCTGTGAGGAATCTTGAGGTAGATAGATTATCCAGAAAGATTGCTGCCAAAGATAAATTTATTTTTCTTCTGATGGAAACTTCTACCAGCAGATTACTCACCTTTTAAATAGATTCCCCAAGCAATACACATCTGGGATGTGGGACTAGAAGAATTGGGAAACCAAGAAGTCAGTACCCTCTGCACCTCTGAATCCAAGCAGTAGTGTTTTGCAAAGTTGTGAAGGGAAGCCCATTTCAGATCTTTGCCACAGGAACCATCCTCTTTTGGATGGCTTTGCCCTCCATCTTGCCAGTGTAGCTGATGAAAAGTTAGTGAAGCCGGAAATCTTTTCTCCAGTCAATACAAAACTTAATTGCCCTCTTAAGGTCCAATCTGAGGAGCGTCCCCTCCTTCTTAAGAGGATGTGGAGGCGGGGAAGAGTGTAGGTAAAGTGATGGATTGCACCAAGTGAAAGGTATGACATCCTTTGGCAGGAAAGCAGCTCTGGATTTGAGGGACCAGATTTTTGAGAAAAAGGAAGAAAAAAGAACATAAAGGGAGGCTTGACGCTCAGTCCTTGCAGCTCATTAACTGACTGTCTAGCCAATATAATGGCAATGTGTAAAACCATCTCAAAAGTAATTACAGCTGGCAACCATGCAAGCGTTTGGAGAGTGAACACATTAAAATTCAAGGACCTGATTAAGGCCCCATTGAGGCATAATAAATGGGGAAGGCGGTGGCGGAAAAATATTTGTGAGGCATTTCAGAAAGCTCATAACTATAGGGGATTTGTACTGGGAAAGCTGGTCCAGCCACGAAGGTGGAGGCTATGGAGGTTGAAGTGTAACACCTGCCACTCTGACTGAGAGAAGTTTACCTTGTGAGGGAGAAGTAGCAGGGGTCACAGAGACATGTGTACCATATCTACATACCACACCCTTATTAGCTATCCCATGCCTGTTAAGATGACTTGGGCCCAGTCTATTCAAATCTTTCCTCAGTACATGAGGAATCAAGGGTATGGGAAACGTACAGTGAAGTGGAAATTGTCACCAGGTATTCCTCAAAGGGCAAAGATGTTCTAGCCTACCTCTGGGTGAAGTCATCACTCGGAACAGCAAGGTGAAGTTGATTTCCATATTCAGGGCACCAGTAGTTGGCTGGCATCCAACAAGATCTAGTGTTTTTACACCCAACACCTGAGTCGTGTTGCATCTTGAGAATATGTGAAGTCACACTTCCCTGGTTGTTGACATACCACACCCCGGTCATGTTGTCCATTAAGATCTGGATGGACAGGATACGAATGTGTGCCAGGATGGCCTTGACTGCCAGCAAGATCACCTGCAGCTCCAGCAGATTGATATATAACAAACATTAACTGGGGACTGCGTGAGCCGCTTACTTTGTGAACGGACCTTCTCTTCCCCGCATTCCGACGGACATTTCTTCTCCCGTATTGCTGCCTGTATTGCTGGTCCCCTCGCCGCCGCACCTGTCCATCACCGCGGCCGCCAAGGAGGGGCACTCCGCACTACATTGTCCAGGCTCCCCAGCGGGTCACCACCTGTGCAACGCCACCACGTCATCTCGGCGCCCGGAGGCGCTAGAAAAGTGCGGTCCATCCCGGCAGAGCGGGTGGTTTCAAACATTAACTGGGGACTGCGTGAGCCGCTTACTTTGTGAACGGACCTTCTCTTGCCCGCATTCCGACGGACATTTCTTCTCCCGTATTGCTGCCTGTATTGCTGGTCCCCTCGCCGCCGCATCTGTCTATCACTGCGGCCGCCGAGGAGGGGCACTCAGCACTACATTGTCCAGGCTCCCCAGCGGGTCACCACCTGTGCAACGCCGCCACGTCATCTCGGCGCCCGGAGGCGCTAGAAAAGTGCGGTCCATCCCGGCAGAGCGGGTGGTTTCAAACATTAACTGGGGACTGCGTGAGCCGCTTACTTTGTGAACGGACCTTCTCTTCCCCGCATTCCGACGGACATTTCTTCTCCCGTATTGCTGACTGTATTGCTGGTCCCCTCGCCGCCGCATCTGTCCATCACCACGGCCGCCAAGGAGGGGCACTCAGCACTACATTGTCCAGGCTCCCCAGCGGGTCACCACCTGTGCAACGCCTCCACGTCATCTAGGCGCCCGGAGGCGCTAGAAAAGTGCGGTCCATCCCGGCAGAGCGGGTGGTTTCAAACATTAACTGGGGACTGCGTGAGCCGCTTACTTTGTGAACGGACCTTCTCTTCCCCGCATTCCGACGGACATTTCTTCTCCTGTATTGCTGCCTGTATTGCTGGTCCCCTCGCCGCCGCATCTGTCCATCACTGCGGCCGCCGAGGAGGGGCACTCAGCACTACATTGTCCAGGCTCCCCAGCGGGTCACCACCTGTGCAACGCCGCCACGTCATCTCGGCGCCTGGAAGCGCTAGAAAAGTGCGGTCCATCCCGGCAGAGCGGGTGGTTTCAAACATTAACTGGGGACTGCGTGAGCCGCTTACTTTGTGAACGGACCTTCTCTTCCCCGCATTCCGACGGACATTTCTTCTCCCGTATTGCTGACTGTATTGCTGGTCCCCTCGCCGCCGCATCTGTCCATCACCACGGCCGCCAAGGAGGGGCACTCAGCACTACATTGTCCAGGCTCCCCAGCGGGTCACCACCTGTGCAACGCCGCCACGTCATCTCGGCACCCGGAGGCGCTAGAAAAGTGCGGTCCATCCCGGCAGAGCGGGTGGTTTCAAACATTAACTGGGGACTGCCTGAGCCGCTTACTTTGTGAACGGACCTTCTCTTCCCCGCATTCCGACGGACATTTCTTCTCCCGTATTGCTGCCTGTATTGCTGGTCCCCTCGCCGCCGCATCTGTCCATCACCGCGGCCGGCGAGGAGGGGCACTCAGCACTACATTGTCCAGGCTCCCCAGTGGGTCACCACCTGTGCAACGCCGCCACGTCATCTCGGCGCCCGGAGGCGCTAGAAAAGTGCGGGTTCATCCCCGCGTCGCGGGAGCGTGCGGTAGCGCCGGGGGCGAAGCCCGGGCAAAGGGCGGGCCCTCTGTGGCCCTCAGAGGCCAGAGGAGGCTGGGCTGGGCCACCCCCTTTGGCAGGCCATTTCCATCTGGATTATCTGCATTGTTATCAGGTCAGTGACAAGAGTACACTAAACTGCCCAAACATTCGTCCCACAGTAAATCTCGATTATATTTATATTATGGGGAAAAGAACACCGGCAGTGCCTAGGCCAAAAGATGTGCATAAAATGGCAGTAACAACTTCCACCACCCCGCGGCCAAGTCTGACTGCCATTGATAAAATGCTCCAGAAGACCATTGACGTTGTCGCAACAGCCATCCAGAATACTGAAAGGCGCTTTTCGCTCCCACCAAGCTTGCCCCCTCTCTTGAATCAAGAAAACTCACTGGATTCCCTACTTGCCGCATCCTATGCAGGGCTTCCAGGCACAGACTCTAATGAGAACTGCATAATTGTGGACACGGCCCCCCTTGAACATTTCATCACAGGTAGCAGGCTATCATCAACTCCCACCATGCTCAGGTCTGATACGAACATAAGTCAAGACTCTTGTGTACCATTGGCTATTGACCTGGCACATCTAGATGGCACTGGTTCATGTCCGGACCTTGATATATCAAATACTGAGAGGGACAAAAGTGACAGCATTCCTGTGCGAACCAGGGGGCAAAAAGCCAAGAGAAAATTGAAACACTTAGACACTGAGCTATCGCCAAAAAATAGAGAAACAAAGGTGGGCGCAAGCAACGTCGGAGGATTCCTGCTTCTGTAGAGCGGAGAAGGGATAAGGGGGAAGCTCACCTTAATGAAATAGATACCCACACTACTGAGGCTAGTGTAGCGATGGGGAACGAAAGATTCTGGGGGAGAATGGAGACCTTACTGACTACCCTTTTAGGGCCAATCAACCGACAAATCCTAAATATGGATAAGAGGCTGAGAGTGTTAGATGATCATGTAAGAAAATTAGGCATAGGGCAGACTGTAACAAATAAATCCAATGTGGGGATATTAAGTGGAACCAAGCCCAAAAACAATGGGGTTAATATGAACACAGATGGTCACAATAAACTCACTCCCCCGACGCCAATGCCAAGTACAAGCAAAAATCTACCTCCAGCCAAACTTGCCCCTAATTCTAATATGACTAAGGTAGTTAGTTTGGAAGGAACGTAACAAAATATTGATAAAAGCAAAAGGGTCCCAACCAGACAAACTAAGAATGAAGCCCAAAATCGCCCAACAGTCCAACCTGAACAAAACATGGCAACCAACACGAGGAAGATACCTATCCGCATCAGCCTACCGCCTGAATGCGGGGCGTATGTGTTGATTCAAACTAAGGAAGGACCAAGAGGAAAACCCCATTATCCTCAAAAATAGGATCCTCCATTGGTTATCCGTAAATTGCAATTTCCCAATGGAAGGAGCAAGGGAGATTATCCAAGCACAAAGAGTGGGGTGGGTAGGCCCGTTGAGAAAAAAGTTTGAGGGGGATTGCATAATCATAAATTTCAGGTCCCCTCAATGGGCTCAAAAAACCCTTGCTAATGCCCCACTGCCTTCACCTTGGGAATTTAATACGAGTTTGCTCCCTCTGGGCTACTTTTATAGACACCTAATAGCCTCAAACTCCAACCCCGGGAATAACCCGGCTGTGTGCTATCAGGATCCAAATTTTGGTACCAGGTATAAATTCCCATTGTACCAACTGAACCAAGATTTTAGCTCTATGAACTGCCCTGCCCAGTGTCACCAGGCCATATTCCCAGCTCACCCGATGTCACACCCATACTTTCCCACTATGCCCCAGTATAACCCTAGTGAGAGACAATATTTAAGAACTAATCTAAACCGGAATTTGCCTCAGAACGAGCTGAGGTCCATATATAACATTCCAACCTATAACCGGTTTGAACACGCCTTCTCAAATCTAGAAGATCAGGACTGACTGGGCAACAGTGGAGGTAACATTGGATGTCAAGAAGCAAGTAATGACAGTGAGGAATATTTATTACCAACACAGGCTAACACAACCCAGGAAATAGTAGCGCACCACCATACTGCCACACCTATAGCCATAGAAGTGGATGTAACTCCTACACTACCTAACTCTAAGCGGAGCATAGTTATGAGTGCTAGGAGCAAGTCAGCTAGCCACCCCAACCACTGTGACTTGTCAATCCTTAGCTGGAATGTGGCGGGGTTAGAATCAAGACTGTCAGACCCACAATGGGTCAAGCTATTGGATGGAAAAGACATTATTATGTTTCAGGAGACATGGGCTGTTGGGAATCTATATATAGAGGGCTACCACTGTTTTAGTGTGACAGCACCTAAGCCTGATTTTGGTGTCACAGTGGGAGGCTTGTTTATTGGGATTAAGATATTGCCCGGTGGCACAATCAGAGATTTATCAAGAGGGAATCCGAATATACAGATCTTGGAATTCAAGCGAAAGACCCGGATTTATTTAATTAATTTTTATAATAACGACTTTTATCCTATACCCAACAAGAATTTTGAAGCACTCTCTAAGACCTTACGAAATCTTGAAACCAGTTTAGAAACAGAGGAGGAGATAGGGATTTTAATCGGGGGGGATTTTAATGCGAAAATCTCAAAGAATTGCTGGACTGAGGACAGAAATCACTTAGATCAAGCTGAACGAAGGGGTATTGAATTAGCCAACATATTAACTGAGCACACTCTCAGTAATGCTATGGATACAGGTTATACTCCTAGCACATATCATGCTCCTACGTTCAGAGGCAGGGATTGCTTTTCCACTATCGACTTTATCTTTATGTCCCCCCATTTAATAGACCGCGTAATAAAATCCACAGTGACGGAAACATCGTTTGGCGATCATAACCCCCTCACAGTGACTCTGCACCTAGGCCCTAGCCAGGTATATGCTAATTTAAATGGTGCAAGAGACATTACACCCTCGGGTGATGGTCTGCGATTAAAATGGAGGGGAGTTGACAGTGGGGCAATATTGGAAAGTGTAAAAAGGGAATATCCCCAGTTAATCAACTCCTGCTTATCCATGGATGGGAACTGTTACAGGATAATCGCTGACTTTGGTAAACTGTGTCTAGCCATAAAAACTTCTTTGTCAGTTCCACTGCCAGAGGAAGGGAAAGAGCCAAGGTGGTTTGATTCCGCCTGCTCATTAGCAAATAGGGAATTGCGCAGGGCACTAAACATCAAACCAAGGTGTCGTAATTTGGCAGTGACTAGGTTAGCATTTAGCTCAGCTACACGAACTTTCGTGTTTAATTTGACCATACTTGCGGGGGCCATTTTGTATTTCCTGGCTTCCATTTTCTATGAACATGCGGCCTCGTGGTCAGCATGCCCTTTTGTCCTTTCTCTGTTCCATGACTATTTAACTTGCCCGGCAACAGGCTATTTTTAGCACTGGTCAAGCTCACGCATGCGTACTCGAACATTTAGATTAGTGAGTGGTCACCTCTCAGGAATGTTCTCCAAAACTGACCAGTGGTACTAAACTCCTCCCACATGTTGGCTGTGTTCCAAAAATGCCCTTATATGTACCTAAACTGTGCAAAAGTATACCGCCTACCTTTTTTGGGTGTTTAAACTCCTTCTTTACATAGCTCCTTCTCTGTGGTTGTTGAGACACATTTAACCTCTCTTCTTTTGTTTATACATGAATTGCAATGGCCACTACATGGGTCGTTTGATTTGCGAAAGGTTCAATATGTGGAGCAGTGTTTGTTTCAGCGCAGGTCTAGACAGGATATGTTTGATTGTGTGCATATGTGGGAGAAAGCGGTCCATGAACGAATGAAGCGTGAACAAGCCTTGGCGGACAAGGAGCAGCGAAAGGCTGCTCGTGACAAAGCTTTACAGTTGCAGGAAAAAGAATTGCAGGAACAGAAAGAGAGGGAGACTCTAGAACGTAATTTGCAAGTTAATGGTCAGTTTCCTATTCAACGTCCTCTTTATCCTGTCCTTACTAATGAATCAGATGATTTTTCATTGCTAGATCGTTGCCCGCCTCCATATGTTCCGCCTACGGCCCCGGATGAGGACTCGGGCTAAGATGATCAGAGGGATAATCGCACCAGGCTAAGTGTTGATCGAGCTGCGGAATTGCGCGGGTTGGCTCGTAAACTTAATATTAATTCTATAACTGTTTCAGAGATTGATGGCCTTATGTGTAAGTGGTCCGAAAGAGAACGATTGTATTTTCTGGATCATTTAGGAGATGAAGTTGTCGAAAGGTTTAGACGTTATTCACCTGAGTTGGAACCTAAGGATATATCAGTTGGTCGTGATAATTTACGCAAAGGTATTTTTGTTCTTACAGATGCGGATGGGTTTTTTCAGCGTTTGGTTCAGCTACGGGATGAGACGTTACGACTACGGGCGGTGAAAAAGGCATTGGGTTCGCCTGTGTCTGGATCGACGGAAGTATCCAAAGAGTGCCCTATCTTTGGAACAGATAAGAGCGCCGCAGTTCATGTTATGCCTATGCGAGAAGCTGCGCCTTTGTATGTCCCTCCTAAAGGGCAAGGCACAGATGATGATAAGACGTCTGTAAATGTGAAGGGTTATTTTATATATAATTGGGTTTATATGCCCTGGAATAGAACAGATGTTATGACACTTAAGAATGCTCTGCCTGACCCTCGCAAAAATCCAGCAGCTTTCTATGAAGGAGTGGAGGGTGCTATTTCTTCGTGTGTTATGACATTAGTCGATATTGATCTTTTCTTTGGGTTAATATTGCCTCCTGATATGTGGAGAGCGATTCGTAAATTTGATGATCGAACGATTTTAGGTGCAGATTGGAAGGATTTGGCTCGAGCTGATTTGGATAGGGAACCCGCATGTAAGCCATGTCAATTGATTTTAGATCTCCCGGCGGCTATTTTGAATAAATTAAAAACGCTTGTCCCCCCTAAGAAAATTGATTGGACGATGTTGGCTTCTTGCAAACAGAAGCCGTATGAATTGGTCTCTGACTTTTTTTCACGTTTCGAGGAAGCGTTTCATGATTACAGTGGGCAATTATTAACAGAGGACACGGGCAGGCATTTGTTCGTTGATAAGTATGTGGCTGATCTCCTGCCGGAGATTGCAAAACGTTTAAAAACCAGTGAAAGTTCATGGACCACGGCAACCCCTGCTTCTTTATTGACTATGGCTCAGTATTATGAACGACAGGAAGTGGAGGCTAAAGAAAGTAGTGATAAGAAAGCGAAGGATTTAAAGACGAATGTGATGTTGGCTCAGGTTTACGCTACGCAGTCGAGAGGGACTGACAGGGGTAGACGAGGATCGTATGGTACGTCTTCTGCTCGTACCGATATTTCCGAGGATCAGTGTGCATACTGTAAACAGTTTGGACATTGGGCTTCAGATTGTCCGGTGCTTCGAGAACAGCGTAATCAGCGTGGTCGAGGAAGTGGAAGGTCACGGAATAGTTATTCAGGGTCGAGGGGTGGAGCGAATGATCGTGGTAGGTTTGAAGCGAGGGGTCGTGTTCAGGCTGATCATAACACTTTTGATCGACGGAATCAGTATCAGATAGCTGAGGGAGAGTCTATTGAGTCTCAGGATAATACATATGCATAGGATTGCGTAGGATGGGGTGTGGAATCGGTTGAAGTACCAGTAGATCAAAGGGGTCCATATATATCAGCACATGTTTTGGGTTCTACTGATCAGTTTCTGGTTGATACGGGAGCTACTCGTAGCGCTCTGTCCAAACACTTGGTTCCAAGGGCTCCCCTGTCTGGCGAAACGATTACATCAATAGGGTTCGATGGAACACCTTCTCTTAGCCCATTGTCTCAACCCCTTACATTTCACATTGATAAATTTACTACCCCATGCCCGTTTTTGTTATCTCCAAACACGCCAGATAATATTGTGGGACTTGATATGCTTAAACATTTTCGAGCAACTATACGCTGTGCCCCTGAAAGGGTACGGGTTATTTTGAATGAGAACTACCCAGAGGTTGAGAGATTGTGCCTCATGCAGGAGGCCGATGCGTTAGCTTCTCTTCCAAGCACTTTATGGGCTACTTCTGATACTGATGTGGGACAAATGATTATCCCTCCTGTACGTATTACTGTAAAGGAGGGAGTGTCTTAGCCTCGCGTACCACAGTACAAAATTTCCAGATAAGGCGAAGTGGCCTTGACACATATCGTAAATGACTTGATTATGGCAGGGGTGGTGGAGGAAGTCCCCTATAATGATTGTAACAGCCCAATTCTTCCGATCCTAAAGAAAGACACAGACACTAAGATCTATTGTTTTATCATTGATTTGAGGGAAATTAATAAGATAGTAGTACCCCAGTATCCGGTGGTGTCTGACATTACTACCTTACTTACTTTGATTCCACCTACATCCACTACATTTACTGTTATCGATTTGAAGAATGCTTTCTTCTCGATTCCCATTCATCCCGATAGCCGATATTTGTTCGGCTTCACATTAAATAACAAATCATATAGATTTTGTCGAGTTCCTCAAGGCTACACAGAAAGCCCTAGCATTTATAGCCAGGCTTTAAAAAGACAGCTTGATTCTTTCGACTTACAGTCTGGGGTGGCTCTTATTCAATATGTTGATGACATTTTACTTGCAGCAGACACGCAGGAACAATGTGAGGAGAGTACTCTTTCCCTGCTTTCTTTTCTTGCCAAGAATAATCACAAGGTCTCGAGGAAGAAGTTGCAATATTGTAGACCAAAGGTGACCTACCTCGGTCATCTTTTGTCTAAGGAGGGACGTGCATTGACATCAGACCGAATTCAAGCAATTTTAGATACACCAGTCCCTTGCACTCAGAAAGATGTTCGTGCTTTCATAGGTTTGACGTCCTTTTGTAGACAGTGGATATTAGGATTTTCACACATTATAAAACCTTTGTTAGCATTGTTGTCCAAAACTACACCGATTCCCCTTGAATGGACAGATGAATGTCAGAATGCTTTTGAACAATTGAGACAAGCCCTTTGTTCTGCACCAGTGTTAGGTACGACAGATTATACAAAGATCTTTACATTATATGTACACGAGAAGGATGGGTGCGCATTGGCAGTCTTAGTGCAGACACACGGAGATAAACAGAGACCTTGTGCGTACTTCTCAGCAGTACTCGACCCTGTGGCTCGAGGATTGCCTGGGTGTTTTCGAGCAGTTGCAGCAACAGCTGTGGCTATACGGCTGTTAGGACACACAGCGGAACGTTCCCGCAAACGGAGCGATTCGATTCCGGAACTACAATTCCAGAAACCACCTCGCCAAGAACTACAATACCCAGGAGGGCACCGCGCGGGACGTACGCAGGCGCCACCATAAAACAAACATCGGTGAAGGGACGCGGCATCGGATATTCTGTGTTCATGTTTCCGAACACTTCCACTGGACGTTAAGGAAGGAGAGACCCGACGCCGATCCAAGGGTTGCCGACGGAGAGCATCGGTTTCGGGTAAGCCGTTGGGTTACCTTTTCTGTCTGAGGAACTATCAGTCCCCGCTCGAGGGTTCTTGAGCAATAGAACACTTGCCAGAGTTATTGCCCTATCCCCGCTCGAGGGTTACCGAGCGTCGGAGAACCCGACCTTACTTTTCCTTTGCCACAGTCCCCGCTCGAGGGTTATCGAGCGTAAGGGAAGCCAAGGCTACCTGTACTTTTGCCTCAGTCCCCGCTCGAGGGTTATCGAGCGTGAGAGGCGCTAAGGATACCTGTACTTTTGCCTCAGTCCCCGCTCGAGGGTTATCGAGCATGAGAGACGCTAAGGATACCTGTATTTTTGCCTCAGTCCCCGCTCGAGAGTTATCGAGCATGAGAGACGCTAAGGCTACCTGTACTTTTGCCCCTGTCCTCGCTTGAGGGTCATCGAGCGTGAGAGACGCTAACGTTATTATACATTGCCCCTGTCCCCACTCGAGGGTTTCGAGTGTGAGGAAGCGGTAAGCCGCAACACCAAGGAGCCCTCTTACAACGCGTGCTTGCCCTCCGTTGGAGTGTCCAGACCAACACACATGCGGAGGACGAACTGAGGATTCCCATCACCCTCAGCATATACTCGAGTGGCATTGTCGGCCACTGCTTAGCACGGTGTCCTCTGTTGGTGAATGCCGGGATCGGCATTCGTGCAGAGGACGGTTGGAAACGGGGTTGTTGAACCACCCCAGGGCGGACGTTTCACCTTGATCACTTGCGTGCTGTTAACTCGTATTTTTCTACACAGTGCAAAATAAAGCTGATTACGACAACCTACAGGTCTGTTCTCTGTTGTGGGTAAGCGCGTGGGTGAAGTGTTTAGCGTTGCCCCAATCCTGAGGAACAAGGGGATTACAACGACAGAGTGAGGGAATAGTTTTGTCACACAAATTGTTGGTGTTAGTTCCCCATGCGGTAGATGCTTTATTGAACCAAACGAAAACACAGCATCTAACCAGCGCTCGTTTAACAGGATACGAGCTAACGTTGTTGGCGCCACACATTACACTGAAGAGGTACGCCACTTTGAACCCCGCTACTTTATTGCCATATCCTGTTACTGAGACCCAGAAGGAAGAACATCATGATTGTGTTTTTCTGACCGAAGAACAAACAAAGGGTCGTATCGATTTACAGGATACGCCACTTCCAGATGTAGATGGGGAACTGTGGGTTGATGGATCGTGTTTAAAGCTGCCAGATGGTACGACTTCCGCAGCCTATGCGATCACAACACTTAAGACAGTGGTAGAAACAGCACGAATAGCGCAAAAATCAGCCCAAGCAGCTGAATTGATAGCCTTAACGAAAGCATGTGAGTTAAGTGCTGGATTATGTGTGAATATCTACACTGATAGTCGTTACGCTTTTGGAGTAGTGCACGATTTCGGCCTACTCTGGAAGGAACGAGGGTTCCTGACCTCGCATGGAGTACACATCATGCATGGAGAATTGGTACGCGATCTCCTGAATGCACTATTATGTCCAAAGAAAGTGGCGATAGTCAAATGTAGTGCACATAAGAATGTGACAGACAAAATTGGACAAGGAAACGCTTTTGCAGATCGCATAGCGAGAGAGACTGCCATGTTACAAAATGTCTCTCCTATGTATGTGGTGAAATCACAGGCTGAGCGATGGCATGATGCCAGAGAGGAAATATTAGACATACAAAAATCAGCGTCTGAAGCGGAACTTGCAACCTGGGCAACAGAGGAAGTGTTGGATGATGAGGGTTGTTGGCGTAGCAAAGATATGGAGAGATGGAAATTGCCTGCCGCTTATTTGCAAGCAATGGTTCAAATGACACATGGGATGGCACATGTTGGAGCTCTTGCAATTACTAAATTGCTTACACGAGTTTGGAAGCCTCCTGAGATTGCCAGCACGGCTAAGAGAGTAGTGCAGACCTGTCTGATATGCTTACAGTACAATCCTGCTAAAGGGACTTATACTCCCAAAGGAGGGTTCGTTCCACCTACTGCACCATTCGAAGTACTGCAAATGGATTACATCCAGCTTGAGCGCTGTAATAACCTCAAGTATGTCTTAGTGGTGGTGTGTGCCTTCAGTAAATGGATCGAGGCCTGCCCCACAAAGGATAATACAGCATTGACAACAGCTAAGGTGTTACTCAAAGAGTACTTCCCGCGCTATGGTGTCTGTAAATTTTTGTGGAATGACAATGGTCCTCATTTTGTTGGGAAAATAGTGGAGTACGTCCTGAAAGGATTGGGAATTAAACAGAAATTCCACGCTGTATTCCACCCGCAGTCAGCAGGTTTGGTAGAGAGGTATAATGCAACTCTGAAGCTGAAGCTAGCAAAGATCGTGGCATCCACGTCTTTGAAATGGCCGGACGCTTTGCCCTTGGCATTATTGTCTATACGATCAGTGCCACATTCCCGATCTGGCCTCACACCTTATGAAGTGGTGTTTGGAAGGCCTATGAATATATGGGGAGTCCCTAAGCCTCGCTTAGTACATGATGTGCCTTGTATAATGATGAACGATTATTTGGCACGATTAACAAATGATTTACTTTCTATTCATCAACAGGTTCGAGAAGCGTTCCCCGACAATTCCATTGGAGAGGCTCACGATCTCCGTCCTGGGGATCATGTAATGGTCCGATCGTTCGAGAGAACCAGCAGTTTGGAGCCGAGGTGGCGTGGCCCTGAACAAGTATTGCTGGCAACTCGGACGGCTGTGCGAGTCACGAATAAGAAGCGGTGGGTACATTCCACTCACTGTCGTCGTGTCTCTCCGGATCTGGTGAATCCTGCGGTGCTGTCTGATTATCGAGACATCTTGGATGCAGAGAAGAGCCCAGCTGCTACGCCTCACGAATCGGAGGGAGCCTTCCCAGACCACACTGTTTCTGGTGGAGCGAAATATAACCTACGGCCAAGAAAAGCAGTTGTTTTGTGCGAGACTGGTTGAGTTACCGTTCTGAGGTTTGTGAAAACGGAAGCCGAGAATATCAAGGGGGGGGGGATCAGTTCTGTCCAGTGTAGCGACACCCGTCTTGAATCTCGGAGAAGAAACCAGCGGCTACCTCGAAGCTCAGCACTCATTTTTATTTTTTAGCTTCGTTTTGAAACTTTTGTTCTTTGAACTATGGCACCTACTACGACGAGAAACAGAAGAATTCTTGGTGCAGTGCTTTTTGTTATGAGTATAGTGGTAATAGCAGTAATAGCCTGGATCGTAGAACGATTGGTTCCGGCGAGAGAATATTTACTGCCTACCACTCCAATCCCATCTGAACATTTTCATTTTACTCTGCCTTATCATGAAGAGAGACATAGACAGACTTACTTAAACAACAGCTTCATTCAAATTCTACATCACACCCATAATATGACGAACACTTCGAACTGTTGGGTATGTGGAATGTTGCCTGGACATCAGAAGAAAGGAGGAACTCCACTTATTCCTCTTCCGTTCTCTCATAATGGTTCTTGTAATGCCTGGTACACTCTTCTTTTTACTTTGAGATGGCCAACAAAAGGTGGACTACTTTTTCGACTTAATAAAGTTTGTTATAATGACAGAGATGGCTACCCACAGGTAGAAGGAACTAAATTTGAATGAGCAGAATATCGACCGGACAATGTATCTACACCTCGTATTTTCACTAATCAAAGAATTGCAAATATGTCCAGTTTACATGTGATTACAGTTATTGATACCAAAGCTGATTTATGTGTACGAAATAAAGGTACTATTCCGGTAGGAAAGAGCAAATGTACTATTACTCTAACATTTGACACACCAACTGGTATTGCCTTTGTAGCCTCACAAAATACTTACTTCATTTGTGGAAATAAACGATACCATCGTCTTCCCATTGGGTGGTTAGGAACTTGTTATATATCTTTTGTGCTACCCCCTGTATTTATTGCCCCGCCTATGTATCATAAGGATTTTGTATTATATCATGATTTTATATTAAATAGGGTTAGGAGAACATTAGAGATTGAGAATATTGATCAAACTGACACTTCTTTACAGCAATATGTAGATTTTAATTTAGGCCTGTTTTCCTTTGTTGGTGCTGCCTTAAATAGCAGGAAAATAAGACGGCTAACACGTGTTGTGAAAGCTGTTGCTAATGAAACTGCCTCTGCCTTAGGGAACTTGACTGAAGAACTCCAAATTACCAGAATTGCAACGCTTCAGAACCGAATGGTTCTGGACGTAGTAGTAGCTGATCGTGGGGGTGAATGCCGCATTATCGGTAGTAGTTGTTGTGTGTACGTCCCAGATAATTCACCTTCTGTGTATGATGCCATTTCTAAATTGCACAAAATTGCAGCTGAAATTCATCCTGAAAATGGTACATGGACATTCTCTAATTGGTTCTGGACTTTGCTTAGTACCTGGGGTTGGAAATTATTGACTATCCTGTGTCATTGGAATACTCTTCTTCCTTTGTTTATGTATTCAATGTGGCCCTACCTTGTGTTCTGTGTGTATTACAGCCTGCATTCCGTCCAAACGAGCTATTGACAAAAATGAGCACATGATTAGCAAGGAAATAATGAATATAATGATGATTAATACTGATGATGAATATCCTGATTACTTCCGTTATGAGGTAGCTTCAGCTAAATGCTAAAAGGGCCGTCTGTCGTAATTTGGCAGTGACTAGGTTAGCATTTAGCTCAGCTACATGAACTTTCGTGTTTAACTTGACCATACTTGCGGGGGCCATTTTGTATTTCCTGGCTTCCATTTTCTATGAACATGCGGCCTCGTGGTCAGCATGCCCTTTTGCCTTTCTCTGTTCCAATGACCATTTAACTTGCCCGGCAACAGGCTATTTTTAGCACTGGTCAAGCTCACGCATGCGTACTTGAACATTTAGATTAGTGAGCGGTCACCTCTCAGGAATGTTCTCCAAAACTGACCAGTGGTACTAAACTCCTCCCACATGTTGGCTGTGTTCCAAAAATGCCCTTATATGTGCCTAAACTGTGCAAAAGTATACCGCCTACCCTTTTTATTGCTGTTAAACTTGTATAAAAGAAGTCGCACACCGATGTTCGGTGTGATACTTCTTGCATTGCCGAAGGGTGCTGTAGGAATGTACCACCACACCATGGGGTCCTAATAAACTTGTCTTTTGCATTTTCCAGTTTCCGTGCCAACTTCTATTCTATGGTGTTCGAGAGTTTTTTGCAGAGTATGTACTCCTGACGAAACCCAATACCACAAAGGTGCATAACGGAGGTACAGGTAGCCAGGAAATTTTATAAACTTAAAATAGCTGAAAAAAAGGCTGCATTATTGACAGAACAGTGGGAGTCGCTGGTTGGAAGTGCAAACTTGAAAAGCAGTGGCCCCTTCTGGTCAGCTGTCAGAAAAATGCGAGAAATGGGCAAACAATTAACCCCAATTAGTTGCAATATAACCAGCAGTTCCTGGGAGGCCCATTTTCCCAAAATCTATGCCGCACCACTCGAGGAATTAACTAGCTCTGCCCCTGGACAGCTCTGCGGCTTAGAGATCGATCTCCATGAGGTGGAAATAGCTATCAAAGAGAGCCTTGGGAACAAGGCCCCAGGTCCTGATGGACTGCCCATAGATGTTATCAAGCATAGTCCGGATCTATGGGCACCAATCCTCCTTAATGTCTCCAATAGTCTGCCAACAGTGCCCATGCCCACTACCTGGGCAACTAGCACCATAGTCCCAATTTTGAAAAAGGGTGAGAGGTCGGACCCAGTGAATTATCGTCCGATCTCCCTTTTGGACAATACCTTAAAAATCTTGGGGCAAGTCATTTATAATAGGGTGGTAGAGTGGACTGAAGATACGGGTCTATTGGACCCGTGTCAGATGGGATTCAGGAGCAAGGTGGGGATGGTTGAGCAATGCTTGAATCTAAAACGAATAATTGATAAGTATAGTGTTGCCCGATCGTCTCCTATTTACCTTGCGTTTATGGATCTTTCATCCGCCTTTGATCTAGTGAATAGATCTAAACTTTGGGCAACCCTCCTGAACTATGGACTGGATGAGGCTCTTGTTAACTTCCTGGCCTACCTCCACACTGATCTCAAGGCACAAGTCAGGATTGGGATGGGTGGAGAAGTATCTGGACCTATTAACATTGGTAGGGGGTAAGACAGGGGTGTGTTTTAGCACCCCTGCTGTTTATTATTTATATTAATGGTGTAGCCAAAACCCTAAAACAAGTGACTAGTGATGTACCAATAATCCAGGGGCAACCATTACCAGTCTTATTATACGCAGACGACGCGGTCCTTATGGGTCGTACACCAAATGCCCTCCGCTTACTCGTTAAAAGTTTCGTCCAATACATGGAGGGCTTAGATCTGCGTGTAAATTTAAAAAAATCTTTTATTATGCCATGTGGGCCCGGGAAACGAAAGCTCAACACCATACATATAGGGACAGATAAATTAGAATCTGTAACCTCATTCCCATATTTAGGGCTGGTTTTTGCTGCGAACGGCTCATGGAGTGGGCATCTGGTCTATGCCATGGGCAAGGTCTCGAAAGCCACCAATTCTATTTTGAGCTTGTCTCGTCCAAAGATAATAGGTGCCACCAGAGCTATTTTAAAAATGTTTAGATTACAGTGCTTACCTGTAGCTACATACGGGGCTGAGGTCTGGGGATTGGGAAAAAGTCCAAGTATCCAATGAGAAGAAAGCCGATTTTGTAGAAAAATACTGGGCGCCCCAATCTCATCTTCCGAATTTATCTGTCATGAGGAACTAAACCTCCCCTATGTATGTGACTTTATTAGAACTAGACCAGCTCTATTCTGGATCAGGATCTGGAGGAATAACTCAGCTACTCTAACGCAAAATATTATAAAAGACTGTCTTAAATGCGACCATGGCCTGGCGATCCCCTGGCTTGCGGGAGTTTTAAAAACATTGAGTGCCGTGGACAGAGGAGATCTTTTCTCCGACCCAAGCAGGATTGAGCCTAAAGACAAAATTGAGGTCAAACAAGCACTGTATGCATTTTATAATTCTGAACGAATGGAAAGGTAAACCCTCAAATCAACTGTTGTGAGTTACATGGGGAATGAATTATGTAGGAGACCACTTCCACTCTACCTCACTTTACCCATGACTAATTAGGAGAGATCACTGTTGTTTCGCCTAAGGGCGGGCTCAGTGAAATTCCTACTGGGCTTTCCTTTGGGTTATCAACATACAACACAATATAATCCATGTCCGTGTGATGGTATTAGTAAACAGAATGATTTGCACTTTCTATTCTTCTGTAAATTTTATTTAAAATATATCAATTGGTTTTTAATTCCTTATTTTAGAAAAGAAAGATCCCTTTCATTGGGGGAATCTTATACAATGTTGCTCTCCCTGGACACAGATGAACTAATTTTTCGCACTAGCACTTTTCTGAGACTTATAACACGTGTACGCAAAATGATGGAAAACCCCTAAAAATAGTCTTTTGAGAGTTGTATTAGATTTTTTAATAATCATGAATTTTGTAATTTTGATTTGTTATGTAATTGAATTGTTTTTAATGTGGTACTTTTATGAAATTTATGAAATTCGAATAAAGGTCTTTTGAACTTTGAACTTGAACTTGATATACAACATCTACTCCTCTGCAGACCAAATGCCTCTGATCTCCAACTTCTCCATCTACACTCCACACCCTACAGTGAAAGCATCCATTACAGCCGCAGACAATGTTTGGGTGGGCTGGAAGGACATCCCATCTCCACACTCCCCCACCCCCCCCCATGAAATCTGCTGTAGTGTCTCCTGAGCTCACTCACTATAGAGTCTGAGAGACCTCTGCTTAGTTGAAATCATTACCTGCGGAGGCATCAATGAAGTACTCTCATGTGCCTGCCACATTGCTACCCAGGAGGGTGCAGGAAGCTAGCAGACCTAGAAGTAGCAAGGACTGGAACACATGCTCCATTCTGACATCAGAATCACAGCCTCAATATACCTATTCCCTGAGAAGGGCGAAAGGTTCCTCTCAATGTAATGTCCAGTACGCCCCTAAAAACAGGATCTGCTGAGAGGGCATCAGGTAAGACTTGCACATGTTGATGTTAAAACCCACAATGTGCAGTAATGATGCTTCCGAATGCAGGAGATGCAACATCATCTCTGGAGATTTTGGCTTGAGGAGCCAGTCATCCACATACAAAAACAGTGGGATCCTGAACTTCCGAGAAAGACATTAACCACAGCCACCACTTTTGTGAAGACTTGTGGAAAGGAAGTCAAGCTGAATGATAGGACTGCAAATTTGAAATGTGTGGAGAATCGTTATGTGAAAATACGTGTCCTGCAGCATGACAGACTCCGTCCAGTCTTCGGCTTCCAGTCTTAGCAACACCAGTGCCAGGCACAGCATCTTGAACTTGTTCCTGCACAGCCACCAGTTCAAGACCATGAGGTCTAGGATCAAACTAATGTCCATTCCTCCTCTGGCAGCAATTTCACTGCCCTCTTCTGGAGATGTCTACCTCCTGCTGAAGGATGCGTAGGTGGTCTGTAGAAGGTAGGGGAGATAATGGGTAATGGATGTAAGGGCTGTGGGGAAGGTAGACCATGCCCTATTTCTCTGATCTACAAGACTCATCAGTGTATAGTTATGGCCTCTAAGGCTTGCGGAAAGAAGGATACTCAAACAGGAACCATGTGCTCAGACAAAAGGGAACTAAGGTTGCTTTCCTGCCGTTGTTTGGCAGGAAGATAAGTAAGTGGGGAGAGGTAATGATTGGCCTCTATCCTTGCCACAAACCTGGTATTGCTTAAACAAGGGGTTCTGATGCTAGTGCTGCTGACCTTGCTCCCAGCCATTAAAGGAAAAACTCTGACGAAACCCTGAAATTTTCAAAACTGCCTGTAGTCTTACTTCGCAACAACCTCTTGGTGAGTGACAGCCTGCAGTTCACTGTAATTTCTTTAAATAAACTCCGATAACAATCAGCAAAAGATGCTGATTCAAAACCTAAGCAGAGCAGGCTCTAGAATCACTTCGATGGTGGGGGGAAAAGGGCACTGATGGCTGAAGATCCTGGATGGCTAACCCCGACACCTCTGGGAAAATGCATCATAAACAGGCAATAAAGGAATATAAAAAGGCTATAGCTGAGGAAAAGAAGGGCTATTTTAGTAACATCACCGCCTCATTGAAATCATCTAGAGAGCTGTTTAAAATTATTAACACTCTGTCAATTCCCAAAGCGGCTAACTCTGTGGTCGCGACTCAGGAGCTGTGCAATAACATTGCGAGCTTTTTTCTCACTAAAATTGAGGACATCCACAGCTCCCTGGAATCTCTGAACTTGGAGCTGGATGCCACTCCGGCCTCTCCGCCCCAACTGTCAGTCTCTGCCCTGGAGACTTATGAATCTGGCTCCCCCTCCTGTTTTGCTAGCTTCCCTCGGTTGTCACATGAAGATATTAACTGTCTTCTTAACGATATTAAGTCCTGTTCGCCCCTCGACCCTTGCCCTTTAAAAACGCTCAAGGCATGCAGAGAGGTGATTCTTACCCCTATGCTGGAGGTTATGAACAAAGCCATCTCTGAAGGGATCTTCCCAGAGTCCTGGAAGACAGCAGTGGTGAAACCTCTTTTAAAAAAACCTACTCTGAATCCAGAAATGTAAAAAAAAATTCCACCCATCTCCCTGCTCCCAGCCCTGGCTAAAATGCTTGAGGCCCATCTAAATCGCCATTTAGCCTCATATCTGGAATGGGCGAACTTGCTGGATCGTTCCCAACATGGGTGTCGTGCGGCACACAGCACCGAGTCTGCCCTCACTGTCGTGATCAATAATATCAGATCAGAGGTTGACAGAGGACAGACTACGCTCTTGGTGCTGCTGGATCTAACGGTAGCTTTCGACACCCTCTCCCCCTCAATTCTGTTTGACCGGCTAAGGGGGATTGGTGTGGAGGGCTCTGCCCTGAATGTGCTTTCCTCCTTTTTACATCAGAGAAGGCAGAGAGTTAAACTGGGCACATTTTTGTCATCTTCCCAGGCGGTGCAATGTGGGGTCCCACAGGGCTCCGCGTTGAGCCCTCTTCTGTTCAACATCTATGTGACCCCACTTGCCGAAGTGATACGATCCTTTGGGTATCAGATCCTGTCGTATGCTGACGACACACAGATCATCGTCTCTACCACTGAGTCGATAAAAGATTCTGCCCTTAAATTTAGAGCCTGTATGGAAGCAGTTGGGCATTGGATGATCCGCAACTGCTTGAAGTTGAATGGAGAAAAAACGGAGGTCTTGGTCTTTGGAGGGGGTTCCGACCTCTGGTCTGGGGACTGGTGGCCTACATCTTTTGGGGACTGTCCCCAGCCAACCCGCCTGGCCAGGAATCTGGGAGTTCTTATAGATCCTGATCTCTCATTTGATCTCCAAGTCAACAAAACTGTGTCTACATGCTGTGCCATCATTCGGACGCTAAAAAGATTGCCCCCTACCTATCACCTGATGCTCGTAGACAATCAACGGTTGCCCTGGTGGGGTCCAGACTTGACTACTGCAATGCGCTATATGCAGGCATTAACAAGAAGTCACTTCAGCGCCTCCAGGTGGTCTAAAATGCCACAGCCAGGATGGTCCTAAACCTGCCTAGACGGTCTTCGGCAACAAAGGCCAGAAAAGATCTTCATTGGTTGCCGATTCAGGCTAGGATTTCATTTAAACTCCTTTGTCTGGCTCACAGGGAGTCCATGGCCTAGGCTCGGAAGGGATTAGGTCCCTAATTAGCCTCTATACCCCTAATAGAACTCTCCGTTCAGCCTCCAGAAATCTACTCACTGTCCCCAGATTTAAGAGGACGAAATGGGGAGGAAGAGCTTTTTCCACCTTGGCTCCCAAATTGTGGAACTCCCTCCCCCATGAACTATCCAGCCAACCATCTTTGGCGATTTTTCGTAAACTTCTGAAGACTTGGCTCTTCTCCCAAGCCATCTAAATAAACAAAAAGAAGGAGTACCACCTGAAAAAATGCTCGACAGAGCGATTTCGGCGGGATGATTCAATTTCAGAAAGAAGAGAGTCCTTCTTTGATTTTTAATAACCCCTCACTCACCGACCTGGTCGGTGACATGCTTCATCATCGGGGCCACCTCGATGGCCGAGTGCCATCAAGGTGTGCTACAACACCTGAAATACAGTGGCGCTGGTTTGTGGGTGATGAATGTAGAAAAAAGAGAGTGGGTGTGTTAAAAATTGTCCTGGTATGGCTTATTTTAGAAAAAAACTTTATTCTTAAGACTACTGGACAATGTTAAAAACTGTGTGTAGATACAATAACAGGTATAATTATGACCAAGTGTATCTGGATTATATGTGGAGGGTCTACATGTTTCAAACCGTAATGGGAATTACCGGTTTTTCTTCAGGACCAGAGCAAAGAAATGGGTGGTCAGGGTACACTAACACCCTGCCGTGCCGTCATTCCTTTGTGCCTAGGTTACCAAATTCGTGAAACCAGGCAAAAAAGTCAAAAAGGTATAACCCGAAGGTGGTTATCCTAAAAATAAAAAGACCTGTGGAGAAAAAGAAGTATTGATCACAAGAAAACTCGTTACACGCCTGCAACGTAGTGAAGTGACGGAATCTCCTGTCTTTGTGCTTCATAGTTCATCCCACACTGAGTTAATGCGAACTATTGTTGTGCATTAATTCTAGGGTGCATAGTGCAGCTCAAAATTATCGATATAAAATATTGGCGCAGATTTGTCGACTAGACTTCCTGGCACACCTATCAATCGTAGAGTGCTTGGTGAAAAGGGGTCTGAGATTTATTACTCATTCATACGCTTCCGAAAACTATAGGTGCGTGACTATGCCACAATCAGCACCACCCTTATTCGTTTTTCATTACAGAATATGTTTTCAACTACAGGCCTCTCCTCCCTCTTAATCCCGTGCTGCCCATTGACCCCTCAATAGGAGTAAGCACTTCTACTATGTGTTTGATGTTGTGTTTGTTCGTATTGTCCTCTGTTGAATCTAGAGACAATAAAGACACCTCGTTATGCCTTTCACCTAGTAGGATGTGATTGTGGCATAGTCACGCACCTATAGTTTTCGGAAGCGTATGAATGAGTAATAAATCTCAGACGCCTTTTCACCAAGCACTCTACGATTGATAGGTGTGCCAGGAAGTCTAGTCGACAAATCTGCGCCAATATTTTATTTAGATAATTTTGAGCTGCACTATACACCCTAGAATTAATGCACAACAATAGTTCGCATTAACTCAGTGTGGGATGAACTATGAAGCACAAAGACAGGAGATTCCGTCACTTCACTACGTTGCAGGCTTGTAACGAGTTTTCTTGTGATCAATACTTCTTTTTCTCCACAGGTCTTTTTATTTTTAGGATAACCACCTTCGGGTTATACCTTTTTGACTTTTTTGCCTGGTTTCACGAATTTGGTAACCTAGGCACAAAGGAATGACGGCACGGCAGGGTGTTAGTGTACCCTGACCACCCATTTCTTTGCTCTGGTCCTGAAGAAAAACCGGTAATTCCCATTACGGTTTGAAACATGTAGACCCTCCACATATAATCCAGATACACTTGGTCATAATTATACCTGTTATTGTATCTACACACAGTTTTTAACATTGTCCAGTAGTCTTAAGAATAAAGTTTTTTTCTAAAATAAGCCATACCAGGACAATTTTTAACACACCCACTCTCTTTTTTCTACATTCATCACCCACAAACCAGCTCCACTGTATTTCAGGTGTTGTAGCACACCTTGATGGCACTCGGCCATCGAGGTGGCCCCGATGATGAAGCATGTCACCGAACAGGTCGGTGAGTGAGGGGTTATTAAAAATCAAAGAAGGACTCTCTTCTTTCTGAAATTGAATCATCCCGCCGAAATCGCTCTGTCGAGCATTTTTTCAGGTGGTACTCCTTCTTTTTGTTTATTTAGATACCTAACCCAGGGGACCAGGAGTGTTATTCCGTCCACCTCGGTGGATAAAATCCCTACACTCTCTCCTTCTGTTTATATTTTTTCTTCTCCCAAGCCTACTAAAGTCGTGTATACCCTGTGGCATCAGCCTTTCTGTTTCCCCCGTTTATATATTGTTTGTTTGTTGTTTGCGCCTTGATGCCCTTGTGGTTAAGTTTGCGCATTAAAAGACCTATTTCATTCATTCATTCATGTCAGGGCAATGGTGGAGGCACTTTATGGCACCAGTGACTTCACAATGGTGTAGTTTCCGGTGCCGAGATGGACCTAGCAGTCCCTACCATCGCAGAGAGTTGTTGAAAAGTTTGCGAATCCACTTTCGATGCCTGGAATATTCAAAAGGTGAGGAATATGAAGGTAGGCATATCCATCAAAAATACGATTTGGAAATATAGGTGGATAATTATCAATACAGTGATTGGTTTATAAAAAGGGATTGCAAGTGGCTACACAGAAACCGAGAGCGATGCTTTATTTGCAAAAGTCTAGCTAACTGCCCCCAAGGGTGGCCGCGGGATGAAACAGGTTCGCTTCCAACGGGAGGAGCACGGGGAACGCTCGACCAGACGCAAGAACTACAGGTGGTGAATAGCATCAACACACCAGTGATCAATATATCCTCCCAACAATTTACGGAAGAAGAGCTTAGAGTCTTAGGCAAAGGTTTATCTTTTGTACCGACGACCCCACCCAATGGTTTTAATACACTAATGGAACTATCCAAATTCCTCAGAAAAATAAGACTGCGATTTTTCTTTAAGGACAGACCACTAACCCAGACGAAATCCACAACGGGTTTCCGGGTACCATCTACTTTTGTACCCTCTGCCAACACAATGAGTCATCGAATATTGGCCTATGAAAGCATTGTCACGGGAGCAGTCAAAAGGATCTTAAGTGAGAGAGTGTACGTTAAATACAACATCAAGAGGACTGAAAGAGCGGCCCTTGATACTTTGAAAAACAACTGCAATGTTGTTGTGAAGCCAGCTGACAAGGGCGGGGCCATCGTTATTCAGGATACCTCAAAGTACAAAGAGGAGATTTGGCGTCAATTGAACGATGGAATCAGCTATAAAAAATTGACCGCTGATCCAACAAAAGATATGGCGGCCGAGATCCAGAGGGTAACACAGGAGGGACTGCAACAAGGTTTCCTTACAGACCATGAATATCAATACCTCAACCAGAGCCATCCCCGGACTCCAACAATTTATACCTTGCCTAAGGTACATAACGACATGCACAATCCCCCAGGACGGCCTATCGTCTCTGGTTGTGGGTCTATCCTCGAGCCACTATGCCGTTATGTGGATTTTTTCCTCAAACCTCTAGCTGAATCAACCACCACTTATTTGAGAGACACTACACATGTCATCAACTTGGTAGATGCTAAACCTTTCAATCCAGAAGAGGAACTACTGGTAACTTGCAACATTGTGTCGTTGTACACAAGTATCCCCCAGGAGGAGGCCCTCATGGTGGCAACTGTAGCCCTTGACAGCCGTGAAGCCCCGGTACAAGTACCCACTTCATTCATTATTCTTTTATTGAAAATTGCAATGATGAGGAATTTCTTTATGTTCCAAAATGTATTTTACTTACAAATCAAAGGCGTGGCAATGGGGGCAGCATTTGCCCCTGACCTGGCAATTCTTTTTATGGCCTTCTATGAAAATACCTTTATCATGAATGACTGTAATCCATTTCGACATCAAATCCACATGTGGATGCGGTATATTGATGATGTTCTGATCATATGGAACGGAAATAACAATGACCTGGAGAGTTTTCATTCCTGGCTGAACCTGCGATCCACAGATATCCAATTCACAATGCAAGCGAGTAACAACAGAATTGATTTTTTGGATATCACTATAGTAGCAGAAGAAGGCACACTTTATACCACACTTTTCAGAAAGCCTGCGGAACGTAACTCTTTGTTACAATATTCAAGTCACCACCCACGAAGCCTCCGAGATAACTTACCCTATGGTCAGTTCCTCCGTGTCCGGAGGAACTGCAGTACGAAGGAAGATTATATGGTACAATCTGACATACTGTTGACACGCCTGATAGAAAGAGGTTATCCTAAACGGCTGATCAGACGTTCAAGGAAGAGGGCATGGTTTAGTCACCGTGAGACACTTTTGGAACCATCATCACGTACATGTCAAGGGGAGAAACGTATGATCTGCGTCACCACGTTCTCAACCAAAAGTCATGCGATTAAAAAGACAATCAACAAATATTGGGGTCTTATTGCGGATGAGTTGGGTAGTCTGAGTGTACCAATGCATGCCTTTAAAAAGGCAAGATGTTTAAGAGACTATGTAGTATCATCCTTCTTGGAGTGCCCGGCGGCACCCACTTTGGCTTCATGCTGGAACCAACCACCTATAACTGGACATTTTAGGTGTGGCAGTTGCAAAGCTTGTCCTTCCACCATCCAATCAAAGGTTTTCACTTTCAAAAACCATCAACACACATACAAGAGCCACACGAATTGCAACACTAGAAACGTGATTTACGGGATTATCTGCCCCTGTGACCTTATATATGTAGGCCAAACTCAACAACGGGTTAAAGCTAGATTTCTTGCACATTGCAGTCGCATTAGATGCAAAGTACCCGGGGCACCCCTAGTTGAGCATTGTGAAAAAGAAAACCACCAACCAGAAACGCTCAAATGGGCAGTACTGGAGCATGTAACACTAGGCCCGAGGGGTGGTGATCTATCAAGTATTCTCAATGTCAGAGAGTTAAAGTGGATCCACATTTTCAATTCTGTAGCTGATGGTCTAAATGAGTCAGAAAGTAGTTTCGTACAGTTGGCCAATTTATAAATCAAACAGACTACACTATCCTGTGAGGCAAATGCACTGTACACGGTTTTTCAATGAACAATGACGGTGTTTTTCACTATCTTGTAAGATTTGTGCACACTGTCAATAATGGTACTTATGGATTTTTTCACTAAAAATGAAATATGTTATATATTGTTTTGTTTTTTAATTTGTGGAATAATATTTATATTATCGGTCTCTAAATTAACAATTTCGAGAACATGTGTGTGTTCAACTGTTTCCTATTTGATGGGTAATGTTGGTACCTTCTATACACTACATACGGTCACTATATCATATGTTCTGAACTGTGTTTATGTGATTTATCTCCTTACAACAAGGGGCTTCATATTAGTCGATTAGTCAGGGATAATCGATTTTGATAAAACAGCCCTTCAAAAATATTTACAAATAACTGAATCCTTTTTGTAAATCATTTTACAATGTAAGGGTTGAATTCACAATCTAAGTAGTCGAATTTCTTCTATGGTTTGTTAAACCAACGTCCAGTCGGGTTTTCGGCTGTCTGGCGATTACCAGTCTGTTTACTAGCTCGATTGTGGCTTCGGTGCGAGGCCCCGCCCCGCTTTTCCACCAGGAAGTGTACTTGGTTACCGCTGCGGAGGGCGAGAACCGTAAGGTGTGTGGCGAGTCGGATCAGCCCTTTCACTAGCGTTTGAGGTAAGCGTTTCCAAGTGCCTCAGGTCTCGTATTTTAGGTCTCTTTAGGGAAATAGATGCCTGGCCTCTAACATACAGTAACCCCCTCGGTCTCCTGTTTCATTTTCAGGAGTTTTCGGGTGGAACACTGGGCCCTTCAATGTGGTTGCACAAAGCCCTCGACGCCTGATGTTTCCTTAGACGCGTCATTTGTGTAAGGGACCGAGTTATTTTTAGGACGGTCCTATTTTGACACCCTCCATCCTTTTACAATTTTACAGTAAACCGGAGTAATCTCGGTGCCTGAGAAAGATTTTGTTGCACGGGCCTCCTAATTAGTTGACAGTGTCTACCCCGATTGATTCGTTTTGATCATCTTTATACCTATATGAAGGTAAGCGGCCAACATTTAAAACCCTATCTTTAGATGCGATCTAATGTTATCAGTTTTTGCATACCTAATGGACTCCTCCTTTTTTGAAAAGCAGGTGATCACTTGAACTAATATCGATCCGTTCCGTGGTTAGTGACCCCTTAGAGGTAAACGTTTACTCTTTTGGTTTTGTACCTTACAGGAGTTAATGAGATAAGAATTTATTTTATGACAATTCCCCGGTTTCTCCCTTGTACAGGCGCAATATCAAGCTTTACAAGTGGATCATTTGAGGTAATTTTTGAGGTCTCATGTATGACCATCTGAATGGCATTGTAATGAGGCTCACATGTTAATTTAGAGACCGATTCCTCTGACACAATTTTCCTTTATGATTATAGAACAGTGGAAATCCAGTTTTTACTTATCATACTGAATAAACGTATTTTTCGAGTGCATAGCGGCTCATGTAAGTTCTGTTAGTCTCTATCGAATTCTGTTAGGATAACACATTGTAAACTGGTATGAACTGTATGTTTGGCACTAAGGATCGCTGATTTTACCTTACAATAGGAATCAGCAAGGATACAAATAGGCCCGTGCCGCCCTAGAACGACCGGTGTTTCAAGACCACACACAAGCGCTTGTAAGGTATGTCCCCCTCAGAGGGCTCGTGGGTCTGATTACGTAATCAACTAACTTTATAATTACAAATAGGATGGAACGGGCTATGTCATTTCTGAGTAAGGGGGAGCCCTTTCTCGGTCCATCCCACAATGTCCTGATGCAATTCAAGGTCTGGTCGTCTTGCAGATCAATAATTGATCATGATTTTCCCTTGTAATTTTCTGTACAGGGTTTTGATTACAAGTTTCTCAAGAAACCAATATCTACAATTTATCCGGGTCTCCCCGTCCAGTGTGATAGGTGAGCCCCCCCCAATTTTTTGTACTCCAATTAGTCTGGATGCGATTCCCCACAATATTTGAGCCACGTGCTTAATGTTTTGTGGTTATATGACAACACGTCTTTTAACTAACCGCCCTCCTTGTATTTATTAATAAGGTCGGTGTGTACTAATAGATTGTTCTTAATTACTTGTAGGAGGTGCCCACCCACAACTATTCCTGTCCTGAAGAAGACCCTGTTTGTAAGGACCATCATCCTACACGTACCTGGGGTCGAAACGTAGACCATATTATCATCACCAACTCCTACCCCTAGCTAGACTGAAGCAGCTGAAGCTGAGTTAGGTGGTCTACATAATTTGATTTCTGGACTCTATAGGAGCGCTGTATTGTGGTCCATGCTCTAAGGAACCACATGAATATTGTTTTGGAAATTGCGATTAAAACTTGTCACTGAATGATTCTGACTATCCCCTAATATCCTACTCTATCCTTGACTCTTTCCTTCACTTCACCCTCCCTCCCCGTTGTGTATGTGGGCACACATACAGTAAGTTTGTTCAAATAATGTGATGTATCTTAACCAATCGAAGTTAATATATGCAATTGTGAAATAAATTCTTTTGCATTTAGTAATTTTGTCTATTGAAATAATTGTGTTAAACTGTTAATACGTGTTCTATGTCTGGGACCCCTTTCCCTTGTACTACCCAAGGGTGGGAGGCACTCAAAACATTCCAATGATAGGTGTCATTATCCTTAGCATTAGGGGCCATTGTATCTTGGCTAAGCAACTGTCAAACTAAATGAGATGTTACTAGAAACACTGAAGTATAATATTCCCTTTACTTGACCTGTATTGCCTGTATAATATGCTGTTTGTGGCTCTACCATGAAAACCAAAGAAATTCGTAAGGAGCACCTGTGCAGGGGGAGTTGAGTCATGAGTATCTATGCTCAACAGGGGTTTCATAATTTTTCCTCTGTAGCAGTACCATATATTATAACTTATATACCTTGCACCATTCCATGCTTCCCTCTCTGGTGAGCCCACCCTCCCTGATACATTATTTTGAAAAGTGAATACATGTCATCCTGCCAACATCCCAACCCCTTTCAGTAGCCACAAAAGTAAGAGAATCGTACCTGATGTCTTGCCACCCTGGCCACCCACATTCAAGCTCTGTCTCAGCTCAATGAGAAAGGTAAATAGGTGTCATGATTGAAATGGGGAGTGGTGTGGAGCACGGGTGGGGATGGTGGTATCAAACTGGTACCACTCCATGTCTTCCCCGATGGCAAAGGGAGATTGTTTTTATCCTTAAGTTCACCTTGTAGATGGTTGGCAGGGTGCATTTGCAGCTTCATCTGCCTCATCCAAGGATGTGGGAGGTTTCATGCCCCCCTCCTCCATCTTGCGCAAGAGCAGGACAGGATGTTTGAGTACTCCGAACCCCACATAGGCAAGACTGGAGACTATTTATGTCTCAGACCCCTCTACACCTTGACGAAGAACTATGGGAGTATTCTACCCTAATCACAATTGCGAACTGGGCACTTGAACAAACGACAGCTGGCCCGGAGCCTTTGTAAGCACTCTACCCCCTGCAAGAACTCCTGTACCTCCATTGTTTGGTGATAGAAAAATGTTTCTTTATTCGCCAAATACACATTACTGCAATTATTCAAGTTCTGAATTGTATATTCTACAGTGAGAAACTTAAGCACATGGAAATCAAGCAGAGGGGTGCAATAGTCACGGAATGCAAACCACATGTATAACATTGCAGTGAATGAGTGCTATTGAACCCATAAGATAGGATCTATATAAGCATGGCATACACAAATAAAACACCTGTCCAATGGGTACAGTTTTATGCCCCTGGTAGGGAAGCAACAGGTCAGTCCCTGCAATTAACCATCAGAAATGTTGCGTTACACAGATCCACACTTTTGGAAACATTAAACTATGATAACTCTAAAATTCAATAACGCAACAGACCACACAGCTGTACAACCTAAGACTACTCTATCCACCCTCCACGACTGACAAGTGCAGTGGGATGTCCATAACATAGGGCTTCGGAGAATGGGCTTGTGTGATGAACAAAACAAAAGGTTTCAGCCTACAACCGTAGTCTACCGTATTGAGGCTTCTGCTATAGTTTCAGTGGTGACTGCCGACACATCTACACAAGCAGTCTGTAAATCAGTTAAGATGGTGTCCCAGTAAGTGGCAATGGGGAATTTTTAAAGGCCAAGCATGTCTTTCCTATGCAGGGCTGTGCTTTTGGCTTGTGCCCAACTGATCATTGAACGTTTCCAGGCCATGAACATGAGGGGTGAGAGATTTCCATCTTTGAGTAATAAGTCGCTTAGCCACTATAAGTCCTAAGTCTAGGAAGTGTGAAGTCACCATATGTTTCTTGTGACTGCAGTCCAGTCCAAGAAGACATATCGCCCATTTGTGCAGATCCTGACATTCAGTGCAAGCAGATGAGGTTGATGGGATGTGTTAGACCTGGCATCTTTAGCGTGATTTCCCCCTATCTTTTTGCCTCTACCTCCTGTATTTTTGATGCTGTGCTGGATTTCGTTTTTGCTGGTTTAGATGCTTTGGACACTCTGCCACTGCTGATCAGTGCCAGAGTGTAGGTGCTCCCTATGTAAATTGTTATTATGATTGGATGAATGAATGAAAAAAGTACTTGATTAAGCGTACTGCGGCCAAGCGGCTTCCTGGCGCTGGGGACTTGACCAGACTCACAGAGGGGACCCAGGGAGACTAGCAGGGAAACGCCTGGGAGAACAAGAAAGTTTAGAGAGCTTTACGGAAATGGGTATAGATGGGGATAGAACGAATGGAAAGAGGGAGACTGTTCCAGAACCGGGGGGCCAGAACCGAAAATCAGGTGCCCCCTGTTCTGGATTTGCGGAAGCGGGGGACATGCAGAAGGGAGAGAGAAGAGGAGCAGAGAGTGCGGCTGGGGGCGTGAGGAGTGATGAGAGATCTGATAAAGAGAGGAGCTGAGCGGGTGTGCGCCCGAAAGGCCAAACAGGCCAATTTGAAGAAAGACCTAAGGCGCACAGGGAGCCAATGAAGGGACTTGAGTGCAGGGGTAATGTGGGAAGATTTGGGGAGACGGAGAATTAGGCGGGCTGCCTGATTTTGAATGGCCTGAAGGCGGCAGGTTTCATAAGCGGGTATGCCCACGTACAGGCCATTCCCATAGTCAAGGCGGGAGGTGATAAGAGCCATGACGATGGTTTTGAGGGCGTCCGCAGAGAAAAACCGGGAAATCCTACGGATGAGCCGAAGGGACAAAAAACAAGAGGACACGACGGAGCTGATTTGGGCATGCATGGACAGGTCATGACTGACCTTGATGCCCAGAGTCCGAACAGAGGAAACCGGTGAAGGGGGGGAACCGAAGGAAGGGGGCCAGTGAACCGAGGACCAAGGGTTAGATGGGCCACCCGTGAGGACAAGCTCCGTCATGTCCGGATTGAGCTTCAAGTGATTGATGCTCATCCACTCGGATATAAAAACTAAGGTGGAACAGAACTTAGGGAGGGAATCAGAAGGGGGGGAGAGATCGAACACGAGCTGGAGGTCATCCGCGTAGTTATACACAGAGACCCCCAGCTCGAGAAGAGAAATGATAAGAGGGTGGATATAAAGATTGAAAAGAAGTGGGGAAAGGGAAGAGCCTTGGGGGACCCCACAGGTAGTCAAGCGAGGGGGAGCGGAGAAACCTGAGAGGTGGACCGCTTGGGACCTACCTTGAAGAAAGGACGCAAGCCAAGAGAAGGCGGCGCCCCGAATGCCCGCTGCGCTGACACGGTCGAGAAGGATAGAATGGTCGACCGTGTCAAACGCAGCGGACAAATCGAGGAGGACCAGGGCTTGGGGGAGATTGATGTCAGCTTTCCCCTTGAGTTCGTCCAGGACCGCGAGGACCACTGTCTCCGTGGAGTGGCCTGGGCGAAAACCCGCCTGATGGGAGGCCAGGAGGTGGTTCTCCTCGATGTAGGTGGACAGACAAGATGTAACGTAGCTTTCAAGGATCTTGCCCAGATAAGGGAGAAGAGAGATAGGCCTAAAATTAGAAAGAAGAGAGGGATCCAGACCAGTTTTTTTAAGAATGGGAAGAACTATAGCAGATTTGAAAGATGAAGGGACAGAACCCAGAGCCAGAGAAGCGTTAAGAAGGGCGAGAGGAGGGGCGGGACAGCTAATGAAGAGAGTTCTAAGAATCCGTGCAGGAGCACAGTCCACAGGAGAACCAGACTTGACTTTTACAAGCAGGTTAAGGAATAGCTCCAGAGAGATGGGTGGAAAATGATCCAGAGAGGAGGAGGGCAAGGGGAGGGAGCAGGAGAAACCAGGTTGAAGCACAGTGGGGATATTGGCCTTTATGTTGGCGATCTTATCAATAAAATAGTCATTAAGTGAGGAGCAGAGGATCTGAGATGGGACGAGACTAGTGCTGGTGCGGTCAGAGGTAGCAAGATTATGAACCAAAGAAAAGATTTCTCGAGATTTATTGGCAGAGAGGGCAACTCTCTCGGTGAAGTATTTAGTTTTAGCCGTGAGGATCGCTCTTTTATAATCATTGAGGAGGAGTCTGTATTTGGCGCGGAGAGTGGGACAGTAGTTCCGTCTCCAATGACGTTCCGACCGCCTGAGATCGAGTTTAAGAGCTTTAACCCCTTCGGTGCTGGTGACGGAACCGCTCCGTCACCAGCGTCGGTTGAGCTGTGCTGGTGATGGAGCGGTTCCGTCATGGCCCGCCCAGCTCGATAGAACGCTCATGCGCGGCACGAATTCCGCGCCTGCGCTGAGCGTTCTATTGAGCGGGGCGGGCCGTGACGGAACCGCTCCGTCACGAGCACAGCTCAACCGATGCTCGTGACGGAGCGGCTCCGTCACGAGCATGCGGCCGCCATGCGGCCGTGAAAATTCGTTAGCACTGCGGCGGAATAGCCGCCGCAGTGAAGTGGTTAAGCTCAATGGTGAACCATTTGTGCGCGTCATAGGGGCGGACGGCTTTGACCTTCTTGAGCGGGGCGGCTTGATCGCAGGAAGAAGAGAGCCAGATGCTAATAGCGTCTGCCTGAGAATCCAAAGAGAGATCGGTAAGATCAGGAGCTGAGGAAGCCAAGGAAAGCGAGAGAGAGTTAAGGCCAGTCTGGTTCCAACTACGAGCCAGAATTTTTTTGGGTAGAGGGAGCTTGTCGGCCGAACCCAAGCGAATGGAAAATGATATAATAGAGTGGTCCGACCAGACACAAGGGAGTATAGAGGGGGATGAAACGTCGCAGCGTGATGATCAGATTTGGTCCAGGAAATGACCCTGGACATGGGTGGGGGCCGAGACATGGGATGAGAAGTTCAAACACTGAAGGTTAGCAGAAAAGTCTTTAGAAGACTGATCTTCCCTGGGGTCACCCGGCCAAAAGTTAAAGTCGCCAGGCAGGAGAACCGAAGAGTTATTGACCACCAATGTGGCCAAAAGATCCTGTAGAGTAGCTATATATGAAGGCATGGCTTGAGGGGGACGATACATAAGGACTACGGTGAGAGGTACAGAAAGATTGAGTGATCGGGCCACCAAGTAGTCCACGTTAGGTATGGGGGGGTGAGCAAGAAGTTGGGATTTCAGAGTAGAACGGATAATCATCGCCACACCTCCCCCAACCTTACCATCCGGGCGGTCTGCTCGGAGGGCGTAATAGGTATCGGGGAGAATGGCCAGGAGATCCGGAAGGGAATCAGTGGAGAACCAGGTCTCAGTGAGAAATAGAAAGTCTGGGGAGTCTGTGTTCAGAAGATTGAAGAGTTCCGTCTGATGTTTGGCAGCAGAGCGGGTGTTAAGCAAATAGGCGGAAGCTGCCAAAGGGACAGGAGAAGAGCGAGTGACGGGAGAGGGGGTGCACAGACATAATATCGACTCCAAAATATCGTTTGGACAGAATATCGAGTCAAAAATATCGTTTGGACAAAATATCGACAGGACAGAATATAGACAGCCAAAATATCGTTTTTAAGGTAAGTGAAGTAATATCGACTGTAAATAATATAGAAAGTGAAAATATGTAAGTATATAATATAGATAGTAAAAAAATTCGTTTTTATTTTTAGGGTTCAGGGTCAGTTTTGGGTTTTTGGGTAAAGGGGTATTTTTAGGGTTTAGGGTCAGTTTTCAGTTTTTGGGTAAAGGGGTATTTTTAGGGTTCAGGGTCAGTTTTGGGTTTTTGGGTAAAGGGGTATTTTTAGGGTTCAGGGTCAGTTTTCAGTTTTTGGGTATTATTTTATTATATTTTGTTACTATATATATATGTTTTAATAAATATTAAATAAAAAAATATTTATTTAACTTTCATTAATTATTTAATTATTATAAGTTAATTTAAGTAATTGTAAGTATATTTTAGTAATTAATTATTAATATTAATTTAATTTAACACTGTTTTTAGTAAATACGATATTTTTTACAACTATATTTTTGTAAACGATATTTTTAACTCGATATTTTTGTACTTACCTGTTTGTAGATAGAAACTCGATATTTTGACTGTCGATATTTTGTCAACGATATTTTTGATGGTCGATATTCTGTCCCTCGATATTATTTCAGTGATCCGGGAGAGAGATCAGAAGGTGGAGAGGTAGGGCTGTGAGTGACAGGGAACAGGCGGGGAGGGTGGGGGGCAAGAATACCAAGAGAATCAAGACGATGCAATAAAGAAGGGGGAGGAAAGGAGGTAGCAAGATGTGCAGAGAGTTGAGCTGAAGTGTAAACCAGAGAAAGGGCAGAGTCTGTGGCCCCTGGTCCCGGCCCGTCGCGGATGGGCGCAGACGAGCTTGACTTAGGCGCAACTTCGGCGCGCCTTCGTCGATCCCGCTGCGCTCGTCCGCTGCGCTGCCGGGACCGCGTAACCAAGATATAGGGACACATAGGGGAGGAGGGCCGAGGGGTGTGGCAGGGGGTGGAGGGGCCAAAAGACTGCAGCGCTGACCCCAGAGCCGCCCAAGATGGTGGACTCGCCCGTCCCTGCTCCGAAAGACCAGACAGGCAAGGAGGGGACGATCAGCGGGAGGCGCTCTGGGGCGCGTGCCGGTGAGAGGGCAGCTAAAAGTATTACAGTGCGCAATATCCGATGCGCGACCAGGATACACAAAGTTCATTGACCTTAAGGTCTGTGCAGGCTAAAATGGTGCGTTGCTCCCGGAGACGCCTCGGGAGATCTGTGGTAAAAGTGAAGGTAGTTGCGGAATCCGCCGGGCGCCTGAAATGCTTGCCAGGGGGGGAGGGGCCAAAAGACTGCAGCGCTGACCCCAGAGCCGCCCAAGATGGTGGACTCGCCCGTCCCTGCTCCGAAAGACCAGACCGGCAAGGAGGGGACGATCAGCGGGAGGCGCTCTGGGGCGCGTGCAGGTGAGGGGGCAGCTAAAAGTATTACAGTGCGCAATATCCGATGCGCGACCAGGATACACAAAGTTCGTCGACCTTAAGGTCTGTGCAGGCTAAAATGGTGCGTTGCTCCCGGAGACGCCTCGGGAGATCTGTGGTAAAAGTCAAGGTAGGCGCGGAATCCGCCGGGCGCCTGAAATGCTTGCCAGAGGGGGAGGGGCCAAAAGACTGCAGCGCTGACCCCAGAGCCGCCCAAGATGGTGGACTCGCCCGTCCCTGCTCCGAAAGACCAGACCGGCAAGGAGGGGACGATCAGCAGGAGGCGCTCTGGGGCGCGTGCAGGTGAGGGGGCAGCTAAAAGTATTACAGTGCGCAATATCCGATGCGCGACCAGGATACACAAAGTTCGTCGACCTTAAGGTCTGTGCAGGCTAAAATGGTGCGTTGCTCCCGGAGACGCCTCGGGAGATCTGTGGTAAAAGTCAAGGTAGGCGCGGAATCCGCCGGGCGCCTGAAATGCTTGCCAGGGGGGGAGGGCCCAAAAGACTGCAGCGCTGACCCCAGAGCCGCCCAAGATGGTGGACTCGCCCGTCCCTGCTCCGAAAGACCAGACCGGCAAGGAGGGGACGATCAGCGGGAGGTGCTCTGGGGCGCGTGCAGGTGAGGGGGCAGCTAAAAGTATTACAGTGCGCAATATCCGATGCGCGACCAGGATACACAAAGTTCGTCGACCTTAAGGTCTGTGCAGGCTAAAATGGTGCGTTGCTCCCGGAGACGCCTCGGGAGATCTGTGGTAAAAGTCAAGGTAGGCGCGGAATCCGCCGGGCGCCTGAAATGCTTGCCAGGGGGGGAGGGGCCAAAAGACTGCAGCGCTGACCCCAGAGCCGCCCAAGATGGTGGACTCACCCGTCCCTGCTCCGAAAGACCAGACCGGCAAGGAGGGGACGATCAGCGGGAGGCGCTCTGGGGCGCGTGCAGGTGAGGGGGCAGCTAAAAGTATTACAGTGCGCAATATCCGATGCGCAACCAGGATACACAAAGTTCGTCGACCTTAAGGTCTGTGCAGGCTAAAATGGTGCGTTGCTCCCGGAGACGCCTCGGGAGATCGTAAACAAGTGATGCACCACAGAGGACACACTCAAAGCTGGACCGCCTTCTGTCTCCCAGCAGAAGATCTCAAACATCCGATTGCTCCTACGTGGCTGCCAACTCAAGCCAAGTGCAATATGCGGAAAAAATTTTGAGGACGTAAGAAAGCTGGTTTAAAACTGAATGACAGCCATGATTGGCAGATTGGCATATTTGTATCACCATGAAGTCCCTAGTAAAGTGCACTGGGTGTGCCAGGGCTGGTGATGACAGATGCTACTAGAGGGCCTGCAGCACTGATTGTGGCACCCACATGAATAGCCCTAAAAGGGTGTCTCCGGCCTGCCACCGCAGTGCCTGTGTGCAGTCTGTGAACTGCCATGTCCTCCTGGTCAGTGTCCCCACTGACCAGGCCTAACCCTTCCCTTTTTGTGCACATTGGTCACCCCTATGGAAGGTC